>NC_090381.1:25716109-26316109 GCF_036365525.1 Heterodontus francisci
TTTTATTCAAATGTATTCATTTAATTTATTTTAATATGTAAAACCAGGTCCAATCGGCCAGTGGTGGGGGGGCCACCACGGAGCCTCGCCACTGCCAGGAAGATCGGGCCCGACACTCCCAGTGTCGGACTCCGTGGTGGGCCGCTGCTAGTACAATCTTCCAGCCCCTCCACCACAGATCCTGACGTCGGGACCTCAACAAAATCCAGCCCTTTGTGCCTGTCTTCATGGAGGAAGACACAGAAAATCTCCCAGAAATACTAGGGAACCAAGGGACTTGTAAAAATGAGGAACTGAAAGTAATTAGTATCAATAAAGAGGTAGGACTCGAAAAATTAATTGGATTGAAAGTTGATAATTCCCTTGGACCAGATGAGCTACATCCCAGAGTATTGAAGGAGGTGGCTGTAGAGATAATGGATGCATTGGTGGTTATCTTTCAAAATTCTATAGATTCTGGAACGGTTCCTTCAGACTGCAAAGCAACAAATGGAACCCCACTATTTCAGAAGGGAGTGAGAGTGAAAACGGAGAATTACAGACCTGTTAGTTTGACGTCAGTGATAGGGAAAACGTTAGAATCTATTATAAAGGATGAGATAACTAGAGACTTAGAAAATAATAATATGATTGGGCAGAGTCAACATGGATTTGTGAAAGGGAAATCATGTTTGACAAACCTGTTGGAGTTTTTTGAGGATGTTACTTGTAGCATAAATAAAGGAGAACCAGTGGATGTGGTGTATTTAGATTTTCAGAAGGCTGTTGATAAGGTCCCACACAGGAGGTTAGTAAAATTAGAGAATTGGTTAACAGACAAAAAACAGAGTAGAAATAAATGGGTCATTCTCAGGATGGGATTGCTGTTACTAGTGGGATACTGCACGGATCAGTGCTTGGGCCACAGCTGTTCACAATCTATATAAATGATTTGGATATGGGGACCAGTTGTAATGTTTCCAAATTTGCTGATGACACAAAACTAGATGGGAATGTAAGATGTGAGGAGGATGCGAGGAGGATTCAAAGGGATCTGAACAGGCTAAGTGAATGGGCAAGAACATGGAAGATGGAATATAATGTGTATAAGTGTGAAGTGATCCACTTTGGTAGAAAAAAACAGGAAGGCAGAGCATTTCTTAAATAATGAGAGGTTGGGAAGTGTTAATGTCAAAAGAGACCTGGGAGTCCTTGCTCATGAGTCACTAAAAGCTCATATACAGTTGCAGCAAGCAATTAAGAAGGCAAACGGTATGTTGGCCTTCATTGTATGGGGATTTGAGTACAGGAGTAAAGATATCTTGCTACAAATGTATAAAGCCTTGGCAAGACCTCACCTGATGTGTACAGTTTTGGTCTTCTTATCTAAGGAAGGATATACTTGCCATAGAGTTAGTTCAATGGACGTTCACCAGACTAATCCCTAAAATGGTGGGATTGTCTTATGAGCAGAGATTGCAGAAAATGGGCTTGCATTCTCCAGAGTTTCGAAGAATGAAAGGTGATCTCATTGAAACTTACAAAATTCTTACAGGGCACGACAGGGTAAATGTGGATAGGATGTTTCCTCTGGCCGGTCTTATAAGTATATTAAGGGCAAGAGGATAACCAGGGAAAGAGTAGGGCCCATTAAGGACCAAAATGGCAATCGGTGTGTGGAGCCGGAGGACGTAGGTGAGGTTTTAAATGAGTACACTATGGAGAAGGACGATGTAGGTGTAGAGATCAGGAAGGAGGATTGTGATATACTTGAACAAATTAGCATTGAAAGGGAGGAGGTATTTACAGTTTTAGCGAGCTCTGAAGTGGATAAATCCCCAGGCCAGAAGAGTTGTATCCCAGGCGGCTATGTGAGGCAACGGAGGAGATAGCAGGGGCTCTGACACAAATTTTCAAATCCTCTCTGGCCACAGGAGGAGTGCCAGGGACTGAAGGACAGTGAATGTGGTACCATTATTCAAGAAGGGTAGTAGGGATAAACCAGGTAAATACAGGCCAGTGAGTCCAACATCAGTGGTAGGGAAACTATTGGGAAAAATTCTGAGGGACAGGATTAATCTCCACTTGGAGAGGCAGGGATTTATCAAGGATAGTCATCATGGCTTTATCAGGGGGAGATCATATCTAGCAAACTTGATTGAATTTTTCGAGGAGGTGACTAGGTGTGTAGATGAGGGGAAAACAGTTGATGCAGTCTACATGGACTTCAATAAGGCTTTTGATAAGGTCCCACATCCAGGGCAATTTGGTAAATTGGATCCAAAATTGGCTTAGTGGCAGAAGGCAGAGGGTGATGGTCGAGGGTTGTTTTTGCAATTGGAAGCCTGTGACCAGTGGTGTACCACAGGGATCAATGCTGGGACCCTTGCTGTTTGTAGTGTACGTGAATATAGGAGGTATGATCAGTAAGTTCGCAGATGACATGAAAATTGATGGTGTCGTAAATAGTGAGGAGGAAAGCCTTAGATTACTGGACGATATAGATGGGCTGGTAAAATGGGCGGAGCAGTGGCAGAGAGAATTTAATCCTGTGAAGTGTGAGGTGATGCATTTTGGGAGGAATAACAAGACAAGGGAATATACCATGAATGGTAGGACCCTAGGAAGTACAGAAAGTCAGAGGGACCTTGGTGTACTTGTTCATAGATCACTAAAGGCAGCAGCACAAGTAGATAAGGTGGTTAGGAAGGCATATGGGATACTTGCTTTTATTAGCTGAGGCATAGAATATAAGAGCAGGGAGGTTATGATGGAGCTGTATAAAATGCTAGTTAGGCCACACCTGGAGTACTGTGTATAGTTCTGGGCACCACACTATAGGAAGGATGTGAGTGCACTGGAGAGGGCGCAGAGGAGATTCACCAGGATGTTGCCTGGGCTGGAGCATTTCAGCTATAAAGAGAGACTGGATAGGCTAGGGTTGTTATCCTTAGAGCAGGGGAGGCTGAGGGGGGCCCTGACTGAGGTTTACAAAATTATGAGGGGCATAGATAGGAAGAAACTTTTTCCCTTAGTGGAGGTGTCAATAACCAAAGGGCATAGATTTAAGATAAGGGGCACGAAGTTTAGAGGGGATTTAAGGAAAATATTTTTCACCCAGAGGGTGGTTGGAATCTGGAATGCACTGCCTGAAGGGGTGATAGAGGCAGGAACTCTCACAACATTTAAGAAGTATTTAGGTGAGCACTTGAAATGCCAAAGCATACAAGGCTATGGGCCAAGTGCTGGAAAATGGGATTAGAATAGATAGGCTTGATGGCCGGTGCAGACACGGTAGACCAAAGGGCCTGTTTCTGTGTTATATAGCTCTATGACAATATGGTGAATCTAGAATCAGGGGACACAGTCTCAGAATAAGGGGCAGGCCATTTAAGACTAAGATGAGGAGGAATTTCTTTACTCAGAGGGTGGTGAATCTGTGGAATTCTCTACCCCAGAGGGCTGTGGAAGCTCAGTCATTGAGCATGTTCAAGACAGAAATTGATGTATTGGTACGTGCGGGGAGAAAATATATTAATATTTTTATTTATGTGTAAAGCATATCTTCAATTTCTATTCATGAAATTCGTAAAAACAATATTCAGTTTACTATCTCAGAGGAGATCTCTTACAACTTTCTTTCTAAATCCTTTCCCCTACATTTGTACTCTAGCATCCTCCTTGTAATGTCTTCTGAATCTCGGTGATTATCACCACTGGGGGTACATTAGTCAATATTTAAGAGATTCTTAAAAAGCTCTTTGAAAGGACTTTAAAAGGTCTTGATGGACTTGTATAGACCCAAGTGCCATATTCATAAAATATTAATACATCACCAATGAACACTTCACGACATCAGATGTGCCTGCTCACTGCAAATTAGACTTTGTGGCAATCCAGGGACAACCCAGGTTAAGAATACCTCAGTGGCCGATTAAAACATTGCGCGTTGCATGATTTAAGATTTCTGTCCTTGCAATACAGAATATCCTCTAACTTGCCATTAACTGAGAGAATGAGCTGAAAGTTTTGGGGGGGGGGGGGTGGGGAACTTACCCTCACACAAAATTGTTGGAGCTTGGAATCTCTTTGCCATCAGGAATAGTTCCGTTGAAACCACTTCACCTTTTAAGGTAAACATGAATAAACTTTTGATGTAAAGAAGATACAGCACTATGATAGGGAGAGCTTGGTGCAGTGGAATTAAATGTGGATGGGCCAACAACAACTTGCATTATATAGCATCTTCAACGTATAAAATGGCCTTTTGTGCTGCAAACCTCTATGGTACGCCCTGATTTACTTTACTTTCTCTTCGAATTTCCTTCTGTCTTGGTGTGTCCTGAACTATGGACCATAGACCTTCACCTGAGTTTTCCAATTAATAAATTTCTATGGTGCCAGTAATTTATTCCAGCTGAAATATTTCATTCAAGGTGAGTTATAATTTAGAGCTAACTCTTTCTTTCTCTGTAAACCTAAATGCTGTTCTCTGTGAATGGATTTCATTTTTATTTATTTATTTTATTTAGAGATACAGCACTGAAACAGGCCCTTCAGCCCACCGAGTCTGTGCTGACCAACAACCACCCATTTATACTAACCCTACAGTAATCCCATATTCCCTACCACCTACCTACACTAGGGGCAATTTACAATGGCCAATTTACCTACCACCTGCAATTCTTTGGCTGTGGGAGGAAACCGGAGCACCTGGCGAAAACCCACACAGTCACAGGGAGAACTTGCAAACTCCGCACAGGTAGTACCCAGAATTGAACCCAGGTCCCTGGAGCTGTGAGGCTGCGGTGCTAACCACTGCGCCACTGTGCCGCCCGTATATATGATAGGGTAAATTCACCAATCATATGTGCTCCAGTGCTTTATCTCCACCCCCATTAGCAACAACAACTTGCATTTATATAGCACCTTTAATGTAGTAAAATGACACAAGGTGCTTCATAGGACTGTTATCAGACAAAATTTGACACCGAGCCACATAAGGAGACATTAAGGCAGGTGACCAAAAGCTTGGTCAAAGAAGTAGGTTTTAAAGCAGCATCTTAATGGAGGAGAGAGAGAGGTAGAGAGTCGGAATGGTTTAGGGAGGGATTTCCAGAGCTTAGGGCCGAGCCGACTGAAGGCACAGCCACCAATAGTGGAGCAAAGAAAATGGGGGGATGCACAAGAGACCAGAATTGGAGGAACACAGAATCCTCCGAGAGTTATAGGACTGGAGGTGGTTACAGAGAGTGGGAGGGGATGTGGCCATGGAGGGATCTGAACACAAACTCAGCTAATATAAATTAGCAGGAAGTATCTTTTGCTTCCTTTGAACACATCTTCTGACTGTGACCACAGGATCTGCGATTTTATCTGACTATCACTCGCACAAAGAAATGCAGAGCATGTGCCAAATGTCTCAACATAAAGCTGCAGTTTGCAACATATTTTCAAACAGTGAATCTGCCTCTGGCTATGTAACCCTTTGTTCATAATACAATAGTGATGACGGCTTCCATCAGTACAGATACACATGAAAAGCACAAGGTGAAAATTAATGTTTACCTATACCAATATTCAGGTGTAACAGCAGCAATGGAACAGGTGTCATATCCTACTGAATCTACACTGTAACCTCTCTATTGTCTTTACGTCCTTGCTATAGTGTGAACCCAAACCTGCTCAAAATACGCTAACTGTGGTCCAGTCGGGTTTTACAATTACATCTTGTCATAAAACGCAGTATTCTATGAGCCTTCTTTACAGCATTAGCCCCTTGAGATGCTGACTTTAATGTCTCGTGAACCTGAACCCCCAAATCCCTCTGTTCTTACACATCACCCAGTTTTCCCTATTCAAAGTATAATTATTGCTTTATTTATAACCAAATATTTCCTTCTTGCTTGTTTTCCTTATCCCTTCCTTAACCTCTTATTTTCTTTTAGAACTTAGTACGTTCCTGATGTGAGTGGCACCTAAATGTTTGAGGTGAGCTGTGTGTGCTGGTCCTGTCTCCACAGAAAATTAGACAATTCTCCTGAGGGGAGACATCAATTTTGGCTTGGCAGTGGCCATTGTGTAGGTGCCCAGAGGGGGCCTGGAGCGTACAGGAATGGTGACAGATTATGGTGGGGGGGGGGGGGGGGGCAGGGAAGAGGTGGGTGTGTACGCAGAGGTGTGAAGAGTGTCAATTGCATCTCCTGTGGTGTCAGAATAGCACTCCTACATCTCCTGGCTTCTAACTTCATAGGAAGGTGTTTTCTTCACCATTTCAGCATTTCAAAAACTGACCTTTGGTTGGTGGCTCTGGGAGCCGCTGAAGAATCCTGAGCGGGGTTGGCTCAAGGTCTGATCTGCTTATGAGGTGCCTAATTTGTCATAGGAGTCCTTGAACTAGCATTTGGCCTCTAATTCACATATTCAAGAAGCCTAACAACTAGTTTAGGCATCTAACCCAGACACCTAAAACATGGCCCCAATAATTTGGCAGGAGAACCAATTCCCACAAAACATATGAGCAGGCCATCCACACTGTTAAATTGCCACACTTTATGCCTTTTCTATCGCAATGACTAACCCAACTTTACCTCACCTGGCTCAACAAGGATGGTGTAAGATCAAACTGAATCCATATACTAGCCTTAGGCCATACTACATTTATCTTCACCAACTTGGAGGGTGACAGCGTCTCCTGCTACAGAGAAGCCAGGATTTAAGGGTTTAATTTAAATGTAAAAGTCGTGTCCCAGTGACGTAATTGGTGCTGCTATATAATTTTCATGAGGACTCGGGGAGGCTCGCCTGGTATCAAAGTCACTGGGGAAACTTTGCGGCAGGCAAAAACGTGGGGAGAAAAAGCCAAACCAAGTCAAATTTTTGAATGTTTGAAGGAGCAGGAGGAATTTCTTGGGCCTGTCTTGCACTGGCCCTCCCTCACTCTCTCCCTCTTCTCATGGGCAGCCTCCCCCACCTCCGCCCTCATATTTACCTTATGCAGGACCCATTTCTTTAGGTCCTCACAGGGGGCCTACTCCACCTCAATTCCCCTTTCCACCCACTCACCTTGATGTCATTCCCACTGGCTTCAATTGAGACACCAATCTCAATTATTCAACTGTGGCCCTTCAGTTAAAATCAGCCAGGCCTCTCATCCCTCAGAACAGCCAGGTGCGCAGTCCGCTTTCAGCCTCTCACACACTGTGACCAAACCACAGCCACCACAACTATCCCTGTAAAAATCGGGGCCATTGTCTCTTATTTTCATCACTGTTATCTTACCCTTTTCTTTAATTTTAGATTGTTTCCAATCTATTTATACACAGTATTCTGAAAATTGAAGTAGTCTTTTTGTCAAATGGTATATAGTTATTCTGCAACTTTGCAATATTCTTTTTAGAAGAACATGCCTCAGTATTCTGTCAGTGAATTTCTCTCTTTCCATCACACCCCAGCTAGCTTATCTTTTTAAAATCTCTCCTGTTCCAAGCTGGTGCTCTTCTTTGTCTCACTATTTGGGCCTTAAACCTTATTGTGTTATGTTTACCACTTCCCAAGTGCTGACCCACATTTAAATCATCTCCCTGATCTATCTTGTTACCCATAACAAGATCTAGTAACACTTCTCTACCTGTCGGCACATTAAGTGCTACTTGAGGAAGGGATCCTGTGCACGCTTGAGGAATTCCATTCCTTTTTCTCTGTTTACACCCTCCCTAAATGAGTGGGTAGCTAAAATCTCCTAGAACAATATTTTGTTGTTCCTAATTATCTCCCTGATCTGTCTATATATTTCTTCTTCCATTTACCTCTCATAATTAGGGGATGTGTATTACAAGCCCAATAATGTAATAATCTCTTCTATTTACTCTTGTCTTTACCTCTTTGTGTCCATAGCTCTCTCTGCAGCGTGTTGTCTCTCCTTCACCAATGTTGCCACTCCATCTTCTTCTTTCTTACCTCTTCCATCCTTCCTAAAAATATTCTAACCTAATATGCTCATTTTTCATTTCTGCCCCATTTACTGTCAATGCATTGAAATCTATATCTTCCCATGACATAAAGGAAGAACATTTTGGGCTACGGTGAAAGAGCAGCAGAATGGGACTAATTGGTTAGCTTTATCAAAGAGCCACAGTGGGCTGAATGGCATCCTTCTTTGGGATTCTATGGTAAGTGGGGTTAATTTTTTCCTTTGGTGCCAGGGTGGTAATCTGGCAAAGTAGATCTTAGAATTATAGAATCATAGAATGGTTACAGCGCAGAAGGAGGCCATTTGGCCCATTGAACCTGTACTGGCTTTCTGCAAGAGTGATTTAGCAAGACCCACTCCCTTGCCCTTTGTCTGTAGCCCTACAATGTTTTTCCCCTTCAATTTCTTATCCAATTACTTAAGCTCCTCCCCACCCCCATCTAGTATCCTCATGAACCCACTCATTGATTAGGATGAAAATTGGGCTGAGTTCTACAATGGGCAGGTGATTTGCTCCACCAGATTATTAGCCAGGTTAAAAAATTGATTCCCAAGAGCTGGCGGGCAGCCATAAAGGCGGGGCTAAAGTGTGGCGAGTCGAAGAGACTTAGTAGTTGGCAGGAAAAAAGACAGAGGCGCAAGGGGAGAGCCAACTGTGTAACAGCCCCGATGAACAAATTTCTCTGCAGCACCTGTGGAAGAGCCTGTCACTCTAGAATTGGCCTTTATAGCCACTCCAGGCGCTGCTTCACAAACCACTGACCACCTCCAGGCGCTTATCCATTGTCTCTCAAGATAAGGAGGCCAAAGAAAGAAAAGAAGACCTAATCCCCTCAGTTTATTTTTCCACGCTCATTTGTTTTTTGTCGTTCCTATTGAAAGCTTTCATTTACCTTTGATTTAGTTGTATGAGATAATAACCTTTCCTTCAACTCAGTCCTTTCCCTGCTTATAACTGGTTGTTTATAACTCGATCAAAATCCTAGAACTTCCTACCGAACACTATTGCAGGGAGCACCTTCACTACACAGCCTGCAGCGGTTCATGAAGAAGGGTCACGACCACTATCATTTTCTCAAGTGCAACTAGGGATGGGCAATAAGTGCTGACCTTGCCAGTAATGCCCACATTACGAGAGTGAATTTTTAAAAAATGATTTTCCTCCTCCACTCCCTTTATTCCTCTGCATCTCACCCACGTCCTGGCTAACATTCCTCCCTCAATCAATACCATCAACAACTGATACACTGATTTATTTTTATTGCTTTTGTGGGATTTTTCTGTCGCCTGCAAAAATTGCTAAATATTTTTCTTATTTATACATCTATTTCCACCCATCTATTTGCTCATTCTGATTGTTTTTATTGTTGTTTGCTTTTGTTATGGTTCACTAGGGACCTTAACTTTTAGCTTCATGGATAGTCTGCACAGTGTACTGAGGCATGAGGGACCAATATATCAACAGTAGCAACAAAAAGGACCAAAGTGCCATATGTACCATTGTGACTCAAAGGGTGCAGCCAATAGCTGAAAGCACAGAGATGTAGATGTTGCCTTCACTAAGTGTCTGGCACTCACACCTTTCCATCAAAATGCTGTGGGTTTAAGCATCAGTCCAGAATTTGAATGCATAATTTAGGCTGACAATTCAATGCCTTGTCAGAGGTGTTGTCTTTTGGATAGGGCATGAAACTGAAGAGCCATCTTCATGGGTCAAATCATTGTTACAAGTGGTGGCACTTTCGAAGATGAGAAAGGGAGTTCTCTTCCCATGTCTTAGCAAACATTCCTCTCTCAATCAATATCATCAACAACACATTAACTGGCCACTTACTCTCATTGCTTTTGTGCAATATTGCTGTGCACACATTTGTGATGTGGTCAAAGAGATTTTGTGGTGGCCACATAAGAGGTTGCACAAGATAGAAAGCTAGGTTACCCCTGTGTGATGTTGCAGTTTACTACGTAACTGGGCAATACCAGAGAATGACCGCACATAGATGAGACAAGAGAACCTCGATTGAAGCCATAACATCATTTGTATTTAAACAGAGGAGGCGACAATTAAAGGTTCATCTGCTGGTTCACTCAGGGTATGAGAAATCATGTCAATATATCAATTTCAAAATTAATAGATCAATCTCGGAATGAGATTATAAGTACATTTCCAAATTAATTAATAAATAGCCTTCTAAATCAATTTACAAACTTGAAAACTCGCAGACTGATATAAATTAAGCAATTGCTTTTTTAAAATTAATTTTCTAATTATTTGTAGCCAGATTATCTTTTTTCTTATTAATGATATCGTCAAAATAACTAGTTCCAGTGAAAATTCTGATTAAACCCCATTTGGTTTTCAAGATATCAAAATGAAAAGTTTGCTAAATTGAATTTAAAGAGATCACTTTTTTAAATCTATATACTGCTCACACTCTGACCTGTCAATCACAATGTCGTTGCTAAGCACATCAGGGGAAAAGAATGATAACTGATTTGGCCTTCAGTCTGAAGGGTATTTTTTTTGGAATGTAGGAATATTTAAAGAGGCCTGCTCTTTGTATTATGCAAAAGCTTGTTTTTAAAAGAAGCATAGAACTTCAATTTCTATAGCATCTTTCACAACCTCAGTGCTTCACAGCCAATGAAGTACTTTTTTGAAATGTAGTCACTGTTGTAATGTAGCTTTACAATGAAATGCAGCAGGCAATTTACGCACAGCAAGCCCCCACAAACAGTAATATGAAAATG
Organism: Heterodontus francisci; assembly: GCF_036365525.1. NCBI lineage: Eukaryota > Metazoa > Chordata > Chondrichthyes > Heterodontiformes > Heterodontidae > Heterodontus > Heterodontus francisci. The sequence goes on from NC_090381.1 coordinate 25,726,812, forward strand.
AACAGGTATGCTGTTTTAGTGATGTTCATTGAGATAAATATTGGCCAGGGCACTGGGGAGAACTACCCTGCCCTTCTTCAAATAGTGCTGTGGGATCTTTTATGTCCATTTGAGAGGGCTGACAGGACTCTGGTTTAAGATCTTATGCAAAAAATAAAATGTGTCATATAACAACCCTTAATGACTTCCTGGATAAATACACCAGTGAGTGTGATACCAAACTATACAAACCAGAAGGGATCTCTCAGTTTGTGCCGAGTGAGATGATCTCAGCTGAGATGATTGTAGGGGTGGCTGCTAGGGAGAGAAGGGGAATAAACACTGCCAGGAGTCCTGTTCCTGATTAGTACCCAGTGACCTTCCTAGAGACTGCATACATGCAAATGTTGGATAAGGGTAGGATTGGACTTGGCTCTGATGCCTCCCAAGTTCAAATAGCCACCTTGCACTGGTTATCTAGGTTCACATGTGAAGGATGGCCAATTGTCATAGAATCAAATAGCAGCAAAATCAGGGCCTTCAGACTGTTTTTCTGAGTTAGTCCAACATGGGTGGAAATCCATCCCCAAATTTAAGAGTCTGAAAATGCAATGAATGAGATAGCCACACAGATAGAGTTTGTATTTGTCCAATATGGAGTGTATACATGTTCCCTGTTCCTAATTCCCTAAGTCTGCTCAACTTGGGAGCCCATTTGCAAAAGCCAAGTGTATGCAAGGATATTGGTGGAGTCCTGAAGCTACTTCTGCAGCTTACCATTACACTACTGTACTCTGCTGCTTGTACATCTAGGACCACCAAACCCAGCAACAACAAAAACCTGCATTTTTACATCCTCTTTAACAGAGTAAAACACCACATGTCGTTTCATAAGAATGTTATCAAACAAACACCTAGCCACATAAGGAGATATTTTGTCAAATGACCAACAAAAAGCTTGGTCAAAGCAGTAGGTTTTAAGGGGCATTTTAAAGGAGGAGAGAGATGTAGAGAGGTGGAGAGGTTTAGGGAGGGAATTTCAGAGCTTCCTGCCTCAGCAGCTGAAAGCACATTGAATCAATGATGGAGTGACAAAAACCGGGGATGCATACAGGGCCAGGATTGGAGGAGAGCTGAGATCTCAAAGGGTTGTCGGACTGGAGGAGGTAACAGAACTAGGGAGGATTGAGAACATGGAGGGATTTGAGCACAAGGATGAGAATTTTAAAATTGAGGTGTTGCTGGACCAGGTGCTAATGTGGATCAGTGAGCACAGGGGTGATGGGTGAACCATACTTTGTGTGAGTTTGGACTTCGGGAAGCAGCTTTTTGGATGAGCTCAAACTTATAGAGTGTGTAAAGTGGGAAGCCAGCCAGGAGAGTGTTGGAATGTTGGAATCGCCAAGGTTACATAAGTAATCTGTAGTGAGAAGAACCTCAGTGACCAATAGTAGTTCCACCTCTCCAGCGCCAAATTATCTGTAATATGGGCTGATCAATCAACAACAGTACTGCACATCAGCCTGACTCTACCATCACTGAGGGGTGACCAATGTTCCAGCATTTGGCGTGTCACCTTGGAGTGAACCGAATGTCAAAGATACCCACTTTATCTTACCACCTCTCCCCCTGCCCAACCCCAGGAAGGGTAGCCACGGGATGGTCATTGGCCACCTGAGAAGAGCAGGTTTGAGTCCTTACAGGGTAGGCATACAAAGGTAAGTCCTTGAGGTGGAGACCAGCAGTACGACATCAGAAAATGACTCCACAACACCAGGGAACAAATCTGAACTAGAGAAAAGCTGTGAGACTGAGATGCCTTTTGAGCAAGCAGATAAGAGCGTAGAGGGACTGGGGGAAGGTGAAGACTCCCCAGAGCTCAAGTCAACTGTCATGCTGCTCTTTTGTCTGGATTTTCTTGTCATTTAGTCCCACATAGACATACACACAACCACACAAGCATCATGCACAGTTAGTATCTTGCAACGCCAGCTCCGTTTGAAGCTTCCGCTTGGGGCAGGCATTCTAAAATTTGTCCCTTGTCTGTCATTGTAGGCCTAGAAGACCAGCTTGCCCAGCAGTGCCAGTGCCCAGAGTGTAACATGTCGCAGCATCATGTGACCTTCTCACTCTGTACCAGCTCGACTACATGCATCACAGAAGATCCAATTAATGAACTCGAAGAGGAAGGACCAGTGGGTTGCAGTGCACAGGTCAGGAGAAGCACAGGAGAAGCAGCAATGTGTTGCCTGGAAGTCCACATGCGTAAAGTGCTTGTCCCACTGAGTTCACAATTTTCTGCAATGGGTAACTGCTTTTATGAATGCCCATAAATGTTTAATGTCATTCATCAGAAGTTATGACTTTCTTCCCAAAAGTGCTTAAGGGAAATGGTTGAAAGTTTTTCTCGTATGTACAACTGTATTCTATCGACGGTTGATTGAGAACTTCTAATTCTCTAGCATACTATGATTATCTCATGGAGCAAAACATTTCTTTTGTTTTGTAAATCTATATTTCTGAATGACCAAAAAAATCTTACTAGTTCTTGAGACCTTTTGACCTTCTTGCACTCCTGGTAGCTACTGCTATTTATATGAAAGTCCAAAGTAAAATTCAGTCGTCCTTGGGAGCTTCTGACTTTCTGGCATAAATTGCTTGTCCCAATGAGGTGCGTGGGTTCGAATCCCACCACTGCCACCATGTCGTGGGTTTCATTGTGTTATCTTCAGCCACACAATGAGGTGCGTGGATTCGAGTTTGTTGAAGATCTCATGAAGGTTTACTAACAGTTAACTTAGTATATACAATACAGAGCAAACTATTTACAGAACCTTTGTCCAGGGTGCTACAGTTGCAGAATGACTATGGCTTCTAGTCACATGACTACATCCTGGTACTTGGCTCATTAGCATACTGAGTTCTTAAAGGGACATCAGTCTTAAGGCAATCATACAACAAAATTCCACTAGAGCAACTTGAACTCAATTTAAAAATAAAATGGAAATAAAAAGCTGGTCTCCATAAAAATGACCATGAAGTTGCCAGATTGCTGTGAAAACTCCAACTGGTTTACTCATGTCTTTTAGGGAAGGAAACCTGCCATCATTACCCAGTCTAGTCCATGTAAGACTCCAGTCCCACACCAACATTGTTGACTCTCAGCTGCCCCATGAAGTACTCACTCAAACTGTTGCAAATAATTTTGGAATGCAGCAGTTAAAGACAAAGGCCCACCACGACCATCTCAGGACAGCTAGATAATAAATGCCAACTTTATCAGCAACACCCACATCCCAAAAACGACGTTTTTAAAATAAATTCCTTCAAAACTTTTCCCTTTATCCAATAATCCAATATGAGGCCACATCACCTGAGCTCTCTGGTATAGCTTCCAATAGGAAGGAGGCCCATCTTCCAACAGTCAGGATTGCAAACTGTGCCACTTTCCAAGAAAATCTGGCCATTATACAAAGTGACGTTGAAGGGTCTCCCTGTGAATTGGATAATGTAGATAGTGAATCAGAGACTATCAAATGGTTCAGCAAATCAAAATATTAACTAATACAAAATAATTAGCTGAGGTAATTATATTCGGTAAGTATTACTCATGCTTATAATAAGTAAAGCCATTGTGCTTAGTGAGATGAAAGCAGTGTGTTGTCAATCGACAACTCACAGCTGCAGGAAGAGCCCTGCTGCCCTCCTGTGGCAAGTGGTAATATAGTCAGATGCCAAAAACAAATCTCTTGCATTGTATGATTTTCGATGTTTGCTCTATTTTTTCACAGTGAACCCTAAATAGAGGTGATTAGAAAAATGCCGTTCTTAACAAAATTTCCAATGTGAGGTAATGCTTATGTTTTTAGGTTCAGTTATGGTAATTTGACCATAATGCCAGTGAACTAAATTTAATTCCATTTTAATTTAATTGCATTGGTCACAATGGAACTGAGTATCAGATGCTGAGTATAACGAGTGGAGATACAATTCCGCTCGTTTTCCACCATTGCCCAAGACAAACTTCTCCTCCTACATTTTTTGGTGAGGTCTGAAAGAGGTTGGTTCTGAGCCACCCTTGCCCGTCAGTCAAGGCACCAGCATATCTGTTGCTACTGAGTTGCCAACTCCTTGCCTGCCCCTCAGTCTCCCAAAGAGTTCCAGTTATCTGGAAGCTTACTACCTGTGGGTACAAGGTCACCACCTTTGCCCAGTCCAAAACCCAATAGGAACACTGGGCAGGAGATGGGGAGTCTTTAAAGATTGCTGTGAACATATTTGCAACTAATCTGCTTGTTAAAGCTGGAAAAATGCAACAGGTCCACTTCTGACCAGGACTACTCCCAAAAAGATCCACTCGTGAGCTGATCCACTTCCAAACAGATCTACTGCTGAACAGATCCACTCTTGAACAGATGCACTCTTGAACAGATGCACACTTGAACAGATCCACTCCTGGAAAGATCCACTCGTGAAAAGATCCACTCCTGAAGAAGTCCACCCCTGAACAGGTCCACTTTTGAACAGATCTGCCCCTGAACAGGTTCACTCCTGAACAGATCCACTGCTGAACAGATCTGCTGCTGAACACGCCCACCCCTGAACAGGTGCGCACATGAACAGATTCACTCCTGAACAGATCCGCTCCTGAACTGACCCACCCCTGAACAGGTGCGCACCTGAATAGGTCCACCCATGAACAGATTCATTTCTGATAGGGCCAATTCTGAACTGATCCACTCCTGAACAGATCCGCCACGAAACAGGTCTGCACCTGAACACATCCACCCTGAACAGATCACCTGTGAACAGATCCACCTCTGAAAGATCCACTCCTGAACAGATCCACTGTGAAACAGATCTGCACCTGAACACATCCACCCCTGACCAGATCTGCCCCTGAACAGATCCACTCGTGAAAGGTCCAATCCTGACCAGATCTGCAGATAAACTGATCGTCTCCTGAACAGATCCATATCTGAACAGATTTGTTCCTGAAAGGCCCACTCCTGAACAGATCCACCCCAAACAGATCCACTCCTGAAAGGTCCAATCCTGAGTAGATCCACACCAGAACAGGTCAAATCATGAACAGGTACATTCCTGAACAGATCCACTCCTGAAAGGTCCAATCCTGAATAGATCCACACCAGAACAGGTCCAATCATGAACAGGTCCATTCCTGAACCGATCCACTACTGATAGGTACGATCCTGAACTGATCTACCCCTGAACAGATCCACCCCGAACCATGTTCGTACCTGAACACATCCACCCCTGAACAGATCTGCCCCTGAACAGATCTACTCCTGAAAGGTTCAATCCTGACCAGATCTGCAACTACTATGATCTGCTGCTGAACAGGTCTACTCCTGAAGGTCCACACCTGAACAGTTCCTCTCCTGAAACAGATCCACTCCTGAACCAGATCCACTCCTGAACAGATCCACTCCTGAACAAGTCTAATCCTGAAAAGGTCCACCCCTGAACAGATCCACTCCTGAACAGATCCAACCCTCAACAGGTCCAGTCATGAACAGGTACATACCTGAACAGATCCATTTCTGAACAGATCCATCCCTCAACAGGTCTACTCCTGAACAGATCCATTCCGAAACAGATCCACCCCTCAATTGGTGCACTCATGACCAGGTCCACACCTGAACAGATCCACTTCTGAATAGATCTGCCCCTGAACCAGTCCATTCCTGAACAGATCCACTCCTGCAATGGATCCACTCCTGAAAGGTCCACCCCTGACCAGGTCCACCCCTAAACAGATCCACTCTTGAACAGGTCAGACCCTGAACAGATCCATTCCTGAATAGGTCCGCTCATGAACAGGTCCACTCCTGAACAGGTCCGCTCATGAACAAGTCCACTCCTGAACAGATCCACTCCTGAACAGATCCATTCCTGAACAGGTCAGCTCCTGAACAGATCCACTCCTGAAAAGGTCTGCTCCTGAACAGGTCTGCTCCTGAACAGATCCACTCCTGAACAGGTCCGCTCCTGAACAGGTCTGCCCCTGAACAGATCCACTCCTGAACAGGTCTGCTCCTGAACAGGTCCGCTCATGAACAGGTCTGCCCCTGAACAAGTCCACTCCCGAACAGATCCAGCCCTGAATTGTACCCTTCCTCAATAAAAACTCTCCTGAACAGATCCACTCCTGCAGTATACTCCTGCATAGATCTACAATTGAACAGATCCACTCCTGAATAGATCCACTTCCTAACAGGCCCACTTCTGAATAGGTTCACTCCTGACCATTTTCCAATTTTTATTGTTCCACCATTGGTGGCCAAGTCTTCAGCAGCCAAGGCCCTAGTCCCTCGAATACCCTTCCTATATCTCTCCATCTCTCTTCCTCTCTTTTCTCTTTAAGACGCTCCTTAAAACCCATTTCCTTGATCAGGCTTTTGGTCATCTGGCCTACAATCTCCTTGTGTGGCTCAGTGTCAAATTTTGTTCCATAATCCTTCGATAAAGTGCCTGGGGATACTTTATTATATTAAAGCTGGTATGTAAATGCAAGTTGTTGTTGAACAGGTCCTCCCCGAACCTGTCCACTCCTTTGGCTGATAGCAGTGATCTGTACTGCATGGACCAGGCACTAGCCGTAAATTTAAACTCAGGCTGGGAATCTTCATCACACCTACTGTGCCCCCACCCCCCACCTTCCCAGTCCAAAAACTTGTGATGTGTGGAGACTGCCACAGTGAGAACTCCAGGGGCCATCATTCCTGAGTTGTAGGAAAGAGATTTCTGCTAGGAAGGGGGCCAGGAATTTGGGGCAGATCCTGCCAGAACTCTTCCCTTTCCAAAGTTTTGCTTCCAATTCCTGTTGGTGGGCAACCCCATCCCCCACCACCATCCCCCCAGCCCTGCCACAAACAGAGATCACTGGAGCATCCTGGAGTGACTTCCTGGTTGCCTGTCAAAATAGGGGCATTACAGCCTTATAGGGACTGAATATGTCACCAGCTCAGAGCAGGCCTGAGTCGCTTTGAGGCCTAAGATAATGCTCATGAAAATTATGTTAGTCATGCATAACACAGCTTGATGCTGGTTTTGGCAATGCTTTCTGTCAGAATTATGACAAAGGATGAAATATAGAATCTATTTTAGTAGAACAAGCAATTCCTGGTGATCCTGCTGGTCTTCTACTTCGCTGCAAGCTTCTAACTCTCCAAACAAATTAAAGTCTTTGCAGCCTTTTACTGTAACAGGCTTCCAAGAGTAGGTGTCTCCTCTCTCTCTCTCTTAAGCTGCCCCTGCTGATTTCTTCTCCGTGAGAATGCAAACACTGAGTTTCCTTCTTCTAACCTACCGTTGAGTTTTTCTGTTACAGCCTGTTTGCATTCAGAAAGTCTGTTAAATTTATCTGGACTCAGAAGTCAATAGCTTCTTGTACTTCTCCAAAATGCAAAGCCCAGAAGTCTAGTTTCATTAAGCTCCTTGGGCCTGTCCATTGTTCCCAGGTGCTAATACCTGCCTGCACATTTACATTTTCTGAATTACTGACTCCCTGTTTTACAACCCGAATGTCCGGGATAGCGAAACTCATTGTTCATCAGGCATCGGTGGCTGTCGTCTCTATTTTCAGAAGAGAGTCTTTGATCTGTGTTCTCTGTTGTCCTGGTATCGTTTCACAGAGTGGAGGTGGGGTCACCTGACTTTCTGGATTCCATCTTGAAGTTTTAAAAATCACAGTTTTTAAGACATAATCATGTTACAATATCTAATGTTCATAACAGCACCAAAAGCTTAGAAAGCCCTTCCTCACACAATATTTGGGTTTGCCAGAGTGCAAATACAGTGCAGATCCATCAATGGGTTATGTCTGTAATGGCATAACAGTAGCATGTAGGAGAGTGTTTATTGGAGGTAAGTTGTTTATTGAAAAGGGTACAGAGTGAAGTCTACTGAAGCAAGACTGAGTGTGCAATGATGCACTTGGATCCAATATGAATTATACTGAAGGAAACTTGACTAACAATATCTATTATGTAGCACTCCTTTGAAAACTGGTTAAAAATGAAGTCAAAGACCAATTGAGAGATAAACATGTGCCAAAGGTCAAGTGGATTCTTATTACAATAGCATCAGTCCTTTGGAGATCCACAGGAAAATCAATGGGGAGGTCATTTATCTGGTAGCGTTTGTATGATCTGCGGCTGTTAACCTGACGATAATGGTGCAGTATCAGGAATCCTTCAAAGGTTCACAAGGAACTCGTTGGCCGAGGTCATCCTTTTAACACCAAAGCTGGAATTTTACGCCCCCCAAAACAGCAGGCTTGTGGTGGGGTTGGTGGGCGTAAAATGGACTGGGAGGTTGGGGGGCCCTTCCCGACCCGCTCTCGCTGTCGCCACCCCGCGTAAATTGGCAACCCACCCCAGGCAAATCATGCCCCTTAAGTGGCCAATTGTCTGCCACTTAAGGGCCTCTGCCCACCGCCATGGGTATTTTACGTTTAGCTGGGGGGTGACTGAAGCCTCAGAAAACCCGCCTGATAAAACTAGGAGGCCTTCTGGGGGTCTGGGGGTCCCTCCTGATCGGGCATCCTGTGCCCCACAGATGGCTGCCCCCAAAGCCCCAACCGCCCCCAACGCACAACATGCTGCCCTCACCTCCCCCCCGCCCCCTACCCTTCCTCGCTGTGGAAGCTGAGTTGCAGTCCCAGGAGTGGCCACTGCTCCAGGTGGTGCTGCTGGGACTAAGAGCTGCTGGCCCGTTGATTGGCGGCAGCTCCATTAGGCTAGACTTCCTGCCTCAATGAGGTGGAAGTTCCGCCCAAGCCCAATTTAGGGCCTGGGAAGCGTAAAATCTGATCTGGATTCCCAGACCTAGCGGAGGCAGGCTCGCCACCGGCTTTTCGGTGGGTGGATGGGTCCCCCACTGCCACCCCGCCCCCCCCCCCCCCACCCCACCACTGACCATAAAAGTCCAGCCCAACAATGGAATCAACACCTTGGCTGGGATTCTCCTCCCGGCAGCAGGGCTCCAGACGGCGGGACTGGGTTAGGGTTCATCCAGTATCCATGGTGAGGTTCCCAGTAATGTTGCCAATCCTTCAGGATTGTCCTGGAGTCTCCAGGAATTCAAGATTAATCTCTGCTTTGAGCAACCCTGGAGATAATACATAGACACATGAAAACAATTGGATTTTATTTTCTCATTTTCTTTGAACATTTTTGTTTAGTGGTTATAAAGATATTGCAGATGCATAAAGTGAGCTGTTTAACTGACAGTCAAGAATTATCCAATCAGGTAATAGAGCCTCTGTTTGTTCTCCATTTGGTGTGATGTGGAAGGCGTAACACAGTGATGATCAATGGCAGGAGGGTGGAGTCAGAGTGACTGGTATTGGGGGGTCATGTGATGAAACATCCAGGAATATGTCCAAGCAGAGTTGGCAGCTCTTGGTCCCAACAGGATTCACGCTGCCAAGAGGGAGCAAGCAATCCCAGTGATGTGCAGTGGCATTATCACTGCCACATTAGTCATTGAGGATGGGCAGATAAAGAGGCGAAAACCAACCCCCACGCCCCAATTCCCCCAATAGATGAGATACCAAATAGGCTTCAGCAGAGACTGTGGCCTATGCAAGAAGGTAAGTGGGGGCCATCTCCTCCATTGAGGGAACCCCGGGTTGATACTGTCCCTCCTTGTGACTATATTACCTGCGGTGATCCTGCAACTGGTGCTACGTGGGGAGGATGGGAGGGAAATCTGTCTCTGAGCCCCATTGCCATTTGCCTGGGGAAAAACCAGCCAACAGCAGATCTGCTGGGGAAGGGGAATGGCTGCAAATCTTGGTCAGGATGGTAACCCTCGCCACCCACATTTTCTGTCATTCTTCATCCCAATCCAATATTAGGTGGGATCACGGAGAAGAGTCAGGGCCCTTGAGTTACAGAAGTGTTTAGGACTGGAAGGGATCATTGTGCCTCCTTTGCCAATCCTAGTGACTTCTGACTGCTACAGTAGCAGCATCCTTCGCAGAGTTGTACTGACAGAGAGCTTGTATTAATATTAGCAATTTAGAACATTATGAAACAGCAAACAAAGAGTGTGATTTATCACCCAGAAGTGTCAAGGGTGGGATCTTCTGCAAAGAGCAAATGGAATAGTGAGGTCTCTGGATGAACAGAAAGTAAGATGGAAGTGCAGGAGGCAGCAGGAGAGCCTGAGGAACGGATGAATACTTGACTGGTGTTGTGGTAGTTGCCGCCAGTACCTGTGCCCAGCAGAAAGAAAACCCTCCAGGGGACCATATCTTGAGCAGATCAGTAGGGTTGAGTTCAGACCAGCATCAGCAGCATTGTATTGTAATTCTGGATCAATATGAAGAAGGTTGCGAGACAGCAATGGTTCTAAAAATATAAGACAAGGGTGACACAGGTGACCATTTTGATTTGCAGCTGGCATCAAGGTTGCATTTGGTTGAAGGACAAATAGATGCAATGAATGAGGCTGTAAAGATAAGTAGCTCAGCAATAAAACAACGCTGGATAAATGGAACACATTTACAGATCACTTTTCATATGCTCAGGTCATCGCAAAGCACTTCCCAGCCAATGAAGTACTTTCATTGTTGTTTCACTCGCAAAGGTGCAGCATGCTCCCTCAAACAGGTAATAAGAGAAACAGCCAATTAATTTGTTTTGTGGCATTGGATAAAGAAGGGGCAGTAGTCTTCTGTTCTTCAATTCTCTTCTCTTCTTCAAACAATGCCATATATATCCACCTGAAGAGCCAGACAGTGGTCCAAGTACCTTATCTGAAAGACAGCACCTCCGTTAGTGTTGCTTCCTCTGCTGTTCACTTACACAATTCTGAATCATGCAAAATAGCAGTTAACAGAAAGTTCCCTGCTTTCCTGTTAGTAATGTGCTGATGCAGATTTACATCTACATCTAACAAGCATAGCTGGACTCCCCTAACGGTACAAGTGAGAAGCTGTAGCTTTGAAGAGTCACCCCCCACCCGCAAACCCCACCCCCCCCCCACCCCCCCTCCCCTGCCCCATTCATTTGCAGGGTTCTATGTAATTACATGCATTGGTACTTGAAATCATCCACTGGAGGGTCTCCCCTTCAGTGCTGAGCATCCACCTCAACACAATGAGAATTGCCAAGAGAGAAGGGAAAGCTTGCATGTTTGAAGCAACCAAACAGGAGCAAGACAGGAAAATTCAGCTGCTCAGTGGCCAAAGCAGCATCAGGAAAATGGGGAGAGGGAAGGTTGTAATGGAAAATGTTTGGAGTTAGTGCTGTGATAGGGATGTCCAAACAAATAATACGACTTTTCCTCCCTCCTGTCCAGGAGTGCCTTCCATATTATAAAGGCTGGCCTGTTATTGGGCAGAAGCAATACAAAAATAAGGCAACTCAACCTTTGAAACAAGGTTAGAAATTACTGCTTGTGATATTAACAAATGAAAAGTTAATGGGAGTGATTTTAACTGTCAGGTGAAAAACAGTTGATAGCAAATCAGCAGCCTGATTACATTTTGAATTTTACATCGAATATAAAAGAATATTGATGAGATGTTAAACAGGCTTCTGATTCATCAACACCCATACGCCATCCGATGATAAAAGTTACAATTACTTCCCACTGTCTTCATGTCACATTGCTCTATCTGCTATTTATAGATGCTATCCCATTTAAAACAAACCTGTTAATATGCCATTAAAACACACTGATGGAGAGTCAGGGGAACATATTATGTGTTCCTTGGTTAAGAGGTAACCTATACAATTCCAACAATCTATGGTAACTGTGCCCCCATGACATTAGAGAGGGCATTTAACATACAAAGTTTGGTCCTTGTAAGACCATCAATGTACTAAATAGCATGGGCACAGATGGATACTAATAGACTGTTAATAGAATTTCCAAACAGTCAATAGGGAGTGCATTGCTCCTCATAACGCACAGTATTGTTAATCTGTCATATACTTTATCAATAAAAGTGCCATTGTTCAAAGGAACTAAGATTGTGGACGGCAGAATCGGGTATTCTAGGGGAGTATGAAAAGCTTTAATTCGGTCACTGAAAATCTTTTCTATAACATGTGGCAGCAAGGAGCACTGCAATTATAAGGCACAAAAGCAGTGAAAATTGCCATGTACTTACTAAGAAGAAAAATCAATTGCTGGCCACAAAGAGATGTCTTTTCACATAATGGGGAGCAGACTTGTTAAATTCAGTGGTCAATGCAAGAATACCATTCACGTAATTATACAATAAATGGCATCTTTTATTTTTTGCTTTCTTCTGATCCAGCACCATCAACGTTCTTTGTTACAATGGAATCTCGATCGTGTTGTGCGTATGTCAGGACAGGTGAAGGATTTTTTTCTTTCGGAAGAATTATGCTTTCTTCTTCCCACAAACTGCTCAGTATTGCCTTTCCCACTTTGAAAATAACACTGGGTAACTTTCAGACATTAGGATCTTGTTCCCTGCTGCAAGTTTACTTCATTTCTGCATGGTATTGATGGGCACAGTGCATTAGAATTGCTGGGGAGAAACATTGGATAGGACCAGAAAACAGGCACAGGGATCGTTCATTCCTACGCAGGCAGCGCAGGCTGAGGGACTTGAGGTTGTTTTCGTTGGAGAGAAGGAGGAGGAGAGGTGACTTAATAGAGACACATAAGATAATCAGAGGGTTAGATAGGGTGGATAGTGAGAGTCTTTTCCTCGGATGGTGATGGCAAACACGAGGGGACATAGCTTTATGTTGAGGGGTGATAGATATAGGACAGATGTCAGAGGTAGTTTCTTTACTCAGAGAGCAGTAGGGGCGTGGAACGCCCTGCCTGCAACAGTAGTAGACTCGCCAACTTTAAGGGCATTTAAGTGGTCATTGGATAGACATATGGATGAAAATGGAATAGTGCAGGTCAGATGGTTTCACAGGTCAGCGCAACATCGAGGGCCGAAGGGCCTGTACTGCGCTGTAATGTTCTAATTCTAATTCATGCTGCCTACTAATTTAAATGATGGAGGGGTGCAGTCCAGTGCAAAGTGCACTGCAGGAGACCAGGATTTGGGAGAGGCGAGCACCACTTTAAACTAGTCTCCACCTCTGAAAGTCGAGGTGCTTTCTGGTTGCAGTCAGTGCTAGACTGGTTACAGAAATGGCTCCGAGCAGGAAGAAAAATGGAGATGGTACAGTGAGCCAGGTAGCGTTCTCCAAGTTTCTCTGATGCAGCACTGGAAGCCTTGGTGGAGGAGGTGGACAGGAGGAGAGAGGTCCTCTTCCCACAGGGACCAGGAGGCCCTCCAGACAGACACGAGGAAGTCAGTGGGAGGAGGCAGCCATCAATATCAACAGTCGAGCTGGAGGGCCTGGATGCTGTGCCGGAAGAAGTTTAATGACATCACACGAGTGGTCAGGTTGAGTGAATGCATTTTCACATGCCATATCCTTCTAAATAAACTGCTAGCCTCACCCACTGCTCAATTCACTACTCCCTTCACTCAACTACCAACAATCTCTATGAACAATGATTCATATTTCACATTCATTGTTTCACCTCACCCTCTCACACAGTTCACACTGCTGTAAACCTCACACCCACACCTCACAGCTTCCATACACTGCCGGCTTTCAAACCATGACCTAAAGACATTGCACCACACTCACTGATGCACCTACCTTTCTTATGCAGGACATAACTGTTGGCAGCAGCACCTAATTGGCAGGAGATAGTGCTTGGCATCATTGCAGCAGCAATCACTGAGGCTGTGGCCAGCGGTGGGGCTGAAACTATCGAAGATGACTGTTTGTTGCCACCTAATCCACCTTCTTGCATTCCACTTCCCCAAGCTGCAGATGGTGCAAGCTTGTAGCTCATGCTTTCCCACCTTCCTCTCACCGCAACCTAACCCTTGTGCCTATCTTCTTTCGGATACCCAAGAGCAGTAACCTGGCCAGGCAGTGAGGAAGAGTGTGAAGCCCAGGTGGAACAGGGCATTGCAAATGAAGAAACACACTGTCACTCATTCTCACACTAGCTCCACCAACTCAGATACTGACCCTCTGCCGGGCCTGGGGATCCAGTCTGGATTTTATGGTCCCCAGGCCCTTAATTGGTCTTAGGCGGGACTTCCACCTTATTAAGGCAAGAAGTCCTGCCTAATGGAGCAGCCGCCAATCAGCAGCTCTTAGTCCCAGCAGCGCCAGCGGGAGCAGTGGCCACTGCTGGGACTGCAACTCAGCTTCCACATGAAGAGGAAGAACAGCCCGGAAAAAGGTAGGTTTTTGGGGCCTCGCCAGGGGTGATCGGTCGGGCCCCAGTGAGGCAAGAGGGGTCGATTTAATATATTCAAGGCTGGGTTAGACAGATTTTTGATCTACAAGGGGATCACGTGTTATGAGGGGCAGGCTGGAAAGTGGAGTTAAGGCCACAATCAGATCAGCCATGATCTTATTAAATGGCAGCGCAGGTTCGAGGGGCTGAATGGCCTATTCCTGCTCTTATTTCTGTGCAGGCCTTCAGCCTAAATCGAAGGCAGCAAGATTTTGTGGATGGCAGGATTCAGGGTCCAAGAACACTCTCACAGGAAAGGTAACGCTTCCTGAAGCACTTCAGAGTGAATGGATTCCTTTACAAGCACAGTCACTGCTCCAGTGTAGGCAAAGTTGGCAGGCAATTTGCCTTCAAAAGACCCCACTCCCTCTCCACCCACATTGCAAGTGAGACAAAAGAGCAGTTAATCTATTATTGATGATATTGGTTGAAGGGGGGAATGTTGGCCAGCAGACTGGGAGAACCTCCTGCTCTTCTTCTGGTATGCACAATGGGACATAATGATGTCTAATCTTAAAGATGGTACCTCTGACAATGCAGCACTACCTCAGTATGGTACATGAATGTCAGCTCAATTATGGGAGGCAATTTCCGTTTGCGTACCAGCATAGCCATACTGAAAAAATTGTTAGTGGCCAGACGATTTTATTTTAATCCTCCTGGCCTTGAAATAGGTGGCCAATGGTTCCACATGAAACAGGTATGACCCTCATTTAAATATTGAAATGGGGGTCCTTCACCAGTTGTAGGAAATTGATACAATTCCCAGGTAACAAAGGGTTGTGCACCCACCCAGCTGCAACCCCAACCCCACCCCGATCTTTACCTGGTTTCTGGGTGTGGAGCAGCCTAATCAATGATTCATTGCCTCTTCAAAACCAGGACACAAACCTCAATGCCACCCATTGCTGGCTGCTTAGTGACCCTCCTCTCCCTGGGTTGTCTTTCTCATGAACTTTAAGATTTAACTTCCTACCCCACTCCCCACTCCTGATTGATGAGTTGCCTGTCAGCGCGAGTTGATCCAGTTCAAATAGGCCTGACCATGAAAATGGTGTGGCCGTCTCGCTGGTGGCATTAGGTGGACAGTGCAATGCACCACCCACTGTCCACCCAGTGTGCACTAACAATCAAACATCAACCCTGGAATGGGGCTTCAATTCATTTAGATGACAGAACGCTACCAAATGAATCAAGCTGCCTGGCCAAGGCCCTGAAAATAATGCTGATTACCTACATTACCTGTAAGATACAATTTCATTGCAACTCAGGGATTAACATGATTTCTAGCTATAAGGGAAGAGAGCCTCATGCCATCTTATTTATTCATTCTTATTGATTTATTCATGGGATATGGGCATCACTGGCAAGGCCAGCATTTATTGCCCATCCCTAATTGTCCTTGAGATGTCGGATGTGAGCCACGTTCTTATACCACTGCAGACCGTGTGGTGTAGGTACGCCCACACTGCTGTTAGGGAGAGGGTTCCAGGATTTTGACCCAGCGACAGTGAAGGAATGACGATATATTTCCAAGTCAGAATGGTTGTGACTTGGAGGGAGAATTAGAGGTGGTGTTGTTCCCAAGCGCCTCCTAATGACAGGTTTCCTTTTAAAGTACCCAAATCACCTGTTGGTATAAGTGATATAGGATGAAAAAAATTATGCCAGAGAAATTAGCTGGCACCAGAGTTGTTTGTCCACATCCCCATTCTGCCAGTAACCATATCTGCAGTCCTGGACATTTATTTTTCAATGACTGAGGGCAGCTGCTGCCCGACTGGTTTTGGGTCAGCATGAAGACTTGCTAAAAGAACTCTTGCAGTCAATATCTGTGGTAATCAAGGTCACAAATTCCCTCAACTTCTATGCTCCAGCTCTTTCCCGACTACTACAGCAGATATTTTTGTGGGTGGCACAGTGGCGCAGTGGTTAGCACCGCAGCCTCACAGCTCCAGGGACCTGGGTTCAATTCTGGGTACTGCCTGTGCGGAATTTGCAAGTTCTCCCTGTGACCGTGTGGGTTTTCGCTGGGTGCTCCGGTTTCCTCCCACAGCCAAAGACTTGCAGGTGATAGGTAAATTGGCCATTATAAATTGCCCCGAGTGTAGGTAGGTGGTAGGGAATATGGGATTACTGTAGGGTTAGTATAAATGGGTGGTTCTTGGTCGGCACAGACTCGGTGGGCCGAAGGGCCTGTTTCAGTGCTGTATCTCTAAATAAATAAAATAAATATCTGCAAATCAGTCAATCCACAGTGTACTGATGCTCAAGCAGATTACTAATGCTTTTTCCACTCGGACAAACACCTTAATCCCATCAATGAAAGCACTGCTGCTCCACCAGGGTCCAACAAATGATTTGACACCTACATTGAGCAGGCCTCTTCTGTTCCATCGCTAGTGGAACTGGTCAAAGTGGACATTGCACAGGTTCTGACCAGTCCTGGTCAAAAATGGCAATCTGGATCCTATTTATAGGATCTCAATTTCTTTATGAAAAGGGGCCTGTACCTTAAAGCAGGCAAGGGCTTTGGACACCTGACAATAGGCCCCTTTCAAAATGGAACCAACCACATTATCAATGTTAATAGGGTGGTAAGATAATCGATGGCACCTTGCAGCCATTACTGCCCACTAACGTCAGGCAAAGGTAGTGAAAATCAACCCCTTACAATTTAACCAAGACATCAATTGAGCAAGAGAATTTCTTTTCCTTAAACACGAGCAGCAGGGAATTTTAATCAGCACCTCCTGTAGGATTTAGCTCCCTACTAATTTCTGTCATGATTGCAAGTTGCATCTTATCTGGCCGTCCCATTATACTTCCCTTTTTCCATGTGGTATGAATGACATTAATACTGTTCATCCGAAATTAGAAAGCAATTTTTAATTGAAGAGGGGAGCAGAAAGGTTGAAATGAAATTGGCAAATCTCTGGACACAAATCTGGGCTTCCAACTCCTGGCTCTATATATACATCCTCACAAACTGTGCTTCTGGTAAATTGAATTGACTGGAAAATTCCTGCAGCTACCTGGGCAGAATCCAATGCATTGTCCGCTCTGATTTTCCTCAAATCACTTTTTATCTTAATCTGACAGTCAGACTTGATTAACCTGCTTGTAAATTACTTTTCTCGCCACCAGCTGCTGTCGTGAAATTATCTTAATTGTACAGTTATTACCTTTAAGCTTTAAAGTGTGCTCTTCGTCTCTATCTTGTTACAGACCATTAAGGGCATGGAAACTGGTTGTTGTATATACATCCTTAAAGGGACAGTGAACCACAAATTCACCCCTTTTCTTGTAACCTCTCCTGAAGCTGTTGGTGTTGTGTTTGATTGTTCAGTGATTGATTCTTTTGTGCTGTGTAACACTGTTCACTAAGCTGTTAGTTAACATAGGAAAGAGTGTGGTTCCAAAAGTAAAACTACGACAAGTCCACACAGATTCCAGGTAGCTAGCTTGAATAAAGCCTTCGCACACACATAAATTGTGAGTCTAGTTTATTTATGTTTGAGGCATAAAACATAACGTCTGATAATGAAGATGGTGAGTAATTTAAATTTGCTGGCTCCGTCTCCTTTTCAATCATCACCAGGGGATCCTCCCATTCCCTGGGACAGACGGATTTTTGGGTTGAAACCTACTTGCTCGCTGCAGGTATGGACAGTACAGATGTAGCAGCAACCCACATGAAAGTGATATTCATGCATTGCCTCAGAGCAGAGGGCCAGCGTATATTCAAGCAGCTAATGGATGGCATGCCTACGTTCGGTCAGGCAGTAAGTGCTCTCGAGAAACACTTTGCCCCGAAGAGAAATATGATGATTGAATGATACATGTTCTGCCAAAGATGCCAGGGAAATGGTGAGCCCATAAAACAGCTTTGTGTTAATTGGCTTCTACATGCAAATTTGGCACGCTATCTAATGAATTAATTCATGACCAACTAATTGAAAAAATTTCAATCCCACGAATTAGGGAATGCCTACTCATGGAGAATGATGGTTTGACTTTGGAAAAGGCCACGACCTTGGTCGTCCTAATCAAATCTGCCATATTAGATTTGAAGATGTTACACAAAAATGTACCTTCAGACTCAGGGTTGCAGTTTCAGCTTGCCCCATCAGCTCAAGTGGAAGGGTTACTGTCATGCCAACCTGCTTTGTTGAATGATAATTTTCTTTAATACACTGACTGTAGATCTAAATTTATATTTTTTGAAGAAATTTAAGAAAGAACAGTTGAAGGATGACTTTGCTGGCAACTCAGGATGGTCACCTAATTTGCAACACTGTATCCTACACTGCAAGGCCTGTGAGGTGGAGATGAAATGGCTGCTCATTCCAGCAAGAACCAAGACACAAGAAGTTTAAGGGAACTACCTGTTCTTTTTATCAAGAATAGAAACACTGCTACCATGTTTGAATCACTGGGTGACTGTCATGTGACAAGCCCCTCTCCATCTATGGTTTTAAGCTTGTGTTTCTCTGCAGCAGCAAGAAGAAGCTTCTGGACTCTGACACATGGGCGTCCCTCTCTCTCTCTCCATTTCAACTTACAAGCTTCGAACTGTGCCTGTTAACTGACCGCCTTTGCATACTCCAGCTACAATCAGAAACCCCATTGGAGAAAATCATCCACATCGCTGTCTCCAAGAGACATACCGAATCAGTCATCAAACTAAAAGCCTCAGGACCACTGAATTCAGTTAGAAGCCAATCAAATCACCAAACGCCACAGACTGTATACCACTTTTTTCTATGAACTCTAACTCAAGCAATCTGCCTTTCCCCACTCTGTAGCCTATTTGTGTGCATGTAAACCTCTCGTGTGTCTATGAGAGTGAAAGTTGGCGCATTGTTTATTTTTTTTAGTGCGGGTTAGGTACAATAAAGTTAACCTCTTCCTTTGTTAAAGTCAAGAAAACCTGTCTGATTGGTTCTTGTTATGGTCATAGCAAGTAAGTAATCAAACACCTACTGAACTGGCCAGTACATATACTTTAAGAAAGGATTATACCTGTTGTGGTCAAGCAAAAAGAGGGAAAAGAGGAAAGCTCTTCAACCCCTCCTCACTGGACCGTAACAGTTACAGACAAAGAGACCTCAGCAGGCCGATCAACACTTGCCTTATCACAGCCAGGCACCCTTAGAAACATGTTCAAATTGTGAAGGTACCCATGGATTCAAAACAACATGTTGAGCACAAGGGAAAATGTGCAACTTATGCTCAAAGATGAAGCACTTTGCAAAGGTGTGCAGATTGTCAAAGAAGACTTTGTCAGTTTGGCATGTGGAGGAACCTATTCCTGAGAGCAAACAACGGTATGTGTATACTATCACTGACAATAAAGCACCCAAGTCCCATGTACGGGGGTCACTTCCAGGATTGCACGGTCGTGATCGCAAGCATTTCAGTGCCGGTCCTCATTGATGTGGGTGCAAAAGTAACCATATTGAGCGAAGACCTCTACTGTCGTTACTTTTTGCAACTTTCTCTCACTTCTGTGACACACATTCTTCAAGCTTGCGATGACTCAATTATTCCAGTCTTGGGAATGATCACAGATTCAGTGCACTACAAAAATGTCAACTTAGATGAGTTTACGTTCCATGTGGTCTAAGGTAAGAGCCTCATGGGGGTTGACCTGTTTGATAAGCCTGGCTTCAAACTTGCTGTCCCCACCAGAGCACACATTAATGTGATCGATGTATAGACTATGCACATCAGTGTCCTTCCGTATTCATCGGATTTGGGGCGATTAGGGGGTAGTGTCATGCTCCTCACATCAACTCATCAATTCTACCTGTTTCACAAAATTTGGGACGATTGCCATTCGCAATCTGCATTGAAGTTTCACAAGAGCTGAAATGACTGGAAGCAGATCGTATCATTGAGCAAATCAACTCATTCCCATGGATATCAACTAATCATTGCATAACACAAAAATGGAAAACTTAGATGATGCGGTCAACAAAGCAATCATTCCAGACAAGTATCTGCTTCCTATGATCCAAGAACTGTTGGCGTAATTTCATGATTCCACAGTCTTCACAAAGCTCGACACACGACACAGCTATCTTCAGATACCACTAGTGAGCGAAGTTGACATCTTACATCCTTTGTTAAACACAACGGCGTGTTTCAGTACTGCAGAATGCCCTATGGACTATTTTCAGCACCTGGGACGTTCCAGAAGATTGTCTCTCTCAGTTTTTTCAGACATCAAGGGAACGCTCAAGCTTCTAAACGACAACGTCGTCCATGGAAGGGACAAAACAGAACACGATCAGCAGTTATCCACTGTGCTTACTCGACTCGCACAACATAATTTGACAGTCAACAAGGACTAATGTATATTCACGGCTTCGGAGATTGACTTGCATGGGTGCAAAGTGACAGCAGCTGGAGTAAAGCTTATGTACGACAACATCAGAGCCATTCATACGCTTCCAACCCCATCTAACACAAAAGATTTGACACCGTTTCTCAGCGTACCAACTTTTATCACAAAGTTGTGCCCCAGTAGGCAGAGATCACGGAGCATCTTTGAAAGCTGCTGTGGAAAGATATAGAATGGGAATAAACAATTGCATAGCAAACAGCATTTGTCACATTAAAGAGCATCTCTAACAGTCCTCGTGTATTTCAACCCACATGCGGAAATGTACATCACAACAGACGCATCAGAAAATGTGATAGCAGCTGTATTCTCACCGTACATTGCAGGAAGCATACACATCGTGCCCTTTGTCAGAAACTGAACTCAAATATTCCACTGGAGAGCAGGAAGCACCAGCCTGCGTCTACCCTTGTGAATATTGGCACATGTATCTCTATGGTAGGAAGTTCACCCTCCGCACCGATCACCAAGCATTGACTACATTGCTAGCCATATCAGAATCTGGTCATTGACCTCTACACATCTACCGATGGTCTGATTGTCTTCATCAGTACAATCTTGAGGTTGTATATCTCACAGATTCACTCAACCGAGTAGCTGACATGCACTACTGCTGCAGACAGCATTAGTGATAGCGACGTGACTTGTGACATTGAAGACTACGTAGTCTGGTGATTTTGCACACGACCGCAAATCTTGTGACGCGAGAGTAGTTGAAGGCAGAGTTGGCAGCAGACAGCGTACTGCAGAAAGTAAGCCAGTACCTAAAAACCGAGTGCCCTCGTGAAATAGAGAAAGAACTGGTCCTGTACTACAGAAAGTGCAATGAGCTTGCATTGTTTGATGACAGCTGTATCGCAGAGCCCGAGTGGTTATCCTGAAAGTGCTACAGCAACAGGTGTTGCATCTTGCCCATGAAGGACATCCAGGTGTCATTAAGATGAAACAATGATCCCAAGAAGCAGTCTGGTGGCAGCAATAGCTCACCGCATAGAAGAGTTCATCAGAAACTGGGTAGCATGTACACTCAGTGAGCAATCTGCTAAACAGTGTCCCTCACCTCCAAAACCATCCCATAGCCAACAAAACCATGGCAACAACTCCAAGTAGATATTTTTGAAGAAGTGCATGCAGTACCCAGCAATTAAAGTTTTTTGCTTGTTGTTCATGATCGACAAAACAAGTGGCTGGAAATTACTACAACAAATTCCATAACCACCATTTCAGTCATTGACATTCTCAATAAGTTGTTTACAAAATGGGGTTTACTGGAGACTATCACTATGGGCAGCAGACTGCAGTTTATTTCCAGTCAGTTCACGGAGTTCCTAGCAAGCTACAGAATTCACCACCATCTGACATCATGATACAACCCGCAATCGAATGGTGGTATTGAACATTTCAACAGGCTGATCAAGGACAGTTTGAGGGCTAGCATGGCAGAGGGGAAAACGTTTGAACAATCTATTCATATCCTACTTCACACATATGGATCCATCCCACACTCTCTGACTGAAAAGACATCTGCCGAACTTGTGATTGTTACAACATTTGCACAATGCTGAACATTCTTCAGCAGTCACCACCATTTAATATAAATGTCAGAGCGAAAGCAGAGAAAATCACGAAGCAACAAGGCAAAGTAAAAGTGTACTCTGATATGCGAACATGTGCAAGGAAACCACAACTCACAATCTGAGATTGGTTTCGCATCAGATGTCCAAATCACATGATCTCTATCACAACCTAAGCAGATCAAGTGGATGCTCGATACCAACGCTTGTCTCTTTGTTGACAACACCAAGTGGAACACGAGATGCTTGATTGTGAACAGACATGGAGATTTCAACAACTGTGACAAGGAGGATACATTTCTTTTTCTGATTAGCGATCATGATGTTGATCATCTACCTCATCAAGATGCTGGTGCTAAACCAGAATCACGTGTTCATCAATCTCAGCACCATGATAGGAGACCTCCATATGCAAATTAAAAGCAAAATACTGCAGATGCTGGAAATCTGAAATAAAAACAAGAAATGCTGGAAATACTCAACAGGTCTGGCAGCATCTGTGGAGAGAGAAGCAGAGTTAACGTTTCAGGTCAGTGACCCTTCATCGGAACTCGATTGGCATAAAAACTCATCTGTTTCACTAATATGCTTCAGGGAAAGAAATCTGGCCTACATGTGACTACAGACTCACAGCAATGTGGTTGCCTCTGAAATGGCCTAGCCAAGCTACTCAGTTGCACCAAACTGTAAGAGAAAAGCCTAAAAGGAATGTAACTGGACAGACCACCCAGGCACCAAAAATGACAATGGCAAATGAGTTTCTGTGCCAATTGAGTTCTGAAGAAGGGTCACTGACCTGAAACGTTAACTCTGCTTCTCTCTCCACAGATGCTGCCAGACCGGCTGAGTATTTCCAGCATTTCTTGTTTTTACTCCATATCAGGAATAAACGAATGATAAGAGTTAGAACAGGGCCAATCAAGGATAGTAGTGGGAAGTTGTGTGCGGAATCAGAGGAGATAGGGGAAGCGTTAAATGAATATTTTTCGTCAGTATTTACAGTAGAGAAAGAAAATGTTGCCGAGGAGAATACTGAGATTCAGGCTACTAGGCTAGATGGGATTGAGATTCACAAGGAGGAGGTGTTAGCAATTTTGGAAAGAGTGAAAATAGATAAGTCCCCTGGGCCAGATGGGATTTATCCTAGGATTCTCTGGGAAGCCAGGGAGGAGATTGCAGAGCCGTTGTTGTTGATCTTCAAGTCGTCATTGTCGACAGGAGTAGTGCCGGAGGACTGGAGGATAGCAAATGTTGTCCCCTTGTTCAAGAAGGGGAGTAGAGACAGCCCTGGTAATTATAGACCTGTGAGCCTTACTTCGGTTGTGGGTAAAATGTTGGAAAAGGTTATAAGAGACAGGATTTATAATCATCTTGAAAAGAATAAGTTCATTTGCGATAGTCAGCACGGTTTTGTGAAAGGTAGGTCGTGCCTCACAAACCTTATTGAGTTTTTCGAGAAGGTGACCAAACAGGTGGATGAGGGTAAAGCCGTGGATGTGGTGTATATGGATTTCAGTAAGGCGTTTGATAAGGTTCCCCACGGTAGGCTATTGCAGAAAATACGCAAGTATGGGGTTGAAGGTGATTTAGAGCTTTGGATCAGAAATTGGCTAGCTGAAAGAAGACAGAGGGTGGTGGTTGATGGCAAATGTTCATCCTGGAGTTTAGTTACTAGTGGTGTACCGCAAGGTTCTGTTTTGGGGCCACTGCTGTTTGTCATTTTTATAAACGACCTGGATGAGGGTGTAGAAGGGTGGGTTAGTAAATTTGCGGATGACACGAAGGTCGGTGGAGTTGTGGATAGTGTCGAAGGGTGTTGTAGGGTACAGAGGGACATAGATAGGCTGCAGAGCTGGGCTGAGAGATGGCAAATGGAGTTTAATGCGGAGAAGTGTGAGGTGATTCACTTTGGAAGGAGTAACAGCAATGCAGAGTATTGGGCTAATGGGAAGATTCTTGGTAGTGTAGATGAGCAGAGTGATCTTGGTATCCAGGTACATAAATCCCTGAAAGTTGCTACCCAGGTTAATAGGGCTGTTAAGAAGGCACATGGTGTGTTAGCCTTTATTAGTAGGGGGATCGAGTTTCAGAGCCACGGGGTCATGATGCAGCTGTACAAAACTCTGGTGAGGCCGCACCTGGAGTATTGCGTGCAGTTCTGGTCACCGCATTATAGGAAGGATGTCGAAGCTTTGGAAAGGGTGCAGAGGAGATTTACTAGGATGTTGCCTGGTATGGAAGGAAGGTCTTACGAGGAAAGGCTGAGGGACTTGGGGTTGTTTTCGTTAGAGAGAAGGAGGAGGAGAGGTGACTTAATAGAGACATACAAGATAATCAGAGGGTTAGATAGGGTGGATAGTGAGAATCTTTTTCCTCGGATGAGGATGGCAAACACGAGGGGACATAGCTTTAAGTTGAGGGGTGAAAGATATAGGACAGATGTCAGAGGTAGTTTCTTTACGCAGAGAGTAGTAGGGGCGTGGAACGCCCTGCCTGCAACAGTAGTAGACTCGCCAACTTTAAGGGCATTTAAGTGGTCATTGGATAGACATATGGATGTAAATGGAAGAGTGTAGGTCAGATGATCGGCGCAACATCGAGGGCCGAAGGGCCTGTACTGCGCTGTAATATTCTCATTCTAATTCTAAAAAAGGTTATTTGTGTACTGAGAGGAACAAATGGACTCTAAGAAATGACTCAATATATACATGTTTGATGCTCATTAAGATTTAATTCAAAATAAGCTCCTTAGTTTACAAGGCTGAAAATATGTTGTGTTTAATTGCTCAATGATTGTTTTGTGCTTTGTAACACTGTTCACTATGCTGTTGGTTAACCCTGGAAGGGATGTGGTTCTAAAAGTGAAACTAAGACAAGTCCAGGCAGATTCCAGGTAGCCAGCTTGAACAAAACCTTTGCACACACAGAAACTGTGAGTCTAGTTTCTTCATGTTTGGGGCACAAAGCATAACGGTTGGTATACAGTTCCACAAATAATGGGAGCTCTGGTTACTCCCCCAAGTGTTCCATCTTCACTTGGGAATCTCCTCTCCTGTCTCAGTGTATCTTCTGATGAAACCTCCATCCATGTTTTAGCTGCCTCCCGACTACACAATTCCAATGCTCTCCCAACTGACCTCCCATCTTCCACCCTCTGTAAATTTCAGCTTGTTTCAGTGCTGTATCCCTAAAACCAAAAAACTAAAAAAACTAAAACTAAAGAACTCTGGAATTCGCTCCATAAACCACTTTGTTTCTCCACCTCTCTCTCCTCCAGTATTTTTGTTTGATAATGCCCCTGTGAAATGCCTTGGGACATTTTACTATGTTAAAGCTGCTATATAAACAAACATTCTTGTTGTTGCTAATGGAGTAAGAGCCAATTGTTAAGAGCATCATTGCCAAGTCCCAATGCTATTCACACACGTCCTGAGGTCCCCAGCATCACTGGGGAATCAGCCAATTCGATTCACTCCATGTGATACCAAGAAACGGCTGAAGGCACTGGATACTGCAAAGGCTCTGGGCCCTGATATTGCGGCAAGAGTACTGAAGACTTATTCTCCAGAACTAGCCACACCCCCAGCCAAGCTGTTCCAATACAACTACAACACTAGCATCTACCTGGCAATGTGGAAAATTGCCCAGATATGTTCTGTGCATAAAATGCAGGACAAATCCAACCCAGCCAATTCCTGCCCTAACAGTCTACTCTCAGTCATCAGTGAAGAGATGGAAGGTGTCATCAACAGTGCCATCAAGCGGCACTTTCTCAGCAATAGCCTGCTCAATTATGCTCAGTTTGGGCTCTGCCAGGGCCACTTAGCTCCTGACCTCATTACAGCCTTGGTCCAAACATGGACAAAAGAGCTGAACTCAAGAGGTGAGGTGAGAGTGACTGCCTTTGATAACAAGGCAGCATTGACCAAGTATGGCATCAAGAAACCCTAGCCAAACTGGGGTCAATGGGAATCAGGGGGGAAATGCCCAATGGTTGGAGTCATACCTAACGCAAAAAAAGGAAGATTGTTGTCGTTGTTGGAGGTCAATCATCTCAGTCCCAGGACATCACTGCAGGAGTTCCTCAGAGTGGTGTCTTATGCTCAACCATCTTCAGCAATGACCTTCCTTCCATCATAAGGTCAGAAGGGGGATGATTGCTGATGATTGCACAATATTTAGCACCATATGTGACTCCTCAGATACTGAAGCAGCCCGTGTCCAGATGCAGCAAGACCTGAACAACATCCAGGCTTGGGCTGATAAGTGGCAAGTAACATTCGCACCACACAAGTGCCAGGCAATGACCATCTCAAACAAGATCTCCCATTTATGTACAATGGCATTACCATCACTGAATCCCCCACAATCAACATCCTGGGGGTTACCATTGACCAGAAACTGAACTGGATCCACAACATAAATGCTATAGCTCCAAGAGCAGGTCAGAGGCTAGGAATCCTGAGGCGAGTAACTCACCTCCTGTCTCCCTAATGCCTGTCCACCATCTACAAGGCACAAGTCAGGAGTGTGATGGAATATTCTCCACTTGCCTGGATGGGTGTAGCTCCAACAACACTCAAGAAGCTCGACACAAAGCAGTACACTTGATTGGTACCCCATCCACCACCTTCAACATTCACTCCCTCCACCACCAACGCACTTTGCCAGCAGTGTGTACCACAACAGGGCGGCACAGTGGCGCAGTGGTTAGCACCGCAGCCTCACAGCTCCAGGGACTCGGGTTCGATTCCGGGTACTGCCTGTGTGGAGTTTGCAAGTTCTCCCTGTGTCTGCGTGGGTTTTCTCCGGGTGCTCCGGTTTCCTCCCACAAGCCAAAAGACTTGCAGGTTGATAGGTCAATTGGCCATTATAAATTGTCACTAGTATAGGTAGGTGGTAGGGAAATATAGAGACAGGTGGGGATGTTTGGTAGGAATATGGGATTAGTGTAGGATTAGTATAAATGGGTGGTTGATGTTCGGCACAGACTCGGTGGGCCGAAGGGCCTGTTTCAGTGCTGTATCTCTAATCTAAAATCTAATCTATCTACAAGATGTACTGCAGCAACGCACAAAGGCTCCTTAGACAGCCCCTTCAAAACCTGTGGCCTCTACCACTTAGAAGGACAAGGGCAGAAGATGCATGGAAACACCACCACCTGCAAGTTCCCCTCCAAGTCACACACCAACCTGACCGTTCCTTCACTGTTGCTGGGTCAAAATCCTGGAACTCCCTTCCTAACAGCACTGTTGGCGTACCTACACCCCAAGGACTGCAGCAGTTCAAGAAGGCAGCTCACCACCACCTTCTCAAGGGCAATTAGGATGGGCAATAAATGCTGGCCTAGCCAGCGACGCCCACATTGAACGACTAAAAAAAAAAATCCTCTACATTCTTCATTTTCCAGTGGAGCTCAAAACAGCTGCCAAGATGATTGGTTTATCAGTCGAGAAGCTTGCACCCGATCGGCTTGAATCTATGGGCGACTGTTAAATTGGTCACGGCCTTTTTCTAGGTAGCTCTGGCAGCTGCCTGAAATGAGATTCTTGCATTCAGTCAGAACCACAACCTAAATTGTTAAGACTAGTCAGAGCTTATGATAAACAAGCTCCAACCAGTATTTCTGGGGCCTTGAGCTGCCTAACCAAAGACATTCAAGGTGTCGCTGGAAGCTGCTCAAAAGAAATGGCCCCAAAACTTCATAAGTGTTTTTTGTGGAGTCGGAAGGAGCAGGAGTGCTACTCCTGGTTCCACAAAAGAACTGCAGGCCACTTAATGTCGATCCTCACCTCATTCCTGATCATCTCTCCTCCCCCTTCTTACCTGTGGGCCTCGGCATCAGTCTGCACTGGTTAGTTCCAGACAGGCGAGCTGCATCAAGGCACCTGATTTCCGTCTGTAGCTCAGCTGAATTTTGGCAATGATTGTTGAAGAGGAATCCTGCCTCCAAAAGCTGGTGGCCAATCAGAGGGCCGGCAGCTCAGTAGTATCGACAGTGCCACTATCAGCGGTAGCCACTGCCAGTGCTGCAAGAGGCCTTGGAACCAGGCCCAGCGCTGGAGACGTGGACCTCAGCTAAGAGAGGAGGGGTCACCGGGGCCAGTCCGGCAAGCCCCGTCGATGGTGGGAGGGAGGGTGGGCATTGAGTGCAGGAGGAGGGGGCTCAGGGGGGTGGGTGGTTTTGTCCCTGGGGCCTTCCATGCACCACAGATTTCCCATCGAGTGGGGTCTCCCAAGTTCACAGGGAGGTCGCCTCGTCTTACTGGGCAACCTTCCCGCGTGGTGGAGCACCCACCTCCCCCACCCCGCTGCTGGATTAATTCCAGTGGGGGCGGGAAAAGGCGCTTAAGTGGCTGCTAATTGGCCTCTTTGCAGGAAGGCTGTCTTTGGCTTACTCTCCCCCCGCCTCCCGTCGTAATTCTATGGGCCTCTCCACCTCCTAGCCCACCTCTGGGGAACCCATTAACTTCAGCCCACTGCATCCGGCCAGAATCGCGCCTGTTTTCAAGCCCTAATGGATTCATCCCCCAGTAAGAAAGAATCAGACCTCTGCTTCACTTCCTGCTACACAGTCCCACTATGTCGAATTTTAAAATTCCAAAAGTTGCGTCACCTAGGATCAGCTACCATAGGACAGGCCGGAAATCAAGCCTGGGATCTTCCTACTCTGTACGGTTTATTATTACAGCTGCAATCATTTTATCAGGGGAGTTACATACACCTCCTGCATATGCCCATGTAGGCTACTTTTTTAGAAAAATTCTCTCCAAGTTTTATTTTAAAGAATCACACTGTCTTCTACTATGACTCATTCCTTTCCAGGATCTCATAATTGAGGAATTTCTTACATCCCTCCTTTTCCCCTTTGTCCTCCAGTTTTGGTTTTCCCTAACCACTGTACCTGCTTCACTCTCTGTTCTTCACTATGTTTTTCCACCCGATGGGGTGCTGTTCTGGATCTTGGTCTATTCCTCACCCCTGTTTCTCAGTACCAATAGGAAAGAAGTATCTTTCCCATGTCTTTATCGATCAGTCTGCTGTCCATAGAATTAGAAATGTCCAACACATTGCTGCTGTAGTAAGAAGTCGTATAGAGCAGGTAGGTCCCAGTTTCGATTCCTGGCCTGTCATGAGATAGCTAACCAACAGTTAGAGTGTTAAAATTGGGGTCAGCCCAAAACATATCCCACTCTCTCTCCAGAGTCTGTATCCTCCTTTGCTTCTACTCTTCCTTGAAAATAGAAAATGTCCCCGGCCTCGACCATTCCCTGTGTCAAACATTCCATGCTCTCTAAAATACGCATGAAGAAATGTTTTCCTAACTTCTCTCTTCACTCTCGATAATTTTAAATTGATGAGCACCTTTTCCTGATGCCCAGCCAAAGGAAACAATCTTTCCATTTACATTCCATCAGAACCCTTCAGATTCTCTCCAGTTTCTCCTCATACTATAGTCTCTTAATGTGGAATTGAGCTGTACAGGCCACAAAGATTGACGGTTTGAATGCTGCATTGTACTGAGTTAGCTGATCTCAGGGGCATTAAAATTGCCGCAGTGTTTTGGGATGGGGTGGGGTAAAATCAGCTTGCTTCTGATTGCTATCCAACGACTCCTACTCTACAGTTTATGTTGGAGGACATTAAGTGAGGATAGGATTCATTAAATCATAGAACCTTACAGCACAGGAGAAGAGCATTTAAGCCATCGAGCCTGTGAAAGAGCAATCCAATTAATCATACACTCTTGATGTTCCCAAATAGCCCTGTAAATTTTTATTTTTCATGTATCTTTTCAATTCAATTTTGAAAGTAACTGTTGAATCTGTTTCCACCACCCTTTCAGTTAGTGCATCCCCTCCGTTTCTTTTCCCAATCACCTTAAATCTGTATCTTAGGGTTATCAACTCTTCTAAAGCTGGGAATACTTTCTCCCTATCTACCCATCGAGATTCCTCATAATTTGTGACATCTCTATTAAATCTCCCTTAATTGTGCTAAGGAGAGCAGTCACAGCTGTTCTGAAGTCCCTCATCAGGGGACTTCAGCTATGAAAGATTGGGTGAGATAACACCATTTCCTTGATGCACCCATGGAACCACATCCTTTCATGAGAGAAGAAAATTAAGATGAAAAATGACTTTTGCAGGCATGCGTCCATATTCACCAGTGAAATTTTCTTGACAAAGCTTTTATCTACCGGTGGTTATTCAACTGGCATAGATATGAAGGGAAAGCTGAGTAGCTTTTAAATGAGAGTACTGGAATGTATTAGTAAAGCACTGAAGAAGCTTTTAACTATCGTTAAGAATTTAACAAATTGACCTATCTCAAACACTACCTTATGACATTAGTGCGATATTAAACTAAAAGGGCTTAAACACAATGAGCTCCCATCTAGCAGAGCAACCCTATTCGAATGTTCCTGACCTTCATTACAAGGGTGCTTGAAGCAATTAGATATGGTGCGTGATTTTTTAATAGGCATAAATCCTGCCTGTAATCCTAAAGCCAGCTCTGCAGTAAGAGATCCCTGTCACCACTTGCCTCTGGAACATTTATTTCCTTATAACCTACAGGGCTATGGACCAGATGCTGGAAGGTGGGATTAGTTTAGGCAGCTAGTTTTTTCAGCCAGCATGGACACGGTGGGCTGAATGGCCTCCTTCTGTGCTGTTCTTTTTCTACCATTCTATGGTTCTATTAAGGGCCAATCAGCCCAAAGCCTTGAATCATGCTCCTATATCTGTGGAAACTCTTACAGGCCCCCTCTCTCATGGTCCTGGCCAGGATGTTTGAAAAGCTTGATGTCCAATCCGTTCTCCTTGGTTGGAGCTTTACAATTCAGTGGGGGCCTAAAAGGGGTGATATAGGATCATTCGGCCTGCTGTTATACACCCTGCCCAATTTACCTTTCCTTTGACTTCAATGCGAAGAAAAATCTGGCGGGGTATTGCCCAATCTGATATCGCCTATTTTACTCTCACACTGAAGTGGAAAACTCCAGCCATTGTATGTGTCTCCAACATCCTCCCCAGCCCCAACTAACTTTCCTGTAATTCTCCATTTTATCAATGGCACTGAGATTATTGCTCCTCTGAGGTTTTCTATTTTGTTTCTCTTGCACATTCTTCCTCCATGCTATGTTCTGAGTGTATCGGAATCAATAATCATTGCACCATCAACTCCTCATTCACCACCCCCTTCCAGGGCCTCAATGATGTGGAAATCCTTATTTTACTGAGTCTTCCCATCTTCTTACAATCTACAGGCTAATAGAACTCAACCTTGGCAGTAGCGATTCATTACTCCTCAATGAGCTCACCTTCTCCCCTAAACCAGGAATTTCCTCACAGGTTCTTCCAATCAGATCTCATTCTTTTGTGGTGTATAGGGATTTCCGTTGATCTTCCCCCAAATTTACAGAGTCTGAACGAGTTCTCCCTGTAATGTAATGTAGTGTAGTGGTGACTTCATCTTTGAGAAACAGTACCTTTAAGAGACCAGGCCACTGATGCAACTTATGACATCATCATACAATATATAAGGAAGCGACACCATTTTGAGAGACACACTCTCAGCACATGGCTTACAGGCAGCACACACATACCAGTGAGGAAAAGACCTGGACCTGAGATCATGCAATGTAGATAAGTAAGCCAATAAACAGTGTTTGTGTTCAACCTGAATATAAAGCCTGCAGCTGTCTTTTAATGAAGAGTTAAGAACACAGCACAACACTACATTCCAAAGAAGCAAATCCTCATGTTACCCAGTTTTTAAGCAAGTGGCTCCAGCATTTTGGACCTTGGTCTTTCAGAAATATTTGTCACTAAAGCAAAAGTAAAGTACTTTAATTTAAGCACCCTTCATAGAATTATACAGCACAAGAAAGCCATTTGGTCCATCATGTCTGTGCTACCTCTTTGAAAGAGCTATTCAATTAACCCCACTCCCCTGCTCTTTCACCTGGCCCTGCAATTTTTTCCTTTGCAAGTATTTTCCAATTCCCTTTTGAAAGTTCCCATTAAATCTGCTTCCATCATCCATTCAGGCAGTGCATGCCTGTTCACAACAACTTGCTGTGTAAAAAATAGTCTCTTCATCTTGTCCCCAGGTCCTTTTGCTAATTTTCTTAAATCTGTGCCCTCTGGTTACTGACCCTCCTGCCAAGGGCAGCAGTTTCTCCTTTTTTACTCTATCAAAACTCTTCATAATTTTGAACATCGCAACTAAATCACCCCTTAATCTTATCTGCTCTAAGCAAACCAATCCCAGCTTCTATAGTCTCCCCATATAACTGTACCCCTCATCCTTGGTATCATTCTCGTAAGTCTCCTCTTCACCCTCTTCATCTATCTCAAACTTTGTTATCTGAATTCATTCCTCACCCTCAATTGCTTAATGAATAATTATATTTCTCTCCCTTTCTTTCAATCACAAATTATAGAATCAGTAGATCAGCACAAGCGGGTCCTCAACCTCTAACATGCATTGAGTAAGTAATCTCCCCTCCTTCAGTCTATTAATGACGAAAGAAATTCCCATATTATTTTCTTAGTCTCCAGAAATAGACCATTCAGTCAATGTTCTCACACATTCTCACAACCGAGTAATTGTGTGACTACATACCAACGAGTCATTTTTGTGTCTAATAAGTCTAATTCAGTGTCTCTATTTAGGAATTCCTAGCCTGTGGATATTAGCTGCCATTTAATTTTGAAGAGAATTTATTTAAGTTAACTGTTTGTGTTGTTTGGGAGGGCAAGTTATCAATCTGCAGATTGTCTGTCACAGGAACTCCGACCACTCCTCGCATTTAGTTCAGGTACTGGGCAGCCCTTAGGCGCTGTCAATGAATTACTGAATAGCAGAATTTAGATGATACCAGACATAACGAGGATTAATAACTGACTGAACTTTGTTTTATCCTGTCCCACCTTGGAAGGTCACTTCAAATTTTTACTTATGACTAGTTGCTGGTTCAGGAAGCTAAATAGGCTTTCATTGAAAATTGCTGCTTATTGTAAAGAACATAAGAATGCATAGACATTAAAAAGGCCATTCCTTCCACTAAGTCAGTTCATCAACAGCCCATATGCAATGTACCCTATCATATTCTCTACCTCATCTATTTAACCATCTTCTGCACCCCATAGATTTTATCTAGCTGTTTAATCTTATAACTACTCCTTGATCCCAATACTAATCAAGCAAAATTGCAGAATATTCATCCATCCTCATTCCTCCACTGTCGAACCAGGCCTGTTGCTATCCATGCAATATCCTTCTCTGTATTGTTCCACCGTCCTGCCCCAGGAACACAAGAGGCATTGGAGTAAATTTTCTGCTTAACATGGCCAGTGATTCCATTGTGCAACCAAGCAGCAGCCAGGAAATCAGGCAGACATATCTATTGCCATATCCATTCCCATTTTGCACTGTCAGCAGCTTCTTTCCTGGCCTAAAATGATCTCACGGAAACTTAATTTACTTAATACAATATATGCTGATGTTAGAATAATGAGTGTAAGGGTGATTCCCAGGAGTGATGAAGATCTAACATTAACGGGAATCCCAAAGTTTTCTATAGACATATAAATAATAAAAGTGTGATAAAAGGAGTGGGGTCGATTAGAGACCATAAAGGGGATTTACACATGGAGGTAGAGGGCATAGCTGAGGTATTAAATGAATACTTTACATCTGTCTTTACCAAGGAAGAAGATGCAACCCAGGCAATGGAGAAAGAGGAGGTAATTCAGACATGTGAAGGGTTTAAGATTAATAAAGAGATTGTCTGTACTTAAAGTGGATAAGACACCAGGACCAGATGAAATGCATCCAAGGATACTGAGGGAAGTGAGGGTGAAAATCGTGGAGGTACTGGCCATAATTTTTCACTTTTCCTTAGACTTGGGGGTGGTGCCAGAGGACTGGAGAATTGCAAATATTACACCCTTGTTCAAAAAAGGGGGTAAAGATAAACCCAGCAACTACAGGCCAGTCACTTTAACTTCGGTAGTGGGGAAACTTCTAGAAAAAATAATTTGGGACAAAATGAATAGTCACATGGACAAAGGCAGGTTAATTAAGGAAAGCCAGCATGGACTTCATAAGGGAAAATCATGTTTAATTAACTTTCTGGAGTTTTTTGAGGAGGCATCAGAAGGGTTGATGAAGCCAATGCTGTTGATGTGATGTACATGAACTTTCAAAAGGCTTTGGGGAGTCAGGAGGTAAGTTATTCATCACAGAATTCCTAGCCTCTGACCTGCGCTTGTAGCCACAGTATTTATATGGCTGATCAAATTAAGATTAGCATTAAAAGGGAGGAGGTATTAGTGGTTTTAGCCAGCTTAAAAGTGGATAAATCCCCAGGCCCAGATGTATCCCAGGCTGTTATGTGAGGCAAGGGAGGAGATTGCAGGGGCTTTGACACCAATTTCCAAATCCTCTCTGGCCACAGGAGAGGTGCCAGAGGACTGGAGGACAGCAGATGTGGTACCATTATTCAAGAAGGGTAGTAGGGATAAACCAGGTAAATACAGGCCAGTGAGTCTAACATCAGTGGTTGGGAAACTATTGCAAAAAGGTTCTGAGGGACAGGATTAATCTCCACTTGGAGAGACAGGGATTAATCAGGGAAAGTCAGCATGGCTTTGTCAGGGGGAGATCATGTCTAACAAATTTGATTGAATTTTTCGAGGAGGTGACTAGGTGTGTAGATGAGGGGAAAACAGTAAGGCTTTTGATAAGGTCCCACATGGGAGATTGGTCAAGAAGGTAAGAGCCCATGGGATCCAGGACAATTTGGCAAATTGGATCCAAAGTTGGCTTGGTGGCAGGAGGCAGAGGGTGATGGTCGAGAGTTGTTTTTGCGATTGGAAGCCTGTGACCAGCGATGTACCACAGGGATCGGTGCTGTGACCCTTGCTGTTTGTGGTGTACATTAATGATTTAGACGTGAATATAGGAGGTATGATCAGTAAGTTTGCAGATGACACGAAAATTGGTGGTGTCGTAAGATTACAGGACGATATAGATGGGTTGGTAAGGTGGGCAGAAAAGTGGCAAATGGAATTTAATCCTGAAATGTGTGAGGTGATGCATTTTCGGAGGACGAACAAGGCAAGGGAATATACAATGCATGGTAGGACCGTGGAAAGTACAGAAAGTCAGAGGGGCCTTGATGTACTTGTCCATAGATCATTGAAGGCAGCAGCACAGGTAGATAAGGTGGTTAGGAAGGCATATGGGATACTTGCCTTTATCAGCCAAGGCATAGAATATCAGAGCAGGGAGGTTATGATGGAGCCGTATAAAACGCTAGTTAGGCCACAGCTGGAGTACTGTGTACAATTCTGGTCACCACACTATAGGAAAGATGTGTTTGCACTGGAGAGGGTGCAGAGAAGATTCACCAGGATGCTGCCTGGACTGGAGCATTTCAGCTATGAAGAGAGACTGAATAGGCTAGGGCTGTTGTCCTGAGAGCAGAGGAAGCTGAGGGGGGGGGGGCCTGATAGAGATGTACAAGATTATGAGAGGCATAGATAGGGTAGATAGGAAGAAACTTTTCCCTTTGCGGAGGGGTCAATAACCAGGGGGCATAGATTTAAGGTAAGGGCAGGAGGTTAAGAGGGGATTTGAGGAAAAATGTTTTCACCCGGAGGGTGGTTGGAATCTGGAACACACTGCCTGTAGGGGTGGTAGAGGTAGGTACCCTCACAACATTTAAGAAGTATTTAGATAAGCACTTGAAATGCTATAGCAAACAAGGCTATAGGCCAAGTGCTGGAAAATGGAATTAGAATAGATAGGTGCTCAATGGCGGCACGAACACGATGGGCCGAAGGGCCTGTTGCTGTGCTCTATAACTCTATGACTCTATGACACTATGGCTCTATGATTAGTTTACAAGCTAAGGGGTGTTACTGCAGTAGTTGGTTTAATATGAGCATTCCTCAAAACTCACTTGTAGAATTGCCATGGTTTGGAAATAAAATACAAACGTACAGAAAGCGCGGGAAAAGTCCAATTATTAAACAACTAAATCAGACATGGTGTAGTTGACATACACTATCATCCACGTCCTTCTTGGAAGAGGCAAATAAATCTGGGAATAAACATAGAAACATAGAAAATAGGAGCAGGAGTAGGCCATTCGGCCCTTTGAGTCTGCACCACCATTCTATACGATCATGGCTGATCGTCCAAACTCAGTACCCTCACAACATTTAATTAGTATTTAGATGAGCACTTGAAATGCCATAGCATACAAGGCTACGGGCCAAGTACTGGAAAATGGAATTAGAATAGATAGGTGCTCGATGGCCAGCACGGACATGATGGGCCGAAGGGCCTGTTGCTGTGCTGTGTAACACTATGACTCTATGGCTCTATGATTAGTTTACAAGCTAAGGGGTGTCACTGCAGTAGTTGTACTGCACTTTCTCCCCGTATCCCTTGATTTCTTTAGCCCTAAGAACCATATCTAACTCTTTCTTGAATATATTTAATGATTTGGCCTCAACTGCTTTCTGTGGTAGAGAATTCCACAGGTTCACCACTCCCTGGGTGGAGAAATCCCTCCACATCTCAGTCCTAAATGGCTTAACCCTTATCCTTAGATTGTGACCCCTTGTCCTGGACTCCCCCACCATTGGGAATATCCTTCCTGCATCTACTCTGTCCATTCCCGTTAGAATTTTGTAGGTTTCTATGAGATCCCCTCTTATTCTTCTAAACTCTAGCGAATACAAGCCTAATCGACCCAATCTCTCTTCATACATCAGTCCTGCCATCCCAGGACTCAGTCTGGTGAACCTTCACTGCACCCCCTCTATAGCAAGAACATCCTTCCTCAGATAAGGAGACCAAAACTGCACACAATACTCCAGATGTGGTCTCACCAAGGCCTTGTATAATTGCAGCAAGACATCCCTGCTCCTGTACTCGAATCCTCTCGCTATGAAGACCAACATACCATTTGCCTTCTTAACTGCCTGCTGCACCTGCATGTTTACTTTCAGCGACTGGTGCACAAGGACTCCCAGGTCTCGCTGCACCTCCCCCTTTCCCAATCTATCGCCGTTCAGATAATAATCTTCCTTTCTGTCACCAAAGTGGATAACCTCACATATATCCACATTATACTGCATCTGCCATGTATTTGCTCACTCACTCAACCTGTCCAAATCACACTGGAGCTTCTCTGCATCCTCCTCACAGCTCACACTCCCACCCAGCTTTGTGTCATCTGCAAACTTGGATATATTATATTTAATTCCCTTATCTAACTCATTAATATATATTGTGAATAGCAGGGGTTCCAGCACTGATCCCTGTGGTACCCCACTCGTCACTGCCTGCCACACTGGAAAAGACCTGTTTATTCCGACTCTTTGTTTCCTGTCTGCCAACCAGTTCTCTATCCATGTCAGTACCTTACCTTCAATCCCATGTGCTTTAATTTTGCACGCTAATCTCTTATGTGGCGCCTTATTGAAAGCCTTCTGAAAGTCCAATTACACCACATCCACTAGTTCTCCCTTATCTATTCTACTAGTTACATCCTCAAAAAATTCCAGTCGATTTGTCAAGCATGATTTCCCTTTCGTAAATCCATGTTGACTTTGTCTGATCATGTCATTGTTTTCCAAGTGCTCTGCTATTACATCTTTTATAATGGGCTGTAGCATTTTCCCCACTACTGATGTCAGGCTATCCGGTCTATAATTCCCTGTTTTCTCTCTGCCTCCTTTTTTAAATAGTGGGGTTACATTAGCTACCCTCCAATCCGTTGGAACTGTTCCAGAGTTTATAGAATTTTGAAAAATGACCACCAATGCATCTACTATTTCAAGGGTCACTTCCTTAAGTACTCTGGGATGTAGATTATCAGGCCCCGGGGATTTATCGGCCTTCAATCCCATCAATTTCCCTAACACCATTTCCCTACCAATAATGATTTCATACAGTTCCTCTTTTTCACTAGACCCTATGTTCCCCAACATTTCTGGGAGGTAATTTGTATCGTCCTTTGTGAAGACAGAACCAAAGTATGTATTTAATTGGCCTTCCACTTCTTTGTTCCCCATTATAAATTCCCCCATTTTAAAACATCGGGCAATGTATTAAAATTTCTGGGAAATTCATCTCCAACCTCTAAAGGCAATCAATCTCCAGGAAACTGCATCTTCTATCACAAATTACAACTACCCTTCACCTATCGTCTAGGAATCAAGATGTCTTCCACTCTCAGGAATTGGAGTGATGACTAATTTTATTCCATACACTGAAATTCCTACTTAAATATTTTAGCACAGTAGACTACAGTGATGCATGATTCAGACCATTGGCCTCCTTGTGTCCAACTGGTTGCACTGAGTTACGTTCTGTAATTTTGGAAGGTGGTTTCAGTTTATTTATGTGCACATGGCCAGGCTGAATTTTATGCTGCTATTGAAGGCATGGGTGGGTCAGAGAATCCCCGCAGAGCTGTCTGCCATGGAACCCTGTCACGCTCTCTTCCGATTTTGTCAAAGGCGGGGAATACTGTGACAGCAGTAGCGCCCCAATGTGATGGCATCATCATTTAAATGTTTTACATCCTGAGTTAAATGCATTTGAATGTCATTCACTGCTAACCAACGAAGCATTCTCAATTTTGTGTTTGACATGCAGCACTCATGTGTCTTAAGTTTCTCGAACTTCAAAAGCTGGCACCACTGAGGCAAGAGTTCTCGGTGCCTTGAAAGGGAAGGTAACTTCACTGTAGTTTTTTAGGGGAAGCGGGGTTCGCAGCAGACATTGCCACAATGCTGAATTGGCAAGCGACCTGTATGTGAGGGTTGGTGGCGGGGGGGGGGGGGGGGTGGAATTCTGCAAATGTATTGTGCATGAAGGGGCAGAAAATCTGCAAGGCACCTGTATGTGAAGAAGACACTTTTTTCTGAGGACAGTCACACTTCTTAGAACAGGGTCATCTGTTTTGATCTGCAGTGAGGGACAGGAGGATGTGACTGTGAATGAGGCAGGTAAAGGGACCAAGCAGGCAGTAGTTGAGGAGTCTCAGACTTTGCAATTGTCAAACAGGTTCCCTGAAAGTGGCAACACAGGTAGACAGGGTGCTGAAGAAGGCGTATGGCATGCTTGCCTTCATCGGCCGAGAAATTGAGTACAAGAGTTGGGATGTCATGTTACAGTTGTACATAATGTTGGTTCGGCCACACTTGGAGTACTGTGTGCAGTTCTGGTCGTCACACTACAGGAAAGATGTGATTAAGCTAGAGAGGGTGCAGAAAAGATTCACAAGGATGTTGCCTGGTTTTGGAGGGCTTGTGTTATAAAGAGAGACTGGATAGGCTGGGTCTGTTTTCCCTGGAGTGAAGGAGGCCGAGAGGGGACATGATAGAGGTATATAAAATTATGAGAGGCATAGATAGGGTAGATAGCCAGAGTCTGTTTCCCATGGTAGGGGTGACTAAAACTAGAGGGCATAGATTTAAGGTCAGAGGGAGGAGGTTTAAAGGGGATCAAAGGGGTAAATTTTTCACACAAAGAATAGTGGGTTTCTGGAATGAGCTGCCTGAGGAGGTGGTGGAGGCAGGTACAGTAGTGACATTTAAGAGGCATCTGGACGTGTACTTGAATGAGAAAGGCATAGAGGGATATGGAATTAATGCAGGCAGGTGGGATTAGTATAGATAATATGGTCAGCATGGATACGGTGGGCTGAAGGGCCTGTTTTTATGCTGTCCGACTCTATGACTCTATGACTCTAGGTTTGAGGTCCTCTCAACTTGTATGGATGAAAGCAAGGTCTGCAAGGTGGATGAGCAGACTGGCCATGGCTTTGTGGTACAGGAAGCCATTCAAGTGGGGGTAGCTAAAAGGAATGTAGTGGCAGTAGGGAATAGTATAGTGAGGGGATCAACACTGTTCTGTGCAGCCGAGAGCGTGAGTCCAGAAGGCTTTGTGGCCTGCTCGGTGCCAGGGTTTGGGACATCTGGTCAGGGCTGGACAAGAACTTGGAGTGGGAGGGAGAGTATCCAGTTGCTGTGGTGCATGCAGGTACCAACGACATAGGTAGGCATTTTACATCCAGTTTGAAAGAGAGAGCAGTGGATCTTAAACTAGTATTTTAAACTTAAATAAGGGCAATTATGTGGGCATGAAAGCTGAGCTAGCTGAAGTGAACTGGGTTACTAGACGAGGAGATAGATCAATTAAGCAGTGGCAGACATTTAAGGCGATATTTCAGAAAACTCAGAATAAGTATAGTCCTACTATATAGAAAAATTCGAAGGGGAGGACTCACCACCTAACTAAAGAAGTTAAGGAAAGCATCAAACTTAAGAAAAAAGCATACGATTGTGCAAAGATGAGTGGCAGGTCAGATGATTTGTCAGAGTATCAAGAACAGCAGAGAATGACAAAAAGGTTAATCAGGATAAAGAAATTAGAGTATGAGAGGAAGCTAGCTAGAAATGTGAAAATGGATAGCAAGAGTTTCTGCAGGTATTCAAAAAGGAAAAGAGTAAGTAAAGTGAGTGTTGGTCCTCTAGAGAATGAGAATAGAGAGTTAATAGTAGATAATAAGGAAATGGCAAATGAAATTAACAAATATTTTGCTTCCGTCTTCACTATAGAGGATACTAAAAGCATTCCAGTAATAGCTGTAAATCAGGAGGTGGAAGGAAGAGAGGAACTTGGTGACATTACAATCACCAGGGAAGCAGTACTGACCAAACTAACGGAGCTGCGGGCTGACAGGTCCCCGGTCTCAATGGGCTTCATCCTAGGGTCTTAAAAGAGGTGGCTAATGAGGTAGTAGTTGGTGTTAATTTTTCAAAACTCACCAGATTCTGGAAAGGTTCCATCAGACTGGAAGGTAGCAAATATAACCCCTCTATTCAAGAAGGGGAGGGAAGCAGAAAACAGGTAACTATAGGCCAGTTAGCTTGAAGTCTATCATGAGGAAGGTTTTTGTTTTGTTTTAGAGATACAGCACTGAAACAGGCCCTTCGGCCCACCGAGTCTGTGCCGACCATCAACCACCCATATTACACTAATCCTACACTAACTCCATATTCCTACCACATCCCCACCTGTCCCAATATTTCCCTACCACCTACCTATACTAGGGGCAATTTATAATGGCCAATTAACCTATCAACCTGCAAGTCTTTGGCATGTGGGAGGAAACCGGAGCACCCGGAGGAAACCCACGCAGACACAGGGAGAACTTGCAAACTCCACACAGGCAGTACCCGGAATTGAACCCGGGTCGTTAGAATTGATCATTAAGGAGGCTATAGCTGGGCACTTAGAAAAACTCAAGGTAATCGGAAATAGTCAGCATGGTTTTGTGAAAGGGAAATCATGTTCAACCAATTTATTGGATGTCTTTGAAGGAGTAACATGTGCTATGGATAAAGGGGAGCCCGTTGACATACTGTACTTGGATTTCCAGAAGGCATTTGACAAGATGCCACATAAATGTTTATTGTGCAAAGTAGGAGCTCATGGTGTAGAGGGTAACATATTAGCATGGATAGAAGATTGGTTGGCTGGCAGAAAAAACAGACTATGCATAAATGGGTCCTTTTCTGATTGTGCAAGATGTGACGAGTGGAGTCCCGCAGGGGTCTGTGCTGGGGCCTCAACTTTTTACAATTTATATCAATGAGTGAGATGAGGGGAGCGATGGCATGGTAGCTAAATTTGCAGATGACACAAAGATAGGTAGGAAAGTTGTGAAGAGGACATAAGGAGGTTGCAGACCAATGTAGATAGGTTGAGTGAATGAGCAAAAATCTGGCAGATGATACCCAGCAGTCAGCCCTCTGACTTAATCCTGACACTTCAGAAGCATATAGAAGGATCACAATGCCAGGTACTACAGCAGACAAGACAGACAATGCTGGAAAGATTAAAACTGGGTAGGTCCAAGAGGCATGAATTGGAGGAACGCAGAGACCATGGACGGTTTTAGATCTGTCAAGATTACAGAGATAGGGAGGAGCGAGGCTATGGAGGGATTTGAAAACAAGGATGTGAATTTTAAAAGCCACATATTGGCTTATATTGGCTCCTGGTCTGGCAACAAGCTCAGGGGTGATGGATGAATGGGACTTGGTGTGAGTTAGGATACGGGCAGTGGAGTTTTAGGTGAGCTCAAGTTTATGTAGGGTGGAAGGTGGGAGAGCATTGTAATAGTCAAGTCTAGAGCTAAGAAAGGCATGGATGAGGGTTTCAGCAGCCAATCAGCTGAGGCAGAGGTGTATTCAGGCTTTTTGTGGAGGTGAAAGTAGACCGTATTGGTGATGGAGTGGATATGTGGTCAGAAGCTCATCTCAGGATCAAGTATGACACCAAGTTTGTGAATGGTCTGGTTCAGCCTCAGAGAGTTGCCAGGGAGAGGAATGGAATCAGTGGCTAAGGAGAGATTTGAAGAGCAATTGGAAAGAGCAGCGGAGTAGGACTAATTGGATAG
Source organism: Heterodontus francisci (assembly GCF_036365525.1). Classification (NCBI taxonomy): domain Eukaryota; kingdom Metazoa; phylum Chordata; class Chondrichthyes; order Heterodontiformes; family Heterodontidae; genus Heterodontus; species Heterodontus francisci. Next base: position 25,769,614 of record NC_090381.1, read on the forward strand.
CTCTTCCAAGGAGCCAGCACAAGAATGATGGGCTGAATTGTCTCCTGTGCTGCACAATTCTATGATTCTATAAACTGTAGAGAAAGGTATCTTGCAATATTTTTCAGACCTTTGTATATTTGTGTGTCAGGCTTACAAGAAGTGTAGCGATGAAAATACAGAAACACACTGAAGTGTTATAAAAATTAGAACAATTTTAAAAAAGACTGGTATATTTGCTGTCAACAAAATGGAGGAGAAGCCTCACGACCATACCAACTCCTGCACCAAAACCCACATCCATGTCTACTAGAACTGAAGCCAATTAACCCTGTCTGCATGGAAATGAGACAGCTCATCATACATGGATGTACACAAAACTATACACAAAACAAACTAAGACAAAGGAACTCCCAGACTCTATGACTGAAGCTACCTCTCACCACTATAGAGTGTGAACAGCCCTCATTTTATCAAAATGGGGCCATCAAAAGCTATTGTACCAGCCCATCAGGAGGTGAAACCTAAAGTCACATGGACATGGCTCTTTCCAGTTCAGAACATCAGTCATCAACTTCAGTCTGAGCTCTGCAGCCACACAGTCAACATTGAAAGCCATCTTGAATTCCTGCACAAGGCTAAGAGAGAGAGAAAGAGAGACCAGTTCCAGTTAACACTGTTGAACCCTGCTGAGACAAGTTGAGACCAACTGCAGCAGTGAAAAAAAAGAGTGCCTTTCTAACAACTCCTCCACCTGCGAAAACTGAACTAAGAATATCAGCACTGTCTCCAAACTTAAGTGAACCACCAGAAGACTGCAGCAACCCAGCAAATACAAGACAACCAACAAACAGGCCTGCAACTTTAAAACACGCCTTCCAAGAGGATCCCATAGTTTTTTTCTGAAACAACAGACTTTTACACCTTGAATTCTTAACACCGCTTACCCTTTCCCTTCTATCTATCTTCTCTTGTGTTTGCATGTAAGAGTGAATGCGTGCATGGGTGGCGTTGAAAACATTTCAGGTGCTGAATATTGTTTAATAAATATTTAATCTTCTGTTTTAAACCTATGAGAAAACCTGTCACTGTCTGTTTATTTGTCAAAAACACAGGGGCTGAAACATGAGTAACACACTGTCTGTGATCAGTGGGAGGTGAAAAGTGGAAACCAGCCATGCCATCACCCACCTGTCCATCGCACGTGTAACAACATTTTCTGAGCAGTGACTTTCACTGGGCAAGAAGAAATACACATCCCTTTTTAAACGCTGTAACTGTGAATAATTTGCCAATCCCCATTGGCAGTGTCCAGAGTAACCCATGACAACATAATGCCCCAGATTTTGCTGAAATGGGATATCTCACAGTGTGACCTGTTAGTTAGACTTATTTTTGCACACAAAGTTGCTGGAAGTGCATGTTGATAATGGTGCAGCGAGGACAACAGGGCATCTGGGACCTTGGTGTATTTTCTTAACCAGTGAGATTAAAGGATTGAGAAATAAACAGGGGGAGGATTGAGAAGGGGCTGAATGCGAGTGGGTGAATTCAATGTCAAATCAGGTACAGAACAAGAAATAAAGAGAGGGAAGAAATATTGGATTAAGAGAGAGAGAGAAAAGAGACAGAACAGATAAGAAAATATTTAAACCATTTACTATTTGACACATTTAAAATCACCAAAAACAATTCACTACCTGAAGAAATGAAATTCTGCACTTAGAACGGTTCACTTTCTGGGCCAGAGGAGTTATTTGGCAGTCACTAACATTTATCACATTGTTAAAAGGGTACTTACACTATCACTTCACTATTACTTACTAGACTTATCTTTTTGTGGGATGTTTAATGAGCAATTAATGTACAAATGCAGCAATATCATGGAAGTCATAGGAAGGTTAAGGGCAAGATGCCATTTTCATGAATGATAATGGCAGGGCAATGCTTTTTTTGAGAATGTCAAGAAAACATGCTATGCCAAATGAGGATTTTTAATTCATCGGTTGGAACCCTACATTAAATTTTTAAAAGGAAAGCTGGAATCCTACAGTTAACTTTTTAAAAAAATCTGGCAGCCAGGATGGCCACCACAATTTGCATTGAAATACCTTACACTTCAAAGGAGAGAAGAATGTCTGAGTGAACCACCACTAAAACAATGCCTCATGAATTTGGAATCAGCTAACAGCTTCACTTCTAATGGTAAAGCCATCTTGAAACAATGAGACCAGAGAAAGATTGAGAATTCCTAGACTTGAATCTAATTAAATTGCAAATCAGGACACGAGACAATTATGTGACCACCTCCCCATCTGTTAAGAAACTGGCAACCTTTTGCTACAATGGGTCATGCTGCTGAGACTTTGTGTGCAGAAGATAAGGGGGTGTCTCTCTCTCTCTCTCTCTCTCCTTCACTCGCCAGGTGACCTTGGGGGCATCTGAAGCTTGCCTGCTGGTTGGGAAAGATCCAAGACAAAGACCCCCTGGAAGAGGACCACCTGCTCCACGGTATCCAAGAACATCTACCAACCATTGACTTCAGGATCATAACCTCAGGCAGAAGACAACTTAATTAACAGACACCACAGACTCTATATTATTTTTGTTTGGTCTGGACTCTAATCCAAACCAAACTATCTCTCACCCACTATGTAATCTATTTGTGTGTGTGTGATTTTCATGTGTGTGTGTGAGTGATTTATTATTTTATTTAGATCAGGTTTAGATCTTTTAGGTACAATAAACTCACGTTTAAACTCAAGAAAATCTGTCCGATTGGTACTTTTACGACCACAACAAAGGTAAAAGATAAACACTCTCTGAAGTAGTAAGCACAGTCACTGTTTAAAAGGAATAAACCCTGTTGTGGTCAAACAAAAGGGAAGGTCAAGAGGCCCTCCTCACCTGATTGTAACAGCAAAGTTAATGGTTGAGTGGTACAAATTGTCCAGCAACCTGTGGTGATTTACAATTTGCGGGTTACCACCTCCTCGCTACAAGTTGCTGATGGATTTGCACATTAATAACCAAATACGTCGTTCCGACTGTACTATTTTTTCACTAAAACCTGAACCATTAACTGTTGTTCTTTGTTCTTTGGATGTGGGCATCACTGGAAAGGCTGCATTTATTGGGGGCAATAGTCAATAATGAAGAGGACTGCAACAATTTATAGGAGGACATAATAAGCTTGCAGAATGGGCAAATAATTGGTAAATGAGGTTCAACACAGCTAAATGTGAGGTAGTACATTTTGGTAGGAAGAGGGTCACTTATTACTTGAAAGGTGCAAGGCTAGTTGAGGTAGAGGAACAAAAGGATCTCTGAGTTCAAACACGCCAATCACTAAAAGTTGCACCACAGGTTAGCATAAAAAATGGATTTCTTGGCGACTATCTTATCTTGATGGCTGCTAGTTATGCTGCTCCCCACAAGTGGAAACATTTTCTCTGTATCCACTTTATCAAATCCTTTCAAAAATTTAAAGACCATAAAAAATGCAATCCAAGCACTAAGCTTTATTTCTAGAGGGATAGAATTGAAAAGTAGGGAAGTTAAGCTAAACCTGCATCAAACATTGGTTAGACTACACTTCGAGTATTGTGCGCAGTTCTGGTCGCCATATTATAAAAAGGATATCGAGGCACTGAAGGGGATACAGAGAAGAATTACAAGGATAATACAAGAAATGTAAGGGTATACATATCAGGAAAGGATTGACGGGCTGGGTCTCTTTTCTCTTGAGAAAAGAAGGCTGAGCAGTGACCTAATAAAGGTCTTTAAATGTAAGAAAGGATTTGATAAAATGAATACAGTCAGAATGTTTCCATTTGTGGGGAAGAGCATAATTATAGGCCAACACTATAAGATAATCACCAAGAAATCCAATGGGGAATTTCGAAGAAACTTCCTTCCCTAAAGAGCGGTGAGAATGTGGAACTCGCTACCACAGGGAGTGGTTGAAGCAAATAGTATAGATGCATTTAAGGGAAAATTAAACAACAGAGGGAGAGGGGAATAGACGGTTATGATGATAGATTTTGATGAGGAAAGATGGGAGGAGACCTAAGCGGAGCATAAACGCCGGCATAGACTGGGTGGGCCGAATGGCCTGTTTCTGTGCTGTGTGTCCAATGTATGTAATCCTATGTACTTGCCCTGCCCAGGTGGTGGTGAGCTTTTCTTTTGAACCATTGCTGTCCTTGTGGAAATGGTGTTACCATGACTGGGAAGGGAATTGCGGATGCTTGAAATCTGAAATAAAAACAGAAAGTGCTGGAAATACTTAGCTGGTCTGGCTGAATCTGTGAAGAGAGAAACAGAGTTAACGTTTCACTTTCTGTTTTTATAACTGAAAGATGATGATGCCCACAACATTGTCCTTCTCAGTAGTCAAGGTCAGAGAGAAAGTAAATGCTGTTGAAGTAGCCTTGTTGAGTGCTCTATGCTGCAATGCACTGGTGGTGGAGGGGGTGATTATTGAGGCTAAAACATCACATAAGGCTGCTTGTGCATGATTTTGGGGAGCACTAAGCTTTCTGCTTTCTAGTCCCACTACTTAAGCAGCACAAGCAGAAAATATATCCTGCTGTGCTTCATGGAGTTCTTTAAGACTGCATTCTGTAATATTGCATGTTTCCAACAGAGGGGGGCAAGCTCTCAGATATAAGGCTATCTGCTGTCTTTCATTTAGAAAGCTGTTGGCTGAGATGCATAAGTCAGCAATTTAGGGAAAATGTGCTTGAATAAAAACATTGATCTTGCAATTATAGGACCCAGTTCTACACAAAATATGGGCTCTTTGATAATCTGAGTCTGTACCTATCCCTGTAAACACCAGTTTCTTATGATCTAAAGGAGTTTAACATGGGATGTGTGTTGATACATTGTCGAAAGCTAAAGCATCAGGCCTAGCTTTGTTAAGAAGAGAAAGAAACCTTATTCAGCTAGAGAGAGAGAGAGAGGGTGGGTCATTTCATTTGAATTGTGCCTTCTCTTTCCACAGCAGGTTTTTACATGAAGGAACAGATCTGGAGTTGAATGTTCCAGGTTACTGGAGCATTGATTCCAGTACCACAATTCACTGATAATCAAAGAAAAAAGTATTTGCTGTTTTGTCCATGTTTCCTAGTAACTGCGAGGCCACCTGAGAGTAGGGGTTGCATCTCAAGCAATTCTTCAGGCATCCAATCACTGACAGAAAGCATGTTGTTCCGTATCTCACCTCCTCCTGGATCTCGATAGCACAGACCATCTTTCCAGGCCACTGTACTTATTTCCATGCTGATTCACCTCTGACTCAAGCTTTTTACACATCGCCTTCTCCCTTCAACCCACCAGTGGTGGCAAAGCCTTCGTCCTCCTTGGTCTTACTGTCTGACTAAAGCCCTCTCTCTTCCCTCTCAGTGCCAACTGTGCCTCAGTGGGCAGCACTCTCATCTCTGAGTCATAAAGTTGTGAGTTCAAGCCACGCTCCAGAAACTTGAGCATGCAATCTAAGCTGACATTTCAGTGCAGCACCGAGTGAGACGTTAAACCAAGGCCCCATCGGCTGTCTCAGGTTGATGTAAGAGATCTCACAGCACTAGTTCAAAGAAGACCAAGGAGTTCTCCCCCATTTCCTGGCCAATATTTCCGAAATTACAACACTTCTTAACTCTCCCTCCATGGATCGGCAGAAGATCATGTTAATTTTTCCCCACTATAAAGTGTCTTGTCATGTTTTCTATGTTAAAGGCACCATATCAATACAAGTGGTTGTTGTTTTTGTCTTTGTATTGTTTGTATTGTTATCTGTTGTCTTCATGTAAACTTGAACAATATCTGCTTTAATCAGCTCATAGATAATCTTCTCACCATTCACTCATGATGCTGCTGACCCCACCCACAAGAGGGTCGGGTGGCTCCTTGCCAAAGTCGGCAACTTTACTTATGACTATTGATAGACTGTTCAACCATGAAGGAGCCACAGCCTCACCCAATTGTGTCCTTCCCTGACATCCATACATGTTTCACATCACCAATTGGCATTCAGGTGCAAGAACTCACTCGCCCCCAATCCAGTTCAGACCATTTGCTGTTTGTTCCTGGATATATCACTGAGAAATACAAAGCAGAATTTGAAGAGCATCTTTGAAGTAAATGGGATGACATTTTGAGCTTGCATTCCAGTAGTGGGGTGTGGTGGGGCTGGAAGCTCACACAGATGCACATATGGGCATGCTGCTGTCAGTTTTCCATCCAGTTGGATGGGCCAGAATTTCCTACTATGCCTGCTCAGCTGACAAGGCTCCTGACTGGTCACACAAATTCATAAACACTGGCCATTATATTCCTCATCTTTTTCATTATCACTTTGAAAAACAAGTCATGAATGGAGTCTCCATCTAAAGGTAAAAAGCAAATCAAACATAGCTCTGTCATACATACACTGAGCTACTTCATCTCCTGATTGCTCCTGTTCCAGTGTAACTATTAGCCAGTCACACAATGGGAACATTGTAATTCTGAGGACCAAAGGAAGTGGGAAAGGGTCAAGGTGGAAGGGGACAAATGTAGCAGTTTGTATTCAATGTCAGTAAATATGAGATTAAACATTAAAAATAATAATTGCACTTCGAATGGGAAAAAACAAGTGATGCTGCAAAGCAGAAGGTTTTATGGGCTCAAGTTCATGAAATATTAAAATCAGCACCTTAAGTGGTTAACGCCATAAAGAGAGCTAACACAATATTGGCATTTCTGGGAATATAAAAGATGGGATGCAATGGTGAATCTACACAAAACCTTAGTAAGACCACTGTTGTGAAGTACTGAGTAAGGTTTTGGGCTACACACTATAGGAAGGATGTTGTGAGAATAGAGCGGGTACAGCGGAGGTGCAGTGGATGCTGTCTGGTGTGAGGAAGTACAACTATGAAAAAAAGACAAGAAAAATTAGTGCTGCTTTAATTTGATCAGAAGCGCTTGCAAGGCGATTTGATAGAATTGTTTATAATTGTGAAGGGATAGCCCAGTGTAGGTAGAAACAGAGGTCGAGAGATTTAGAATTAGGGGACATTAGATTAAATGTAAGATTTAATAGAATTTAGGATAGAGAGTGGAAGGAGCTTTTCACACAGAGATGCTGTGGCCAGAGAAAGCATATTTAGAGTTAATGAATGAAGCAGAGATATTTAAGAATAGAAAAGCAAAATACAGTGGATGCTGGAAACCTGAGATAAAAACAGAAAATGCTGGAAATGCTCAGCAGGCCTGGCAGCATCTTTGGAGAGAGAAACCGAGTTAATGTTTCACGTCAATGATCCATGAGAACTAGTGAAAGGTCATCGACCCGAAATGTTACTCTGTTTCTCTCTCCATAGATGCTGCCAGACCTGTTTAAGTAAAGGTTAGATATGTAGTTAAAGGAAATGGATGTAAAGGAATATGGAAATAGGGCAGGCAAATGGTGAGTAGGACAAATGCTTATGTGGAGAATAAACATTACCATGGACTAGTTGTGCTGAATGGTTTATTTTTGTTTATGAGATGTGGGTGTCACTGGCTAGGCCATCATTTATTGCCCATCCTTAACTGCCCTTGAACTGAGTGGCTTGCTAAGCCATTTAAGATTCAACCACATTGCTGTGGGTCTGGAGTTATATGTAAACCAGACAAGGTAAGGAAGGGAGATTTCCTTCCCTAAAGGACATCAGTGAACCAGATGTGTTTTTACAACAATCAACAATGGTTTCACGGTCATCATTAGACTAGCTTTTAAATCCAGATTTCTTAATTGAATTCAAATTCCACCATCTGCTGTGGTGGGATCCAAACTCATGTCCCTGGAGCATTAGCCTGGGCTCTGGATTTCTAGTCCAGTGACGTTACCACTACAGCACCACCTCCCCTGTTGTATTTCTATGTTGTAATTCTATGTATTTCTACAGAAAGAAAATTTCAGGTCACTCTGAGTCATCAGTGACCGATTATTAGAAGTTTCAAATGATTTGTACCAATTGGGCGGGAATGTTAAAAAAAAGCCGTTGACACTACATTAATCATTTGCAAGGATGCAATAAATTCAAATGGTACACCTACAGCTTATCAAAGGGCACGTCATGTTAATGGAACAAGAGATTGCACAAAACCAGAGCAAACATAAGCAGTGGACAAAATAATCCTGTCATAGTGATAATAATAGGGACAGTGGTAGACTTCCTGTTCCCCTCTCTCCTTCCTGCCTCTTTCCACTAGTAGATGGCAACTACATTTTGGGTTTGAGAAAGTCCTCAGGAAATGGGGTGATAGTCATTGAAACCTGCCACCTACTTTTCCCATTTACAGCCAAGAAATTATTAGTCACTGTTGTAATGTAGGAAACGTAGCAGCCAATTCACACACAGCAAGCTCCCACAAATAATAATGAGATAATGACCAGATAATCTGTTTTAGGATATTGGTTGGGGGATAAATATTGGCCAGGACACCAGGGCGAACGGCCTGCTCTCCTTTGAAATAGTGTCATGGGCAGAGGAGGCCTCAGTGTAATGATTTGCCCAAAAGCCAGCACCTCCTCAGTATTGCATTGAATATTAGCATGGATTTTGTGCTCTCTGGAATGGGACTTAAACACATGACCTTCAGACTCAGAGGTGAGAGTGCTACCTGTTGAGTCATGGCTGACAGCACACAGTGCCCGGGAGCTAGAGAAAGAAGTAGGTTCGATCCCTGATCTAATCTGTGCCAATTGGAAGCCCTGGTGTCTTTGGCAATGGAATGGAAAGGGAACAGACATGCCTGGCTGGTCCCCAATCCATCTTGGTCTGACTATGGAGGCTATGAATAAGTCAGATTTCATTTAATTAGATATGCAGGTTACTTATAGCTTGACTGGTGAGTGCACAACATGGGCTAATGCTAAGCCATTAAGACCAGCAAGTTCCCAAGTTCATTTTGTGACCTGTGGTGAAATTAGTTGATCTCAGCTTGGCAGTGAGGGTGGCTTCCATTCAGAGATAAGAGGCTGCATTCCCCGAATCAACACCCAGTCACACCCTGCTGGAGCATTCAGGTATGTGGGGCATGTTTGACAACAGGAATGACTTTGCTAGAGATGCTCCTTCATGTAACTGCCCGTGACAATCAGCTAGGCCCACCTATGGTACTAGGGCAACAGTAGCAGTGCCCCAATACGGGGCACCACCTTCAAGAAATTAGAGAAGGCAGGTATATATAAAAAAAGGAAGCTGGTCTGTTCCCCATCATGGTGGTTTAATTCAGCACCTAACTGTTCATTCAATGTAAATAGTGTTGGAGTTGTAGGCACTTTGGACACTATCCATGCTGTCCTGATTTAAAATGCACTGATAAGCACTGACAGAAAAAGAAACAAAATAAAGTAACTCCCAGAGGGGACCAGGCTGAACCATCTACAGTGTATAATGTTTAACTTGTGAAAAAAAAAATCCCTAGAGGGTCGTACCTCACACTCATTATCCTTTGGAGTAAATGCCAATCTGAACAACACATACACCCATGAGCTTTTCAAGCACATTTTGATTTGTGTGGTCCATCAGCTGATCTGTTTGTGAGTTGTAAGTTGGGAGTGGGGCACAGAAGGGATGAATGTTCCTTACTGTAGGTTTGTGGGATACACCAGCAACTTGTACTTAACTAGTGCCTTTAATGTAAAAAGAAACATTTCAAGGCATTTCACAAGCGGCAAAAGACAAGGAATCAGATGCCAAGCCATGGCAGGAGAGATTAGGAGGGGTGACAAACAGCAGTGAAATTCTGGAACTCATTCCCCCAAAAGGCTGTGGATGCTGGGAGACAAATTGAACTTTTCAAGGCTGAGAATGATAGCTGGTTTTTTTAGGTAAGGGTATTAGGGATATAGAAAAGCAACGACCAAATGGAGTTGAAGTACAAATCAGCCATGATCTGATTGAATGGCAGAATAGGCCCTAGCGGCTGAATGGCCTGCTCCTGTTCCTGTAATTGAAAGCCTAACCCTAAAACCCATTGCAAATCTTTATTTGCCAGGGTTGAAAATTGACAATTTGGTTGCGGCAGTACCATGATTTTCTGCCCACTGACTCTGTGCCCACATTCCTGATGTGTGCTCTTGACAGGAGAAGCAGGACACTGGGAGTGCCGATTGATAAAATGGCCTGAAGAATCCTGCAGAAGGGGTTTAGGTAGTGGCCCGACCAAGAAATCCTCTGCCTGAATGTGAGGTATGAGCATCAGAATATTTTCTGAATCTCGTAATGTCACTTACACACTAAACAATGAGAGAATATGACTTTGGATATGGGAGCAGTATTCTCCATTTGAAGTGATGATGAGGTTAGAAGAACTCTGAAATCGTGTCATGGATTATGGTAGGTTAACACTTTCTCTTGAAATTTCCATCAGTTATTTTACTGCAGTTTACGTAAAACTACGTTAGTGAATAGGGGATTTTAAGATGAATGTAGAAGGGTTCAAAGAGGTTCTAGGTTATTGAAGATATAGGCCAATGCTAGCACTCAGGGTCTAAGTAACATTCTCCTGCTGTATGTAAGGTGTTCCTCCTCTTGCTGAGACCTGCTATGCAGCTCACACTAGGAGTGATTTCCAACTTCCATTCCCAGTGAGGTCTTCAGCTCCCAGGGCTGCACATTGGAAATTCAGGTGGGGGGGAACAGTGCATGTGATTTTTCAGGCCATTGATTTTAACTAGTCAAGAAACCATAGCAGCACAAGCCTGAAACTTCAATAAGCAGGTGATTCTTCCAGTGGGAAACCAGAGTCAGTGAATCATTGTTACTGCATTGAGGCTATTTCTATCTCTCGTGTTCATACACCAGAGATTGTTTATCCTACTATGTTGACTCATCCCTGTGAGAGTCCAGTGTTTCTATTGGGATGATGATGTCAGTGTAAAAAAAAGTCATCATTTGAATATTATAAATACTTGTTTAATGCGCTGTAGCACTTTGTAGCATTAATAGAGCATTTTACAATCTACATAATGAAGCAGCAGCATTTACTGCCACCTCTGCCTGATAATTCCCCATTGCACCCACTCAATATTTCCAGACAAAATTAACACTTGAAGCCTGAGTACTATTTCTTATAAAGCTAAGTTGGGTGTGATTATTGGCCACGTGCTGAACACCCAGTCAGGGTGAAGCAGAAGTCATGAAGGCTTTCCAGTAACTGGAATCCAATCAGAGTAAAAGCAAGTGATCCTAACTTTGTGTAGATCAGTAGTTAGGCCACACTAGGAACGTTGGCATTGGTCTTGGGAACCATCCCTTTAAAAGTACATTGACGGGTTGGAGTTTTGTGACCTTTTCTTTACAAAGAGAGAATCACAAAGCTGAACTGATTTTCAGTGCTGAAACAAGATTTTAAAAATTAACTATATCTATACGGTATCTTTCGGGTTATTAGGATGCCCAATGCACTGCAGCACCAATGAACTACTTTCGAAGTTGTTCTGTCAGCAAATGCAGAGGCCCATATGTACATAGCAAGGTACTGTAAAAGCAAATACGATAAATGACCAGTTAATCTATTGTGGTTGAGAAATGAATGTTGGCCGGGACACCAGGATAATTCCCTTGCTTATTTTTGAATTTTGCACATTCACCTGAGCAGACAGATCGGGCCTCGGTCTAGCATTCGAAAGATGCCACCTCCAATAATGCTACACTCCCTTAATTCTGCACTGAAGTGTCCACCTAGATTATGTGCTCAAATCCCCGGCGTTGGGCTTGAACTCATGATCTTCTGACTCAGAGGCAAGAGTCTCTTGATCCCATTAAGGAAGGATTTGATTCGGGTATTTATAAAGCTGAGAGGGTAGATGTGAACAGGTTATTTACTTTGGATTATGATCATGTAGAACTACAGTATTAGAACAACAATAAATTCTCAAGAAAGACTCGAGAATTTTATTTTTCACCAAATAGTGAATATGTAAAACGACTCCCATCAAAAGCAATTAATCATGACAGAATCTGAATTGTTTGGCCCCTTAATTGTAAAGTTGAAACGGCACATGCCACCTTTGATGAAATGGGGCTTCCTATGACAGAAGGAATTGCTTCCTTCAATGGTAAATATATTGAATCAATTTGCAAAAGTCCATTTCATCTTAATATTTCCTGTTGTCATCGTAGATATTCATCATTTGTATTATGTAGGATTTGTGTCCTACATTGATGAAAACTATAAACAATCTCGAACACTAGTCAGAAAGATGAACAAGATATTGTTGATCTCATAAAAGAGTTAATTAAAAATTCCCGGAACTATCTGATTGGATGCCTACAAAATCCAAAGGAAGGCTTTAAAAAGCATCAGGGGTGTTGAGAGAATAGATATTGCTCTCTGACCCTGCCTGAAATCACTCAGGATCCCAATAGAAACTGTGGCAAAATTGGCTGGCCTCCCCATCCCAAGTACCATTCCACTCCCTTTTTCCTGGCATGGACTGCCAGGAATTTATGCTCCTCAGGCCCTTAATTGGCCTTGGGCGGGACTTCAGCCCCTCTGAGGCAGGAAGTCCTGCCTAATGGAGCTGTCAGCCAATCAGTGGGCTGGCGGCTCTCAGTCCCAACAGCACCACCGGGACTGGTGGCCACTGTTGGAACTGTACCCAGCCACTGCAGGATTGTGGACGCCAGCCTGGAATAAAGGTAAGTCTTTGGGGCCTCGCCGGGCACAATCAGCTGGACCCCGGTGAGGAAAGTGGGGGGGGTCGGTTGTGAGGGGGGGAGTGTTGTGCAGTGGGGGCATTTGGGTCGTGGGGGAGGTGGGAGCGCTCCTGATTAGGCACCCTGTGCCCCATCCCCCCTCCCCAGTCCACAAGAGGCCACCAGGTTTTACTTGGAGGGCCTGAGCTGCCCATCAGTCACTGGTAAAATGCCAGTGGGGGCAGGAGAAGACCACTAAGTGGCTGTTAATTGGCCACTTAAGGGCCTTGATTTAACTGGGGTGGGTGGTCATTTCTCACCATCACTGCCCCTCATAAAATTGCAGTGGGGGCGGGAAGGCATCGGGAATGACCCGCTCCCTACCGCCTCTCACTCAATTTTACAACCGCCCCCCCGTCCCCAGCCCACTCCCGCAGGGTGCGTAAAATTCCAGCCCATGTTTACTGAGGCTAATTAACCCACCTTGTGCCTTTTTAAATGGTAGATTTTAATTAAAATGGATTTGAGTAAACGGGTGAGCATAGACCATATTGTTACTGTAATTTTGTCATGTTATTTTCACGACTTCGAGCCTCACTCTTTGTTTTCAAAAATGTAGTTTCGAAAATTGTTGGAAAAAAAGCTTCTTAAGGACTTTTAGAATGATAAACCCTTGAACAAGACAATAAAAAGATCTGCACAGTCCCTAATTGCAAATGAACTGTTAATGATTACTAAGCCTTTACGAGTGTCTCAAATCATTCTATCTAAAATAAATAGCGATAAGGGAGCCATTCGGCCCTTCTAACTTGTCGAAACATAGGGAACACATTGTTCCTCTTCTCAGTCATTAGCATCTAACTGCTGTTAGAATCACTCCAGAATGTTGGCCTCGATTGCTCCACCTGGGCACTGGAGCAAAGCACTCAGCAATATTTCCAGGTTTACCATCGATCAGTTCATATAGCCTGAAATCCTTTGCATTTTGCAAAACAGACCAGTATAAATACCAGGTATTTAATCAACTTTCCTCATAACTCAGTCCTTTGACCTCAACCTCAAAGCTCTTCTGTGCACCACTTCCAAGGGGTTAGATGTGTATCTGTGCTGCAGTGACCAGAACTGGGTAGCAATCAGGATGAGGCCTGCCCAAACTTCGACAGAACTTCAAGTACGGCACCCTCAGACCATGTCTCCAGGTCTGGCAGCATTTCAACTTTAAAATTCTCATTCTTGTGTTTAACAACCTCCATGGCCTTGTCCCTCCCTGTCTCGGTAACTTCCTGCAGCCCTACTCCCTCCAGAGTCTCTGCATTCCTCCAATTCTGGCCTCCTGCGCATCCCTGACTTCCTTAGTCCAAACATTGGCATCCCTGCCTTCAGTTGCCTCAGCCCTAAGTTCTGGAATTCCCTCTTTAAATCTACCCCAACTCTCTCACCTCCTTTAACTTGCTCCTTAAAGCCTATTTGTTTGACCAAGCTTTTGGTCATGTGGCTCAGCGCCAAATTATGTCTGAAAACACTCCTGTGAAGCGCCTTGGGACATTTCTACTATGTAAAAGGCATTTCATGGGCAGAATTTAGTGGAGCTGGTGGGGCTTCCGGCACTGGGCCAAAAAGGCGGTGGGAACCCCGCCTCTGGGGTCCCTCCCACTGGGGAGCACCCTACTCCGGCTCTATTTAACGGCTCTCAGGCAATTAACAGCCCAGCGCTGGGAACCCCATCCCTGTAAAGATGGGGATCCCACCTCTAAGAGCTGCTGGCCCATCACAGGGCGGGCAGCTCAGTAGTATCGGCAGCGTCACCGGGTGCGGTGTCCACTGCCGGTACTGCAGGAGGTCTGGGATCCAGGCCCAGCATTGGAGATTGGGACCCAGGTAAGTGAGGCGGGTTCGACAGGGCCAGTCCGGCAGGCCCTGCCAATGGGGTGGGGAGTGGGGGTTGAGTCCAGGGGAGGGGAATTTCAGGGAGGTGGGTTGTTTGCTGTTGGGTGTCCTCCATGGGCTACAGAGTGCCACAAGCCTGCAGGGAGGTTGCCTCATTTCACTGTGACCTCCCCGCAGGGCGGAAACTGCCTGCCCCCCAAATACCCCTCAACCACCGCTTAATGCCAGTAGCAAGGGGAAGATTACCTTAAATGGCTGATAATAGACCTCTTAAGAGCCTCAATTGGCTTCTGGATGAGAAGGCCGTCATCGGCCTATCCCGCCCCGGACTAAATTGCAGTGTGACAGGAAGGCGACAGGTCCTCTCCGCCCCTACCTCCTGTCACAAATCTATGGGCCCCCTCACCTCCTAGCTTGGCTGTGGGAGGCCCATTAAATCCAGCCCTATAACTGCAAGCTAGTGCTTACGTAGGCACCCATGACGACCTAACCAGGTGGGCTTCCAAAGAGTCTCCATAGGCCACTTAACTATAAAGAGCCGTCTAAAGCACCGCTGAATTACACTTGTTGCCATTTTCTAATGGCTGATGGCAGGCCGAGCTATGGGCGTCTGCAATTTGACAATTACGAGGAGTAGTGGCAATTAAGATTGCATAGGACTTACTCCGATCCCAGGAACGGCCAAAGGCCAGCAACATCAAGTCATCAGTGTGACTCTGCAGAGTGTTGCCTGCGTACACTGGAAGCAGTTTCCACATGTGGCTAAGCTGATAGTGCGTCATAAATGTAAATGAAGTAGCTTGTTAATAGTGGGAAGTGTTTTGTGTTGAGATGTCCTGAAGATGAGCTAAGGATTCATTGATAACTCTTATCAGTGTTACAGTACAATAGGAAGAGCTTGGCTGTGATGTCTGGTTGGGTATATAAAGTTAATTTTACATGGAGAGACAATAATAGACTTGGCATCTCACAGCTGACTCCAGACATGTACAGAGGACAGATTCAATAGTTTTTGTTGACCAGAAGAACAGGAACACAATATGCTAGATTTAGTGGAGCCAGCTGGGCTGCTGGTGCTGGGCGAAAAGGTGGAGGGAAACCTGCCTCAGACATTGGGAGCACCCCCCCAACCCCCACCCCCACCCCAGCTCTATTTAACAGTGCAGAGACATTTAACAGCCCGGTGCAGGAAATCCCATCCCTTTAAAGACAGGAACATGCCTTCAAGAGCTGCTGGCCAATCAGAGGGCTGGCAGCTCAGTAGTGTGGGCAGCGTCATCGGGAGCAGTGGCCATTGTCGGTACTGCACCAGGCCTTGAAACCAGGTTGAGTGCTGGAGACATGGACCCCAGGTAAGAGAAGCGGGGTCTCTGCGGCCAATACCGCAGGCCCCAGCAGTGCAGGGAGGGAGGGTGGGGGTTGAGTGCAAGGGGAGGGAGATTCAGCGAAGTGGGTTTGCAGGCAGGGGCCCTGGAGGTGGCCACAGATTGCCCATAGAGGAGGGCCACCCTCAGTCCGCAAGGAAGTTGCCTTGTTTTACTGGGCGACCTCTCGCCTGGCAGAGACCACCCCTTGTTGCTAGTTTAATTCCACAGTGGCGTGACGAGGCCCTTAAGTGACAGATAATAAGCCTCTTAATAGCCTCATTTGGCCTTTCCCACCCCCAATTTAATTGCAGTGCGACAGGAAGGTGACGGGCCCTCCACTCCCCACCCGCCCCCACCCCCCCCGGCTCCTGCCACAATTCTATGGGCCCCCCACTTTCTAGCCCATTAAATCTAGCCCAATGAGAGGGAGCAGGGTATTGGAAGAACAGGCCCATTTTCTACAGGCTGAATTTGGTGAGTCCGTTACGAGTCCCAGCGCAGACCCAGAAGTCAGCACCATGCCCGCAGCTGGCCATTGCAATCACGTAGCTGGTGGCCACTTTACATAATGGAGGCATGGGGCCCGGTCAATTACATGATGGGACGGAATTCGAGGCACTGAATCTGGCGTTAGTTGACTCTGGGGCAGGTGCTGGCGCTATATTTAAAGCCCTGCTTGCATTGCTGCCTTGGACACATTTGCAGTGCTCTCTCGTAAAGCCATTGCAACAGTGACTCCTGGAAATCCTAACTGCCCCCCACTGGAGAAGGACCTCACAGAACAGCAGAGGCAAGACACAGGGTGAGCCCATGGTTCAGCAATGCCTCGCTCGAGATTCTGCTCCAGACTGCAAGGAAAAGACAGGAGTTCCTCTTCCTAGTGATGGCAAGAAGTGGACCTCCCGCCTGACCAAGCAAGCCTGGATGGAGATTGTAGTGGAGGTCAGCAGACGAGCATGGGTACAGTGTCACAAGAGGGTCAATAACCTCCTTCATTCTGCCAAGGTGACTACTCCATACCTCTCTCCTTTTCAGGGATTGCAAGTGGTTACGCAGGAGGAAGCAGGACATGATGAGGGAGGCACCACAACGTCACTGGCAAAGGGGGTTAGGCATCACCTCACCCTGACAGATGCATGACTGCGTCTCAGCCACAAGCCTCCTTCTTTCACAGCTGACCCCCATTAACATCCCTGAGAGCGGATGGGAGTGTAAGCTATATAGAATACCCCAGTAGGGAATGAGGACTGCCACCAGAAAACCTATCTTGTTGATCTATCTGCAAAGTATGACTATCTCCCTCTTTCCACTTGCAGGACAAGAGGGCCCATAACAGGACTGGCAGAGGCATCCCAGACATCAGGACTCTCTCGACAGCTGAGGAGGAGACACTTGAGTTAGCGGGGACCCACAGCAGTCGCTCCATAGCTAATGGAGAGACTGGAGTTTCCACGCAAGAGTGTGAGGATTGTCTTCCATTGCCATACAGTTCACTTCTGGAGAACCTCATCACACATGGCTAGCATCACGAGATCTGCACAGCCTAACTCGCACATGTTTGTATTCTCTCATGCAGTCAACATCTGCAGGAGACTCAACCAGAAGAGGGACAGCCATCAACCTCTGAGGAGGACCCTCAGTCAGAGGAGACACCATCACATGACACTCCTGCACTTTTCACCAGTGCAGAGACTTTCACCTCAGTGGGTTTCTGCTCGACTGCAGAATCAGTGTCACAAGCTGGTGAGAGCACTGCACATGTGCCCGAGCAGCTGGCTGAGAATGAGACAACCGAGGCCTCTGACAGACGGAGGACTGTGGGTGGTTAGGCTCATGCTGAGCCCCAAGCTGATGACGTGCCTCTGTTGTGGACAGCACAGGGCATGCTGGAGTTGCAGGGAGAGGTAAAGGAGGAGATGCCAGAGGCCATGCACAGCCATGAGTGGACAATGGAGGAGTCCATCCATGCCATGAGTGCTTCCATGTCTCAGGCATGTGAGCGCATGGTTTCTTCCATCAAGAGGTTGGTGACCCTCATGGAGAATGAGATTCCACAGATGTGCACAAACCTGCACACCTGAGCTCAACGCTGGCAAGGTGACAAGGACAAGGCACCTGGAGTCTTCTCTAGCTGCTTATCCTTTTCTGGTGAACAGGGAGGTTCAAGTGAACCTTGAAAGGGAGGAGGAGAGGCTGACTGCTACAGCTGGGAGCTCCCCTCACGGTGCTCTGAGTGTGGACAGCAGCTGTTCAGCCTCTCCACCAGTGAGCCTAGCTCCAGTAGCCACAACACCTTAGGAGAGTCATGCACCAGTGCAGGAAACCCTCAGCCAGTCAGGGGCCTACAGGCCTCAGGCACCCAGAGGACAGCCGCTGAAGTCATTGTAGGCCATGGGGCAGTGTGATCAGCAGTCTGCCTCCAGCACAGCTGCTAGCGAAGGTGTCACACCATGTAGAAACACTCGTAAACAGATAAAGAAAATCACCTGGACACACTTGGGGTTTCACAGGTGTTTGAAATTTACCATTTGTTTTGTCTTATAAAGTTTTTCATTTTTGAAATTAACCTTCATTGTGTAACAGTGATTATTGTATCATGCAGTAATTGTGAGTTGCTGACTTCACCCTTCCTCCTTAGTAGATGCCAATGTAGGCACAGCTCTCATTTGATTAGCATTTCCAATGGGCCATAGCGCATGGTTCCGCTGGGCGCTCAGCACAGAAGAGAAATAGAAAGGAGGTGACAGACTAAATGCACTGAGGTGAGTCTTTATTGATTTTACTCTGAGTGGCCGACATGGTGGCTGGAAATGGATAAGTATGAGATTCTCTCTTGCCTCATTGGCCCATCATGCAATGTGCTGGCCTCCGGTGCAAGGGCTTCAACATCCAGTGCCCTGGAACACTGCAGGTAGGCCCTTCTTGACATGGTCGGTTGCTATTGCTCTCATCAATGTGCTTCACGGGCAGATGCAGCTGCCTCCTGGCCTCCCTCCATCGCCACATTACTCCACAGGGGTCCAAAAATACAGGGTGGATGAGACTCATGCCAGTGATCAGTGAGCCTCCAGAGCACTGTCAATGTAGAGACGGCCCTGCCTTGGCAGCTTTCCCTTTGCTACTCCTCTCAGCAGACTCCCTAAAGGCTGTCAGTGCCCACCCTTGCTGATAGCTGACCCTCCCACGCAGCAGTATGGGCACCTGGTACTGCCACCTGAGACCAGGCACACCTGGTACTGCCACTCAAGACCAAAGCCCCCCTTGAAGAGCGCACAGCACTGTAGCCGACAATGGCCTCCGCTCCCCACTCTTCTCCCATCCAGTTCTGGTCATGGTTGCCTACCCGTAGCGTCACTGAGACCACGCAATTGAGTGGGGGGCTTGGAATTATGTGCCAGGGATCCAAAGGTACATGAGAGCCGGCCGTAGTCCACTTAATTCCAAGCCCCCCATTGAATCGTGATCACCTACACGCTAACGTATTAAAACTAACTGTTCTGCAATTTAAATGGCACTCCCGTTGCGTCGGGGCAACATTACCACCTTTGTGCTTTCCCGTTGCCGACTAAATCCGGAACCAACGTCACGATGTTGGTTTTCCGAGCGGTCTTGTCCAATGCTATTCTTCATTCCTGCTCCAAACGGGCTCATTAAATTCAACCTTACATGTGCCAATTTACTCTTGGACAGCATTTTTCGGAGTTCAGGGAGCTGAAGAACCTATGCCCATATTATGCCTGAGCCTCATTAAAGCACCAAATTTGATGGAAAAATATTCAAATGAGCCCCTAGCTCATTTCAGTGACCTGTGTATCAGGTTTGTTCTGCTTCCCTGGTGCACCCACTTGAAGTGGAATCATGGCGGAATAAAGCTCTTAAAATGCCACAAAAGGAACATTATTTCTGCTGCAATGTTTACCTCTCTGGTGCTGTTTTTATCAGACATTTTTTTAGTATATTTCTCAATTTTTTTCTTAATATTTTGCAAATATCATTTAGGGGACAATTCGTTTACACCATAAGTTTGTTTTCTGGGCACCTCAAGTACCTTGTTTCACAGTTAGAGTGGCAGATAAAAGAAGGCGTGGCAAGGAGATCATCACACATCAGATTATTGTGAGAGAAAAATACTGTGGATGCTAGAAAGCTGAAATAAAAACAGAAAATGCTGGAAATACTCAGCAGGTCTGGCAGTGTCTGTGGAGAGAGAAATAGAGTTAACGGCTGAAATTTTACGTTCTGGTGGTAGCCCCACCCACAGGCTGAAAAGTCAGGGGAGAGCCTGCCTCCGCCAGGCCTGGAAGCCAATTTTGCATGGCTCAGGCCCTTAATTGGCCTCACTCAGGACTTCTGCTTCCCTGAGCCAGGAAGTCCCGCCTCCAAGAATTGCCAGCCAATCAAAGGACTGGCAGCTCTTCAGTCCCAGCATCGTCACCGGGAGTGGTGGCCACTGCTGGGATTGCACCCAGCAAGAGAGGACGATGGGCGCCAGCTTCCAAAAAGGTAAGTGCGGATCGGGCCTCGCCGGGTCAATTGGCTGGGCTCCAGTGAGGGGATAGGGATGAGACTGTAGGGTAGGGGCGCGATTTTGGTGAAGGCGGCCCATGCTGCTGGGCGAGGGGATCTTTCCATGGGGCACAGGGCCCCCCCCCCCCCCTCAGGTATTACCGGGTGGCCTCCTAAGGTGCTGAAATGTCCATCCACTGCTGGTAAAATACCAATGTCAGCTGGAGGAGGCCTTTAAGTGGCAATTAATTGGTCACTTAAGGGCCTCAATTGGCCTGGGGCAAGTGGACCATATGCCACCTCCCCTGCCACTGGTAAAATAGCAGCAGGAGCGGGTAGGTGACGGGAAAGGCACCCTGCACTTCCCACTTGATTTTACACCCCACTCCCACCTCCCAGCCCGCTCCCAGGGGCAGCAGGGTGTCAAATTCCAGCCAACATTTCAAGTTGATGAGTCTTCAGAACGTCATTATTCCGGGCGGATCATAGGTTGGGGGTGGGTCTGCGACTTTCACCTGAGATTTCCTCGAAACTGTTTCCACTCTGTCCCTGTAACTTCACCAAAAATGATGGAAACTTCATCCATCCAAAACTCATACAAAATCCTGCTGCCTGTATCCTGACCTACACCAAGTCCAGCTCACCCACCAAGCCTGTTCTTGTTAACCTGCATTAGCTCCCGATCCACCAATGCCTCAATTTTAGCATTCTCTTACTTGTTTTCAAATTATCCCATGGCGTCACCGCTCCCTATCTATGTAACCTCCTCCAGCCCTACAATTCTGGTCTCTCACGTGTCCCCCACTCCCTTTGCTCCACAATTGGCAGGAATGCCTTGAGCCTTCTAGGCTCTAAGCTTGGGAATTCTCTCCCTAAGCCTGTCTATCTCGCTACCTCTATCTCTTCCTTTAAGTCATTCCTTAAAACCTACAACATTGACCAAGATTTTAGTTACCCACTCTAATATCTCCTTATTTGTCTCCTATGAACAACCATGGGATGTTTTTCCACGTTAAAGTTGCTACATAAATGTTATTTATGAGCCTAACGGGGTTTCTGATAAAGTTATGGTGGTGGACCAGGAATAGCTCTAAGGAAATTCCTGGCCAATACTGAAGCAATGATTTTGTCACCTATGTTCCCTGTAAGCTTGGTTGTCCATTGGAATGCAGGGTTACCAAATTAGCCATTATATCTGACAACCTTGGCATCCCTACCATCCAATAACTGAGGACAACTGACTCAGCTTGTACTATCAGACCAGTGGAGGCATCTTCTGCAATAAGGAGACCTGCAACCAACTTGCAATGTGGAGTGGCACTGCCAGTGCCTGGCAAGGTCACAACCTCACTCTCAACTGTTATGCATATGGCTCAATGCTGTCTTGCTGTGCAATATCGGGTGATATGCTGCCCACAAATGTGTCAAGCAACTAATTAATGCATCAGGCATCATGCCCAGCACTATTATTTTCAACTCACTGTCACCCCAATGTCACCACACTGAGTCAGCTGCATCCAGTGCTATCATGGTTCTCAGGTCCTGGTGTTGGCACTTCTGCCACCACTAGCGCAGGGATGCTTGATGAGTAAATGTACCATCATCTAGAGAGACCTCTGCCTGATCTGTGAATACTGCAGGTCTCCCTCTGCTGGGCACTGACTCAAGATGCCCACTGTCTCTGAATCCATGACCAAGTTTATCTCAAAAAACAATGGCCCAATATTAAAAACAGAAAGTGCTGGAAATACTCAGCAGGTCAGGCAGTGCTTGTGGAGAGAGAAGCAGAGTTAACGTTTCAGGTCTGTAATCTTTCTTCAAAACTGGCAAAGGTTAGAAAAATATCAGGTTTTAAGCAAGTGAAGAGGGGGTGGTGGGTGGTTGGTGGGGAAGAGAACAAAAGGAAAGGTGTGTGACAGGGCAGAGGGCAGAAGAGATTAAATAACAAAACTGTCCTGGGACAAAGGCAAAGAGCATGTTAATGCTTGTGGTGAAAGACAAAGCATTAGTCTAGAGAGAGTTGATGGCAGGATAATGAGCAGCTCTGGCCACAGGAAAAAATAAAATAAAATAAAATAATACAAAAATACAAAAATATTTTTTTAAATGGCCAGTCATGCTCTGAAATTGTGGAACTCAAGGTTGATCCCACGAGGCTGTAGAGTGCCTAATCGAAAGATCAGCTGCTGCTCCTTGAGCTTGCGTTGATGTCCACTGGAACACTGCAGCAAGTCGAGGACAGAAATGTTGGCATGAGAGCGGGGGCAGGGAGGGAGGGTGTTGAAATAGCCAGCAACCTGAAGCTTGGGGTCATGCTTTCAGACTGATCAGAGGTGTTCCGCAAAGCGGTCACCCAATCTGCATTTGGTCTCCCCAATATAGAGGCGGCCGCAATGTGAGCAGCGAATACAGTATACTAAATTGAAGGAAGTAAAAGTAAATCGCTGCTCCACCTGAAAGGAGTATTTGGGGCCTTGGATGGTGAGGAGAGAGGAGGTAAAAGGGCAGGTATTACACCTCCTGTGATTGCATGGGAAGGTGCCATGGGAAGGGGACGAGATGTTGGCGGCGATGGAGGAGTGGACCAGGGTGTGACAGAGGGAACGATCCCTTCAGAATGCTGACAGGGAAGGGAAGATGTGTTTGGTGATGGCATCACGCTAGAGGTGGCAGAAATGGTGGAGGATGATCGTTTGGATGTGGAGGCTGGTGGGATGAAAAGCGAGAACAAGGGGATCCCTGTTGCAGTTCTGGGAGGGAGGGGAAGGGGTGAGGGCAGGAGTGCGGGAAATAGGTCTGACACGGTTGAGGGCCCTGTCAACCACAGTGGGGGGGGCATCTTTGGTTATGGATAAAGGAACAAATGTCGGAAGAGTTGCTGTAGAAGGTTGCATCATCAGAACGGAGACGAAGAGACTGGGTGAAGGGGATGGAGTCCTTACAGGAAACAGGGTGTGAGAAAGTGCTGCTCATTATTCTGCCATTAACATTTTCTCTGGACTAATGCTTTGTCTTTCACCACAAGCATTAACATGCTCTTTGCCTTTGTCCCATGACAGCTTTGTTATTTAATCTCTCTTGCCCTCTGTTCTCTTCCCCACCAAACCACCTCCCCCACAACCCCTTCACTTGCTTAAAACCTAATTCTTTTCTAACTTTTGCCAGTTCTGATGAAAGGTCACTGACCTGAAATGTTAACTCTGCTTCTTTCTCCATGGCTGCTGCCTGACCTGCTGAGTATTTCCAGCACTTTCTGTTTTTATTTCAGATTTCCAGCATCTGTAATATTTTGCTTTTATTTTAATGGCCCAGTATTTCCTGCAATGACAAGATTGGCGATGTAACTTCCACTGTGTAGCATGTCAAGTTCACTATTTCTAATTAGAATACACCTCAGCGAGCAGAGCAGCCAACCAGAAATGGCACATTATTTTGTTGCCTACATCTCTACAGATTTTCCTTTTAATGTCTGTTTCAGTGTATAATATTCTAGGAATCAAGCATTACAATTCAACCCTCTTGTTTGAAACCTACTTTGACCTCTCGTTCCAACTGAGATGAGTTGTATGTCAGCTGTGGCTCTGTTGCTAACATGCTTGTCTAACTCTTAGTAGGTTTTCAGTTCAAGCCCCACTTCAGAGACTTGAGCCCATCATTGAGATGAGACTTCCAGTGCAGTACTGAGAGAATGTTACACAGTCAGATGTGTTGTCTTTCAGATGAGATGTTAACCAAGGTGGGTATAGAACCTCCCATGGCACTATTCAACAAAGTAGTAGGGGAGTTCTTGCAGTATCCTTCAATAAATATCACTAAAACAGATGGTTTGGCTAATTGCTGTTTGCTGAACCTTGCAGCAAATTGACTCCACATTTCCTACACTATAGTAGTGACTGCACTTCAACAGTGGCACAGTGGCGCAGTGGTTAGCACTGCAGCCTCACAGCTCCAGCGACCCGGGATCAATTCTGGGTACTGCCTGTGTGGAGTTTGCAAGTTCTACCTGTATCAGCGTGGGTTTTCTCCGGGTGCTCCAGTTTCCTCCCACAAGCCAAAAGACTTGCAGGTTGGTAGGTAAATTGGCCATTAGAAATTGCCTCTAGTACAGGTAGTTGGTAGGGAAATATAGGGGCAGGTGGGGATGTGGTAGGAATATGGTATTAGTGTTCTTTCTTTCTTTTTCTTTTGGGCCTCCTTATCTCGAGAGACAATGGATATGCGCCTGGAGGTGGTCAGTGGTTTGTGAAGCAGCGCCTGGAGTGGCTATAAAGGCCAATTCTGGAGTGACAGGCTCTTCCACAGGTGCTGCAGAGAAATTTGTTTGTTGGGGCTGTTGCACAGTTGGCTCTCCCCTTGCGCCTCTGTCTTTTTTCCTGCCAACTACTAAGTCTCTTCGACTCGCCACAATTCAACCCTGTCTTTATGGCTGCCCGCCAGCTCTGGCGAATGCTGGCAACTGACTCCCACGACTTGTGATCAATGTCACACGATTTCATGTCGCGTTTGCAGACGTCTTTATAACGGAGACATGGACGGCCGGTGGGTCTGATACCAGTGGCGAGCTCGCTGTACAATGTGTCTTTGGGGATCCTGCCATCTTCCATGCGGCTCACATGGCCAAGGTATTAGTGTAGGATTAGTATAAATGGGTGGTTGATGGTCGGCACAGACTCGGTGTGCCGAAGGGCCTGTTTCAGTGCTGTATCTCTGAACTAAACTAAAGTACTTCACTGGTATAAAGTGCTTTGGGACATCATGTATTCATGAAAAATTCTACATTACACAAGAAGCTTTAAAGTATCTTTCAAAATATAAGTGGCATCCTCAATCAACTACAACTAATGATAACAGGAATTATCATTTCAAATTAAAACAATGCAGGGGAGGCGGTGGCGGTGGCATACTGGTATTGTCGCTGGACTAGCGACCCAGGGTATTTCTCGGGGAGTATGGGTTCAAATCCCACCACAACAGATAGTGGAATTTGAATTCAATTAATAAATCTGGAATTAAAAGCTAGTCTAATGATGCCATGAAACCATTGTCAATTGTTGTAAAAACCCATCTGGTTCACTAATGTGGAATCTACTGTCCTTACCTGGTCTGGCCTACATGTGACTCCAGACCCACAGCAATGTGGTTGACTCTTAAATACCCTCTGAAATGGCCTAGCAAGCCGCTCAGTTGTATCTAATCGCTACGAAGTGAATGAAACCAAACGAATCAACCTAGGCACCGACAATGGCAAACCCAGCCCTGCCGACCATGCAAAGTCCTCCTTACTAACATCTGGGGGCTTGTGCCAAAGGTGGGAGAGCTGTCCCACAGACCAGTCAAGCAACAGCCTTACATACTTATACTCATGGAATCATGCCTTACAGACAAAGTCCCAGACACTGCCCTAACCATCCATGGGTATATCCTGTCCCACCGGCAGGACAGAGCCAGCAGAGGTGGCAGCACAGTGGTATACAATCAGGAGGGAGTTGCCCTGGGAGTCCTCAACATCAACTCTGGACCCCAGGAAGGCTCATGGCATCAGGCCAAACATAGGCAAGGAAACCTACCGCCCTTCCTCAGCTGATGACTCTGTACTCCTCCATGTTGAACACCACTTGGAGGAAGCACTGAGGGTGGCAAGGGCACAGAATGTACGCTGGGTGGGGGACTTCAATGTCCATCACCAAGAGTGGCTAGGTAGCCACTACAGGCTGAGTCCTAAAGGACATAGCTGCTAGACTGGGTCTGCGGCAGGTGGTGAGGGAACCAACAAGAAGAAAAACCATAATTGACCGCATCCTCACCACTCTGCCTGCCACAGATGCATCTGTCCATGACAGTATTAGTAGGAGCGACCACCACACAGTACTTGTGGAGACGAAGTCCCGCCTTCACATTGAGGATACCCTCCATCATGTTGTGTGGCACAATCGGCGTGCAAAATGGAATAGATTTCGAACAGATCTAGCAATGCAAAACTGGGCATCCATGAGGCGCTGAGGGCCATCAGCAAAATTGTACTCAACCACGATCTGTAACCTCATGGCCTAGCATATTCCCCACCTTACTGTTACCATCAAGCCAGGAGACCAACCCTGGTTCAATGAAGAGTGCAGGAGGGCATGCCAGGAGTAGCACCAGTAATACCTCAAAATGAGGTGTCAACCTGTTGAAGCTACAACACAGGACTACTTGCATGCCAAACTGCGTTAGCAGCATACGATAGACAGAGCTAAGCAATCCCATAACCAACAGATCAGATCTAAGCTCTGCAGTCCTGCCACATCTGGCCACGAATGGTGGTGGGCAATTAAACAACTATCTGGAGGAGGTGGCTCCACAAATATCCCCATCCTCAATGATAGGGGAGCCCAGCACATCAGTGCGAAAGATAAGGCTGAAGCATTTGCAACAATCTTCAGCCAGAAGTGCCGAGTGGATGATTCATCTTGGCCTCCTTCTGAAGACCCCAGCATCACAGATGCTAGACATCAGCCAATTTGATTCACTCCGTGATATCAAGAAACGACTGAAGGCACTGGATACTGCAAAGGATATGGGCCCTGACAATATTCCGGCAAAAGTACTAAAGATATATGCTCCAGAACTTGCGGCATCCCTAGCCAAGCTGTTCCAGTATAGCTACAACACTGAGATCTACCCAGCAATGTGGAAAATTGCCCAGGTGTGTCCTGTCCACAAAAAGCAGGACAAGTCCAACCCAGCCAATTACCGCCCCATCAGTCTACTCTCAATCATCAGTAAAGTGATGGAAGGTGTCATCGACAGTGCTATCAAGTGGCATTTGCTTAGCAATAACCTGTTCAGTGACACTCAGTTTGGGATCTGCCAGGGCCACTCAGCTCTTGACATCATTACAGCCTTGATGCAAACATGGACAAAAGAGCTGAACTTAAGCGGTAAGGTGAGAGTGACTACCCTTGACATTAGGCAGTATTTGACCAAGTATGGCAACAAGGAGCCTTAGCAAAACTGAAGTCAATAGGAGTCGGGGGAAACTCTCCGCTGGTTGGAGTCATACCTAGCGCAAAGGAAGATGGTTGTGGTTGTTGGAGGTCAATCATCTCACTGCAGGAGTTCCTCAAGGACGTGTCCTAGGCCCAAGGTCAGAAGTGGGGATGTTTGCTGATGATTGCACAATGTTCAGCACCATTCGATACTCCTCAGATACTGAAGCAGTCCGTGTAGAAATGCAGCAAGTGCTGAACAATATAAGGCTTGGGCTGATAAGTGGCAAGTAACATTTGCACCACACAAGTGCCAGGAGAAAGAAGAATATAGGGAGCGAGGAAGTAAGTTGAAAAGTAGGACCTCAAAGGTAGTGATCTCAGGATTACTACCAGTACCACGTGCTAGTCAGAGTAGAAATAGCAGGATATATCAGATGAATATGTGGCTGAAGAGATGGTGTGAGGGGGAGGGTTTTAGATTCCTGGGGCATTGGGACCAGTTCTGGGGGAGGTGGAACCCGTACAAACTGGACGGGTTACACCTGGGCAGGAACGGGACTGATGTCCTAGGGGGAGTATTTGCTAGAGTGGTTGGGGAGGGGAACCTTTGCAAGGAGTCAGAGGAGGGGGGATCAAAGGACAGGAAGGGGAATAAGAAAAGCGATAGGCAGAGAAATTAAGTGCCAGAATCAAACAGAGCCACAGTGAAAAATAGTGGGAAGGGGACAAGTAATGTTAAAAAAACAAGCCTTAAGACTTTGTGCCTTAACGTATGGAGCATTCGCAATAAATTGGATGAATTAATCGCGCAAATAGATGTAAACAGGAATGATATAGTTGGGATTACAGAGACATGGCTGCAAAGTGACCAGGGATGGGAAATGAACATCCAAGGATATTCAGTATTTAGGAAGGACAGACAAAAAGTAAAAGGCAGTGGAGTTGCTTTGATAGTTAAAGAGGAAATTAATGCAATAGTGAGGAAAGATATTAGCTCTGATGTGGAATCTGTAGGGGTAGAGCTGAGAAACACGAAGGGGCAAAAAATGTTAGTGGGGGTTGTATATAGACCCCCAAATTGTAGTGGTGATGTTGGGAATGGCATTAAACAGGAAATTAGAGATGCATGCGATAAAGGAACATCTGTAATTATGGGTGCGTTTAATCTGCATATAGATTTGGCAAATCAAATTAGGCACAATACCGTAGAGGAGGAATTCTTGGAGTGTATACAGGATGGTTTCCTGGACCAATACGTTGAGGAACCAACTAGAGAACAGGCCATCCTAGACTGGGTATTGTGTAATGAGAGAGGAATAATTGACAATCTAGTTGTGCGAGACCCCTTGGGGATGAGCGACCATGATATGATAGAATTCTTCATCAAGATGGAGAGTGATGTCGTTGATTCTGAGACAGGGTCCTGAATCTTCGGAAAGGAAACTACGAAGGTATGAGGCGTGAGTTGGCCATGACGGGTTGGGAAATGTTACTTAAAGGGATGATGGTGGATAGGCAATGGCAAACATTTAGAGAGCGCATGGATGAACTGCAACAATTGTTTATTCCTGTCTGGCACAAAAGTAAAACAGGAAAGGTAGCCAAACCATGGCTTACAAAGGAAATTAGAGATAGCATCAGATCCAAGGAAGAGGCATAGAAATTTTCCAGGAAAAGCAACAGACCTGAGGATTGGGAGCAGTTTAGAATTCAGCAAAGGAGGACCAAGGGATTGATTAAGAAGGGGAAAATAGAGTACGAGAGCAAGCTTGCGGGGAACATAAAAACTGACTGTAAAAGTTTCTATAGGTATGTGAAGAGAAAAAGATTGGTGAAGACAAAGGTCCCTTATAGTCAGAAACAGGGGAATTTCTTATGGGGAATAAAGAAATGGCTGACCAACTTCACAAAGGAGGACACAAATATCATACCAGAAATGTTGGGGAACATAGGGCTTAGTGAGAGAGAGGAACTGAAAGAAATCATTATTAGTAGAGAAATGGTGTTGGGGAAATTGATGGGATTGAAGGCTGATATATCCCAGGACCTGATGGTATGCATCCCAGAGTAAAGGAAGTGTCCCTAGAAATAGTGGATGCATTGGTGATCATCTTCCAAGATTCTATAGACTCTGGAACAGTTCCTACAGATTGGAGGGTAGCTAATGTAACCTCACTATTTCAAAGGGAGGTAGAGAGAAAGCAGGGAATTATAGACCAGTCAGCCTGACGTCGGTAGTGGGGAAAATTCCAGAGTCCATTATCAAAGATTTTATAGCAGAGCACTTAGAGAACAGTGGTAGAATCAGACAGAGTCAGCATGGGTTTACGAAAGGGAAATCATGCTTGACAAATCTACCAGAATTCTTCGAGGAAGTAACTAGTAGAGTTGATGAGGGGAAACCAGTGGATGTGGTTTATCTGGACTTTCAGAAGGCTTTCGACAAAGTCCCACATAAGAGATTAGCATGTAAAATTAAAGCGCATGGGATTGGGGGTAGTGTATTGCGATGGATAGAAAATTGGTTGGCGGATAGGAAACAAAGAGTAGGGATAAATGGGTCTTTTTCCAAATGGCAGGCAGTGACTAGTGGGGTACCACAGGGACCGGTGCTAAGACCCCAGCTGTTTACAATACACATTAATGATTTCGATGAGGGAACTAAATGTAATATCTCCAAATTTGCAGATGACACAAAACTGGGTGGGAGGGTGAGTTGTGAGGAGGATGCAGAGAGGCTTCAGGGTGATTTGGACAAATTGAGTGAGTGGGCTAATGCATGGCTGATGCAGTATAATGTGGATAAATGTGAGGTTATCCACTTTGGTAGCAAAAACAGGAAGGCAGATTATTATATGAATGGCTATAAACTGAGAGAGGGGAATATGCAATGAGACCTGGGTGTTCTCGTACACCAGTCGCTGAAGGTAAGCGTGCAGGTTCAACAGGTGGTAAAAATGGCAAATGGTATGTTGGCCTTCATAGTGAGAGGATTCGAGGACAGAAGCAGGGATGTCTTGCTACAATTATACAGGGCCTTGGTGAGGCCACACCTGGAATATTATGTGCAGTTTTGATCTCCTTATCTGAGGAAGGGTGTTCTTGCTATAGAGGGAGTGCAGCGAAGGTTTACCAGACTGATTCCTGGGATGGCGGGACTGACATATGAGGAGAGATTGAGTCAGTTAGGATTATATTCACTGGAGTTCAGAAGAGTGAGGGGGGATCTCATAGAAACCTATAAAATTCTAACAGGACTTGACAGGGTCGATGCAGGAAAGTTGTTCCCGATGATGGGGGAGTCCAGAACCAGTGGTCATAGTCTAAGGATACAGGGTAAACCTTTCAGGACTGAGATGAGGAGAAATTTCTTCGTCCAGAGAGCGGTGAGCCTGTGGAATTCGCTACCACAGAAAGTAGTTGAGGCCAAATCATTGAATGTTTTCAACAAGGATTTAGATATAGCTCTTGGGTCTAAAGTGATCAAAGGTTATGGGGTGAAAGCCAGAACAGGTTACTGAGTTGGATGATCAGCCATGATCATAATGAATGGCAGAGCAGGCTCAAAGGGCCAAATGGCCCACTCCTGTTCCTATTTTCTATGTTTCTATGAACATCTCCAACAAGAGAGAATCTCACCATCTCCATTGACATTCAATGGCATTACGATCGCTGAATCCCACACTAGCAACATCCTAGGTGTTACCATTGACCAGAAACTGAACTGGAGTAGCCATATAAATACCGTGGCTACAAGAGCAGGTCAGAGGCGAAGAATCCTGCGGTGGGTAATTCACGTCCTGACTCCACAAAGCCTGTCCACCATCTACAAGGCACCAGTCAGGAGTGTGATGGAATACCCTCCACGTGCCTGGATGGGTGCAGCTCCAACAACACTCAAGAAGCTCGACACCATCCAGGACAAAGCAGCCCACTTGATTGGCACTCCAGCACCCCATCCACAAACATTCCCTCCCTCCACCACCGACGCACAGTGGCAGCAGTGTGTATCATCTACAAGATGCACTGCAGCAACGCTCCAAGGTTCTTTAGACAGCACCTTCCAAACTCGTGACCTCTATCAACTAGAAGGACAAGGACAGCAGATGCATGGGAACACCACCACCTGAAAGTTTCCCTCCAAGTCACACACCTTTCCCTGACTTGGAGCTATATTGCCGTTCCTTCACTGTCGCTGGGTCAAAATCCTGGAACTCCCTTCCTAACAGCACTGTGGGTGTACCTACCCCACATGGACTGCAGCAGTTCAAGAAGGAAGCTCACCACCACCTTCTCAAGAGCAATTAGGGATGGGCAATAAATGCTGGCCAAACCAGCAATGCCCACATTCCGTGAATGAATAAAAAAAACAATATAATTGAGCCCTTCAAAGATACTTTCCATTTTCCAGTAATGTCTAGTTAACATATTAAAGGCCGTTTCCTATTTTACAGTTTTAAAAATAAATACCTTTGTATTAGCTGAGGTAATTGGCAATTGATATTTGTGCCCTAAAGGAAATGCAACAACCACAGCTGCCAGAAGGGCTAGTCCATAGAGTTACTTTATATCTTACAGATTAAATGTAGCTCATTTTACGACTGTTGAATGATAATCTTTTTAAGACAGATTGTAGGAAGTTGTATGTGTCATAGAATCAGAGAATCATAGAACCTTACAGCTTAGAATGAGGCCATTCAGGCTGCCATGCCTGTCCTGGCTCTTTGAAAGGGCTGCCCAATTCAGTCCCTGTCATTGCACCCTAATTAATTACCCAGAAACTCATCTTCACACGCTCGTGACACAACCTCCGACATCAGCTCCTTGCCAGCTAACTTCTACTGGAAACTGAAATATTTCATTAACATTCTTCCAGAGCCAACCTGCATTCATAAATCATTTGTACATCTCATCTCTTGTAAAACTGAGCAGGAATGAGGCAGACAGTGGGATATCTGTGATCAATAAAGTTTTAACACTAAATCTCATGTCTGATGGCCATACCGCAACAATAAGTAAAAGCAAGATCCACGCAGAGTGTTCGGGTTCCTATCCTATTGGATCTCATCTGGTTATAACTCAGCACCATGCAAGTAAAAGTCTGTTATGTGTTTACTCCATGTGTGTTTCTGTATTTCCTCTTTGACTGCTATCATATGCCTTGTGCCCTCCTTTGCTTTCGTTATCAGCACACCTGCAAGTGACAAGGGAACTTGTGTGAATAAGGAAAGTCATTCTAGCTGCTGTTTTGAATGAGGGCACAGCTATGATAATTAACATCTCATCGTTTCCAGTCAGAGTAACACTGGAGTGGTACAAATGTCCCAGGAAAATATAAAGCACCATAATTAATGGAATAAGTGGATCAGTGGATGGGGTAGCTGTTGAACAGGCAGATACCGAGTGCAGAGAGTCTGTGAGGAAGGTTAGACAGTTGACAGGGCAAAGTTGCAGCTAGTGTGATGGGTTGAAGTGTGTCTATTTTAACGCAAGAAGTGTCAGGAATAAGGGTGATGAACTTAGAGCATGGATCAGTACTTGGAGCTACGATGTTGTGGCCATTACAGAGATGTGGATATCACAGGGGCAGGAATGGATGTTGGATGTTCCGGGGTTTAGATGTTTCAAAAGGAATAGGGAGGGAGGTAAAAGAGGTGGGGGAGTGGCATTGTTAATCAGGGATAGTATCACAGCTGCAGAAAGGGAGGTCGTCGAGGAGGGTTTGTCTACTGAGTCATTATGGGTGGATGTCAGAAACAGGAGAGGAGCAGTCACTTTGTTGGGAGTTTTCTATAGACCCCCCAATAGCAACAGAGACATGGAGGAACAGATTGGGAGACAGATTTTGGAAAGGTGCAAAAGTAACAGGGTTGTTGTCATGGCTGACTTCAACTCCCCGAATATTGATTGGAACCTCCTTAGTGCAAATAGTTTGGATGGAGCAGTTTTGTCAGGTGTGTCCAGGAAGGTTTCCTGACTCAATATGTAGATAGGCCGACTAGAGGGGAGACTATGTTGGACTTGGTGCTTGGCAACGAACCAGGCCAGGTGGCAGATCTCTCGGTGGGAGAACATTTCGGTGATAGTGATCACAACTCCTTGACCTTTACTATAGTCATGGAGAGGGACAGGAGCAGACGGTATGGGAAAATATTTAATTGGGGGAAAAGGAATTACAATGCTATTAGGCAGGAACTGGGGAGCATAAATTGGGAACAGATGTTCTCAGGGAAATGCACGACAGAAATGTGGAGGTTGTTTAGGGAGCACTTGCTGCGACTAATGGATAGGTTTGTCCCGATGAGGCAGGGAAGGGATGGTAGGGTGAAGGAACCTTGGATGACAAGAGATGTGGAACAGCTAGTCAAGAGGAAGAAGGAAGCTTACTTAAGGTTGAGGAAGCAAGGATCAGACAGGGCTCTGGAGGGTTACAAGGTAGCCAAGAAGTAACTGAAGAATGGACTTAGGAGAGCTAGAAGGGGACATGAAAAAGTCTTGGTGGGTAGGATTAAGGAAAATCCCAAGGCGTTCTACACTTATGTGAGGAACAAGAGGATGGCCAGAGTGAGGGTAGGGCCGATCAGGGATAGTGGAGGGAACTTGTGCCTGGAGTTGGAGGAGGTAGGGGAGGTCCTAAATGAATACTTTGCTTCAGTATTCACCAGTGAGAGGGACCTGGTCGTTTGTGAGGACAACGTGGAACAGTCTGATATGCTCGAACAGGTTGAGGTTAAGAGGGAGGATGTGCTGGAAATTTTGAATGATATGAGGACAGATAAGTCCCTGGGGCCAGACGGGATATACCCAAGGATATTACGGGAAGCGAGGGAAGAGATTGCTGCGCCTTTGGCGATGATCTTTGAGTCTTCACTGTCCACTGGAGTAGTACCGGATGATTGGAGGGTGGTAAATGTTGTTCCATTGTTCAAGAAAGGGAATAGGGATAACCCTGGGAATTATAGACCAGTCAGTCTTACGTCGGTAGTGGGCAAATTATTGGAGAGGATTCTGAGAGACAGGATTTATGATTATTTGGAAAAGCATGGTTTGATTAGAGACAGTCAGCATGGCTTTGTGAGTGGCAGGTCATGCCTCACAAGCCTTATTGAATTCTTTGAAGATGTGACAAAACACATTGATGAAGGAAGAGCAGTGGATGTGGTGCATATGGATTTTAGCAAGGCGTTTGATAAGGTTCCCCATGGTAGGCTCATTCAGAAAGTAAGGAGGCATGGAATTCAGGGAAGGTTGGCTGTCTGGATACAAAATTGGCTGGCCCATAGAAGTCAGAGGGTGGTAGTAGATGGAAAGTATTCAGCATGGAGCTCGGTGTCCAGTGGTGTTCCACAAGGATCTGTTCTGGGACCTCTGTTCTTTGTGATTTTTATAAATGACTTGGATGAGGAAGTGGAAGGCTGGGTTAGCAAGTTTGCCGATGACACGAAGGTTGCTGGAGTTGTGGATAGTGTGGAAGGCTATTGTAGGTTGCAACGGGACATTGACAGGATGCAGAGCTGGGCTGAGAAGTGGCAGATGGAGTTCAACCTGGAAAAGTGTGAAGTGATTCATTTTGGAAGGTCGAATTTGAATGCGGAATACAGGCTTAAAGACAGGATTCTTGGTAGTGTGGAGGAACAGAGGGAACTTGGGGTCCATGTCCATAGATCGCTCAAAGTTGCCACCCAAGTTGATAGGGTTGTTAAGAAGGCGTATGGTGTGTTGGCTTTCATTAACAGGGGGATTGAGTTTAAGAGCCGCGAGGTTATGCTGCAGCTCTATAAGGCCCTGGTTCAACCACACTTGGAATATTGTGTTCAGTTCTGGTCACCTCATTATAGGAAGGATGTGGAAGCTTTGGAGAGGGTGCAGAGGAGATTTACCAGGATGCTGCCTGGACTGGAGGGCATGTCCTATGAAGAAAGATTGAGGGAGCTAGGGCTTTTCTCATTGGAGCGAAGAAGGATGAGAGGTGATTTGATAGAGGGGTACAAGATGATGAGAGGCGTGGATAGTCAGAGACTTTTTCCCAGGGTGGAAAGGGCTATCACCAGGGGGCATAATTTTAAGGTGATTGGAGGAAGGTTTCGGGGAGATGTCAGAGGTAGGTTCTTTACACAGAGAGTGGTGGGTGCGTGGAATGCGCTGCCAGCCGTGGTAGTAGAAGCAGATACATTAGGGACATTTAAGCGACTCTTGGATAGGTACATGGATGATAGTAGAATGAAGGGTAGGTAGTTAGTTTGATCTTGGAGTAGGTTAAAGGTTCGGCACAACATTGTGGGCCGAATGGCCTGTGCTGTGCTGTACTGTTCTATGTTCTATGTTCTAAGTCACTTACTCCATAATTTCCTCTTTAGTATTGCTGAAAATGGAGACATGTTGTGGAAGCTTTTCATCTTGCACTGAACAGGACAATTCGCAAGAATATCAATGTAAAGGAAAAACAACAACTTTATACTGTATGAGAAGGGAGTGCTGATTGGTTGGCAAGTGAACTCTGATTGGTAGAGGCGCTGCCATGGAAAATGCACCAGTTTACGATGACTGACAGTTAACTGCCAAGCTTTGTTTGAAATTTAAACCAGGCAGCTCGACTCTGATTGGTCAAGGCATTGTCCTGAGAAATGAACCAGCAAATGGCTGTCCCTTATTTTGTTTCGCTGAGACAGGCACAACGTTTGTTCATGTTCTTTCTGTCTGCAAAGAACTGGGCCCTGTGTATTAATATATGCAGTTTCCAGTATGTGCAAATGTGCCACTCTGCGAGCCCTACTGATATTCTTAAATTGGTTGTCAGTGTAATTCTTATAGGCCTATAGGTATATAGGCTGTACGTCCCCAAAGTCTGGCAGATCATGTCAAACAACATGTCCCTTCCGCTGACCATAATGGGCAAGGTACAGGCCGTACCCATCCAGCCCATGCTTGCAAAACTCAAAACATTAGATGGGATTCTGCGATTGGACAACATTTGCTAAATAATCCTCGGTGTGCTAAGAATTACACTGACAATGAATTTAAGATTGTCAGTAGGGCTCGCAGTGTGGCACATTTGCGCATACTGGAAGCTACATATATTAATACACAGGCCCTGTTCTTTGCAGACATAAAGAACATGTACACACATTACGCCTGTTTCAGCTAAACAAGCTAAGTGACAGCCATTCGCTGGTTCATTCCTCAGGGCAATGCCTTGACCAATCAGAGTCAAGCTGCCTGGTTTAAATTTCAAACAAAGCTTGGTAGTTAACTGTCAGTCACCATAAACTGGTGCTTTCCCCATTGCAAGGCCTCTACCAATCAGATTCCACTTGCCAACCAATCAGCACTGTCTTCTCATACAGGATAAATTTGTTGCTTTTCCTTATATTGGTATTCTTGTGAAAAGTCCTGTTGAGTGCAAGACAAAAAGCTTTGACAAAATGTCTCTATTTTCAGCAATACTCATGTTCTATACTACCAAATGACTATTTGAATTTCTTTTTCATTTTGCACTATTCAAGAGTCCCTATGCCATGGACAAGGGTGCAAGTCCCCAGGAGAATCTGGGCCAATACAAACAATCAGGATTGTACCTTTACGAATGGAGCTCCAGGGCCTCTGCAGCAGCAGTCTGAGGATCCAGGAGAGACTCGCTCACTGAATTTGTGACCTCTCCCACTGAAAGCTTTGTTCATACCATGGGAATTGGCAAGTCCCCCATGGCAGACCGCACTGTCGGTAGTCATTCATCCATGACAGCACAGATTGAGTTTTAGTGTCCTCAGTATTCCTCCCCAGGTGATGCAGTGTATTTTTCACAAAAATAAATGTCTTACTGATATGATACTAGTCAGACAGCGATCTCCATTTGTGAAAAGCCCTGTGAGGCCTGAATCCCTAGGTGTTGTAGTAGACCCACCGACTTCAACCAGCCACTGCCTAGCCAAGGGCGCCTGCTTTTCCTCCTCCCCGCCCATGCATTGTGTCTAACCCTGTGCTAAATAGATTCGCCAGGGATTTGTGTAATTGTGCTGCCAATTGACAGAGTCGGTAATTGAGTCACTGGGTGCGGGCTTTCTCTCAACTGATACTAGCTATGCCTTCATATTGTTCCACTCTTCATTCACAGGTCTGTGAGGAGGTCTCCACTTCCTCATCAACACCTCATTCTTTAAATAGTAACACTCTGGAACTCCCTCTGCTTCAGCTTCAGTTTGGGCAGTCTATGTTCACTTTTTTAACAGTAGATCAGCTTGCTTAGCCTCAACTGAGGAAAACCTGTTTAACACATCCTTTGGGTCCTTTAACTTCCCAAAGAAAGTTTTGGATAACCACACAGCAGGGTCATCTGTCTGCAGTGCCAGTTCAGCCTCCTCTGGCAGAGCTTGTTTGGCCATGGACTCGGTCACCAGACAGTCAGCAGAAATGCCAGGGACCTTCTCCTATAACTGCTCTGTCTCCCTGGCCTCTTTCAGTATCTCTAAAACCACAGGGAAGCTACCACCTTCATTCCAACTGGATCATTATTCCAGAACAGGTCGACCCCATCCACAAATAAACTAAGGACAATCCCCATGGTTACTGGACCTGAAACAAGGTCGCCTCCAGGTGCATCCGATACAAAGGTATGGGCATATACTTTCCTCCAATACCGTTTACTAACACTCTAGCATTCAATGCACTTTCTGGGGGAAAGGTCATGTCTTTTCCCAACAGAAGAGACTGGGTGGCCCCTGTATCCCTAAGTATGACTATGAGCTTGCTTGCCTCACTCGAGGGGCATGGGCTCACTTTTCCTAGGGACACAAAATCCTGGTAACTCTCAAGGATTTTGTTAAGTTCTCCCACACTCACAGCAATATGTTTACTGGGTCTTACTGCTACAGTTAAAGCCACAGCCTGCTCTGCAGTGCTTTCCATCAGGGTCCCTTTTCCTGCACTGGTCTGGTGTTACAGTGGAAGCACAGGCTATCGGGCATTACTCCGGTTCTTGGCACCTTCCTTTTAGGCCTGAGGAAGGCTCCCTTTGTTTCCAGCTTTCCCTTCTCATCCATGGCTGTTCAGGCTCCTATCACCCTCCCACCTTTTATCCTTTATGGGTTTTTGGAGATGAATAGGGAAGGGTTTCCCTTGGGGCAAGGGCTTGTGGACAAGCATAAATTCATCAGACAGGATTGCTGCCTGCCTGGCTCTTGGAAATTTTTGTTCCTGCACATGGGTTTTTATGGAAAGGGGAAGTGAGTTTTTGAATTCCTCGAGAAGGATCACCTCTCTGAGATTTTCATATGTGGGGCTCTATCTTAAGTGTCCATATCCATCAGTCAAAAGGGAGCTGCTTAACTCTTTTGAACTCGAGGTAGGTCTGTTCAGGCTTTTTTTGGAGCTTTAAGAATTTTTGGTGGTACACCTCTGGTACCACTCAAATGTGCTCAGGATAGCATTTTTGGTCATCTCACAGTCTGATGAACTCTTAGCAGGCAACAGTGAATAAACCTCATGGGCTTTTTCTGTTAATTTGCTCTGCAATAGCAGGGTCCAACCCACTGCTGGCCACTTCAGCTGTTTTGCAAGTTTTTCGAAAGAGATGAAAAATGCTTCACATTCCCCTCATTGAACGTCGGTATCAATTGGAAGAACTTCAAGAGCTCAGCACTCAGTCCTGAGCTAAGGGTAGTTCCCTCACTAGAGGACCCTTCATTGGGTACATTGGGTATTCCCCTAATAAGCTCCAGCTGCCTTAACTCCCTGTCCCTCTTCTCCATCTCGAAAGCTCTTTCTTTTTTCCATTTCCTAATTCTCTCCCTTTTTCTTGCAATTCCAGCTCTCGTCCCAACTGTCCCAAGTTACTTCACTCTGTTCTAGGAAGGTATTGGCCTCAAATACCTTGGACATTTTAGTACTCTCATACTGAAAACCACAAGAAAATCTTGATTGAAGTTTTTTAATTTTTGCTAGGGATCAATTTGGTTTCCCACTTGCAGTTTCTTGTTTGTCTTTGGGTTTTGATCACGGACACAAGCCCCCAAATTTCTGTTACAATTAGGTGAGGAGGGGTTGAAAGACTCCTCTCTTGTCCCTCTCCTTGTTTTACCACAACAGGGTTTATTTCTTTTAAAAAGTGGATATGCTTACCAATTCAGCGAGTGTTTAACCATTTACATATTATGCTCATAAAAGAACCAATCGGACAGGTTTTCCTGAGTTAAAAGAAGAAAGAGGTTAGTTTTATTGTACTTAAAACAGATCTAAGTAAAACAATAAACTATGCTCCAACTTTCACACACACACACACATGAAAATCACACATACAAATAGGGTACAGAGTGGAGAAGATTAGATTGGTTGGATTAGAGTCCGGAGCAATAAATAAGGAGTATACAGTCTGTGGAATAAAAACAAGAAATGTTGGAAATACTCAGCAGGTCTGGCAGCATCTGTGGAGAGAGAAGCAGAATTAACATTTCAGGTCAGTGACCTTTCATCAGAACTGGCAAAGGTTAGAAATGTAATAGGTTTTAAACAAATAAATTGGGGTGGGGCAAGAGATAACAAAAGGAAAGGTGTTGATAGGATAGGGTCACAGAGAATAACTGACAAGAAGGTTATGGAGCAAAGGCAAATGGTATGTTTATGGCGTGATGAAAGACAAAGTGTTAGTGCAGAGAGGGTGATAATTGACAGAAAAATGAACAGCCATGGCCCAAAGCACAAACAGTCTATGGAGTTTGGTAACTCAGTTGTCTTCTGGATGAACTCGGGGGTCCTGAGGTTTCTGGCTTGTAGATGTGGCCAACTGGTTCAGAGTTTTCTTGGAGACAATGATGCAGATGGTTTTCTTCACAGGGTCTCTGCATCAATGATAGGCTTGAATGGTTACAGCCAGCAGCCAGGGTTCAAACTTTCAAGGTGGCTTGGAGATAGAGAGAGAGAGATGGCCCCCACTTGGGTCCTTACTGGTCAGTCTCAGATGCTTGTCTGCCTGCTAAGAGAGAGAGAGAGCAGCTAGTTTCACACAGATGGTGGGTCTTTCACGTGATGGCCCAGTGTATTCTCTCTCTTGCAACTTAATTAGATCATGTCTAAGAATTCCAATCTCTCTCAGGGTCCCATTGTTCCAGTGATTACCCTTTGGGTGGTCCATCTCTGCTAGTGTTAATATTCCAAGATTTCCTTTAATGTTTTGTTAATGAAGGCAGGACAGATAACCCATTCAAAATTCCCAATCCATTTTTCTGGTTGGAGATTGATCAGACCTTATGTCTCCACCTCGACACATTGGAATGTAGGGTATTTTGATACAAATTGTGGTGGCCATTTTTGTTGATAGCAGTCACCTTTTATCAGTTCTTTTTTTCGGTCTTTTAACATTTAATGGATTTTTTTAAAAATCATCATTCAACATAGCACAAGTTCATGACAATGTTTACATAGTTAAGATGTTACTCAGCAACCTTATCCTCCCAACTAGTAGGACCAACTGTCAGCAATGGTTATCTCGAAAGCTGTCTGATGGGTTGAGCTTGCCTGGCTGATACTCAACATGGAACTCATACGCTTGTAGTTTGAATATCCAACATTCTATTCGAGTGGGTGGTTTGCTATGTGGATTGTTGAACAAGCTTACCAGAGGCCTTTGATTGGTTATTAATTTATACTCGCTTCCAAATAGGTAAAGATGAATGTGTAAGAGACTCCATGTGATTGAGTGTTTTTCTCTCTCTGCAAATAACAATGCTCTACAGGTGTGAATGATCTGCTTGCCATTGCAACGATTAATGGGTTACCTGTCTTGTCTTTCTGTACAAGAACTCCACCTAAGCCAATCGGGCTTGCAGCCACGACTAGCTGGCTGGTTTTCTCAGGGTAGAAATAGGCATTTCGGCAACTTTCTGACAAACGTCTATTTGTGTGATTTAGTCCATTCCCACTTGGTGGTTTCTTTTTTCAGATTGCAGAGGGGGTCAGAAAGCCTAGCAAGGTCATGAATGAAATGAGTACATGACGAGTCCTAGCAGCCTCTGGACTGCTTGCACTTTTGTAGGATCTGCAACATTTGCAATGGCTTCAACTTTCCGTGGATCTGGTGATCCTCCTTCACCACTGAGCACATGACCGAAGAACTCAATTCTGCTTTAACTGAACAAGCACTTGTCTTTGTTCAAGGTGAGGTTACATTCTCTGAGATGTTGTAGGCAGGCATATAGTCGTGTCTCGAGTTCCTTTTCAGTACAGCCGTAGATGAGAATGCCATCACTGATATTCGGCGAGCCTTCAAGTCCTTGAAGTGTAGATTGAATCAAGTGCTGAAATACCTCAGTTGCTGAGCTGACTAAGAAGTTGAGCCTCTTGTATCGGGAAAGATCGATATGAATACAGAATATAGTAAAGCAATTGATTCTTCTGCAAGCTTGACTTAATGGTATCCTGCATTGAGGTCAAGTTTAGCAAAATGTTTAGCACCATTCACTTTATGATATCATCGATTGTTTGTGTCAAGTGTCTTTCTCATTGTATTGCTTGGTTTGGTGATCGCATATCAACACAGATTCTAATCTGGTTCTCACTCTTGCATTTCTTGACAATTTGTATGGGTGAGACCCAACTTTCTCAATAATGTCAAGGTCAGGTAGGCATTGAAATTCCTTCTCTGTTTCCTGATACGGAATGGTATTTGTCGCCATTGATGCATGACTTGTGGCACTTTAAGGTCAACATGTAGCTTGCATGTAACACCTTTCAGTGTGCTCATACCATTGAAGCAATCAGCATACAGTTTGAGAATGGTTTTGTTATGTGTAGGAATCGTGTATGTGACTGCATATGTAGATCTGTTGCTGTGTAGAAACTGATAAGCGTGTCACATTGTCCAGATATAGCATGGAATAGAACATTTGTTCTAGTGTAATAAAAACAAGAAATGCTGGAATCACTCAGCAGGTCTGGCAGCATCTGTGGAAAGAGAAGCAGAGTTAACGTTTCAGGTCAGCGACCCTTCCGATGAAGGGTTACTGACCCGAAACGTTAACTCTGCTTCTCTTTCCACAGATGCTGCCAGACCTGCTGAGTGATTCAAGCATTTCTTGTTTTTATTTCAGATTTCCAGCATCCGCAGGATTTTGCTTTTATTTGTTCTAGTGTCATTGAATGAGACTGACGTTTCAAAAGTCCCGGGGATTTTCAGCAGTTTGTGATTGTTGTTAGGGAAAACTTTCATATTCTGTAAAATAAAAGAAAAGCAAAATACTGCAGATGCTGGAAATCTAAAATAAAAACAGAAAGTGCTGGAAATACTCAGCAGGTCTGACAGCATCTGTGGAAAGAGAAACAGAGTTAACGTTTCTGATCTGTGACTTTTCATCAGAACTGGCAAAGGTTAGAAAAGAATTATGTTTTAAACAAGTGATGGGGAGGGGGTGGGGAAGAGGACAAAGGGGAAGGTGTTTGATAGGTGATAGGGCAGGAGAGATTAAATAATTGAAACGTTAACACTTGCTTCTCTCTCCACAGCTGCTGCCAGACCTGCTGAGTATTTCCAGCATTTTTTGTTTTTGTTTCATATTCCCTAGTTTAGAGAGAATGGGGAAATCTTGAAGTTTGTTGAACGTTTTGTCTCCCACGACGTTGACAATGCTCCTGTATCTATGAGAGTATCTATGTCCGAGCAGCCGATGTTTGCAGTCGCACGTGGCTGCTTTCTGTATCTGAGCGAGAGGACAAAAGTATGTTCAGTGTCATCTGCCGCTACATTAGCTACATTCTCTTGCCTTTTTGCTGTGGTATGCATATTTGGCATCCTTCTGCTGCTATTGGTCTTAGCAGTGGATTTTACTAATCAATGACAACCATGAGCCAAGTGATTGGTTTTTCAACAATCTTTATACTGTTTACCAGCAGCAGGACACTCTGCCAGTTGTGGGTAACATTCTTTGTATAAGTCACAACTCTGTTTGTGAGACATCTGTTGTTGCTTTGCAGATGGTTTCCTGGCATATGAGCAATGAACAGCATTCACAGGAGTTGAACTTGGAGTGTGGTAGTTACTGTTAGTAGCCTCAACTTCAGTAACTCTGGATTCTGACAGCGATAGTGATCTTGCTGACAGTTTTCTTTCTTTCTCGGATGCTTTTCAGTGTAGTTGACTAGAGTGAGAGACAGCCTTCGATTATTTGTGTTTTAATTTCTCGTTCGGCATGTCCAATATCAACAAAGTCACATTTGATTACTAGTTGCCTCAATCACGTGCAGTATTGGTCAATTGTCTCACTTGCTTCTTGCTTAGTGTATCAGAATACAATAGTTTGGTATATGGTCTTTTTCTTGGGTGTAAAGTAGATTGTCAGCACATTATTTGCTGAGTTGTAGTCATTTTGCTCAGGTGTAAGTGCCTCAAAGGTATCTTCTAATTCTTCACCTCCATAGTGGAGAAGTGAGGTCCTTTTCCTTTTGACATTTGTGATTGCAGAACCTGCCATCATGCCTTCAAAACGTCGCAGTCACACTTGCCAATGTGGGGATACAGATGATGGCTCTGAATGCACATGAAAAGGTGTGCATTGGGCATAGACAACATCATATTGATCAGCAATGCTGTGATAGTACATGATCAAGGATTTGGGATTGTGTTTCTTTCCGAGGAGGCTTCGCTGCAATAATCCAAGATTTTATTTTGGGTTGGATGGTTATTTTGGAGGGATCAATGTGTACACTGTACAAACTTCCTGTGTGTCACTAACACAGTCTCCGACTTAAATTACTCTCTTCAGGAAAGCAGACAAAAACCTTCCAAAATGTTCATACCTGAAAGCAATGTTTCCTGATTTTCACCATCAGTTTTCTTTTTTACCCCATCACCATTGTGATGTTCTTGGGACTGGAAAGAAGTTTAGCCCAGTTTAACAAGAAATATGAGGCACAGACTAGGACAGAGACAGCATGCTGTTGAACATAATAGAATCTTCTTTATTCTGTTTTACTTTCACTTTCTCCATTAGCTCCCTCTGCTGGCTCATGTTTGCATGGTAGCCTCAGGTGAACAATATGTGCAATGCAATTCTCAAAACACTACAAACCCCAAGGTTTTGGGTGATACCCTTTCCCTTGCCTGCATTTTAGTCCCAGACAGCCTGCATTCAATGGTAAGGCAAACAAATGATTAATGATCATATGTCAGTGGTGTTTGGGGTCCATGGAAATGTACCCCAGTGAAGAATCAATGCCTTTCATTAACGAAGGGGAGAAAGTGTGCGGAGCAAATTAGTGAGGAAAATAAAGCTACGACATGTGGTGTTTTGCACCTGTCAATGTGATGCTAGCTATATATCTTAAATCAAGTCAGATCATTTGCTGTTCCCAATCTATATAATGTG
The DNA here is from genome assembly GCF_036365525.1 of Heterodontus francisci. Lineage (NCBI taxonomy): Eukaryota > Metazoa > Chordata > Chondrichthyes > Heterodontiformes > Heterodontidae > Heterodontus > Heterodontus francisci. The sequence continues at coordinate 25,814,349 of NC_090381.1, forward strand.
GGAATTTGGGGACCAAATTTATAATTTTCAAATTTGCTGATGACCCAAAACTAGGTGGGAATGTAAGTTGTGAGGAGAATGCAAGGAGGCTTCAAGGGGATTTGGACAGGCTAAGCGAATGGGGAAGAACATGGCAGATGGACTATAATGTGAATACGTGTGAAGTGATCCACTTTGGTGGGAAAAACAGACAGTCAGAATATTTCTTAAATGGTGAGGAGTTAGGAAGTGGGGTTGCTGTCCAAAGGGACCTGGGCGTCAAGGGATATGGGGATAGCGCAGGAAAGTGGCGTTGAGGTAGATGATCAGCTATGATCTGATTGAATGGCAGAGCAGACTCGATGGGCTGAATGGCCTACTCCTGCTCCTATGTTCCTATGATTCTAGAACTAGAGGGCACAGTTTCAAATTAAGGGGTCTCCCATTTAAGATGAGATGAGGAGGAATTTCTTCTCTCAGAGAGTCGTTAATTTTTGGAATTCTCTACCCCAGACAACAGTGGAGGCTGGGTCATTTTATATATTCAAGGCTGAGCTAGAAAGATTTTTGATCTGCAATGGACTGAAGAGTTAGAAGGTGCAGGCAGGAAAGTGGAGTTAAGACCACAATCAGATCAGATATGAGCTTTTTAATAGGTGGAGCAGGCTCAAGAGGCCAAATGGCCTACTCCTGCTCCTATATCTTATATTCTTATAACATCATTACTGAGACTGAGTGTATCTTCCTGGTAGCTGAATTAATTAGTCACTGAATGACCTCAGTGTCAATTGAATGGCTCACATATCTCCTGTTTGACAGGGATCAGAAGATGTGACCAGTGATACAGCTTGCCTGTGTAGGCCGCGTTTTGATTCAATGAAAACTCATTATCAACTACCCTGAGTCAGTGAGTCATTTCCACACAAAGGTAAAAGTCCCCTTCTGTAAACAGTGAGACAACATTTACAATGTTTAATAATTTGGAGAGGATGAAGTTTCGGTAACTGATGGATCATGCAAGTATGGGATAGGATATTAAATAAAAGGACAGGTGCTGAAGGTTCTAATCTCCATATAAGGAGTGCAGTTGAAAGCCCACATGCTACTTTTGAATGGGCTGGGCTGGTCCCATTTCCTGCACTCCTCCGGGTTTATATGACAGATGCATGGTTTCACGATTGGGTGTTCAGACTGGTTAATTTTTAACAAGAAGTCACAAGCTTATGAGTACAATGCAAGGATAGTCCAGCACAAGGCATCACAAAGCTCCTGATAGACCATTCTGATAGAGTGGTGGGATGCGGGGGCTGGATCACCTCTCCTAGTAGGAGAAAAGAGAAATTGACTTGTAGATGAAGCTAGGGAGCTGCTTCAGCAGCCAGTTACAGACTGTCAGCATTAGAGGCCTAGGAATAAGGCACTAACCTTGCTTACAACTATTAGCTGCTGTGGTTTCCAAATGAAGTGTAATCCTTGCGGAACTGATGACAGGTTATTCAAGGGTATAGTGAGGCTACTGGGATCACCGACCAAGGTGACAGTAATGCTTTCCCTGTGATATGAAAAGGTGTCTTGGTCACGTCCTTATGGGACGGAGACAGAGCCAACCTATGGGCCTCAACTCAAAAGATAACTTTATAACCATGCGCCCCACCTCTAAGATGGAGACTAGGGCCCAGGAAGCAAAAGCAAAAATAGTTGTCTATGGACTGGATAGCAAGGAAGGTCAATCATTGATAGCCCTACTAGCTAGGATGTAAGACAGGAAAACTTGATAGAAGGGAAGTGTACAACATTTGTCTTTTAAAAGATTGCTAAGTCACAATGTGTGAAGATTAGCATTCACACTTGGAATGTTGATATTTCTGCCACCACCGGAACAGTTAACCCAACAACTTTAAACTAGCTGCTCTCCAGGGCATTTCTCAGAGTGAGATATGTTGTTCCAAAACTGGCATACAGTCTAACGTCCGAGTACACGTACACAGGTCACTGAGATCTCTTAGAACAGTTCTTTTCAGGCGGCATTAAAAAGTAATTTAGCAGGCTTTCTTCAAATACAGGAAACGTGATGAATCGGCACAGTGAACTTCTCAGGGTCCTTCAGAGATGCTGAAAAGCAAACTGGATTATGGTCTTCTCTCCTTTTTATACTTCTTCAGCAGGCTTGATTTTATCAGCCACAGACTCCAGAAGGTAAAACACACACTGACCCACAGCCAAAATGCCTGTGAGTTTTCTGCTCATCCCAGGTGCGCTCTGCCTCTTGTGTGCTCGCCCCATATCTTTGTTCCTTTCCCACACTCTAATTCTTGTGTTGTTCTCTCTAACTTTCTATTGAACTCTCTCTCTCGCTGTCACACACTTTTCTCACTGGAGTGGGTTGGGGGGGATGTTGGTCTGTTCCGTGTTTATATCAAGTTGTGTCCTCACTAGTTCTGTTCCAATCTTTCAATAAACCTGTCCTCTCTTCTATCTCCTCATTTCTTTTATATGAAGCTCTCTTTGCCCACGCACACCCACTACCCCCCATTCACCCAAGGCTGTGCAGCTGGGTTAATTGCAATTTCCAAGACTGAGATTGATAGATTTTTTTTAGGTAAGGGTGTGTCAGGTCTGTGATGTGACATGACACTTCAGGAGCTATAGTAGTAGATCTGTGCATTGACAATGTTAAATTTCCACTCTCAGTGATGCTGCCAGGATGAGGCAGGAGACAAAGGGCTGGAGATTCCCTATAGGGGAAGGGGCACTTGGAGGGTAAAGCATGGTTGAACTCAAGCTGTGGGCCATCCAAGTGACAGGATAGAGCTGGACCACCAAGGGCCTTGGAGGAGGCCAACTAACTACATTCTCATGGAGAGCAGGGGACAGAAAAACTTGAAAAATTTGCTCCTTAAACAGCACAAATTATGTGGTGATGTGATAGCAGTCTTTAAAATGATGAAAGTATGGAATAGGGTAGAGAGAAGCGAGATGTTTGCCAAAGTTTTTAAACAATGTTCTCAAGGTTACCGTTGCTTGCTGGCCGTGAAGAATCCTTGGGAGTTAATTTTGAAAAGGGGTCTGTCCACAGTTGTTTGGCCCCTCATTAACATATTCAAGGGGCCTGACTCCTGCTTTAGGCCTCCTAAAAAAAAGCAGTGGAAACAACCCATGCACAGACTAGGCACAGGCCGCCCAATTGCTAAATTGATATGCATTTCACCCATTCCAAGCCCGAAAAACCTGCGCATGCTTAACAATTTATACCCCAAGATGTCCTATTCAAACTATTAATAGGCCCCAAGCATAACACTAGTGGAGTTCCAAACAAAGAGGAGATAAAGCAAAGGGTTAAAGATTACTCCACCCTCGGGTCACTAAATTCGCTGTGTCGTTTCTTGGTAACTGTAAACAGCATTATGTATTGTGCTAGGAAATTGTTGTTCACCCTCAGACTTTGAACAGAAAGAGGGAAGAAGAGCTTCCAGATGTTAAACATTAACTACATCGCATCCTCTCCTGTTCCTGCAGTCCAAATTGATTGCATTCTATTGCCACAACGAAGACGAATGTGAAACCACCAGAAATAGTAATAAGCTTTTCTTTAGCGGGAAGTTTTGTAGAGTGGGCTGTGGATATCAAACTGTGGTCAGTTGAACTGAAATCCCACGCCTCTCCTGCATTACAATCGTGCCCAAACTTCAAAAGTCCCTCATTGGCTGCAAGGCGCTTTACGATGTCATGAAGTCATGAAAGGCACGATTTAAGTGAAAGTCTTTCTGTTTCTCCATCTTTGCCACTTCCCCTGTAGCTCAGGGTCTACTCTTTTGTCCTTCTTAAAGCAAGGTGCTTTAGCATCTTCTTCTCCATGCTCCTGACCTTCGCCTTCCCTGCAGATATGGAAGGAGTCTATTTGCACACTAGGTTTGATGGCAAATTTTACGATCTATCAAGGCTGAAATCAAAGATAAAAACACATTACGTCCTGATCAGAGAACTCCTCTATGCTGATGATGCTGCGCTAGTCGCTCACACAGAAACTCATCTACAAAGACTCATGGACTGTCTCTCCCATACCTGTAACTTGTTCTCCTTGACTATAAGTGTCAATGAAACCGTGGTCATGGGACAAGGTGTTGCATCTCCGCCCCTGATCACACTAAATAATGTCCCACAGGAAGTGGTTAGCAAATTCTGCTACCTTGGGTCCACGTTGACAGACAATCTGTCTCTTGATGCAGAGCTCGATACATGCATAGAGAAAGCAGTTACCACCTTTGGCCAACTTGCGAAGCATGCATGGAATAACACCCAAGCTGACCCTTAGGACCAAGCTGATGATTTATAAGGCCTGTGTTCTCATCACCTTGCTGTATGGCTGTGAAACATGGGCGACTTACAACAACCAGGAAAAGAAGCTCAATAATTTCCATCTTCGCTATCTGCGGTGCATTATGGGTATATCCTGGCAGGACAAAATCACACATGTGGCAGTCCTCTCAAAGGTAGAGCTCCCAAGTGTGTTGGCACTAATCAAACAAAGGTGGCTTCGGTGGATCGGACATGTCAACAGGATGGAAGACAGTCACATATGCAAGAACCTTCTGTATGGTGAAGTAGCAGGGGGCCAGATGACCAGTGGGACGCCCAAAGCTCCGCTTCAAGGATGCTTGTGAGCGTGACATGAAGGCTCTAAATGTTGACTATCAGACCTGGCAGTCAGTAGCTGGTGAAAGAGGGAAATAGCGACCCATCCTGTAGACAGGTGTGCACTACCACGACAACCAGTTGTTACACCAGCTTGGCAACAGGCGCCAACACTGAAAACAGCAACTCGCAGCGTCACTTGGTAGCTTCACGTGTGGCAATTGTGGCAGAACCGGCCTCTCAAGGATTGGCTTTCACAGCCATCAGCAAAGGTGCCCCAAGAGACGACACCTCACATAAATGGATTGTTTGCTGTGATGATTGTTTGCCCATCATCTTTCATAGATGGAAGGATGCCAACCATGCAAGGTTCTTTGAGATATCCTCCTGCACGTGCAAAGTGTTGTAGAAATGCAAGTCTTTGTTGATCATACTGAAATTGAAAGTTAGACACCTTTCCCACTCCCTGACATGCTGTCCCTATAAATATTTTATCACATGGTACATTGTTATCTGAAGAAAAAAATTCTGAATGATTCAATTCATTTATGTGAGGTGTCGTCTCTTGGGGCACCTTTGCTGATGGCTGTGAAAGCCAATCCTTAAGAGGCAGGTTCTGCCACAAGTGCCACACGTGAAGCTGCCAAGTGACGCTGCGAGTTGCTGTTTTCGGTGTTGGCGCCTGTTGTCAAGCTGCTGTAACAACTGGTTGTCGTGGTAGTACACACCTGTCTACAGGATGGGTCGCTATTTCCCTCTTTCGCCAGCTACTGACTGCTAGGTCTGATAGTCAACATCCAGAGACACTTTGGATTTAAATACTGGTGCATCAAAAGCAAGTGGGGCTGGATTGAAATCCAGCCCAATGTGAGGGGATGGAAATATTCTCTGGCCATTGGGGACCTTCACAAAATGCATTTGGTATCAGTCTTGGCCTTTCTGTGAGAGGTCCTGCTAGGGGACGCAATAGTCCAGCCCATGGAACAGGACAATAAAATGAACACGTTCAGATTCACAATTTTCCAAACCATGGATCTAACTAAAGCCAATTTTTGGTTGCCAGCACTGAGCTGGAAGTATGTGGTTCTATATGTCACTGCCATCTTCCCTTCCACATGATGTTCAGATACTTCTGTGAATCTCTGCAGAAGGTTGAAAAATGGATGGATTCCGGACCCAGAAGGATAAAAGAGGAAATCTAGAACTGAAGATGAACAAGGATCCAGAGATAAACAATGTCTGGATGGAAAAGTAGATTAGACAGTGAGAAATTGTTTGTAGGACCACTCTTCTCCTCCCATCCAAACAGGCAATTTCTCTGGGTGAGGAGTTGAGTGAACCCTGAACAGTGGAATTTGAAAACCTAATAGATGACTTGGGGAGAGGAGAGAGGGAGACTAGATTGAGAAAATTACTTAATTCTGGGGAATTAAAGGAATAGCAGACACAAAGGAGATTCAAGTAACAATATCAGCAGAGAAGTGGAATAAAGTGTGGTGACAAATCAATGCTACAGGTATGACTACATTTTAAGTAGGCCTAAATGAGCAGGAATAGTGTCAGATAAAAAAGTGGGATGAAAGAGGAAAATGCTCTTCCTACCTTGTGTTAATTGTATATCAATTGTGTTTTTATATGCAGGTGGAGGGCATCAATTGGAGTTTCGTTTGAGCACATATCAAGAAACACTTATTGAATATTTGGTGTGGTTGAAAATTAGGAGGTGTATGCTTGTAATGTTTCACTCTGTAAATAAATGTAAGACTGAGTAAAGATTGGCTCCAGTTATCGCCCTTCACCAACTGGCTTTATGGAACAGAACACCTTGTGAGGTGTCCTACACCAGAGATACTGTGGAATTGATTCAAGGTGGAGAGGAATAACTGAGTGAAGCTAAATGGGAACAAAATTAATCCAATGGCTCATCTCTCAACAAAGAGAATTGTCCTTCTGCCTGAAATGTCCCATCATTCCTTGAGGTATAGTATTGGGCAAACATTCGGTAAGACTCAACCCAGAAAGAGAGGCCAATGAATCATCAAGAGTCACAATTCGAGACAGGCCAGCAGGTGTCAGATGCAGTTGAATGTAGAAAAGAAATTGAAGTGAAACACTTTGGAAGTAGGAATAGGAAACACAGTTTATATTGTAAAGTTTTAACTAAATTCAGCAAAAAAAAAAGGCAAACAGATGGAATGGGATGAAGAGGCTGGAATTTCAAAAGGCTTCAATCGTACTATGGGTGTAAACAAGAAAGGCTGGAAATAGTCAGCAGGTCTGGCAGCATCTGTGGAGAGAGAAGCAGAGTTAACGTTTCAGGTTAATGCATCAGAATTGACCTGAAATGTTAACTCTGCTTCTCTCTCCACAGATGCTGCCAGACCTGCTGAGTATTTCCAACATTTCTTGTTTTTATTTCAGATTTCCAGCATTTGCAGTATTTTGCTTTTATTATACTATGGGCCTAATTGCCTTTTCTTGGTCTTGGAAAATACTTTATAATTGGAGCTACTCTTCAGGAGTCCTGCACTATTAACCTTAGTCTATCCTAACAGTAAAGCAAAGCCAATTTCTGAAAAGTCTCATTATCAGCATGTCAATTGTAACTCATTTGGTTGCATTGGCACCTCTATATCAGACGGTCGTGGGTTTCGGTCCCGCTCAATGGAATTGAACACAAAATATAAGCTGTACTGTCAGAGGTGCTATCTTTCAGATTAGACATTAAACTGAGGTCATGCCTGCCCTTTCTGGAGGGCATTAAAGGCTGCATAGGACTATTTTGCAGAGGAGGGGAGTTCTCCTGTTGCCCTGGCCATTATTTATTCTTCAACCAACATCTCTAAAAAACAGAATACCTGGCCACTTATCTCATTGCTGTTGGTGGGGTATTGCTGTGCACAAATTGAATGTCACTTTTCCTACATTATGACAATGACTATATTAAAAAGTACTTAATTAGCTGCAAAGTGTTTTGGGGCATCCTGAGGTTGTGAAACTCCCCATATAAATGTAAATCGTTATTTTTCAGAATATAGGTCAATTGAGGGATGTTCACTTATTAATTCAATCCATTCCTAAGGAAATGACATAGGGGATGGGGTTCCAATGATCAATCAGTTTCAGTTTTATTTACAATATATAGGAATTGGTATACAATAATATTCATTCATTTATATATGCATTTCTTTATCTAGGAGTCATAGTTACCAGAAATTCTGCATCCACACACTTCCTCAGAAAGTCTCCGCCATTTATATAAAAGCAAGATACTGCGGATGCTGGAAATCTGAAATAAAAACAGAAAGTGCTGGAAATATTCAACAGGTCTGGGAGCATCTCATAGTGTCATAGAGTCATAGAGTTATACAGCAGAGAAACAGGCCCTTCGGCCCACCGTGTCTATGTTGGCCATACAGCACCCAACTATTCTAATCCCATATTCCTACACTTGGCCCGTAGCCCTGTATGCTATGGCATTTCAAGTCCTCATCTAAATACTTCTTAAATGTTGTGAGGGTTCCTGCCTCCACCACCCCTTCAGGCAGTGTGTTCCAGATTCCAACCACCCTCTGGGTGAAAACATTTTTCCTCAAATCTCCCCTAAACCTCCTGCCCCTTACCCTAAATCTATGCCCCCTGGTTATTGAACCCTCCGCTAAGGGAAAAAAGTTTCCTCCTTTCTAACCTATCAATGCCCCTCATAATCTTGTACACCTCAAGCATGTCCCCCCTCAGCCTTCTCTGTTCTAAGGAAAACAACCCTAGCCTTTTCAGTAATATAAAAGCAAAATACTGCAGATGCTGGAAATCTGAAATAAAAACAAGAAATGCTGGAATCACTCAGCAGGTCTGGCAGCATCTGTGAAAAGAGAAGCAGAGTTAACGTTTCGGGTCAGTGACCCTTCTTCGGACCCTTTTTCAGTCTCTCTTCATAGCTGAAATGCTCCAGCCCAGGCAACATCCTGGTGAATCTCCTCTGCACCCTCTCCAGTGCAAGCACATCCTTCTTATAGTGTGATGCCCAGAACTGAATACAATACTCCAGCTGTGGCCTAACTAGTGTTTTATACAGCTCCATCATAACCTCCCTGCTCTTATATTCTATGCCTCGGCTAATAAAGTATCCCATATGCCTTCCTAACCACCTTATCTGCCTGTGCTGCTGCCTTCAGTGATCTGTGGACAAGTACACCAAGGTCCCTCTGACTTTCTGTACTTCCTAGGGTCCTACCATCCATTGTGTATTCCCTTACCTTGTTAATCCTCCCAAAATGCATTACCTCACACTTTTCAGGATTAAATTCCATTTGCCACTGCTCCACCCATCTTACCAGCCCATCTATATCTCCTTGTAACGTAAGGATTTCCTCCTCACTATTTACAACACCACCAAAATGTGGAGAGAGGAGCAGAGTTAACATTTCAAATCAGTGACCTTTCATAGAACTGGCAAAGGTTAGAAATGTAATTGGTTCTAAACAAGTAATATGGAATTGGATTGGGGGGGTGGGTGGTGGAGAAGAGAACAAAAGGAGAGATGCATGATAGGACAGAGGGTCAGAGAGATTAACTGACAGGGTCATGGGACAAAGGCAAAGAGAGTGTGCTAATGGTGTGATGAAAGATAAAGCAGAGGGAGTGTTAATGACAGAATAATGAGCAGCCTTAGCCAAAAGCACAAACATGAAAAAACAGTAGGAAAGCACATGGTAAAAAAGATGGAACAAAATAAAATAAAATTAAAATTAAAAATGGTCAATCATGTTCTGAAATTATTGAACTCAATGTTCCATCCGGTAGGCTGTAGTGTGCCTAATCGGAAAATAAGGTGCTATTCCTTGAGCTTGTGTTAATGTTCACTGGAACACCTCAGCAGGCCCAGGACAGAGATGTGCGCATGACAGCAGGAAGGGTGTGTTGAAATGGCAAGTCACCGGAAGCTCAGGGTCCTGTTTTCGGACTGAGTGGCGGTGCTCCGCAAAGCGGTCACCCAATCTGCATTTGGTCTCTGAAATGTAGAGGAGGCCACATTGTGAGCAGCGAATACAGTATACTAAATTGAAAGAAGTACAAGTAAATCGCTGTTTCACTTGGAAGGAGTGTTTGGGGCCTTGGAGAGAGGAGGTAACAAGGCAGGTATTACACCTCCTGCGATTGCAGAAGTGCGGGAAATGGGTCGGACATGCATTTCTGCCCTCACCCCTTCCCCTCTCTCCCAGAACCAGGACAGGGTTTCACTTGTCTTTGCTTTACACCCCACCAGCCTACACATCCAAAGGATCATCCTCCGCCATTTTCAGCATGATGCCACCATTGAAACGCATCTTCCTCTCCCTTCCCGTCAGCATTCCGAAGGGATCGTTCCCTTCACGACACCCTTGTCCACTCCTCCATTACCCCCAACATCTAGTCCCCTTCCCATGGCACCTTCCCATGCCATTTATATTATAGACTGTTTCATAAGTCAGCAGGGAGATAGATAAAAATCTTTACTGAATTGCTTTTGGCACACACAAGGAGCTCAAAGCCCAAGATTGTGCACTACCAGCCTACGGTTTCAAATCCGTTAATTTCAAAGATGCAAAGTCAAAGACGAGGAATATGTAATTTTATGATGCTTGCTCAGACCCAAAGAATGTTGTGAGCGGTATTCCATGAAGTTCTAAGTTGGGTCTGCTTTTATTAGCTATCAACAGAAAGGACTCAAGATTTGCTAATTTTACAACATTGCCAACACATTGCCAAGGATTTTATTTGGGCAACGGGGGTTTCAACGTCCGGTAAAAGTACTCCCGAGAATCCCGTGTTGCCCCTTCCGTGGGAGGCCCACCAAATCAAGTACCAATTAGGCACTTAACTGGACAGCTTTCCACAGGATCAAGGACCCCGGCAACGGAAGTCCCACCCTCTTGCCAGCCAATCAGAGGCCGGCAGCTTTTTTGGCTGCTGCTGTTGGAGCACCCACCCGAGGCCCAGGAGTGGTGATAGACCCAGGCCACAGCTAGGTGAGGGAAGGATGGGTCTCGTGGGGTGGGGGTTGCAGGGTAGGGTTGTGTAGGTTGATCGGCAACAAAGGCAGGGGGGTGGCTCTCACCGGTGCCTTTTAATAAGGGAACTCCCCTCCCACCATTCTTTTTCTGCAGTGCTTCCCATGCAGAAACAAACCTGTCCGCCACTTGGCTAATTGCAGCAGCGGTGGGATAAGGCCTTTAATTGTCCACTCAAGGGCCTCAATCAGTGGCGGGACAGGAAGGATATTCTTAGGCCTTCCTGCCCCAGACTTAATTTTGGTGAAGGTAGGAAGATGGCAGTTATATGCTCTCCCTGTTTCCAAAGCCACCACAGGGGAAAGCACAAAATTCCTCCCATTGTGACCAGGGGAAATCTTCTCCCCAGAATGTGGTACGATAGGATAGAATGTAAATTTTGGCTATGGGAATGCTATAGAGTCGGTCTTAGCTCCCAAGGCCAGGGAGGAGCAAAATCAGCCTCTGGTCACCTGCTCTAAAGTGTGCATGTGTGTATATTAGGTTAGCCTAGAATTGGGCTAGGCGGTAAAGCATCTCATGGTAGAATATTCAAATGACTATCATTGCATAGTCTCAAATGTAACAAATAGTCAGTCAGGCAGAGGCAATGGGCTGGCATCAGCCTGTACCTCTGGCATAAGTCATATGTTTAAAGATGGAGAATTTATTGACATTGGGTGTCACTTAACAGCAATAGAGAGAAGCTCATCTTCAAGGTCAGTGCCAATTGTGCGGTCATGTTTGCTAATGCATTAGTGTAGTCCCTGAAATGGGAATGTTTTTCTGTTTTATCTTGTGCGCTGCACACAACTGACAAGAAGGCTTCTGGCTAATCATTATCTCAGCTTATCAATGGTTGGACTCCAAAGTACCAAAAGATCTTTGTGTTCACAGACTACAAAGAACAACCTATAAAGAATATGCCCTTTTACATTGGACGAGGGGCCAGCAGGCTAAGTAAAATATGTCCCTGAAGTTGTCAAATCTGATGTGGAAATTACCCACACAGTGGAAGAGGATCCCAGCTTCCATTTCGTCCTGTGCTGAGGCATTTCTCAGCTGGGCTGAGGTGCTGTGATTGGCCTCAGTGCCACTGGGCTATGAGAAAGGTGGGCTTCCATTCCTGATTGCTATCCAGTGACAGATGGCTGGAAAGACATGTGTATGGATGCCAGATGCTGATTTGATTGGGTTTCTGCTAAGATGCCCATCACAATCAAAAAACTGGCTGACAATCAAACTCATATTTTTCAATCAGTACTATTTTGACACCTGCCGCTACCATTATGATAAGGCCAGTCAGCAACTTTACTCTCCAATCTTGTATGTGAAGAGTGAAACTGTATCCCAACATGAGCTAGCAGCACTGGGAGGAACAAGGAGATGATGGAAAGGTGAATTGTTAGCAAGAGGCTCCATCTACCATCTTAACCTTGGTACGGAGTAAGGGTTGCGTTAAAGACCAGGCAGGTTAGTAAATGGCACCTGCGATACATTAAATCCTCTCATCCATCTCCATTAAAGAAGACTTTGGACACACTTCAGGTCCAGTCAAACTGCCTCAGCAAGACATAAGATATTTAGATACCACTAAAGTATCTGATAGGAGCCAACTCAACATGTCAAATCAGAATCTTCAAGCTTACGGGCAGGAAGGCAATGGGTTTTCAATCGATTTTGATGAAATAAATCCATCTCAAAATCTGGGAATTCACATGTAATATGAAAAATGTACCAGCGTCATTACCAGAAGTGCCTTTTGAAAAATATTCTTGAGTTTTGCGTGGCAGTGGCAAGGCAGTATGGGTTGCTCACCCCAAGGGCATTACGAGTTAACCACGTAATGTGGGACTGGAGTGGAATGTGGGCCAGACTGGGTAGGGTGTGGTAGCTTTTCTTCACTGAATATCATCAGTTAACCAATCGAGTTTTTACAATAATCTGGCAGTTTAAAGTAAACAAGTAAACTTATATCTCCACAGATGATTCTTCCACGTGCAAACTCCTCAGAGTCATCGTAACCTTGAGAGGAGGGAGGTGAAGGTATCTGTCCAACGTGAAGAACCTGGTGTGGTTGAGGACGATATGAAAACCAAAGAGGTGCAATGAAGTCTTTGGGCTACATTTAGTTGAGCTCCTGACATCGGGCTCCGTGGCGGTGGTCGGGGGCGGGGGAGGCTGGAAGATTGCTGAATCAGCAGTCTGCCACAGAGCCTGACGCCGGGATTGGCTGGCCTGATCTTTCCAGCAGCAGCGAGGCTCTGTGGTCCCGCCCCCCCCACCACCCACCCCCAACCCCGGCCGCTCGGCAATGGGTCCCAACTTTACATATGCAAACAGCCTCTCTGCAAACATTATTATACATCCCAGTGCAATTCAACCATCAGTTTAGGATCTTCAGCTGGACATGAGGCACTCACGTGCCTTCATTTTCACGTCCCAGAAAACCCGGCGCCACCGAGGCCGGAGTCCTCAGAGCCTGTGATGGTCGGTAAGTATGGTCCTGCTCTCCTGTTCTTTGCGAAGCTGAGTTAGTTCACCTGATGGGGGTCTGAACTCTGCATCCATGAACGAGGTGACCTTGTACCTTTGTTCCGTAAAGGGGGCCACTCTGCGCCCGTGAATAGCCGAGGTGGGGGGGGGTTGTTGTGTGTAGGGGGCTCACCCTGCATTCGGGCAACGATGTTTGGGAGAGATGGGGGGGAGCAATGGAAGTGGATGAGCCCTTTATGTGGGGTGGAGGGCACAAATGTAAAACGTTGTAACCTTCTGTTGTTGGTGCTCTAATGCAGGCAACATGGAATGATGTTAGTGGTTAGGCTGGTTCGCTCTCATTTAAAGATGTCATGCCATATCATACAGCTAATGCTGGAACACAGCTGAAGCACGAATTAACATAACTCTCTGCCCAGATAGGTGCCATTGACCTTGTGAAGGAATGTTGAGTTGAGCTCAATTATAGAGATGGGGATGGTCGGCCCTGTCTTTCTGGATCCTCATGCCATAAAGAGGCATATCTGCCAGAGGTGGAACCAAGAGGCAGGCGCAGCCCACATGGAAGCTCCCAGACATGAGCAGCAGCAGCCACCAAGGCTTATTGTAGCCAAGAGACGCCAGTGGGTCTATAGGTCCGGCATGACATACCTGAAGATGTCCGAGCACCAGTCTCAGAGATGATTTTGGATGTACAGACAGGCAGTGACACATCTCTGTGCACTGCTGAATGATGACCAGCAGCCACTGGGATTTGGTGATCACCCTATGCCTGTGGACATCAAAGTGACAATGGCACTAAACTTCTACACCTCAGCATCATTCCAGGGATCCACCAGCGACTTGTGTGGGGTTTCACAATCAGCAGTACACTGCTGTATCAGGGAGGTCACCAAAGCCTTGTACAGGAGGGCCGGTGACTACATTCGCTTCAGGATGGACCCTGAGTGTCAGACTGACAGGGTCATTGGATTTGGGGCCATTGCAGTTTTCCCACAGGTGCAAGGGGTCATCAGCTACACACATGTGGCCATCAAGGCTCCAATAGAACCACCAGCCACTTACCTCAGTAGAAAGGGATTTTACTCGCTCAACGTGCAGCTAGTATGCACGGGAAGCAATTCCTGTAAGTGTGTGCCTGCTTCCCAGGCAGCTGCCATGACTCCTTCATCCTGCACCAGTCCCAGGTGCCACTGCTGTTCACTCCACCAGCTCAAATTCAGGGGTGGATTCTTAGATATAAGGTTTACCCCTTAACGACATGGCTTCTAATACCAATGAGGAACCCCAACAGCGATGCTGAAGAATGATACAACGCCTTCCATGGATCCACCTGAGCCACCACTGAGCAAGCTGAAGGTGCGCTTCCGCTGCCTTGATAGCTTGGGTGGAGCCCGACAGTACACACCAGACAGGGTTGGGCGCATTATTGTTGTGTGCTGTGTTCTGTACAACATTGTAGTACAGAGTGGGGAGGCTTTGCAAGATGATGAAGCACGGGAGCAGGAGACATCCTCAGACAATGAGGACACAGAGGACACCCAGCAGCAGCCACACAAGGGAGCACGGAGCGCAATGATGGAGGGCCGACATGGCGGGCAACGAACAAGGGAGGCAAGACAATGTCTGATCAGTGAGCGCTTCCACAATCCCTGAAGTGCAACATATGCTCCTCACAACACATAGCACCATCGTGCATCTCGTCTGAAGTCTTCTGCCTCTGTAACATCTATCTCTCCAGCATGACTGGCAGCAGCTGTCTGAGGCATTGCCCATGTGACTGCATCCGTACAGTACCACATCATGCATATTGGCATGAATTATTCCTTACATTGGCAGTATTGTCAGGCTTATGAAGTAATGGGAGGACACACAACCGGTACATGGAAGCATGTGTTTATCACACAGGAAAGGCTACAGTTGTCAGAAAAACACATTTACTGATATTGTATATTACATATCAGTCTCACCCATTAATACCCATATGTGTCAAGGTGTCTTTTTAATAGGTGTTACTTCGTGGTGTGACCTCTGTGCTGGCAGCTGGACTGGAGGCAGGATGTTGAACAGGACGCCCCTTCGCCTGGGCTGACATCGGCAGTCGTCCTTTGAACACTTGAGGCCTGGAGGGCCCCGGTTGCCTGAGGGCCTGCTGCACCAGTGCAGGGCTGTCTTCACGCCTCGTGGCTGCTGGAGCAGGACTTACTGGCGGATGGGCTGACGATCTGGTGTCCACATATGAATCACCCTGAGGGGGTACCCCAGATGTGGTGCGCAGGCTCCCCTCCTCTCTCCCAAGGCTCGTAGGAACCTCGCTGCTCTCCGGAGAAGGACCAAGAACTGAAGCACTCTCCAGGCCCCGGCCCCTCTCTCGCCCTGTCACTGCTGCGTAGAGCTCATGGCCGAGGAGAGGGTTTGGAGATCTGCGCATATCAGTGGAAACTGACTCTCCATGAGGGTCACCAACCTCTCAATGGATGAAGCCATGAGCTCAAATGCCTGGGTCATGGCAGCTGTCATGGCCTGGGTGGACTCCCCCACCGTCCGCTCAAGGCTGTGAATGGCCTCTGGTATCTCCGCCAGACGTTGCCTTACCTCTTCCTGCAGCTCCAGCACGCCCTGTGCTGCTGACACCAGAGGCTCATCATCAACCTGGGGCTCAGCTTGGGCCTGGCCACCCACAGTCCTCCAACTGTCAGAGGCCTCGGCTGTCTCACCCTCAGCCAGCTGCTCGGGCATTTGTGTGGTGCTGTCACCAGCTTGTGACCCAGATTCTGCAGCAAAGTGGAAACCCGCCGAGGTGAGTGTATCTGCACTGGTGGAAGGTGCAGGAGTATCATGGGACAGTAACGGTTGTCTCTTCCTTAGAGGTAAGCAATCTCTGCTGGGTCTCCAAGGCCGACTCAGAGCGTCGCTCTGAAAGATACAATGTGAAGAACAGACATTTAGGTTCAGTGGTACAAATGTTGCTATGATGACAGCATAATATCTGCATATGAAAGGCAATTAGGAATCATTGTGTTTGGCAATAATCAATCTGTTCACCCGAGACCCCAAGCTCCACATGGAAATGGCATGTGCTCCCTGGCTCCCAGCTAGCTCCTGCACCTCTTCTTCAGCTTACATGAGTGGCCTCAGGTCAGGCACCCTGCCACTGGCCCTGCACGCCCCCCTGGTATTGTGGGCCCTTTTCGCTTGGAAGAGCAAGATTCAGATATTGAACATTGCCAAACATCAACATCATGGTTGTAACAACATGGGTGCTTCAACTACAGCTGGGGGATACTTTGTCTGGTAAACGGACTCATGCTATCATGGGTGTGACATGCTCTAAGGTACAAATAAGTGACACCGTGTGCAGAAAAGAGGGAGTCTTGAGAACTGGAGGATAGGGAATGAGGTCCTGAAAATCATGAATTGATGTGCATATGTAGCCAGTCATGTGCCATCAATCCTCCCCGACCGCCCTGTCTTTAACATGACAATGGCACCCATGTGGTATACCATGTAGGGACACCCAGGTCAGACCGAACAGTTCTGCAACGTGGTACTTATCTTTGCCGAGTGCATGAGATTATTGGCCCTCTTCCATACTGGACTCAGTTTCATTCGATGACCCACAGCAACTTACCTCCTCTGTGAGCTTTCTCTAGGATTGCTTGGTCAGGTGGAAGGACCTCTTCTTGCCATCGCTGGAGCAAAGGTCCTCTCGCCGTTCCCTTGCAGTCTGGGGGAGAGTGAGCAGGGAGGCATCGCTAAACCATGGAGCCACTCTTCCTCGGATGTCCACCATTAGCACAGGGGTTCCCAGTGGCGCTGCTTGAAGGCTGGTGCAGTGCTGCCGACACTCCTGGCCTTTCTGCTCTAGTACAATGATGGAAGAGCCTACATGCAGGGTTGGCTGCCTTTTAAAATAGCACCAGCACCTGCTCCCAAATCAGCTGATGCCAACCTCGCTTCGTGATTGGGGGATGTGGTGGTGCGGGGGGGGGGGGGGGTGTGGCGGGAGCGGGTGACCCGCCCGGCGCATTCAATGAACCACTGCGCGCTACATCACGGCAGTGTGTCAGCGCGCGGCCTGCAAGTGCAGGTCATTTTTTTGTCCACCACTGATCCTGGTTACGGGAAAATAAAATCCAACCCTATGTGTGGAACAGAACTTACAACAATGCGGTAGACTTCCCAAAGCCAACACAGGCAAGAGAGGCACATCAACCAACTTTACAGATGCTAAGATAATCCGCAGTCCCAGAGATCTGAAGTTCGGCAAACTTGGTTGCCGTGGGTTCATCCATGTGCATAATAAAAGCACAAATATAATCCAGACACATCATGTTGTCTCTCTCTAGTCAATGCGATTCACACATTTAGGAGCTCTTATGAACTCTTCTCCTTATGTATCACTATGTCATCATTCAGATTTCAAAGTATTAAGTGTGTGCTATCTTGAATTAATGATATGTTCTTACTGACCAAGGCATCACCAATATCTATCATTTTTTCCCACTGATTCTCTCCCTATTCCTTGCATTGTATGTCTGTTATGTGTTGGTTCCTCATCAACAGTCTATCCGCCATGATATTGAATGATAGAGTGTGTGAAGACAGAGGAAAAAGGAAAAGAATGTTCGTAAACAGAGCTGAGAACAGCGAGAGAGGGATTGCATGAAGAAAGTGAGAGAAATTTCAGGGTAAGACTGTGGAATGTGAGACTGTGTGCAGCAAAGAGAGAGTCTTGAGAGCTAGAGAATAGGGAATGAGGCCCTGAAAATAGTGGGTCCAGAAGGGCCGAACAAGTGCCTAAGTTGGATGGGGCAGCAGGGGCCTGGAATTTTAGGCAGGACCCAGTATTGCTGGGTGTCCCATTTTTTTAAATGTGAAATTCCAAGGATGCCTCTTGTTTCTGTCATGTCATCGTTCAAGGAGGTCCTTTCCTATGATCAAGGTAATGTACGCATGCAGGCATACTGGAAGAACTAAAATGCAGTTGGGCTTAATGGCAGTTTCCAATCACAGAGAGGTCAATTGCCATTCAGAGACCAGCTGCAAAGAAATTACTAACATTTTTTTAAAATTCAACAATTAGGTTGCAGCATCCAGCTCTTCCCCACCTACCCCACCTGTCCCCCATGCACAGTGACAAGACCCACTCTTAAATTCTCTGATTTCCTTGGGGATGGCACACAGGAAGCAGAGAAAATGGCACAAGAGCCTACCCCTTTTATGCTAACGACCTTGTCCCTGGGAGTTTGACAGGTCAGTACTGGAGCACACTGGTGGCCAGGAGTCCCACTCTGTTACACACGCAGTGACTGAGAGAGGGTCAAGAAATTTCCTTCTTGGAATCCTCGAAATTATTGTGCAGAAGGAGGTCATTCAGTCTGAATTCTCTAGAGTTTCGAAGAATGAGAAGTGATCTTGTTGAAATCTACAAAATACTTAAAGGGATAGACAGGGGAGATGCAGGTAAGCTGTTTCCCCTGGTTGGGGAGTCTTGAACCAGGGGACACAATTTCAAAATAAGGCGGAAGCCACTTAGGACCGAGATGAGGAGAAATTTCTCTACTCAGAGGGTTGTGAATCTTTGGAATTCTCTACCCCAGAGGGCTGTGGAAGCTCAGTTATTGAGTATGTTTAAAACAGAGATTGATAGATTTCTAAATACCAATGACATAAAGGGATAAGAAGATAGTGTGGGAAAAAGTAATTGAAGTGGATGATCAGCCATGATCGTATTGAATGGCAGAGCAGGCTCGATGGGCTGAATGGCCTACTCCTGATCCTATGTTCCTATGTTCCACTGCGCTTGTGCTGGTGCTGGCTTTTCAACTGGAGCTGCCCACTCTCCTTCCATTTCCTTGTATCCTTTCAAATTTCTCCTTTTCAAATACTTACACAATTCTCTTTTAAATGTTCTTATAGCCTCTTCCTAATTAGCTTCTTGTGTTGAAACCATTCCATGTTTTTAATAATACATCTTTGTTAAATTACTTCTTCTAACTTCTCCTTTCACTTTCCAGTATTAACTTTCTGTCTATGGCTCCCTTATTGCTGAATTCCCAAGTCAGTGGAAGCAATTGTGACTTTGTACAATGGTGCAAAATGTGTGATAACGATTTGACATCCTGTTTCACATCTCTCCCCATAATGACCCCAAATAGTTCACTATTCTCTCAACATCTTCATCTTGAAAACTTTAGATTATTAACGTTAGATCCCCCTTAACATTCCCCATTCAAGTGAAGAAATCTAATTTTGTTTCTGTTTGTCATTAGTATTACAATTTTTACTATTAGAAAATTCCTTTTTTGATTCAGATGTAGCAGAAGCTGTTAAAGGTTCGATTTCTTTGCTGAACTTTATAAAACTAAGCCACTGTACGTAATCATTTCCAACTGCCCGCTGTTTTCTGTTTAATCCCCACCTGTATTTTGAATGGAACTCAACTCTTACGTTCCTTACATTACAACAGTGATGACAATTCAAAAGTAATTCATTCACTGTGAAGCGCCTTGGGACATCCTGAGTTTTTGGAAGGTGCTATAGAAATGCAAGGCTTTCTTTCTCAGCTGTGGGATAAATTCTGCATTCACTCGTTGGCTCATTGCGTGTCCTCTCACAGTCTGAGCTCTTTGGAGAGTGAGGTTCAATCACTGTGCAGCAGGATGGTTTACAAAATCTGGTTTATTTACAAAAACAAGGTCAGCACCGTCACCACAGAGATGTTCCATCTGTGCTTCCAAAGTTTGAGAGAGGGAGAGAAAGATGAGACAGTTATTATCACTCACTGTTTGCTCAACAGACAGTGTGCAGGACATTTGGACTGACAAACACAGAGAGGTAAAAGCATTCTAGAATTCAGTCTATTTTACTGTTAACATTGTTTTAATGGCATGTTATTCCACAGCTGGGATCATTGTTTTACTCCAGTCGCTGGCATAGCTTTCAAATTAATTGAAATAAATCAGCTGAGTGACAACTATCTTTATTGGATGAAACCAGACTACTTGGCGCCAGCTAGTGCACAGTGGTAGCACTCTTGCATATAAGTCAGAAGGTTGTGGTTTCATGCCGCACTCCAGGGACTTTAGTACAAAATCTAGGCTGACATGCCAGTGTGGTACTGAAGGAGTGCTGCGCTGTCGGAGGTGCTGTCTTTCGGATGCAGATGTTAAATTGAGGCCAAGTCTACCCATTGCACTACTTTGAAGAAGAGCAGAGGAGTTCTTCCCAGGTACCCTGGCCAATATTTATCCCTTAACCAACACATAAGAACAGCTGGAAATAGGAGCAGGAGTAGGCCATTCAGCTCCTCGAGCATAAGAACATGGCTGATTTGATTGTAACCTTAACTCCACTTTCCTGTCTGCCCCCCATAACCCTTCACTCCCTTGTAGATCAAATATCTGTCTAACTCAGTGTTACGGACAGAATTGAGAGAACTAAAACCCCAGTTCTTTTCCTTTTACTGTCTGCAATCAGTGTATATTTTGACAAGGAAGATGTGTGTGTTTCTTAATCCCTCAGTGCAAGGCCAATTTAAAAAACCAGCAGCACGTGGGTTTTTCGTGGGTTTAAATAAAGAGGATTATTTTTACTCACACGTTCACCCCAAAAGTCTGAGCTACGTCACTCACTCACCCCTTGCACACACACTCGGGAAAGAGAGCCATTAAAAAGGATAATGTACTTTTACTAATTACAAGCAAAGGAATAGTTTAAATCATGTGACTTGGCTCACCTTGGGGAAAAGGCATGCATTGCAGGCCCGGTGAAAAAGGCGTTTTCATTCCTGAAATGAAGTTAGGTGGATTCGATAGCTGGAGATATATATCAAAGTCATTGCAGGATTCTCTCAAAGAGGTTGATTTTCAGCAGGTCACAAAGTTAGTTGCTTGTAGCCTCATTACTCGGAGGTTAGTTTTCTGTACTGGTAGACTTGAAAAGGAACAGATTTGGAGACCATAAGATGTTACAGCCTCCTGTTCTTTTAAGGAACAATGTTACTGCTTAGTCTGGTTCCTGCTTTTACCTACAGTCTGTATTTTAAAAGATTTTTAAAAGGAGACCAACATGGCTGCCTCACCATGTGACTTCTCACAGTTCCTTTCAGGGATAGGCACCAACATGTTGCAACATGAGCATTTGACAAAATTATTGACTCAGTCACAGACGGGGGGACAATTAATCTGTATATAAAGTGTATAGCCAATCTAATGCCATCAGAACACAATCTGATTTAAAAATGCATTTCTCCCTTTTTAGTGAAATACCTGGCATTATTTTTACTTGCACAAGTAGTCAATGTCTGCCCACACACTTGATGTAACGATGCAGAGAATCCAGATAGATTTCCATCTGTCAGGTGTGATCTTGATCTCTTTCTCTCCCCTCTCACTCTCTCTCCCCTCTGTGTGTCCATCTCTCTGCCCTCTCTCTCCCCCTCTCTCTCTGCCCTCTCTCATCTCTCTCTCTGCCCCTCTCCCCCTTTCTTGCTCCCCCCTCACCCCTCTGTCTCTCTTTCCCCATCTCTCTCTCCCTCCCTCTGTCTCCCCTCACTCTCTCCCACTCTCTCTCCCCCGCTCTCTCCCTCCCCTCTCTTCCCTCTCTCTCCCCTTTCTCTCTCCCTCTCTTTCCCCCTCTCTCCTCTCTCCCTGTCTCTCCCCTCTCTCTCCCCCTCTCCCTCTCTCTCCCTCTCTTTCCCCCTCTCTCCCTGTCTCTCCCATCTCTCTCCTCCTCTCCCTCTCTCTCTCCCCCTCTCTCTTCCCCACTTTCTCCCTCCCTCTGTCTCCCCTCACTCTCTCCCACTCTCTCCCCCCTCTATCTCCCCTCTCCCTCTCTCTCTCTCTACCCCCTCTCTCCCCCTCTCTCTCTCCCCCCTCTCTCTCTCCCTCTCTCCCACTCTCTCTCTCCCCTCTTCTCTCCTCCTGTCCCTCTTTCTCCCCCTCTCTCTCCCCCCTCTCTCTCTGACAAACAATTTCTGAACTTCAGCAGATTCGGTGTTTTCCGGTAGACTTTTTAAAATAATCAGAACCCGCCCAGCTCCCAGCACCTGTCAGCCGTGAAACTGACAGTTGCAATTTTTTTTCAAAGCTGGTCTGAAGAAGCCAATGGGAAATTTCTCGTCCCTGAAATTCCCAGTCACGGATCCCAAATTCTTTTACCACAGACACTGGTGTCCGTGTACGGACACGTTGCTGACCCCTGGTTCCTTTTCCAATTATGGTGGGCGTCTAGGTTGATTAGTTCCATCCTGGTTTATTGTTGTAAGACATTCATCCTGAGGAGGGTTAAGACAATCACCGTCTTTGTTTCAGGAGAAACCCATTCAATTCAGGAATGTCCCCTGTTGGTTTCAGGATGGGCGTAGTCTGTAAGATATCCTTTTGTCCTTCCGAGAAAGTGAGTCAGTTTTTGAATGCACAGGCCAGGTCAGCTGACCTTCAGCACCCATCTTTGCAGCCCATGTCCACTTTTAATGTCCATTGTGGTTCATAGAGTCATAGAGTCGTACAGTATAGAAACAGGCCCTTCGGCCCACCGCGTCCATGCCGACCATAATGCCTATCTATACTAATCCCACCTGCCTGCATTAATTCCATATTCCTCTATGCCTTGCTCATTCAAGTACCTGTCCAGATGCCTCTTAAATGTCGCTACTGTTCCTGCCTCCACCACCTCCTCAGGCAGCTCATTCCAGATACCCACTATTCTTTGTGTGAAAAATTTGATCCCCTTTAAACCTCCTCCCTCTCACCTTAAATCTGTGCCCTCTAGTTTTAGTCACCCCTACCATGGGAAACAGACTCTGGCTATCTACCCTATCTATGCCTCTCATAATTTTATATACCTCTATCATGTCCCCTCTCAGCCTCCTTCACTCCAGGGAACACAGACCCAGCCTATCCAATCTCTCTTTATAACTCAAGCCCTCCAAACCAGGCAACATCCTTGTGAATCTTTTCTGTACCCTCTCTAGCTTAATCACATTTTTCCTGTAGTGCAGCGACCAGAACTGCACACAGTACTCCAAATGCGGCCTAACCAACATTATGTACAACTGTAACATGATGTCCCAACTCTTGTACTCAATTTCTCGGCCGATGAAGGCAAGCATGCCATACGCCTTCTTCACCACCCTGTCTACCTGTGTTGCCACTTTTGGGGAACTATGTACTTGCACCCCAAGGTCTCTCTGCTCAACAACACTCCCCAGGACGCTGTCATTCACTGGATATGTCCTGCCCGGGTTTAACTTCCCAAAATGCATCACTTCGCACTTGTCTGCGTTAAATTCCATTTGCCAATCCCTTGCCCACTTTCCCAGTTGATCTATATCCTGTTGTAACCTTTGACAACCTTCTTCACTGTCCACTATACCACCAATTTTGGTGTCATCTGCAAACTTACTAATCATGCCCCTTACATTCACATTCATTTAAAACAAAAGGAAAATTCAGTTCCAGAATATGCTATGCTGAATATAGTCCATCTTTAAAGTTGTGAGTAGGACACGCCTCTACTGGGCATGACACTCAGCCTTGAATATATTCAATGACCCAGTCTCCACTTCTCTCTGGGGAAGAGAATTTCAAAGATTAACGACCCTCTGAGAGAAGAGATCACCTAAACAGTAAAATAGCTTATCTGGTCATTTATTTCATCACAGTTTGTGGGTGGTTGTACATTTTTGTTTGTCATGTTTCCTACATTACATTGAATACATTTCAGCAGTATTTCATTGGCTGTGAAGTGCTTTGGAATGTCCTGAGGGCATGAGAGGCACTATAGAAAGGCAAGTCTTTCTTTAAGTAATTATCAATGATGTATTTTATTGATTGGATCTAACTTTTTTATTTTATGTTTTTCATCTAAATGAAAAGGCCACATGAGCATGGAATAGGAAAATGCGATCCAATCTATCACCTTGGGCTGAATTTTGCAGGTCCCCCGATGTCAGGTCCTGGAGAGGCCCTCCATAGGCCTCAATGACGGGAAGGGTCTGCCCCATATTACCGGCGATGCCGAGGCCTTGTGGCGAAATTTAAATATTCTGATGGATGCTATGAAGCCATAATTACTTACCTCAATGTGCCAACCGTCCCACTCCCATATTACAGTTGGTAGCCAACATTCAGATGCCGTTCGATCCCCAACCAGTGAAGCATGGCAGAGCACTAGTGGGGAGGGGTGAGGAGGTAAGTTTTCAAGGCGGGAGTGGGGGGAGCAGGAAAAACTGTTGCAATTGGTGGAGGGGATGGTGGGAAGGGATTGATGGTGAAAGTTAATAAAGTTCGGCGGGGCAAAGGTCTGGATAGCAGGCTAAGTATGTTGGGCAGGTGGGTGAGGGCATTGATAAATAGTTTAGTCGTGGGGGGGTGAGGGAGGGGCTTGATTCTTTATTATAAATTTATAACTTTAACTGTATCATGTATATATCTTTAAAAATTCTAATGCAATGGAAGGGCTTGAAGCCCATTAAAAATGGCTCCGGTGCCTGCGCAGTGGCGCCAGACACCATTGCCGGGGACGGAGAGCCCGCCCTTCCGTGTCATCGGGGGGCAATCTGCCCCAGACGTGTAAATGAGCCGCTGCACTAAATATCGTGGCGGCTCTGCGGAGTAAATCTCGCGCGTCTTTGAATCTCGCCGCCGAGATCAGCAGCAAGTTGGTAAAATGGAGCCCCTTTTCTGTATTAAGTAGATGTACAGGGGCGATAGTTAGCACACAAATGTGGTTAGGTAACTGCCAACTCTATTTGTTTACATCTAAGCAACAGCTTATATTTTTAAGAAAATATGCAAGGTGATAAAATTAGTAATAAAGTGACAGGAATAAGGAAAACACCCTATTATTTTTACTTTTGATCGTGATTTCCTGCCCTAATTCCCTTACACTGATTCTTGCTGGTGTACAGTTCCACTGGCCGCTGATCACTTCCTCACCCAAGTGGCTATTCGTCACGTGTGAGCCTTGACAGGCTATTGCACCTCAGGGGGCATCACACTTGACAAATTTTCTTTCGGCATTCCACCTCTGGGTGGATTTGCTCCTCCTTACCCCCAAAATCAATACTTTAATAACAGAGCAAAGAGTTTATTTAACTCAAATAAGAGGTTATAGATGCGGATCTCATTTGGTTGTCGAGCAATGATATAAATTCCTTCCCCTCCAATTTCTTTACTCCTCTCCTGAGGCACTGACTTTTGCTGGAGTTCAGTTCCCAGTGCCTGACTGCTATCCATACCTCACCCAAAATGACCTTTATTCATCTGTGAGCCCAAACTGTGTGTTAGCATGCTATTCAACCATGGAGGACTGCAGACTGTGAAATCCCTTCCTCCCCTGACATCTGCCTGAATGTATTTTTCCAGAAGGGATTACTGGATTAAGATGAGGAGAGGGGAATCCTAGCTGACATTTCCTATCCTCAGCCCAGGATAGCTGAGTCCATTTGTAAGGCCTCAAATATTGAACTGTCTGAGATCAGCTAATCAAACAGTGACCAAGGTTTAACATGGAGCCTTCATTGCCTTTGTGGTCCAGCACTGCATTAGGTGAAGTGACAGATAATGAGCACATGGCATTTCCTGGACTGGTTTCGATTACCTGAGGGGGTTGGAGAGGAATCTTACAGAGTTTATTTTATTCCCCTTATTAGCTTCTCTTTGGTTTTTTTTGCCTCTCCCGGTAGATTACATGGCTGGGATGGTGGTACTTAGGAAGTGTCTAGTCATGATACTTGATGGACCAGCTAGTCTTTTGCTGCCCATCATTTTTGTATGTTCATAAATGGTTCATTTGCCCATGGAGTTATCCAGGCATTGGCTTTTAGAGGCAATTGACCAATTTTATATACGGTAAGTTAAAAAGCGTCCAATGGCAGTGAAGTCTCAAAGGGGCTGCCATTTTGTTGACATGACGTAAATCAAACAGAGTAATGGGACGACCTGCAAGCAGCTAAAGATTATGGGTACCAGTGCGCTCCTCTGCTGCGTACTGTCATGCATCTGAAAAGTAGAAAGGGCTTGACTTTGGTCATTGGTCGTTGCTCATTGGTTGTTGGTCGTAGGTCAATGGTCATTGGCCATTAGTCATTGGTCATTGTTATATATCCTGTTGGCTGATCGAACTCAAAATAAAGAGCATCAAGATTTCTGGGGCTTGTGAGTGAAGCAGGGTTAGCCAAATCTTGGGGTGGACCTCTATTCACCAGGGTTCAGCCTTTTTTTCCAGCCCCATCAGAAATCCAGGCACTTTCAGGGCAAGCCCATAGTATGCTCATCAGCAGGTCAAATAAAGAAGGAAAATTTCTCAATCCTGCCCCCTTCTCAGTTAGATGCCCTAATTATAGCAGAAACAACACAAGAACCCATTCAAGATGCTTAAGCTGGCCTGAGCATGGGATTTTGAAGGGAGGCTGGTGAGGAAAGCATTATAGAAATTGTTACTCAAAGTGATGAAAGTTGTGGATAACAGCAGAGGAGGAGAGGTTGGGGTGCAATGGTCTAGAAGTGAAAGTAAAGGTTTTTAGAAAGGGACTGGGTGTGGGGTAGAAAGCTGAGCTCAGAGTCAAAGAGAGCACATAGGTAGTACACCCCCAGACTCTGCTCAGCGGGCACTGAGGGGAGGTTGGATGAGGTTGATACCAGACGAATGTAGATTCTGGTAAAAGCCAAACAATGTGGTTTCATCCTTGTTGATACTGATATTGTAGTAAATTCCAAAGACTCCAGGACTCGGCCGGGATTTTACTGAGCTCCCGAAATCGGGCTCCGTGGCGGGGGAGGCTGGGAAGATTGTTCCGGCAGCAGCCCGCCAAGGACCCCAACGCCAGGAGTGCTGGGCCCAATCTTCCTGGCTGTGGCGAGGCTCTATGACAGCCCCGTCACTGCTGAGCGACGGGATCTGGCTTTCATATTTAAATGAAATAAATGAATACATTTGAATAAGATTAACACCAATCTTACCTTCTTCCCGGGATCTTCCAAGTGGTAGCTGGCACTCACGTGCCATCACTTTCCCATCCAGGGAAAGCTGGCGCCACCAAGGTAGGGAATGGAGGAACTTAGGATTACGAGAACAGTGGCGATTGGGGGGATCAGGTTCCAATCTCCATTAATAGTGTAGAGGACAGTGGGAATGGGTGACCTCTGGACTTTGATCCGTTCGAGCGGGGGAAGGTCTAATGTTGCAGATAAATATTTTTGGGGGATGGGAGGGAGGGCAGCTATTGCATTTAATTGTTATTTGTGGGGGGAGGTTGCGATAGTTTTTTGTGCGTTACATTGCGGGGTTTGGGGGGGGGGGGGGTGAAGGACTGTAAAACTTTAAATGTGCCGGCAGGCTGGCTGCCCTGTAAAAATGGTGCCTGTGTACAGACAGCTAACGCCATTGCTGGCGTCACAGAGCCCACCCCCTCCACGTGATTGGGGAAGACAGTCTGACTGGTGCATTATCCTGGGCCACCGCGAGGTAAAGCGTGGCAGCATGGTGACTTGAGGCCCGCATGTGCGCGCCAGCATTTCCATGCCCGCCACCAGCAGCAGCGGGAGAAGAAAATCCAGCCGTTCATGTTTAACAATTGAATGCTACAGCTACTGTTCTTACAAGGTTGCACAAAATCAAAAGATTTTTTAACTAAGAGTGAGAGGAGGCAATAGAAAAAGAAAACTTAAGACTATTTTGTGACTTGTGTAATGAACCTGATTGCAGTTCAAAAATCCCAAAAGTTTTCAACTGTTAAATAACCGTTAACTAATCAAATTTGTAAAATGGATTGAAAACTAATTTGATTTCTAAGCACCTGACTAAATGCTGAGCATAATGTGTTAGGAAGAAATGATATAGACAGTTTTGCTCCTATAGTCTTTACTTTGAGTTATCCAGATTTCCCCAAGAAATCTAATATTGTGATGGAACAAATTGTACATGGTCTGCAGGAAGAACAGTCCTGGTGTGCTGGAGTGATGACCTTCTATCAGTACGTGCTCGCTTGTAAAATCCAATCCATAAGTTGTATCTTCAGGTACATACAACCTGCAAACCTTGGGATACAACTCAATTACTGGTGCAAAGAATCCTTCGCTGCTCAATTAATGGCTAAAAATTGTAGTGACCTTGTTTTACTTTAACTTGTTCATAATCCACTGTATGATGTGCCTCCTCACCAAAGTCATAACTCTATTATAGAGCTGTAAGAAAGGGACAAGCCAATAATTGTTTTAATAAGGAAACCTAGGCAAAAGGTCAAGATAGTGGGGGCATCACAATGTTGAACGGAATAGGAGAGAAGATGAGGTAAATGAAGAAGTAATGGTTATGTAGTTGGAAGCTTGGGTTTTCAAAGGCTGGAGTTTGTAGGAGAATGTAAAGGCTAAGGGAAATTCCACATTGCTGTGGTCCTAGGAAAAGATGAAAAAGAACAATAGTTGGTGAGGATGTAAAAAGAAAGAAGAACGCATAGGATTGGGTGGTTGAAGCTTAGGGGAAACAATTTCAGAGGAACAATAGCAGTAATATTGATGAAGTAGAGAGTAACACGAAAGTAGACAATTGGAAAACTAAGAAATTGGAAAACTAAGAAATTGGAAAATAGAGTTGAAAGAAGGATAACTCAACAGGCAACAGGCTCTTTATAGGACCCCATGTCAGAGTAATAGAGGTGTTCAAAGCACTTCTCTTGGAAAAGTAACAAAACCAGAGCCAGGGTCAGTGCATTCCACTATGTAAAGATAAATTGTGCAAAGCACTCAATTGCACAAGGTTCTAAAGTCCTTAATTTGCTTCCAATAGCTCTTATGTAAATGTAACTCACTTATTTGAGTATTTTGCAAATGCAAAATGCTTATGTATGTGAAATATTGCTCATGAGATACATTCCCATTGCCTTGTTGCCTTGAACTCTCTTTCTCAAAAGGCGGTGGAAGCAGAGTCCTTAAAGATTTTTGAGCCACAGGTAGATCAATTCTTGATAAGCAAGGGGGAGGGGAGTGAAAGGTTATCGGGGGTAGGCGGGAATGTGGAGTTGAGGTTACAATCAGATCAGCCATGATCTTATTGAATGGCGGAGCAGGCTTGAGGGGCTGAGTGGCCTACTCCTGCTCCAAATACATATGTTCATATGAGTGTAATGTGGCAAAGATTAGTGGTAAGCCAGAAGATTGGGAAAATTTTAGAAACCAGCAAAAGGTGACTAAAAAAAATAAAGAGGGAGAAATTAGAGTATGAGAGTAAACTAGTAAGAAATATAAAAACAGGCAGTAAAGCTTCTACAAATATATAAAAAGGAAGAGAGTAGCTAAAGTAAGCATTGGTCCTTTAGAAGATGAGACTGGGGTATTAATAATGGGAAACAAGAAAATAGCAGAGACTTTCAAGAAGTATTTTATATCCGTCTTCACAGTAGATTGCTCAAAAACTATCTGAAGAACAGTAGAAAATCAAGGGGCAAAAGAGAGGGAGGAACTTAAAACAATCACTATCACTAGAGAAAAAGTATTAGGAAAACTAATAGGACTAAATCCTGACAAGTTCCCTTGGACCTGATGGCCTGCATTCGAGGGTCTTAAAAGAAGTCACTGCAGAGGTAATGGATGTATTGGTTGTAATCTTCCAAATTGCCTAGATTCTGGAAAGGTCCCAGTGGATTCGAAAACTGCAAATATAACACCTCTGTTCAATAAAGGAGACAGAAAACAGGAAACAATTGGCCAGTCAGCCTAACACGTCATTGGAAAAATGCTGGAATTCATTATTAAGGAAGTCATTTATTTAGAAAATCATAATGCAATCAAGCAGCGTCAACATGGTTTTATGAAAGGGAAATCGTGTTTAACAAATTTATTAGAGTTCTTTGAGGATGTAATAAGCCGGGTGGATAAAGGGGAACCAGTAGATGTAGTGCATTTGGATTTCCAAAGATATTCGGTAAGGTGCCACCTAAAAGGTTACTACACAGGATAAAAGCTCATGGTATTGGGGTTGATGTAGTAGCATGGAGAGAGGATTGGCCAACTAACAGAAAACAGAAAGCCAGGATAAATCGAGCATTTTCAGTGTGGCAAACTGTAACTGGTAGAGTGCCACAGGGATCAGTGCTGGGGCCTCAACTAATTACGATCTATATTGAGGACTTACATGAAGGGACTAAGTGTATTGCAGCAAATTTGTGGACAATACAAAGATAAGCAGGAAAGCAAATTGTGAGGAAAACACAAAGTGTATGCAAAGAGATATAGATAGGTTAAGTGAGTGGACAAAAATTTGACGGATGGAGTAGAATGTGGGAAAATGTGAGGTTGTCCACTTAAGTGGGAAGAATGGAAAAGCTGAATGCTCTGGTGCAGAGGGATCTGGGTGTCCTTGTACATGAATCACAAAAAGTTAGCGTACAAGTAATTCGAAAGACAAATGGAATGTTAGCCTTTATTGCAAGGAGGATGGAGTATAAAAGTAGGGAAGTATTGCTGCAACTGTACAGGGCATTGGTGAGACCACACCTGGAATATTGCATACAATTTTGGTCTCCTTACTTAAGGAGGAATAGACTTGCATTGGAAGCAGTTTAGAGAAGGTTCACTAGGCTGATTACTGGGATGAAGGGGTTGTCTTAAAAGAGACAAGGTTGAGCAGGTTGGGCTTATACTCACTGGAGTTTAGAAGAATGACAGGTGATCTTATTGAAACATATAAAATTCTGAGGGGACTTGACAGGCTAAATGCTAAGAGAGTGATTCCTCTTGTGGGGGAATCTAGAACTAGGGGGAACAGTTTAAAAATAAGAGGTCTCCCATTTAGGATGGAGATGAGGAGGAATTTCTTCTCTCTGAAGGTCATTAATTGTTGGAATTCACTTCCCAGAGAGCAGTGGAGTTTGGGTCATTGAATATATTCAAGGCTGAGTTCAACAGATTTTTGATCTACAAGGGAGTCAAGGGTTATGGGGGGCAGACAGGAAAGTGGTGTTAAAGCTACAATCAAATCAGCCATGATCTTATTGAAAGGCGGAGCAGCCTTGAGGGGTTGAATGGCCTACCCCTGCTCCTATTTCTTATGATCTTACTTCTGTGTATTCTCGTGACTTTGCAGCCTCCTGATCCAACCAACCCTATTTCACTTTAACAAGGACTTCATTTCCCAAACTGTGTGGGTGGGCATTTTAATTGAAACAGGCAATTAACTTTCACTCTGCTTGTCTCTCTGCAGATAAGGAGCTTTTGGTTCACACCAGCATTTATTTATTCAGCCATTGGGCGAGATGGGAGTGACAGGCATTCAGATTTTCTCTCTGTTTCTGGCCCTCCTGGGACTTACCCTTGCCTCTGTTTCCATGACATCCAATGAGTGGAGGATCTCCAGCACATCTACCACACTAATTACGGCCAGTTGGATCTATGATGGGCTCTGGAAGACATGCGCAGCCAATGCTATGGGGATAATACAGTGCACCTACTATCAGTCTATGCTTGCCTTACACCGTAAGTGGCAACTCCTCCTGAATTTCCTGTCATCTGTACATTCCAGAGGAATTGATATTATCCATTTCCTAACCAAACCCTTTGTGAATTCCAGCAGACCTCCAGTGACGTTGCTCTTGGCGAGGATGAACTAACTAAAGATTTCCTCAGAGCTGCTCGCGCTCCACTGTCGTAACTGGGCTGGATTTTGTGCTGGAGCCAGGGCTCCTGGCCACGGGCCAAAGAGGCAGGGGGTGTCCCGCCTTGGCCTTTTCATGCCGGCCCCATTCTCCCCCCACCACACATCCCACCCCGGAGCAATCCACTGCTCTTTTAACTTCTAAGTTTCACAAGCTGGGATCTCTGTCCCTTTAAAGACAGGGATACCGCCTCCAGGAGCTGCTGGCGAATCACAGAGCCGGCAGCTCAGCAGTATCGGAGGTGCCACCAGAAACGGTGGCCACTGCCGGTACTGCAGCGGCCTCGGACCCAGGCCCAGACCTCAGGTAAGTGAGGTAGAGTTGCCGGAGCCAGTATGGAAAGCCCCGTCGAGGGGGTTCTCTGGGGTGGTCATGCAGTCCAGGGGGAGGGTGTCCCCAGAGATAAAGTGGTTGCTGGCGGGGTGCTCCATGGGCCACAAGTTGCCCGCCAAGGAGGGACAACCCCACCCCCCACTAAACTCACAGGGAGGGCGCCTCGTGTTACAAAGCGTCCTCCTTGTGTGGCAGTGGACCACCCCCCCCCCACCCTGCCACCACCCCCCCAACGCTGGTAAAATCCCAGCGGCAGCGGGAAGAGGCTCATGATTGGCTGTTAATAGACTATTAAGGGTCTTAATTGGCCTCTGGATGGGGTGGCCGTCGTCAGCCTATCCCGCTTCTGGGAAGATTGCTTGGCGATGGGCCCTCCACACCCCCCCACCCCCCAACCACTCCCGCCACCCATCACGATATCCATGCCCTCCCTCCCCCGCTTCCAACCCCGCCTCAGGGGCCACACAAAATCCCGGCTGAAGTGTGGTCAAAAACCCCACTCACAGAGATAAAGGACGTTTCCGCTGCTGTTCTATCCAAGTTATGGCAGCGAGGCAGGAACTGCCTCCAGGAAATTCTGTGGCCGCTGTTGCTTGGAGCAATTACTGATTGACAGTGACTAAATAAGTCAAACTTTTAAATTGTTTAATAGTCGTCTGAGGATTTTCACCAGCAATGGTAAGTGGATGCCCCAATTATACCACAATTGGTGTGTACGGTCGCCTCAGTTGTGGGAGTGACCACCCCCCATCCCCAACCCTGGGATGTTAAGACAGAGTCATTTCTGGGCAAAAGGGTGGGTGGAAATTCTGCCCCCAACACACCTGTGGTAACAAATGACAAGACCCTCTAGCCTCTGGTATGTAGTTCTGGGTGGGATTTATTGACATTAGAAATGGTTCCTCACTTTTGCAGCATCAAGAGATGGTCCTGGGATTTGTGCAAAACTGGAGACTGGAGGTTGGAAGCACGGCAGTGGGGTTACTAGGGCCTGGCAGCAATGGGAGATGATTCTTTCATCTGCAATCACTGCAGAAGTGAGAACCTGAAGTTCAACAATACTGGGGGTGGAATGTGGGGCTTAGCAGGTGGCAGGAGGCTGCCAGTAAGGACGGAAGCAATGATGCCTGACAATCAGATAAGTGGCAAGGAGAGCAGTAGGAAGGGCCTCATGGATGGGGGATGGAAGCCTGCGGCAGAGGAGGCTACCTGGATTCCTCGTGGGCCAAGAGGAGCATTCCTGCTCCTCCTGACCAACAGGAAGCAAAAAAGTTTTAAAAATAATTTCCCTTTCTGGGCTTCTTGTGGCCCTGGATCCGTTTGCTGACAATTTCGTCTTCCCTTCAAGCAGCTTCTTTTACTTTCCCAGTATTTACCCTGATTCTTGACAGTTTTGAGTTTAATCAATTGCTTTTCACTTGAAACTTTATCAGAAGCCCTTTGCAGGTCAAGGTACAGGATAGTACAGGGCTTCCCACAGTCCACTTGAGATGTTACTTGCTCAAAAAAGTCAAGGAGACAGGCCAGGCAGAGTCTTCCCCTCTTGAATCCACACTGACTGCAGTTTACTGGATTGTTATTGTACAGATGACCATGACATTACTCCTGTTAATGAATTCTATTATGTTACAAGGAACGGAAGTAAGTCTATAGTTGCCTGTATCTGTTTGGTCACCTTTTTTTCAGTATAGATGCCAATGGCCTATTTCAAATTTTCCAGCAGCTCCCCAATGTCCAATGGTTCCTTCATAATGATTGAAAATGCCTCACAAATCTCCACCCTAGACTCTCTCAGTGCTCGGGGACAAATGTTATCTATGCCGGAGGATTTACTGTATTGAACACATTGAACCTGTCTAGGACTTCCATCACATTTATAATGATGTAAGTGATTTTACTTGGCAAATCTTTGTCCGGAGAAGGGATGTTTCCTCATATCTTCCCTTGTGAATACTTAAGAATGTGGTCATTCCGAATATTTATTATTTTGTGCTGAACCTCAGTTTCATTCTTGTTTGCATCTTTTATGATTTTTACCTCTTAGGGCAGGGCCCCACTCGATAGGTGCAAACATCAGAAATACAGGGGCTGAGATCACAGCCTACCCTATTTTTCCACCTTCATTACACATTCTATTCTCTGGGTCTTTATTAGAGGTTAAACTGCAATAATTTACTGAGAGGAGCATGTCATTGTCAGGATGTAACAACATCAAACAAGCTTTTAGATATATATATAGATATGTGTGTGTGTGTGTGTCCAAACCTAATGGATTAACAGCCTGTTTAAATATTAGAGAGAGGTATTTATTATTAGCCTATAAAGCATCCATTCAGTAGCACCACTTATTGTACCTTCCACACTAGGGCATGTAAATAATACAACAGTGATCGTCACATTACATGGCACTGCATAATGAAAGATGTGTGAAACAAGGAGAAAATGCCATTCACTTGCACCATGTGAGGAAACATGATTGGAAGTTAATGATTTGTTGCTAAACAAACCATCCAGCCACCCCACTGATGACCTACTTTGAAATACACAGTTTAATGTGTTCTTTGTGGTGCACGAATCACAAAAAGTTGGTATGCAGGTACAGAAAGTGATTAAGAAGGCAAATGGAATGGTGTCATTTATTGCAAGGGGAACTGAGTATCAAAGTAAGGAAGTTTTACTGCAGCTATACAGGACCTTGGTGAGACCTCATCTGGAGTACTGTGTACAATTTTGGGCTCCTTATTTGAAAAAGGCTATAACTGCATTTCAAGCAGTTCAGAAAAGGTTCACTCAACTCATTCTGGAGATGAAGGGGTTATCTTATGAAGAAAGATTAAACAGATTGGGCCTATACCTGTTGGTGTTTAGAAGAATGAGAGGTGATCTTATTGAAACGTGTAAGATCCTGAGGGGACTTGATAGAGCGGGCCCGGGAGGATGTTTCCTCTTGTGGGGGAAGATTAGCACTATGGGACACAGTTTAAAAATAAGCAGTCTCCCTTTTAAGACAGAGATGAGGAGAAATTTTTTCTCTCATATGGTCATAAGTCTGTGGAATTCTCTTCGCCAGAGAGCTGTGGAAGCTGAGTCATTGAATTTATTCAAGGCTGAGTTAGATAGATTTTTGATAGGCAAGGGAGTCAAGGGTTATGGGGGCGGCAGACAGGAAGGTGGAGTTGAAACCACAACCAGATCAGCCATGATCTTATTGAATGGCAGTGCAGGCTCGAAGGGCCAAATGGCCTACTCCTCCTCCTAAGTCCTATGTTCCTCAGGCAAATAGAGCAGGAAGATCCTACAAATGTGAGATTTGTGGGGGAGGGGGGTGGAATTTCCATGCGGATTCATCCGATCAGAGATCAGAGAAGTCTGGGTTGTTCTCCTAACAGCAGAGAAAATCATTGACAGATTTAATAGAGGTGTTCAAAATCTTGAAGCATTTTGATAGGGTAAATAAGGAGAAACTGTTTCCAGTGGCAGGAGAGTCAGTAACCAATGACATAATTAAGACCAAGAATGAGGTTCTGCTGAGGGAGTATGAGCACCTAGGGACAGAATTAAAAAGCAGAACCCCAAAGGTAATAATCTCTGGATTGCTACGTGACGCACAAGCAAATTGGCATAGGGTCAATAAGATCAGAGAGTTGAATGCGTGGCTCAAAGATTGGTATGAGAGAAGTGGGTTTCGATTCCAGAGGCACTGGCACCAGTACTGGGGAAAGAGGCAGTTGTACCGTTGGGACTTAACCTCAACCGTGCTGGGACCAATGTCCTGGCAAATCATATAACTAGGGTATAGAGAGGGCTTTAAACTAAATAATGGGGGGGGAGAGGGGGGGGATTTGGGCAATGATAACCAGTGTGTGACAAGAAGGGACATAGTGTACAAACATAAGAGTGCACCAGCAAATAAGGTCGGAGTAGAGAAAAATGGTTTAAAATAAACAGAATTAAAGGCTCCTTATCGAAATGCATGTGGCATTCATAAAAAGGATGAATTGATGGCACAAATAGAAATAAATGAGTATGATATGATAGCCTTTACAGAGACATGGTTGCAAAGTGACCAAGGGAACTAAATATTCGCGGGTATTTGGCGTTTCGGGACAATAGGAAGAAAGGAAAAGGAGGTGGGGTGGCTCTGTTGATAAAGGGTGAGATCAGTACAGTAGTGAGAAATGATCATGACTCAGAAGATCAAGATGTAGAATCAGTTTGGGTCGAGACAAGAAATAGCAAGGGAAAAAAATCACTGATGGGAGTAGTTTATAGGTCCCCTAACAGTAGCTACACTGTAGGACAGAGTATAAATCAAGGAATAATAGAGGTTTGTAGGAAAGGTTCTGCAATAATCATGGGTGATTTTAATCTTTAAACTGGACAGATCAAATTGGCAAAGATAGCCTGGAGGATGAATTCATAGAGTGTATTTGGGACAGTTTCTTAGAACAATACATGCTGGGACCAACCAGGGAGCAGGCTTTTTTAAGCCTGGTAATGTATAATAAGACAGGATTAATTAATGACCACATAGTAAAGGATCCTCTGGGCAAGAGTGATCATAACATAATAGAATTTCACATTCAGTTTGAGGATGAGAAATCTGAGTTTGAAACTAGTGTCTTACCTTAAATAAAGGCAATTCCAAGGGTATGAAGACAGAGATGGCGAAAGTTGGACTGGGAAAATAGGTTAAAAGGTAAGATGGTAACAAAGCAGTGGCAGATATTTAAGGAGAAATTCCATAACTCTCAACAAAAATATATTCCATCAAGAAAGAAAGACTGTGTGAGAAAGATGCACCATCAGTGGCTAACTAAGGAAGTTAGTGGTGGCATCAAATTGAAAGAAAAGGCGTACAACACTGAAAAGATTAGTGTTAGGCTCGAAGAATTGGAAAATTTTAGAAACCAGCAAAGGATGACTAAGAAAATAATAAAGAAGGAGAAATTAGAGTATGAAAGTAAACTAGCAAGAAATATAAAATCAGACAGTAAAAGCTTCTACAAATATTTAAAAAAGGAAAAGAGAAACTTAAGTAAATGTTTTTTTTACTTGAAACAATCACATTCACTAGACAAAAAGTACCAGGAAAACTAATAGGACTAAAGGCTGACAAGTTCCCCGGACCTCATGGTCTTCATCCTAGCATCTTACAAGAAGTGGCTGCAGAGATAGTGGATGCCTTGGTTGTAATCTTCCAAAATTCCCTAGATTCTGGAAAGGTCCCAGTGGACTGGAAAACCACAAACATGTCTATTCAAGAAAGGAGGGAGACAGAAAGCAGGGAACTGTAGGCCAGCTACCCTAACATCTGTCATTGCAAAAATGCTAGAATCCATTATTAAGGAAGTAGTAGCAGGACATTCGGAAAATCATAATGCAATCAGACAGTGTCAACATGGTTTTATGAAAGGGAAATCATGTTTGACAAATTTCTTAGAGTTCTTTGAGGATGTAACAAGAAGGTTTGATATAGGGGAACCAGTAATTGTAGTGAATTTACATTTCTAAAAGCATTCGATAAGGTGCCACATAAAAGGTTACGACACAAGATAGGAACTTGTGGTGTTGGGGTTGATATATTATCATGGAGAGAGGATTGGCCAACTAACAGGAAACAGAGAGTCAGGATAAATGGGGCATTTTCAGGGTGACAAACTGTAACTGGTGGAGTGCCACAGGGATCAGTGCTGGGGCCTCAACTATTTATGATCTATATTAATGACTTGGATAATATTCAAATTTGCAGATGATACAAAGTAGGAAAGCAAGTTGTGAGGAGAACACAAAGTGTCTGCAAAGAAATATAGATAGGTTAAGTGAGTGGACAAACAATTGGCAGATGGAGTATAATGTGGGAAAATGTGAGGTTGTCCACTTTGGCGGCAAGAATGAAAAAGCAGAATATTATTTAAATGGAGAGAGACTGCAGAATTCTGCAGTACAGAGCGATTTGGGTGTCCTCGTACATAAATCAATGAAGGTTAGAATGCAGGTACAGCAAGTAATTAGGATGGCAAATGGATATTGGCATGTAGCAAGGGGGATGGAGTATAAAAGTAGATAAGTCTTGCTACATTTGTACAGGGCATTGGTGAGACCACACGTGGAGTACTGCATACAGTTTAGGTCTCCTTAGTTAAGGAGGAATAAACTTGCATTGACGCACAGTTTGGGTTCTGCCAGGGCCACTCAGCTCCTGACTTCATTACAGCCTTAAGCCAAACATGAACAAAAG
Source organism: Heterodontus francisci (assembly GCF_036365525.1). Lineage (NCBI taxonomy): Eukaryota > Metazoa > Chordata > Chondrichthyes > Heterodontiformes > Heterodontidae > Heterodontus > Heterodontus francisci. The sequence goes on from NC_090381.1 coordinate 25,852,717, forward strand.
ACCTGAACTCCAGAGGTGAGGTGAGAGTGACTACCCTTGACATCAAGGCAGCATTTGACTGAGTATGGCACCAAGGAGCCCGAACAAAACTGGCGTCAATGGGAAGCAGGGGGAAAAATATCTGCTGGTTGTAGTCAGAGCTAGCACAAAGGAAGATGGTTGTGGTTGTTGGAGGTCAATCATCTCAATCCCAAGACATCGCTGCCGGAGTTCGTCAGGGTAGTGTCCTAGGCCCAACCATCTTCAGCTGCTTCATCAATGACCTTCCCTCCATCATAAGGACAGAATAGGGGATGTTCGCTGACGATTGCACAATGTTCAGCACCATTTGCGGCTCCTCGGATACTGAAGCAGCCCATGTCCAGATGCAGCAAGACCTGGCCAATATCCAGGCTTGGGCGGATCAGTGGCAAGTAACATTCACGCCACACAAGTGCCAGGCAATGATCATCTCCAACAAGAGAGAATCTAGCCATCACCCTTTGACATTCAATGGCATTACCATTGCTGAATCCCCCCTATCAATATCCTGGGGTGACCATTGACCAGAAACTGAGCTAGGCCAGCCACATAAATGCTGCTAGACGAGCAGGTCAAAGGCTGGGAATTCTGCAGCAAGTAACTCACCCCCTGACTCCCCAATGCCTGTCCACAAGGCACAAGTCAGGAGTGTGATGGAATACTCTCCATTTACCTGGAGAGCTCCAACAACACTCAAGAAGCTCAACACCATTCAGGACAATGTAGCCAGCTTGATTGGCACCCCATCCACCACCTTCAGCATTCACTCCCTTCACCACAGACGCACAGTGGCAGCAACTCAGCGAGGCTCCTTCGACAGCACCTTCCAATCCAGTGACCTCTACCACCTAGATGCATAGGAACACCACCACCTGCAAGTTCTTCTCCAAGCCAGCCACCATCTTGACTTGGAAATATATCGCTGTCCCTTCACTGTTGCTGGGTCAAAATCATGGAAGTCCCTTCCTAACAGCACTTTGGATGTACCTACCCCACATAGGCTTCAGTGGTTCAAGAAGGCAGCTCACCATTCTCTTCTCAAGGGCAATTAGGGATGGGCAATCAATGCCTATCCAGCCAGTGACTCCCATGAATGAATAAAAAAAAGGAAGCAGTTCAGCGAAGGTTCACTAGGCTGATTCATGGGATGAAGGGGTGTTTGATAAGGAAAGGTTGAGCAGGTTGTGCCTATATTCATTGGAGTTTAAAAGAATGAGAGGTGATCTTATTGAAACATGTAAGATTATGAGGGGGCTCAACAGGGTAGATGCTGAGAGGATGTTTCCCATCGTGGAGGAATCTAGAACTAGGGGGCACAGTTTAAAAATAAGTGGTCTCCCATTTAGGAACATAAGAACATAGGAGCAGGAGTAAGTCATTCAGCCCATCGAGCCTGCTCCGCCATTCAATATGATCATGGCTGATCATCCACTTCAATGCCTTTTTCCCACACTATCCTCATATCCCCTTATGTCATTGGTATTTAGAAATCTGTCAGCCTCTATTTTAAACATACTCAATGACTGAGCTTCCACAGGCCTCTGGGGTAGAGAGTTTCAAAGATTCACAAACCTTTTGAGTAAAGAAATTTCTCCTCATCTTTGTCCTAACTGCTTCCCCCTTATTTTGAAATTGTGCCCCCTGGTTCTCGAGTCCCCCACCAGGTGAAACATCTTAACTACACCTACCCTGTCTATCCATTTAAGTATTTTGTAGGTTTCAAAGAGATCACCTCTCAGTCTTCAAAACTCTAGAGAAAACAGGCCCAGTTTCCCCAATCTCTCTTCATAGGACAGTCCCACCATCCCAGGAACAAGTCTGGTGAACCTTCATTGCACTCCCTCTATGGCGATAATATCCTTCCTAAGGTAAGGGGACCAAAACTGCACACAGTACTCCAAGAGCGGTCTAACCAAGGTTCTACAAAATTGAAGCAAGACTTTACTACTCCTGTACTCAAATCCTCTTGCGATAAAGGCTAACATACCATTAGCCTTCTTAATTGCTTGCTACACCTGCATGTTAGCTTTCAGTGACTTATTGACGAGGACACTTAGGTCCCTTTGTACATCGACACTTTCTAATCACTTACCATTTAAGATATACTCTGCACATCTATTCCTCCTACCAAAATGGATCACCTCACATTTTTCCACATTATATTCCATCTGCCACGTTATTACCCACTCACTAAGTCTGTCCAAATCCCCTTGAAGCTGCTTTGCATCTTCCTCACAACACACATTCCCACCTAGTTTTGTGTCATTCGCGAAATTGGAAATATTGCATTTGGTCCCCACATCCAAATCATTGATATGTATTGTGAATAGCTGGGGACCAAGTACTGATCCTTGCGGTACCCCACTAGTCACAACCTGCCAATGCAAGAATGACTTGTTTATTCCTACTCTCTGTTTTCTGCCTGTTAACCAATCCTTAATCCATGCCAGTATATTACCTCCTATTCCATGTGCTTTAATTTTGCTAACCAACCTCCTGTAGGGGATTTTAGCAAAAGCCTTCTGAAAATCCAAGTATACTACATCCACCGACTCCCATTTATCAATTCTGTCAGTAACATCCTCAAAATACTCTAACAGGTTCATCAAACATGATTTCACATTCATAAATCCATGTTGACTATGCCCAATCAGTTCATTATTATCCAAGTGTTCATTTATCACATCTTTTAGAATAGCTTCTAACACTTTCCCTATTAATGATGTAACGCTAACAGGTCTGTAGTTCCCTGTTTTCTCTCTCCCTCCCTTCTTAAATAGTGGGGTGACATTTGCGACCTTCCAATCTGCAGGAACCGCTCCAGAATATATAGAATTTTGGAAGATGATCACCAATACATCCACTATCTCCATAGCTACCTCTTTTGACACTCTGTGATGTAGAATATCAGGTCCTGGGGACTTAACAACCTTCATCCCCATTAATTTCTCCAATAAAACCTTCTTACTAATACTAATTTCCTTCAATTCCTCATTCCCCCTAATCCCTTTGATCTCTAATTCTGGGAGATTTCTTGTATCTTCCTCAGTGAAGACAGACACAAAGTAATCATTTAGCTTCTCTGCCATTTCTCTATTCCCCATTATAAATTCTCCTGACTCTGCCTGTAATGGATCCACATTTGTTTCAGCCAAATGTTTCCTTTTTATGTACCTCTCGAAGTTTTTACAGTCTGTTTTTATGTTTCTTGCTAGTTTACATTTCGGATGGATGTGAGGAGGAATTTCTTCTCTCAGAAGATTGTTAATCTTTTTAATTCGTTTTGCCAGAAAGCAGTGGAGTTTGGGTCATTGAATATATTCAAGTATAATTGGACAGACGTCTGATCTACAAAGTGGGGGCAGGTAGGAAAGTGGAGTTAAGGCTACAATCAGATTACCCATGACCTCATTGAATGGTGGAGCAGTCTTGACGGGCCGAATGGCCTACTCCTGCTCCTATTTCTTATGATCTTTATGATCAGACAATACAGAATTAAAGTAATTTGCAAAAGAACCAGAGGCGACATGAGGGGGAGAAATGTGTGCAGTGAGTTGTTGTGATCTGGAATGTACTGCCTGAAAGGATGATGGAAGCAGATCCAATACGAACTTTTAACAGAAAATTGGATAAATACTGGAAGGGGAAAAATTTGCTGGATTATGGGGAAAGGGCAGGGGAGTGAGACTAATTGGATAGCTCTTTCAAAGTGCTGACACAGGCATGATGGGCTTCCTTCACTGCTGTATCGCTCGATGATTCCATGATATGATCCTTTGGCTCACATGTGTTAATGGGCTGGATTTTACCGGCCCCTTGACGCCACGGGTCATGGCACGGGAGCCTGTAAAATGCTATGGGGAGAGGCCCGCCTCGACCTGCAACATCGAGAAGGGCCCGCCGCACATTACTGGAGGCGGGACCTCAGTGCGGCCCCCCCACCCTCACTGCCTAGTGGCGGCACCACAATTAGCATATGGTAAGAACTACTTACTATGCTGATTATGCAGCCCACCACCTCTCCACTGACAGCTCTGGATTTTTCGCTGAACGGGCAGCCGTCACATGTCATCCCGTTCACAATCTGAAAAGCTGGTGGGTCTTCAGAGGCAGAAGTTGTCTCCAGCAAAGATGAGTTGTGTTATTCAGGAGTCTCACTCTGCCTTACGGAAGGGAGGGGGTGGGGGATATTCAAGGGTCTAACTCTGCATTCCGAAAGAGAGGAAGGGGGGATACACAGGGGTCACAGTCTACATTCTGAGAGGGAGGGAGTCTAGGATTACTGGAGGGAAAGCTGTGCTGGCATGAAGGGAGGTACCATGTACCATCCCTCTGTTAACAGTGTCTGCTCTGTGTTTGTGAGAGGGCAATGGCACACTAGGCACCCTGTGTGGGGATGGTGCCAGAAAGGGCAGGAGCATTAAGGTTTTATGGATGGTGGGGGCAATCGATTCAGGTGGTAGGATCTTGATGTGGTCATGCTGTCCCACTCTGAGTGTTGGCCAAGATGGGCAATGCCATGGCACGCCAAATAATTGATCCAGGAAAGCAGTAAATGTACCCGTCAACACCAATCCATGTCCTGTTAGGAACCTTAGAATTCATGCTGGGTTCAACTTTATTTATCACATGGAAATAGGTATGGCTGATCCTACATTGTGTGGTCCTCTGCACTTGAGGATCCGTATGCGTCAGAGGAAATATCAACAGGCAGGTGCGATCCACGTAGAGGCTCCCAGTCGCGAGCAGCAGCCCCCAAGGGGAGCCCGCCATTACGATTGTCGTGCATCTACAGGCCCCCACATGACATGCCATCGGATGTCAGAGCACCAGTATCAGAGGAGATTGCACATGTAGAGAGAGTGGTGCCACCTCTCTGTCCCCTGCTCAAGGATAACCTGAAGCCCATGGGCTTCAGTGGACATCCCATGACTTTGTTCCTCATAGTGGCAGCGGTTCTTAACCCTGATGCCTCTGCAACTTTTTAGGGGCCCACCAGAGACTTTGTGGGGTCACACAGTCAGCAGTGCACCGCTGCATCAGGGAGGTCACCAATGCCCTGCACCGGAGGGCCAGTGAGGATGTCCGCTTCAGGACGGACTCTCACAGCCAGGCCCAGAGGGTCAGTGGTTCTGGCACCATTGCCGAAGAACCATAGGTTGTAATGTTCACAGACTGCACTCATGTGGCCATCAGGCCTACTGCCAGGCTACCACCTGCAGACATCACCATTAAAGGAGCTCTCTCAATCAAGGTGAAGCTGATATGTGATCACCACAAATGCTTGCAGCGAATGTGTAACCTCTTCTCAGGCAGCTGCCATGACACCTGGGTCTTGCACCAGTCCCAGCTGCCACCGCTATTCACTGAACTGGCTCAGATGGAGGGGTGGCTTCTTGGAGATAAGGGCTATCCTTTGCAGACATGGCTCCTGGCACCAGTGAGAGACTCCACCACTGCTGAAGAGGAGAGATAACAACGCCAGCAACTGAGCTACATGAGCCACCATTGAGCAGGAGTTCGGCATGCTGAAAGAGTGCTTCCAATGCCTGGATGGATAGGGTGATGCCCTGTACCACCGGCTGAAATGGCCAGCTCCTTTCTTTGCTGCTCTGCAAACTACGCACCAAATAGGGGCCAGGCCTGGCATGATGAGGAGTGACGTCAACAGGATTCCTCCTCAGACTATGAGGACATTGAGGACCTACAACATGAAAGATGCATGAGAGGGCAGATGGCACCCAGGCTCTGCACGCAGGGCTAGCAGTGAGCTAGGGATATACGGAAGTGGCTTATCAGACAAAGGCTGTCTGCTCCATAGGAACTGACATGAGCTCTGCAAGCCACACATCATCCTTGCTCACTTGCTGTGCACCAAGCCACATCCCTGTAGCATCCCTGTGTAAACCATCAGAGGCAGCAGCTGACTGAGCCAATGTCCATGTCACTAAGTCCATGGAGATGCCCATGAGTAATGGTGGCATGGCAATGATGTTATTGCACACATTGGCTCTCTTGAAAGGCCAACGGTGCAAAGGGATGTGACATTGGCGCCACATGCCGGCATGCATCATTCGCACAGAGAAAAGGACACACATGTTGATGAGGAACATTTAGTGAAAGACATATTTACATTGCTGTGACACCTGTGCATTCCCATTTGTGTCCGTGTGTTCTCTGTAAACCTCTGTAATACCTTTTATGGTCTATTTAAATCACATCCTGGAATGTGCAAAATTAAGATTATTCACCCAGGTGCGGCACGTCTACACTTGAGTGGGAGAAGAGAATGGCGACTTCACAGCACACTGGGACACTGCAGGCTAAGTATGTGGCAGCAAAGCAGAAAGTGCTGGGGTAACTCAGCAGGTCAGGCTGTGGAGAGAGAAGCAGAGTTAAATTTCAGGTCTGTGAACTTGGACAAGTTAACTCTGCTTCTCTCTCCACAGATGCTGCCTGACTTGCTGGATTTCTGCAGCACTTTCTGCTTTGCTGCCAGATTGACAGCAGCCCCACTCTTCAGCAGTCAGATAAGTATTTCTTTGACAGCTGTCAGGAAGCAGGTGCTGGGGCGCTTAAAATCGGGTCCCAGCACCTGCTGCACAACTGTCAAAAACTCTCACTGCGCCAAATGTCCTACTTCTCCCACATAATATGGGGAGGGCGGCTCGGCGCCTTGATTCTAATGAGCCCCCGCACAAAATATTGCGGGGGCTCGGCGGCGGCCGGCGAATGCTGGCGCGCCGCCGAGTTCAAAAGGAGCCACCGCAGACAGCGGTGCCCAATAAAATTCAGCCCAATATCTTCTGTTACTTGGTTGAGCTCTCATAACAACATGCAGTGTGCTCTATTGGAGGAGCAGCTGTACATTCAGGTCGGGAGCATTTGGGTTTGGGCTCAGTTGGGAACTGGGAAATATAAAGACAAGTCAGATAACTGCGGACAGTTATTCTAAGATTGGCAGTACACAAAGTCTTCTCACAGATGCCCGAGATTTCATTTTGGGAATTCGGAAAAAAGAGAAGGCCCTAATTTCTGAATGAAACTCAGCATCTCCAAAAGTTGTCCTCGCTACAGTTTCATGCCGTTCTTGGATCGTATTCTGCTATGTTGGCTGCATTCAGTTCTGCGTTCTATTGCTTTGTTGATTCTTGTTCTGCTGTTGTAAATATTAAAAGTTGAGCTTACTAAAAGCTCTCGATCTCCTTCAGCTTCACCCATAACTATTTCAACCAGTCATCTTCAACCAGTCATCAAGTGCCTCCTTTATGCAGAACGTCACCCTTATCCAAACTACATTTCATCTGTCATTGTTCCCTTCACTTAGATTTAACACATCTTGCAATTCCTGAGCTAACTCCTCAGATTCAATGGCCCTCTCTTAGTTTGGCTTCACCTGCAAATTTTACTTTCTTATTGAGCTTCTGAACAATCTTCCCCTCTCAAAATAGATTTACTTAAGTGATTCCCTCATCTCCTTCATTGGCTCCCTTAAAATTATATGTACCTGTCTTCTAGTCTTCAGCATTACAGAATCCCAGAGTACGTCAAATAAAATCATTCTGCATTTGTTAACTGTAAAGGATGGCACAAGTTCCATTTCCTGCATGCTGTTTGTCTGGGTCACTTGTTCTTACCAAACCAAGACTGACAATGCTTCTTGTAGCTTTCCTAACACTGGGCCTTGAGCAGTCATGCTTTATTCGTTAGCAACTTGAATTCCTGACTATGTCTTCAGAACAAAAAATCCTGAAGGGGAAGCAAAAACTTTAAAATCTACTCATGCCCAGTCAAACAGGGAAGACATAAGAAGCAATGCACATCTTGGCTTGACACTATCAAGTGACTCAGATAGCCCATAGGGAATGGAATTAGTGGCATCCTTGGGGGATAGTAACTGTCCTGGGACTCAGGAAATAATGAAGTCCAGGAATACATCCATTCAAAGGGGCTAACTTCAAATGAGGGAACTGCTTAAGCAAGCTAATTTTTGGGACAGGATGGAAGGATTGTTCAAAACACTTCAGTGAAGGACAAGTGGAACACCTTTAAAGGCATATTGAGGAATCCGATTGTACTCCGGTGATGCAGCAGACCCTGACACAAGCATGACCAGAAGAGAAATTGACTCACTTTTAATGGCGGTGTCAGACCACATCGCTTGTCTAGGTGCAAAAGGACAAACCCAGCTGATCTCTTACGCTCACTGGTACTTCTTAGGTATTGCATCTATGATGAAGATGGAATCTTCACATTTGCTCCTCCTTCTTTTATTGTTTCTTATTTTCTTCTCTCTTTTCTTTAAGATGTATGTTTTTGCAGCACTTCAGTTCCCTGGTCATCAACCACCTCCAGTACCTTGTCCAAGTGAGCCGATGCAGTGTGTGTCAGCAGACTAATTGACCAAGCCTGATGCTATCTCACCCGATGTCCAAACATACACACCCATTGCAGAAGGGTGTTGTGGGGGGAGGGCGTAGGGATAGGGGGGGTGGGTGTTGGTAGTGGTGGTGATCATTGGATAGCAATCAAGAGCTCGCTAGCCTGGGGCACAGAGGGCAACTGTAATGTCCCCATGACTGCTCCCGCTGAAATCAGAAAACTTAGCACAGACTAGGGATTGAACATGGGAACTTCTGATTGTTGTGGCTCCCTATCACAATGTATTCACCAACTGGCCCACTGGGGGATTCCACTCCTTATACTTCTATTATTGGAAGGGAAAGTCATTTGAGGTTCATCCAGTTGAGGAATGTCATTCTGGGGAATTATATTGTTTTTCTCATTTTGTCACACTATGTCGGTATTAAATATTCCCAGGTTGGATAAAGTGAAACCTCTTTTACTTTGCCCCAACATTTTGCATAACTTCAACGAACACTCTATTACTACACGGTAACATTGCCACTTCCTGCATCAACCTTTCTAAAGCCCTTTGTGAGAGAGACTAGTAATCTGTGAACTTTTCACTCAGTTGGGACTAGCTTAAGTCTGCCCAAACTCTTCAGACAGAGGAGATTGCCAGCCAATTTTAGAAAGAAAATTTTCACTCTCCCTATTGGGAATTGGATTCAAACCCGGATCCCATAGAATAAAATATAATTCTTGAATCCACTGCTCCACCCAATCTCCATAACATTAGATTTTTCTATCATGAAACCTTTAACAAAGTCTTTCTCAACTTTTCCCTGTGCTATTTTTAAAATACATATACTGATTAGAATTATTGCAACATAGATATAGGTTCAAAACATTTATTCAGCCTTTGTGCATTTTGATAATAGATCCTTTCCCAAAGTGAATCATCTCTTCACCCTGGAGTATCATTCTCAATGCCGAGTTTCACTGAAAGTCCTGTGTGGTATTGATACTGCAGATCAATATCTTGTCAAACATTAACTGAACTTAACTGTCTGACTCAAGGGTTCCAACGTACTGAAACTAACAAAGGCAAAGTGATTCTCTCAAAAATATGAAGCTGCAATTGAATCAATGTGCAACATTTGTCTTTCTGTTCATTGCACAATGTTTATGAAGAATAGTAAAGATCTCACTTAAAAGTCAAGGCATTGTTTCAACCAAATATTTAAACTTTGTTAGCCCATGGTTCATTGCTTGTCTGAATAACGATTCAAATATTTTCTTTCTGCAAAGAGTTTATTGCACCACATTGCAGTCAATAACTGTCTGTATAATATACACAAGTATGTAAAATAATGTAATTCCAGCATTCTTTTTTGCTGATTTTTTTTTCAACATAATGGTAGAATCGATACGATCTTGACCAAGAAACTCCATCCCTTAGTAATTAACACATCCACCCAAGGTCACACCCAGTTATTGCCGTTTACGTGCCACCTTATCATTTTATGGTCTTTGAGCAAGAGAGCGAAGGTTGGGTTGCCTTTATGAAGCACGCAGAGCGACAGAGAGGAAAAGAGTGTCAGAAATTGAAGTGAGAGGTTTCCTGGTGCTCAAGCTCGTGACAAGAGGCGATCATTTTCTTGTGGCTTTCACCTTGGGACAAGACTTTATTATTAAGATTGACTATGGCAGCAGCTATTGAGATTACTGGTTTCCTGATGGGGCTAGCAGGATGGATGCTTACTGGATCCACATTGGCGAACAATTACTGGAAGATTTCCACTGTTTATGGGAGTGTGATCACAAGCTCCAGGTTGTATGAGAATCTGTGGAAAAGCTGTGCCCAGGATAGTACTGGCGTCTTCAACTGCCGAATGTTTGAGACCATGCTCGGCCTATCTTGTAGGTGCTTTATTCTTAATAATTACAGTAGAATTGCTTTTCCTGAATCCTTGGATATTTAATGGTTGAAAGGCTAGGTAGAAGGGCAACTTAATATTCTATCAATGGCTGCCATTCAAAACAATTGCTTTTATAACTATTTTTAAATTCGGTTTACCAGTGGCTGGAACTTAGTTTCGATGAGTAAATTCCATGTTAGTTAACAATTTTAAGTAACCAGTGTCTCTACGGCCAAAAAGCTAGCCAAGGACAGTAAATGTTTTAAAAAATAATAGATTAATAATTGGACAAGAATGTTCTTTAATCCAACTGACTTTCTTTCAAGTTAAGATTGACACCTTTGAGAATCTTCCTTTAAATTTCCATTCTTTTAATTGTCTTTTAGAACTAACATGCTTTTTTACACTGACAAGTGACATTGGTGAAAGGCGATGGAAGGAAATTATACTACTTTTTGTTGAACAATGAACGAATGCCTGTTACCTAAACTTAAACAGCTAAAGGAAAGATGTTAGGAAAGGTTTAAACTTGTACCATCACTCAAGTGCTGTTGCAATCAAATGCAAGTTCTAACTTCCTTATTGTCCCCCAGAAAATGTCTTTCACAGTCATTTTCATTCAAGATACCTATCCAAAGTAGGTTTAAAAATATATAGATTTATATTGTTATGTAATGTTGATTTTTTTGGTTGAAAATAGTTTAAAAATTAACAAACTATTAAAATCTCTTATATATGTAAGTATAGCATAAACCTTCCGTGACCTCCTCCTACACAGCGGCACAGTGGTTAGCACCGCAGCCTCACAGCTCCAGCGACCTGGGTTCAATTCTGGGTACTGCCTGTGTGGAGTTTGCAAGTTCTCCCTGTGTCTGTGTGGGTTTCCTCCCGGTGCTCCGATTTCCTCCCACATGCCAAAGACTTGCAGGTTGGTAGGTAAATTGGCCATTAGCAATTGCCCCTAGTATAGGTAGGTGGTAGGGAAATATAGGGACAGGTGGGGATGTGGTAGGAATATGGAATTAGTGTAGGATTAGTAGAAATGGGTGGTTGATGGTCGGCACGGACTCGGTGGGCCTAAGGGCCTGTTTCAGTGCTGTATCTCTAAACTAAACTGTTGTAGTGAATTTTCTCAACACCAACCAAAGTAGGTGTCAGTGAGTTATGTCTTACGATGGAGTCTTTGATTTAACACCCTCAGTCAAATCCTTGCCAAGGGCGAGGATGTTCTGAATGTTGTAGCTTGGAGTTAGACAAACAGCTAATGTCAATTGAGACAATGTTTATTTTTATTGGATTAAATTTCCACACAGACCAACAATGATGGCAACATTTTGCTCCTCCTAATCCATTAACCTGATTCTCGGTCCTATAGAACAAAGTTACCTCATGAAAAAAAGTTAAAATCAGATAGATGTTCCAAGACCACACGAGGTGTATGTAGGTAATCACAGTCTTAACAATTGGAACCAACTAGTGACAAAAACCACTTGTAACCTTTGAAGAAACAAAAGTATCAGTAAAAATATTATATTTGCTTTAGAATGATTTATTTAAATGATTATTGAAACTTCCGTTGGTTTACAAAAAGGGCAAAACGTTACTGGACAGTTCTTAACCTCCATTTTGATTGCGAGTCTTACCAGTGCTTCAGGAGTCCTGAAAGTACAGTATCAAAATGGAGGTCTCAAAAACAGCATTGTAGATGTGGATTGCAAACCTTGTGGAAGAAACTAAACATGTCATGCAGATAATGTAAAATATTCAAACCACATTTCTGAAGTGAGAAACGTGAAGATTTTCATGGGATCTAGTATTTTTTTGGAACAGACTGAATCTTTACTCAATTCCTTGAAATTAGTTCCACCTATATACATTTACCTAAGATTAATTAACTCTTAGACTTTTATTGCACAGATTTAATCTTTAATTAACCTCAAAGAGTCGGCCTAATTGTTAAGTAAAGACACTGCAGCTCAGCTGATTTATGTAACCTGTTTAGAAAGACATTGACAATTTTGGCAGTTATTTCCCAGCAGCTTTCTGTCTTATTACAGTCAGGCAAATGGATGAGTTTTAAAGGAACAACTTCCACTTGGCCAAGTTCACATTTAAGCACTTAACATGCTTAAATGTTGCTGCATATGCTACTTTTCCATTGGGATTAATCATTGAATCATACAGCTCAGTAGGAGCCCATTGTGCCTCTGTTGGCTCTCTGAAAGAGCTAGGCAATTAGTCCCAATCCCCCTTCTCTTTTTTCAAGTCCTCCCATATTTTGTTTTTTATTATAAATCCAATTGCTTTTTGAAAGTTACTATTCAATCTGCTTTCACCACCATTTTAGGCAGTGTATTTCAGATCGTAACAACTCTTGCATAAAACGATTTCTCCTCATCTCCCCTCTTGGTTCTTTTGGTAGTTATTTTTTTATTTTTTTTAAATTTTATTTAGAGATACAGCACTGAAACAGGCCCTTCGGCCCACCGAGTCTGTGCCGACCATCAATCACCCATTTATACTAATCCTACATTAATCCCATATTCCTACCACATCCCCACCTTCCCCCTACCACCTACCTATACTAGGGGCAATTTAAAATGGCCATTTTACCAATAAACCTGCAAGTCTTTGGCTGTGGGAGGAAACCGGAGCACCCGGCGAAAACCCATGCGGTTACAGGTGTCCTCTGGTTATCAACCCTGCCACCAGTGGAAGCAGTTTCTCCTTATTTGCTCTATTTACATAAAGTTGTATACCTCTATGAAATCTCTGCTTAACCTTGCCTGCTCTAATCTACTTCTAATAAAATAACTTGCATATTAAGTTTTCTAGCCTTTAGTTTAGTCAGGACAACCTGCATTTGCGTTACTTTCCACTATTTTTACATTCAAATGAGATGGTAAATCCATTAAAATAGCAAGTAGAATGTGAGAATATTTCTATGACTATTGGGTACAAGTCTATAGAGGTTATAGTCTAGGTCTTATAGTGCAATGGTCAGATCGCACTTGGAGTGTACAATGCTAATTGTGCGACAGAAAGGAACATGAGGCATTGGGCAAGGTGCAGAGAGGAGCAGCAAGAATTATCCCAAGTTTAAGTGAGATGAAGAAAGTTGAGAGATCAGACATTGAGAGAAAAGATTACGAGGGGAACTTATCAAAGTACATAAAACATTAAATGGTACAGAAAAGATAAAACCAAAATATTACTTCAAAGTCAATTAGGTTAGTAAGCCTAAAGGAAATAAATGTAAATCACAGGCAATTTTAGATGTGTATTGGGAAGCTTCTGTCTTCAAAGGGAGAGAAATGTATGTAATAATCCTCCAGGTAAAGTTGTAGGTGCAAAGACATTGGAGCATTCAAAATACAGTTGAATGGATAGTCAATGGCTCATTGAGTCTTTTCTCTGGCCTTCTTTGTTCTTATGTTCTTTTGTAGATTGTATGGCACTGCTCCAGGTACTTAACAGTTGCAACAATATGGCGGAGCTCTCAGGTTATGAATTGAGGTCCAGAAACATATGGAGAGGTAGGACTGCCAAATGCCATGGGTGAGATGGATGTTTCCTACAGTGACCTCTCAGCCACAGACAGATCTTGACACATCCTTTCTGAAAGCAGGAATCCAGCTGTTATTCTTCATGTCAAACAAGGAGGGAGAAACTCTTCAAATTGGTTTCTTTCCTTCATCTAGCCTCCATTCTACCTGGATCAGATGTCCATGACTGTCTTGTCCATCAGTAGAATACACAACATCAGGCATTGCTAGGCTTGCTTATCACCCCTGGTGGACAATATTAATGTTCATGCAGTAGCCTTGGCTGTGGTGATAACTAAAGGGTAAATTGAGTGAGTCCATGCTTCCACTGTTGAACCTCATTCAAAGGTAACATGAGTTCGAGGATTAGGACTACAATAGCACTGTCTCTGACCATAGCTTCCTTCAAGCAAGGCATATCGTAGGTAGTAGAGGATCATTGAATTTACCTGCACATTTCATCCTCTGTCAACCATGCTATAGTGGCAGAAAATTCCTTCCCCAATAAAATATCTACTTGATGTATCTTTGATGTGCATTCATCATATTTACCACTATACCAAATTTCAGGAGGAGTTAGATACACAGTTGAAAATGGAAAAATTGCAGTGCAATGAGAAGGAGTGTAGTGAGGTATGGCATTAATTGGGTATCTCTTTCAAAGAGCCAGCACAGGCATGGGCCAAATGGCCTCCTCCTTTACAGTAAGTCTACGATTCTATGACATGCTTAATCCTAGACATGTGCCAAGCTCCAGAGCACTCCAAATTCAGTGTTTAAACACACTGGAACACCAAGCTGCATCACAGGTTTATCTAGTGGTTTTAGGAGACATTGTGAATGTGATCTTTTCCTGGTTGGCCCAGGAATTTACAAAATCATGATTTCCCCATTAATGAAGCCTATCCTCTAAGGAAATATTAGTTATAGACACAGAAGTTGATTGGAGAGCTCAATTTGGTCAGATACCCATAAGCAGAATTATGAGATATTTGTCCTTATTGGTTGAAATAACCTTATGGAGTAGCTAGCTGTTTAACAAACAATAACTAGTATGTAGGTGGTTGACACTCCCTTTCTGTGACTTTGCCATGTATTTGCTGTAGTGTGGTCTCCTCAAACATTGCCAAGAAGGCTTCCATGAAATATAAAATCTGATTTTACGAGACGTCGAAGAATACAGATGGAAGATGCTGGGCTAGATCTTAAACTTGGCACTTGGCTGTAAAACTGGCATTACAGATCAGTTGCCCCATATAGAAACACCCCGGTATTCATTGTCATTAACTTCTATGGAAATGAAGATCGGGGATGGGAGGTGGGGGCCATTTCTGTATAAAATGGTTGATCCGGGATTATGCCAGTTGAAAATCCATACCATTGAGTCAAGCCTTCACTGAGAGCAATTACATTGCGAAAGTTGAGGCTTGATCATGGAGACAGGTAAAATATTTGCCTGCCAGGTTTGGTGTCTTTGTTTATATGACTTAAGCTATCAGGAAAATGACCAAAAAAGGAGAAGGAAAGCTCACTAAATTGAAGGTGTTGCTGAAGAATGTTAATCATTCTTTAGGTGCAGTTTTATTGGATAACCGTCCCACAAGAGTAGGTGAAAGACCATTGTTATAGTCAGAAGGGTGTAGTTTAATGCCATTTATGAATGAAACTAGGAAACCAAATTACCTTCCTTGTCAATTCTTATCAACTGAATTATTGATCGTTTTATTAATCACAGTTCTGGAGAAAGCATCAAAAAAGAAACAGAATTCTTAGTTCGACTCCTGTTTCAGTGGCGGTGCCTTACTTCCAAAATTATCACGTTAAAAATATATTATTGGCCTACCAAGTATAATTTCTCATCATTTATGGGGAGTATTTGTAAAATAGTTTGTATGCATGTATGAATTACACATGCGTTCATATGTATGTGTGTGTATTGCATGTGTTTGCATATGTAAATATGTGTGTGTGAGTATGTATGTGCTCATGTGTGTATGCGCATGTTGGGGTGGGACTTAAGCAGAAAACATTGTTATTTTGATTATAAATGAATATTCAAATGCAACTGCAATGACAGATGGAGAACAACTAGGACAGTGAGTGTTATTGATGATAAATTACCAGCAGATTGCGAAAAAAAAAAGCTGATAGTCAATTTGCACATAATAATGTCATGAGTTTGCTGCAGGCTCAGAAAAATTAGAATGATACAGAATGACAGGAGGCCATTCACTCCATTATGTGTTTATCATTGAAGGGTCCATGCCCAAAGTGGAAGACCCCAACAAGATTGAAAAGAGTAGAAAAGAAGAGACAGTTGAAGTAATAGTGGTCAGATGATACCAAGTTTGGATTTTAGATTACCAGAATGAGAGGTGACTGATGGAGGCAAGGAATTCAACTATTTTGTGTTCCTAGAAAAAGTGACTCAGAATAGGAGATACAAAAATATAAGAAAGAGTCAAGGATGAGAAATGGTCATTTGATCCATTGGCCCTCATCTACCGATTATAAGAGTCCAACTTAATGTTGACCACCAACACCACTACTACCTTTAACTCCATTACAACGACAGTTTTTTTATTATCCTTTGAGTAAGAACATTGGGCATGAAATTCATCTTGGGTGTGGAGTAAAATCGCAACAGTGAATCAGGTATCTGCATTACACTTCACCAATTGATTTTACAGCAAAAAATGAAATCAGGCAGCGTGTAAAAGGAGTTGCAGATTCACTATCACCAATTTTATGTCACCGCCCAAGTTAAATTTCACCTCCAATCATTTTACAATCAGTTTTGAATTTACTTTGTAATCATTTAAACTTACGCCTTTCAATCCTACAGAGAGATGTGAAGCTGTGGATTGCACTACCATAATTAGTAGTTGAAGCAGAGATAATGTCAACTTTTACGAATAGGTCAGATAGGTGGCTGAAGGAAATGGGATAAAGGAATATGGGAAGAGAGCATGCACATGGAACTAGGACTACTGCTCATGTGAAGAAAAACACCAACACAGGCTGGTTGAGCTGAATGGCCTTTTTCTATGGTCTGCTTTACCATAATGCAATACCCTGGATTTATCTTATTTATACCATTTTGTAGTTTATACATTTTAGGGAGATGTGCTCATTGAAATCACAGTGAGGGTAGAGGAGGAGAGACAGACAGACAGAGAGAGAGAGACAGAGAAGGGGGGGCACACACACAAAAGCAAAACATTGAATTACATTGAATATACTGCACAGAAACGGCCATTCCGCCCTACGGCCGGAATTTTACGCCGCCCCAGCGGGTCGGATGGTGGCATGGGGGTGGTGTAAAATTGAGCGGCAGGCTCCGGGAGGCCTAACCACCCCGATTCCGCCTCCGACCAAGTGAGAAGCGGCCCACCTGCCCAAGGCCAATTAAGACCCTTAAGTGGCCACTTAACGGCCACTTAAGTGCCCTCGCCCGCCTCCACGGGTATTTTACCTGCGGCAAGCGGGGGTGCTGGGGACGTTAAAGGCCACCCAGCTATAGCTGTCGGCCTTTCTGCACCGCGGGGAGGGGTGGGGGGGGGGGGTGGTGCTGGCAATCAGGCACAGGGCGCCCGATTGAGGGCCGCCCCCGCCTCCCAACCCAACCCCGGGATCCAAGGCACACCCCCCCCTCCCCCCAAATGACCACCCTAGCCGCACCAGGGCACGACCGATTCCCCTGGTGAGGCTGCCCAAACTTACCTTCTGTCCCGGTTCCATTGCGTCCTCCTCAGTCGGCTGGGCTGCTGTCTCAGCAGTGGCCACTGCTCCCGGTGGCGCTGCTGAGACTAAGAGCTGCCGGCCCGCTGATTGGCCAGCAGCTCACTGAGGTGGGACCTCCTCCCTCAAGTGGGTGGAAGTCCCGCCTCAGGCCAATTGAAGCCTGGGGACCCGTAAAATATCGGACGGATCCCCGGGCTGGGTGGGAGTGGGATCGGCGCCGACATTTACGTCAGAGTCCGGCTCCCCTCCGTCCAGCATAAAATTCTGGCCAACTAGTCCATTTATGCTTCACTCGAACCTACCCCCATCCTTCCTCACCTAACTCCATCAGCATAATCCTCTACTCCCTTCTCCCTCATATGTTTATCTAGCCTCCCTTAAATGTATCTATACTATTCACCTCAACCACCCCCTCTGTTAGCGAGTTACACATTCTCTCCAGTCTCTGAGTAAAGATGTTTCTTCTGAATTCCCTATTTTAATTTCCTGGTGACTATTTTTTATCAATGGCCTTTCATTTCGCTCTTCCCCACAAGTGAAAGCATTCTCTCCGCATCTAGTCTATCAAAACCTTTCATAATTTTAAAGACCTTTATTAGGTTACCCTTGAACCTTCTCTTTTCAAGAGAAAAGAGACCCAGCCTGTTCATTCTTTCCTGATATGTGTAACCTTGTATTTCTGGTATCATCCTTGCACTCTGTCCAGTGTCTCTATATCCTTTTCACAATATGATGACCGGAACTGTACACAGTATTCCAAGGCTCAATACAAACTGAGCAAAACTTCTCTGCTTTTCAATTCCATCCCTCTAGAAATAAACCCTAGTGCTTGGTTAGCTTCTTTTATGCCCTTGTTAACCTGCATCATAAATGTAATGATTTATATGAGGTCATATTTAGAGTTTAGGAAGAACAACATTTAAAGGAACAATGCCCATTGTAACATTGATTTTAAAAAGATTACATGGGATGATTTCAACATTGTACACTCCCAGTTGAAAGGTGGTCACACTCGATATGAGAATGGGTGGTGAATTGGAGCTACACTGTGGTATGGTCTCCAGTTCATGCTTCCTTTGAGTGTAGTTTCCCACGGAGAGCATGAGATCACAGAGTCACTCCTTACGTGAGTAGCTCAGGCTTTGAGAATTTAAAGGGAAATGTAAGGACCCAAATTAGAATATTCCCAATCAATGCTCGACTTCATTGTCTGGATTACCATAGGATTTCTTAAAATGTGGGCTTCAGGACTCGCTGCTCACCCAATGTTGCCCTTCTGTTCAGCAGATTTCATCATTGTACTCCCAAATTTTGAAAATGTTATTGTCTCATATCCAGTCAGATGGATAAATAACTTTATTTTGATTTTTTGGGGGGTTACTTTGATGTTCCTCAACAGTTGAGGAATGGAACACTTTCCCATTTTTCACTTACGCCAGGTTCTATGAATCAACTGTTGTACCTTCAACAAAAGGCCCATGGATACCTGGGATATATGCAGCGATGGGATTACCACCAATTTTACAGCAGCCGATTGGGAGACCCACCTCACCCTCTCCCAGAGGAAATTCTGGTTGTCATGATAGCGTGAACCACTCCCAGGGCAGGCAGAACATAGTCAGAATCAGAGTAGAATGCTTTACATTCTCCCAACAAGGTGCTTCTCTTCCAGCCTCAGAGGAGCAGTCCCTATTGCACCAATATGATACTTGCAGTTCACATCATTGTGGTGTCATAGAGAGACAATTCCAATTAAAAGGGATAGACTAGTGTTGTGGCAACTTGAAGATGGGTTGAGATCATCCAAATTCTTCACATAGGATTCTTATGGTCAGCAGTGAGGATAGACCTAGATTGCCTTAATATGGGCAGGATTTGGTAACTGAGAGAAGAAGAAGGAAGTTCTCTTTGAGGACTGTTAAAAAATTGCTGTTTATACCGGCTTTCAGAACTGTCTATGCACGCTGTGGTGACTTATATAGAGGAGCTGTACTGATGGATCAACACTAAAACATTTCCTTTCCCTGCAGCATATATACAAGCATGCCGTGCTCTGATGATCATCGCCATCATTTTGGGAGCTTTCGCGACACTGATGGCTCTACTTGGCTTGAAATGCACCAGTATTGGGAGCATGGAAGAGAAGGTAAAAGGAAAGGTTGCCCTTTCTGGTGGAATTGTCTTCATTCTAGCAGGTTAGTAAAATTACAAGGGTTTCCAAAGTAATGGGTTAACCAGTTAAATGGCGAGTTGCAAACTGAACAAATGGAACAACTAGCCCATGGCTGATAAAACATTTTGAGTGGAGCTAAAGAATTTATTTGGCATGGAGCCTGACACACTAAGAACACATAAGAAAACTGCAAACTTTTCAATACTGGAAAAGCATAGGTTGTTGACCCAAAACTTCCCTACATATGCTGCAGGATGGCGAGATAAGGGCACACATTTACAAAATAATTCATATAGTGCCTTTCATGTTGGTTGAGGGTTAAATATTGGCCAGGAATTCCCCTGCTCTTCTTTGAAATAGTGCCATCTTGTTTGTCCTCCTGAGAGGGCAGACTTGGTTTAATGTCTCGTCCAATAGACGACACCTTCGACAATGTAGCATTCCCTCAGCACTGCACTGGAGTGTCAGCTGGACTATGCGTTCAAGTCTCTGGAGTGGAATTGTCCCTTAACTTCAAAATGTGAAACTGAGTACTTATATGACAACTGTCTGTGGGGAGTCGTCAACAAATTACATTATAAGATATATGATTCATATTCGGTACTGCAGATAACAAGTAAATTATTAGTTATAATTGAAATGACAGCTTAGTAATAAAATGCTGATACCATGAGTAAGCTTTACTGAACGCTTCTTCTTGAAACCTGGTTAGCAATTATAGAATCATAAAATAATACAGCACAAAAGGAGGGAATTCGGTCCATCAACTCTTTGAAACAGCAATCCAATTCGTCCCACTCCACTGCTCTTTTCCTATAGCCCTGCAAATTGCTCCTTGTGAAGTAGTTGTCCAATTCCCTTTTGAAAATTACTATTGAATCTGCTTCCACCATCCTGTCATGCAGTCTGTTCCAGATCATAAAAATTGTCACTAACAGGAACTGAGTCCTAAGTGCCCTAAGTGGGATTCAAATGACTCTCTGCAATGCGAGCCCATTTTGAACCACTTGCCACGCCACGTGAGTGACAACTGATACAGAGCCTGTGATCAAAGGAAGTTGTTAGTTCCTTCAGAGAATACACTGACATCTGTATTGGATGTTTCACTTAACATTAACATCAGCTTCCATGTGGATGTAGCTTAAATTGATTATTCATTGCTTGAGATAAACTTAACTATTCACCATATACTTCATGGCTCATATTTCTTATTAGTCATGTGATGCTTTGGGGCAGGAATTGTTATGCATTGCACCAGTTTTCCAAGCACAAAACATAACTATTTAGCAGTGGGATGTGGCCTGCTCCTAATGTGCACCAGCATTGGTCTAACCGCTAAATTGGTTGGGACCAATTGATAGGCATCCCGGATGGATGCCTAAACAAGTGTTAGGCCCCTTAAATGTGTGAACTGGGGGCTTAGCGCCAGTTTAAGAATCACTTTTATAAAATGAGTTATCGATGAGCAAGAGAGGTGTGAGGCCCAAGGTAAGTGTCAAATGTTCTTTGTGGCCAATAGGACCGAGAGTGCTGGAGTCTTGGCAACCTCTCCGATGTGTGCTCCCTTTAAGCACAGAGCTGAGAGGGAGGGATTGGTGAATTTACCCTGTCATACAGAGCATTATCTGTCACCAAGATTCGGTATTTGTTTAACAGGTCAGATCCATAAACGTTAAGTATTTACATCATGAATTTAATCTGATGATCTTTTAAGACACGGGTAAGTTTTGGAGGCGATGCCCTGGTTTAGGACCTTAATTGTTCGAGTGCTGATTGTAGAAGTGGGCATGGGAGGTTGGCAAGCCCACTGGATTTTCCAGCCATTTATTTTAATAACTTGAAATTCATGAACCAGGAGCATTGACCCCGCCCCACTTACCGGAGATTCAGCACTCAAAATTAACCCCATAATCTGTATTCCATTATTATTTGTTGGAACTGGTTAAGTGCTTAATTTAGAATCCAACTTTTAAAATAATGGGTGAATTCATTGTGACAGGTTTGCAAACATGCAGGTTTTTTAAAGAAAAAAAATGGGATCATTCATTGGTGAATATGCTGCTCAGTACAGAACTCAGCCAAACACACCATGAAGGTCTTTGGTTCAATCTCCAGTTCAACCATGGCACTGCCTGACCATAGCTGGGGCCATGACAGAACCTCTGCAATAGGTTTAACTACTCCTGGATCAGGGAGGGCAAATTGGGGTTCTCACTCCTAACCACTATCAGGCAGGGACAGGATTGGGTTTATGGCAATGATGCCCTTTGTGTCATATAGCCTGGTAACACTCACTTTATAAGCTTGCATCAAAAAAAGTGGGTAATTGGGTAAGTTACCAAAGGTGACCTGGCAAGAGTCGGCACCCTCAGGAGAGGATGAAATTGAGTGGGGACAAGGGTTCACTTTGTGCAGTAACTTGTTCAATGCTGACATTGTGGTTTGAAGCAAACCCAACAGAAATGACTTCAAAAGGCAAAGTTGCCTCAATTCCAGCCTTGGGTAAATTGAAATCTAAGCACATCAGAACATGAGGAACAGGATTAGCTATTCAGCCTCTCGATTCTGCTGCACCATTCAATTAGATCATGACTCATCAAAGCAATTTACCACTTTTGCTCCATATCTTTTGATACCCTTAGCTAACAAGAATCTATCAATCTCAGTCATTAAAGTTCCAATTGTCCCAGCATCCATAGCCTTTTGGAAGAGAAGGTTCTAGATTTCTACTGCCCTTTGTCTGAAAATTACTTCCTGATTTCACTCCTCAATGGCTGAGCTCGAATTTTAAGATTATGTTCCCTCATTCCTGATTCTCCCACCAGATGACATTGTTTCCCTTTTATCTACCCTATCAAATCCTTTCAAAATTTTAAATACCCCAATCAGATCATCCCTGATTCTTCTTCTGCCTTTAAAGAGGTGACGGTTCAGGTACAGTCGAGGTACATTCCCACAAGGGGAAAAGTCAGGCAACGAGAGCCAGAACTCCCTGGATGATGAAAGAGATAGAGAATAAGATGAAGCAAGAAAAGAGGCATATGAAAGATGTCAGGTTCATAATCCAAGTGAAAACCGTGCTGAATATAGGAAGTTCAGAGGGGAAGTGGAAAAGGAAATAAGAGAAGCAAAGAGAAAGTATGAGTAGAGACTGGTACCTAACATAAAATGAAATCCAAAAATTTTCTATAGGTATATAAATAGTAAAAGGGCAACAAGAGGAGGGGTGGAGCCGATTAGGAACTAAAAATGGGATCTACACATGGAGGCAAAGGGCATGGCTGAGGGACTAAATGAATAGTTTGCATCTGTCTTTACTAAGGAAGAAGATGCTACTGAAGTCACAGTGAAAGAAGAGGTAGTTGAGAGACTGGATATGCTAAAACTGATAAAGTGGAGATATTAGAAAGGCGGGTTGCACTTAAACTTGATAAGTCACCAGGACCGGATGGGATGCATCAGAGGATGTTGAGGGAAGTAAGGATGAAAATTGTGGAGATTCTGGCCGTAATCTTCCGATCCCCCTTAGATACAGGAGTGGTGACAGCAGACTGGAGAATTGCAAATGTTACACCCTTGTTCAAAAAATGGTGTAAGGATAAACTCAGCAACTACAGGCCAGTCAGTTTAACCTTGGTGGTGGGAAGCTTGTAGAAACAATAATCTGGGACAAAATTAACAGTCACTTGGACAAGTGTGAATTAATTAAGGAAAGCCAGTATGGATTTGTTAAAGGCAAATTGTGTTTAACTAACTTGATTGAGTTTATTGATGAGGGTAATGCAGTTGATGTGATGTATATCGATTTCCAAAAGGCGTTTGATAAAGTGCCACATAATAGACTTGCCAGCAAAGTTGAAGCCATGGAATAATCAGGAAAGTAGCAGCATGGATATGAAGTTGGTCGATTGACAGCAAACAGAGAGTAGCGGTGAACGGTTGTTTTTCGGATTGGAGGAAGGTATACAGTGGGGTTCCCCAGCAGTGGATACGAGACCACTGCTTTTCTTGATATATTTTAATGATGTAGATTTGGGTGTGCAAGGCCCAATATAAAAATTTCCAGGAAGTATTATGAACTGTGAGGGGCTAGTGATAAACCTCAAGAGAACATAAACAGGTTGTGCAATGGATGGACCTGTGGCAGATGAAATTTAATGCAGAGAAATGTGAAGTGATACATTTTGGTAGGAAGAATGAGGAGAGGCACAAGTCATTGAAGATGGCAGCTCAAGTCGAGAAAGTGGTTAAAAAGGCATATGGGATCATGGGTTTATAAATAGAGGCATAGGCCAGGAATTAACCCTCGTCTTATGGGAGCCGGTCACCGACTGAAAAGACAGTGGCGAACCTGCTTCCGCCTCTCTTGGGGATCCGACCTGTATTTTGTGGGTTTCCGGGCTTTAAGTGATGTGAGCTTGAGGTAGGAAGAGTCCCGCCTGATAGAGCTGCCGGCCAATCAGCAGGCTGGCAGTGCTCTATCCCACCAGTGCCACCAGGAGCGGTGGCCACTGCTGGGGCTACAGCCCAGCTTGAAGAAGAAGGTGTCGGGGAGCCCGTAACAAGGGTAAGTTTTGGTTACTTTGCCGGGGGTGATGGGTCAGGCCCCGGTGAGGCAAGGGTGGTCGACTGGGGGGACGCGGGGGCGTGTTGAGTGTTGGGGGTGGTTGGGGCAGTGGGGGTGGCCCTCCATCAGGCACAGGGTGCTCGATCATGAGGGCACCCCCCCCCCCCCAGGCTGTCAGAGAACAGCCTGCTTTTGTCAAGCGTCTTCTCTCGGGCCTTGGCCGCCTGACGAACCACGGGTAAAATCCCCGTGGAGGCAGGCGAAGGCCCTTATGTGGCCACTTAAGGGCCTTGATTGGCTTGGGCCGGGCAAGCCATTTTTCACCTGTGGCGGCGGAGGTGGGAGCGGGTTGGGAAGGGCTCCGGGAGCCTCCCACTCCATTTTACACCACCCCCTTGCCACCATCACTCTCTTTGGGGGGGGGCGCATAAAATTCAGCCCATAGAGTGCAAAAGTAAGGAAGTTATGATGAACCTTTCTTAAACACTGCTTCGGCCAATTGTGTCCAATTCTAGGCCCCACACTTTAGGGAGGATGTGAAGGCTTTCAAGATGCAGCAAAAAAGATTTACAAGAACGGTTCCAGGGATGGCGGACTTCAGTTATGTGGATAGATTGGAGAAGCTAGGCTTGTTCTCCTTAAAGAAGAGACAGTTGAAAGGGGATTTGATAAAAGTGTTCAAAATTGTGAGGGATCTACACAGAGTAGATAGAGAGAAACTTCCCATTGGATTGAGAACCAGAGGACATTGATTTAAGGTAATTGGCAAAAGAACCAGAGGCAATATGAGGAAAAACTTCTTTACGCAGCAAAAGGTTAGGATCTGGAATACACTACTTGAGAATGTGGTGGAGGCAGATTCAATTATTGCTTTCAAAAGGGAATTGGATAAGCGGCTGAAGGGGAAAAAAGTGTGGGGCTACTGGGTAAAGGCAGGGAAGTGGGACTAGCTGAGCTACTCTTGCAGAGAGCCAGTATGGACATGACAGGCTGAATGGGCTCCTTCTGTGCTGTAACCATTCTCTGACTCCATCATTCTCTTCTTAAATAGCACTTAAGTAAATCAATTGATACATTTCTGACCAGTATTTGTTTTTTCTGGAGTTTGATGTATTCTTTCCATTTGATTGACAGGTCTGTGTGCGATAGTGCCTCTTTCCTGGTATGCCTACAACATCACGATGGAGTTCTACAATCCCACCTATGGTGGAACAAAGTATGTATATGGCATTTCAGTCAAGAGTAGTCTTGTCAGCTTTATTCATTTCAGAATCCAAATATGTTAAAGGAGAACTAAGGGTGGATTTTTCAAGTGTGCCTTCTCAGAATGGGACCTGGCCTGTCTGGAATGTATCAGGAACTTAGAAACGGAATGGATAGGGCAAAGATATTTGCTGGGAGTAAGCACTTGGTGAAATGTATCTACAGGTGTAGACCTCAATATCGTTCATAAGCAATTAAAACAGAAAATGCTTGAAGCCCTCAGTAGCTCACGTAGCATCTGTGGCGAGAGAAAAACAGAGTTAGCATTTCGGGTCGATGACCTTTCCTCAGAACTGGAAAACGTTAGAGGCGTAACAATTTCTGAGCAAGTGCAGAGTGGCACAGTGGCGCAGTGGTTAGCACCGCAGCCTCACAGCTCCAGGGACCTGGGTTCAATTCTGGGTACTGCCTCTGCAGAGTTTGCAAGTTCTCCCTGTGACCGCGTGGGTTTTCTCCAGGTGCTCCGGTTTCCTCCCACTGCCAAAGACTTGCAGGTGATAGGTAAATTGGCCATTGTAAATTGCTCCTAGTGTAGGTAGGTGGTAGGGAATATGGGATTACTGTAGGGTTAGTATAAATGGGTGGTTCTTGGTCGGCACAGACTCGATGGGCCGAAGGGCCTGTTTCAGTGCTGTATCTCTAAAATAAAATAAAAATAAGGGAAAAGAGAAAGAACTGTATTAGGTGGAAGGTAGAAGTGATTAAATAACAAAACAGATGATGGTGCAAGGCAAAATGAGGTGGTAATGGACAAGCAAGAAAGCAGAAGATGGGCCCAGAGGAGTGTCAATGGCAGGAGCAGAATCATTACCAACAGCTTGGTTCTGATCTGAAGTTGTCGAACACCATGTTGAAACTGGAAGGTTGAGAAGTGCCTAAATGTCCTGAGGTGGTAAAAGGCTCTATATAAATACACACTGTGTTTGCTAGTTGACCAGCTTATGTTGCTAAAAGGTGTGGCTTCCAAACCAAATATGAGAATGACAAACACACTAACTATGGATCTATCAACTTTACATCAGCAGGTGCTGACTGTTCAATTAGGCCTTGTTGTTACATTCATTTATTGCCTAGTAATATAGTCTTATCTGGTGAAAATACAGTCAGAAACAAGGAGAAGATTGTGCCCTTTTGAGTTTAAGCCTACTAAAGATATTCTGACAGTAAATGCAAATGATAATATTCATAAAAAATATTTTGTTATTCAACACAGGTAATTTGTTTCAATTTGCTGTCCTCCTCACTGCCCCATTGCTGGGATACTCCTCCACCAACTTGTTCCAAGTGGCCGGTCACCATGTTGTGAGCCGAGACAGTGAATGTTGCCGAGAGTCACAGTCATGCTCACTGGCACATTGACTCCTGGGCCAGCAACGCCTCGAATTTAAAATTCTCATCCTGGTGTTCAAATCCTTCGTGGCCTCACCATTCTTTGGGTGGAAATTTATGGTGTCCCCCGTGGCAGGTTTTGAGGTGGGGAGAGCATGAATTCGGGTGGGATGGTGGCGGTGGGTGACCCCGTCACCATCCTGCCTCCACCAAAATTTAGTCCGTAGGACAATGACCTGTGATCGGCCCTCCCGCCCCACCGCCAATTGAGGTCTTAAACTGGGTAATTAATCCCGAATTAAGTCTCTTTCCGCTGCAGCTGCAATTATCCATGTGGCATGTGGCCCTATCGCTGCACGGGAAGCACGGCACTTAAAGCTGTGCAGGCTGCTTTCCAGCTGCGGGCAATGGCGGGGGGGATTGCGGTCCCCTCGTTCAAAGGTACTTAGTGCCTGAATGAAGGACCCGGCATCAGGAATGGGAGGGGGGAGCCCACTGAGGGCCACCTCCCTGACCTTGCTGCAACCCTCCCTCCCCTGTGATCCCCACACCATGAGACTCCTTCTACCCTGACCTACCTTAAGCCTGGTTCCAGCACTGTTCCCCGGTGTCTGGTCGCTGTAGTTATAGCTGCAACCACCACCTCCGCAGTGGCGCTGCAGCTGCTGGCCTCTGATTGGCCGGCAACTCTGCAAGGCTGGGACTTCCGGCGGCGGGTTCTTTACAGAAGGCCGGCTGTTGTCAAGTTAAGTGCCTCATTGGCACCAATTTCGGCGGGCCTTCTGTACAAGAGGTGACACGGGAATCTTGGCCTCAGTTTCCTCCGACGTCGAGACCCCCATCACCAGCATAAAATTCCACCCTTTATTTCTGTAACATCCTCTCACCCCATAATCCTCCGAGAATTCAGAGTCGCTCCAGTACTTGAGCACCCCCGATTTCCTTCACCCCACCATAACAATCATGCCTTCAGCTGTCTAAGTCCCAAGCTCTGGAATTACTTCCCTCAACATCTCCAGTTCTCTAACTCGCTTCTCCTTTAGGTTGATGCTGAAAATCTAATTCTTTGGCCAATATTTTGGTCACCTGTCCTACTGACTTGCTATGTGGTTTGGTGTCAATTTTTGTCCAATTTTGCTCCTGTGAAGCACCTTGAGGTGTCTTACTACAGTAAAGGTGCGATATAAATGGAAGTTGCTATTGTTGATGATCCTGTATTCACCCGACATCCCTACACTGGATAGCAATGAGATGCCTGATCTTTCCAGCCCTTTGTCCAGAGGCCTGATGGCCAACCGCAGCACCCTAAATCATATTATCCAGAGACTGGCAATCAAACCTGAGACCCTCATGGTCCATGTAAGTTAGTAACATATACCGGATGGTGCACCCATTGTTTGGGACATCATCGGAGCTTGGGCAGATAGTTCTAATTAGTTAGTAAAATAGTTACCTTTAAGAGTATATGAGTCTAATGATTTCTTTATTTGCAGGTATGAGCTGGGGTCTGCCCTCTACATCGGATGGGCTGGGTCAGCTCTTCTTATCTTGGGAGGTGCATTATTGTGTTGTTCCTGCAAAAGAAATGCAGAAACTAGGCAAGTGTTTTTTTTTTTGTTGACCATTTTATCTTGTACCTCATATGCTGCATCTTTGTCCTCATGAAATGGCTTCCCTATACTTGTACCTGATTCAGGAATGCTTGAAGCAGACACTGGATGGTTGAGATTTCCATTTCTCCACACCAAGACTCCAACTGTGATTAGCATGAAAGTGCACTCAAAAGCTTAAAGAAATAAAGACACTCAGTAGACTATTAGGTCAACATCATGTCAGTGGATTGGATAACAGTTTCAAATTTCTGAATTCCAACCTTCTTTTCAGATGTTCTTATGATTCTCACAGTGTGACTGTTAAATCAAATTCAATAAAGGGATTGCCATGATAGGATAAAAATAGAATGCATAGCCATGACATCAACATAGCAACAATGACTGTGATATTGTGGATAGGCCCAATGCCAGCCTCAGTATAAGTAAGGACAGTACGAGCCTCAAGGTAAGTAGAGCCTATAGTTTATACTTAGGGTCTATACTTTAAGTAGGCTTCATATAGTCCTTATATAAGTACTGTCTACACTCTCCTCACGATCAGTAGGGCGCATAGTCACCTCACTGCGAGTTAGCTCTCTCGGCCTCATGATGAGTTGGCTCTTTACAGGCTTCACACCGACATGGTTTTATATAAGCCCCACTATGAATAGGCTCTATATGTGTCTCATTATGAGTAGATTCTATAAAGGCCTAATGATAATTTGGCTCTATACAGGCCCGACCAGGCATTGGCTCAATATAGGCCCCAATATGAGTAGGTTCTACACAGAACTCTTAATTTTCCATGAGAAAGGAACACAAATTAATTGTTCATTGTTGTCCAAGATTGTGTCCAACAGATGGAGCAATTCTCAGGGCTGTTCTGGCTGCAGCTGTTTCATCCATTATAAGGCTGGGAAGGTTCGCCATGATTTGTCAAGAGATATATTTGGATCAATTTTTTCATTCTCATAGGAAAGATGAGGGAGAGCAATTTTTAAAAAATCAATATGTGTGAAAAGAAAGGGACAAAAGACGGAAGCAAAGCTTTCATAGTGCAGTAGTGATAATTGAAAGAAGACTGGGTATGTCCATATGCAAGTAATGATGACTGTGTATTCTCTTTCACAGAAGCTACAAGTATTCTTCTGCCCAAAGTGGGCAACGGATCTACACAAAGACAGAGTCAGCTCAGTCAAAAGCCTACGTCTAAATCAGAGACTGACAAAAAAAAAAATGCTTCAAATGTTACTCAGGTCTTCAAAAGTCTTGCAAGAAAAAAATGTATTTCGTAAAATCATTACGTCACTCTGTGAAGCATTTAAATAAGTAGAGTAGATATCTGCACTGCAGTACTGAATGTCTTTAATGTTCTATCGTCACAATGCCAGTGATTTTTTTTTTATTTTAATCTGTACAGAAGATGTTGACCTTGTATTTGCAGTTGTAAAGGGTTGAGTCACACACCTGGGCTTCACTCTCATTCACTTTAGAGGGTTGGGTTTTGTCAGGGGTTGTTGGACTGAGAATGGGCACTCTCTCTCTGGAGGTGGGGGAAGGGAGGAAATGTTTGTCAAGGCCTTCCATTATCCAGCAGAAATTGATTTCTTTGCAAATCTGGCTATTCCATGCTAGAGAGAAGAGGGAGTTTGACAGTGCGTAGCAATGGAGAGGGCCAGATGGAACCAAGCTACTATGAGGGTGCAGTGAATATCATTCAGAGAGCAAAATATCAAATGCAGCAGTCAGTCCCTCACTGGTCCTGGGCTATCCTATGAGTTTATAGTAATGGGGTCCACAGGGGCTGGTTCCCCAATTAACCATTCCTGGTGAGGACAGGTGATCACAAGGAGCACTGGTTGAGAAATGAAGGTCTTGCAGCTCCTGGTTTAGTATCCATAATTTAAACACTTGGAAAATCATGGTCAGAGAACTCATGATCGCCTTGCAAATTGCACTCACTCCTCACTGGAAAAGCTCTATTAGTTAAACAATCCTTGCATTTCTTCAGGACATTGGATTTATTAAAACCAATTGCGACAAAAATGTTGACATCATCAGGAACTGTCTGGGCCTCTCTGCGGTTAGGATCTACATGAGTCTCTCTGTGGTTGGGATCTGCTATAACCTTTCAGAATCCACATAGGTCTCTGTGGTTAAGATCCACACAGCCCTCTGCACAGTCCTCGCCACAGTTAGGCACTGCACAAACCGCACTCCGGTTAGATTCTGCATAGACTAGCAGCAATTAGGTTTGGTACAGGCTTCGCTATGAGTAAGATCAGAGCAAAATATAATGAAAGCTCAGAATAGTCTCCCAGGAAGAGTAATGGTGGTGACATCCTTAAAGTCAGTCAGTAACCCATTGCATGGCATAATGGAGGCAGGGGAAGGGGTGGCGGATGGGAAAGCTAAGATAGAATAAATGGCCTTACTCATTTGTATTTTACTTCTGATTGCGTGACTGTTCTTTAACGCACTCTCAGCCTCCTGTTATTGTGTATTATATATGCAGCATGAGTGAATTATCTGAGAGTTCACTTGTCCTCCATAACTTTGGATGAAGAATGGTGCAAATGAATTTTTTTCACTTTGTTTCCAGTGCTGATTTTCCCTTACTACCATTACACCCAAGAAGGCAAGGGCTACCTGCATTGTAGCCCCAGCCAAGCATTTCGTAAAGAAAGTGTTTCACTAGCTCATAGCTAGAGGTAATTTTCAGAAATCTCAGTACCGTTGGTAAAATTACCCCCTCTGTGTTATCAAGGATGATATCCATATGTTGCAACACTATCACAGGTCACTGCAATGGAAAGTGAAAATCTGATTCTATCAATAGGTTTTGTGTCACCTCCCCCTGTCCCCAGTCCCCCTGCAAACCACCCCCCACCCACCCACCCCCGCCTCATGTGTAATGAAAACATTTAGCTGATTAACTTTTGGAAACCCGAAGCCCTCTCAGTCGCAATGAAAAGAGTAAGCAGTCTGAACTGCACACATTGCAATCTTCTGTGTTACACATTTCTGTGAATAAGAACGCAGCAGTTCTAGCACAATAACTAGGATCCCAAATCAGTGTGATTTTTGTGGTGTTGACTGTGCAGCCCTTGAATGATTCATGATAAAACAAAAAAAAAACTCTGGCTTTAAGATGCCTTACCTCTCAACCTCCAAACTTCAAATGCGGGACATATGCCTCAAGATATCAGGAATAACCAGCCAAAAAGAGCACACAGAAGCAAAAGTCAGGATTAAGATCAGGCCCAAAAACATTGAGGAGAAATTGACAATATTTGGGACACAATCCTTAAACAATTGAGAATAAATAATAAAAGCAGGATATTGGCCATAAAAATCAGGGCCAAGTGGCCAGAATAGGGAGATTTTATTTCATAATGTGAAATTCCATGAATAATTAAATAACCTGATATTTCACTGTTTTAGTTTAGTTTAGTTTAGAGATACAGCACTGAAACAAGCCCTTCGGCCCACCGAGTCTGTGCTGACCATCAACCACCCATTTATACTAATCCTACACTAATCCCATATGATTTTATGATTATTTATGTGCTTCTAAACAGTTAAAGTATTGTTATAGTTTGTGCAAATTCAAATACAAAAAACTAATCTGCAAAGATCAGCAGACTTGCATTTATATAGCGCCTTTCATAACTTCAGGACGTCCCAAAGAACTTTATGGCCAATGAAGTACTGTCACTGTTGTAATGTAGGAAACGCAATAGCCAATTTGCACACAGCAAGCTCCCACAAACAGCAAGCTGTTAGTGACCAGATCATTTGTTTTTGTGAAATAGTGCCAATGGGATCTTTTACGACCACCTGAGAGCAGTTGGGGCCTCAGTTTAGCACCTCAGCCAAAAGAGGAGACCTCCAACAGTGCTGAACTCCTTCAATGCTGCCCTTCAGTGTCAGCTTAGATTTTTATGCTCAAGTCACTAAGGTGATACTTGAACCTACTGACTCAAAGGCAAGAGCACAGTAGTGAGCCACTGCAGATACACAAAGATAAGTTAAACTACATTTTAAAAAGGGGAAGGTAATAGAAAATTTAAAAAACTGAGCCCCTTTAAGAGAACCAGCCTAAAAAACAAGCTCAAAACTCTCCAACAGATCTGTCTCAGAATTAAAACAAAATAACGCAGCTCAGAGGAAAGAAGTGTAGCATTTTGAAACCAAAATTGAGAGGAAAATTAACAGTGGGATAGGATTGAAATCATGTGTCTAATCAGGCTGTCCCAATGAACTGCAGATGGTTGAGAGGCAAGTGTATAATACTCCAGCCCTTAGAATCTATTTTGTCTGATTGCCCTTTCATTTTTATACGCACGTATTCCAGAGTTTGTGTGGTTCGCAGTGCTGAACTTTTATAGGTTGCTCTTTGTTTTGTATTTGGGTAACTATTATTTTCCAGATTTCTGGTAGTTTTTAAGAATAAGATTTACAAAAAAAATCTTAATTATTTCTGTAAATGCTTCAATAGAGTTTAAAGTTTGTTCTTGTTGAAATTGTAACATAGCCATTAAAAAAATTAAAAATCAAAGTGAGGACATGTGCTTTTGTGTATGTGGGCAGAATTTTAACTGGCAAGGGCTGGGTGGCTTTGGGTCGGAGGCAAACGCCCCAGAAATTGCCAGCATGTCAGAAACCCAACATGATCCCACTTACTTCAGGCTTTTACCGGGGTGCACTCGAGGTGCACAGAAAATGCGCACGGAGCTGTCGGGTTGGTAATTTAAATATGTTAAAGAGGCAAATAAGGCAGACTTTAACCCAACATTTTAGCTTCAACATCCAGAACAAGGGTTTGCTGAACTGTGTGTAACTGGCTAGGATCAACAAGCGGGGATTCATTGCTCTGTGAAACTGACAGGCTGGAAAGCCTTTAAAGAGTGAAACTGCAGAGCTGCTTCCCTGCCTAAATTAAAGGCTTTTGTTCACAGGACTTCTTCCAACAGTGTACTTCCATTGTCTTACAGGTGGTTTCAAGTTTTTGGAAGCCATTTCACCTGTCTTACCTTGATCTGTACTTCCCTCCTGTCAGTCGTCACTGCAGCGTGGGAGCAGCTTATGCAGCTCTACCTTGGATCTCTGATAAGAAATAAAAGGAGCAGTACCACCAACACAAACAACACTGGGAGCAATAGCAGCAGCCTTCTTCTCAGCCACATGCTGCTCCACAGGACAGAGGGGATGGACACAGAGCTGGAAGGAGGTGATACTCCCAACACAGGGAATGCCAGCAGGTGATCAGCTTTCTCAACATGACTGAGCAACAGTGCCTCAGGAGGCTCAGACTTTCACGCCAGGTTGTTGCTGACAACTGGAGCCTCCTGGAACAAGACTTCCTTCCCAGTGGACCAGGTGGACATCCATTCTGAGTGGCCTTCGATGTTACCACAGCCCTGAATTTCTTCACCTCTGGCTCCTTACAGCAATCTGCTGATGACAGCTGCAGGATTTCACAATCTGCTGTCCCCAACTGCATCTTCCAGCTGACAAATACCATGGCTACCAGGGCCACCATTTATGTCCACTTTGCTACTGCTGAGGAGAGTCAGACACATAGGCCTCTGGCATTTGCTGCAGTGGCTGGATTCCCACAGATACAGGGAGTATGGGACATCATTTTGGAATCCTAAGGGGCCTCGAAGTGCCCAAGACCCGGGTGCTACGAAACCCAATTTTGCTCCAATGTGTTTTCGACACCTTTTAAAGTGGCAGTCCATGCCACCAGCACGCTTAGCATCTCTTCTTTTCACTGTAGTGTCAAAGTGGAATTGCCAGTCATGCCAGTGAAACGTTATCACATTCCAATGAATTGCCAGCTTCCCTTACTTTCCAGGCCATATTTTGCCTTGATTCTCTCTTGTAAGATAAGACAATTCACACAGGAACAGGGATATTGACACTCAGAATCAAAACTTCAGCTGTCTGACTGCATGTGCTGAAATTAGAAGGGACATTGCTTTGCTGCCAAGTTAAGCTGGAGTTAATCAAGTATTAATTGGGCCTGAGATGAATCAATGCTTGGCTCTCTTACATCGCTTCGCTCTGCTGAAACACGATGAGCTGCAATAATTGAGCAAAGCTGAAGGCCCATTAAAGCAGACCTCTGGAGCTTTGGCAAACCACATTGATTTTATGCACATTCGCCTGAAGAGGAACACATGTTACAGGGTGACGACATTATGTGTTGATGAATATAGCTTTAAAACTGGCAGCAGTCCATCAGCCGGTCCTTATACTCAGGTCCGATGGAAAGGGATATATAGCATGTGGTCGATCTGCTACCACCAGTATCCTGCCCCAGGCCTTAGTTGAAAATGACCCTCTAATGCAGTGCAAACAGTTACAAACTTACAGTGTTCCAGGTCTAGTAATTGGGGGAGTAGGTATTACAAATATCAATAAGTCTACATGGATGTTACTATGATCGCCTGAGCCAAAAGGATTTATAACACAGATAGGGGGGCACTTGCACTCCATTTCCTTATTACCTGTGGCCCCTCTGCAGATTTGCTTCTTGGTTTGACTCTATGTTGATGGGTCACTGAGCCATGGGCATTGATAAAGCTTAGATTCAGCCCATTCACGTGCTCCTTGTTGTCCTAATTGAACCATTAAAATATAAAAATGTAAGAAATAGTAGCTGCAGTAGGCTATTTGGCCCTTCAAGCCTGCTCCACCATTCAAGAAGATCTTGGCTGGTGTTCTACCTGAACTCCACCTTCCTGCACTATCCCCATATCCCTTAATACCCCTAGTACCCAAAAGTCTATTCATCTCTGTCTTGACTATACTCAACAACCGAGCATCCACAGCTCTCTGGAGTACAAAATTCCTAAAATTGACAACACTTTGGAGTGAAGAAATTTCCCCTCATCTCAGTCCTAAATGGCTGACTCCTTATTCTGAAAATGTGACCCCATGTTCTAGATTCCCCAGCCTGGGGAAACATTTTCTCAGCATCTACCCTGTCAAGCCCCTTAAGAATTTGATATGTTTTAATTAGATCACTCGCATTCTTCAAAACTCCAGGGAATACAGACCTAGTTTACTCAATTTCTCCTCATAGGACAGTCCTTCATCCCAGCAACCAGTCTAGGACAAGTACTAGGGAAAATTGGAGAATTTCTTTGCCTTGAGCAGGCTCAGTAGAACTCTGCATTCCATGAAGAGTGAAAACATTCCATTGACGGAGGGCCTTGCCCCAGTTTGACTCACAGTAATGAGGCCGCCAACCTGAATCCCCAGCCTATAACTCATCCAACTTTATATTTACTCAGCAATGTAGCCGGTGTGAGCCAGCACACAGTTGGTGCCCATTAGTCACCCTTACATTTCACTTTCTATATTCGTACTGGTCCGACCATCTGTTTATTCTATTAGGAGCTGCCCCAGCACTGTGGACCATATGCAGGAGACTTTCAACAGTGGCATCAAATTAACGTAGTATTGCCGATATCTGCCCAATGCCTCTATTTTCCCACCAGCTGCACCCACCAAACGGCCACTCCACTGAACGTGCTGTGGTGGAAAACCATCAAGCTGTAGCAGGCAGCCAGCTGGGAGGTAAGGCCCATTGAAGGAGTAGGTTAGGGCAAATACCAAGGGGAGGTTAAGGGACAAGAACGGGCTAGCAGCGGGACTGGAAGATTTTTGTGTGGTTTGATCAAGCTTTCCTCCTTCTCCCAGCCCAGCTTTATAAAAACCGGAAACTGTACCTTGTTGGAGAGGCCTCCAGCAGTCCCTTTACACATCGCCAGTTAAGTTTCTCAAGACCTGGAGAAAGTGAAACTAGCATACTTCGTCCATTGTTCCACCAAAATTGCGGCCAGAGTCCTATAATAGTTGTAGAACCCCAACTTGCATATTTGAATAACCTCCCACCTGTTTTGATCAAAAGTACTGGGCTTCCAGTTAAAGGCTTGCTTAAAAATTGAGTCATGCGGAAAAATGGGTGCAGTTGAGCCGATCGCCCAGTTTTTCAGGCCAGACTTTGTAAATCCCTCCTTTAAACCATAGTTAGGACCCTGCTGGACTATTGCATTCAATTCTGGGCACCACATGTTAGAAAAGATGTTAAGGCCTTGGAGATGATGCAGTGGAGATTGAAGGTGCACAGATTTATTCCAATGATACCAGGGATAAGAGACTTCATTTCTGTGGAGAGACTAGACTGGGTTTGCTCTCCTTAAAGCAGAGAAGGTTAAGAGGTAATTTGATAGAGGTGGTCATAGTCATGAATGGTTCTTATAGAATAAACAAGGAGAAACTGTTTCCACTGGCAGAAGGGTCGGTAATCAGAGGACACAGATACAAGATAATTTGCCAAAAGAGCCAGAAGTGGGTTGAGCTTTTTTTTTTCCAGAGTGAGTTATTATGATCTGGAATGCATTAAAGTGAAATGGTGGTGGAAGCAGATTCAGTTGTAACTTTCAAAAGGGAAATTAATGAATGCTTGAAGGAAAGAAAGTTGCAGGGCTATAGGGAAAAAGGAGAGTGGAACTAAGTGAATAACTCTTTAAAAGAGCAGCACAGGCATGATGGAGTGAATGCCCTTGTTCTGTGCAGAACCATTCTATGATTCTGTAACTAAATTTCAAATTCACCCACAGTGAACAGAAATGAGTATCACAGCTAACAATGAGAAACATGGTGAAACACTTGAAAGCTTGGTGCTGCCGGTTCACTTCTATAATTACTGAGAAACCAGGCTGAATCTTTCAAGGACCGTAACCCAGGACACCACCAAAGTTATGTAAAATAGAAGAATAAGATTGAACAAAATGTAATGATTAATTGATGCCAAAGTTGAGTTCTAAAGGCTTGTAGATTGTATATACTAAAAGAAATAAGAAGTTCAGACTGTTTTGGAGTCCAATGAAAAGAATGGTTCAGAGAGGAAAAAATGCATGACTCTTGATTTCAACACAGGGGTGACGAAAAGTGTGCAGTGCTGTATATTTGAAGCTGAGGAGGGGAGAGTTCAGAGCATCACCACCCTAGGAACCAAAATCGAATAGAAAGAGGCGAGAAAGGCAACAAGAAAGAGAGATAAAAATTGGAAGTTAGAATTGGCATGTGATTGTCACCTGAGTTTTAATGCAATGATTAATAGGACATGATAAATGGTTGCTAAGATAACCATTGTTTTATAAAGGTGCAAAATGAATGGCCACTATTAGTGACAAAAAGAATACACGGCATCACTTGTCCTGTAACCTTAACAACAACTTGCATTTCTATAGCATCCCAAGATACTTCACAGGAGCGGTATAAAACAAAATTTTACAGCGAACTGCAAAGAGAGATGTTAGGATAGATGACTAAAAACTTGGTCAAAGAGGTAGGTTTTAGGGAGTGCCTTAAAGGAGGGAAGAGAGGTGGAGAGGTGCAGGGAGGGAATTCCAGAGCTTAAGGCCCAGGCAACTGAAGGCACGGCCACCAATGGTGGAGTGATTAAAATCAGGGATGCACAAGAGGACAGAACTAGAGGAGTGCAGATATCTCAGAGGGTTGTGGGGCTGGAGAAGATTACAGAGATAGGGAGGAGCGAGGTCATGGAGAGATTTTAAAATGAAGTTGAGAATGTTAAGGACGAGGCATTGCTTAATTGGAACCATTGTATGTCAGTGAGCACGGGGGTGGGGGGGAGGGGCGCGGTGTGGGTGATGGGTGAACAGGACTTGGTGCGAGTTAAGACGCGGACAACGGAATGACCTCAAGTTTACGAAGGGTAGAATGTGGGAGGCCCTACAGGATTGCATTGGAATAATCAAGTCTAGAGGTAACAAAGGCATGGATGAGAGTTTCAGAAACAGATAAGCTCAGGCAGAGGCAGAGTCAGAGGATGTTACGGCAGTGGAAATAGAGAGTCTCAGTGATAGCGCAGATATTTGGTTAACAGCTCATTTCGAGGTCAAATATGATACCGAAAGTTGCAATCAGTCTGGCTCAGTTTCCGACAGTTGCTAAAGAGAAGGCTGGAGTCAGTGGCTAGGGAAGAGAGTTTGTTGTAGGAACCAAAGACCTTGGATTCAGTCTTCTCAATATTTAGTTGGAGGAAATTTCTGCAGATTCAGTACTGGATGTCAGATAAGCAGTCTGACAATTTTGAGACAGTTGATGGGTCAGGAGTGGTGGTGGTGGGGTATAGCTGGGTGTCGCCAGTGCACATGCGGAAAATGATGTGTTTTCAGATGTTGTCTGCAAGGGGCAGCATGTAGACGAGAAATAGAAAGGGGCCATGGATAGATCCTTGGGGGCACTAGAGGTAACAGTGCAGAAGTGGGAAGAGAAGCCATTGAAAATGATTCTCTGGCTATGATTAGATAGATAAGAATGGAACCAGGCAAATGCAGTCCCACCCAGCTGGATGACAGTGGAGAGGCCAACTGTGTGGTCAACCGTGTCAAAGGCTGCGGACAGGTCGAGAAGGACGAGGAGGGAAAGCTGGCCTTTGTCACGGTCACACTGGATGACATTTGTGACTTTGATTAGAGCCATTTCATTACTGTGGCGGGGCAGAAATCTGATTGGAGGGATTCAAACATGCAGTCCCTGGAAAGATGGTGCATGGATTTGGGAGGCGACAGCACATTCAAGGACTTTGGAGAGAAAAGGAAGGTTGGAGATGGGCAGTAGTTTGCAAGGAAGGAGGGGCCAAGGGTCAATATCCTCAAGACCTTTCCCTTGTGCAAACCTTCCATCCCAAAAATGTTCTGCTACTATAGGTCTGCACTGGCACAGGATCTGCAGAACCTGACCACAAAGAATAATACAAGTATAGTGTCATAATATACTGTGGCCATATGCAATCTTATGACATCCTCCTTGAAACAATGAACCTGTGACAAAATAAGGCAAAATAACTGGCCACCTTACAGTAGCAGTAACTCTCAATATAAATACTCTGTAATATTCATAAAGCAGATCTTAAGGAAACTATCTCAGTGTCCTCCTTGAAGCATTCATCCACTGCTTGAAGAATTAGCTCCAACCTGCCAGGACTGAAGTTCGCCTTCATATCTTTGAAGCTGGACCCAGAAACCCTCATTGGGCTCCACCGCTGGCCTGGCTGACTTCACATGCTGCAGAAATAAAACACAGTGACAGCTTTAAAATAAGTCAGTCAGGCTGTCCTGATATCCCAGTAGGGATCAGAGCTTTTCTAACCATCAAGGTGTCTGGTTGGATTCATTGCCTGCTCTACCTTGGCTGATCTTCACTTTCCAGCAAGTGTCAACTAGCAATAGACAGTAGTGGAAACATTGGCTGATGTGGTCCCCCTCACTGGCTAGGTTGTACCAGGGCCAATTAATACTGACCCCACTTCCACCCTAACTAAGCACAGCCCAATGACCCAACCTGGACCTTTCCAGTTCTGTACGACACAGCACCATATAGGGCAATATGGTTCCCCACCAATAGACCTATCAATTCCAAATGGCTCAGGTTCATACTAGAAAGTCAAAGTGCCTTTGGAGAGCAGCAGCGGCCCAAGAGGACAGCAGGGATAAAAGGAGCAGCAGAAGCCCGAGAGCAGAGTGAGAGCAGTGGACGGAGAGAGCACACCGAGAGCAGTGGAGACCCAAGAGCACAGCTAAAGAAGCTGAGGCCCAAGAGCACAGGGAGAGCAGTGAAGGCCTAAAAGCAGAGCAGGGATAAAAGGAGCAGTGAAATGGTGAATCCAAAAACAGCAACAAAAATCAAAGAGTGCATCAAAGGACAGCAGGTAGGTGACTGGTTTGTCTTTTGTATGTGTTTTTTTTGCTCTCTAAGTTAAGGCAGTTAACTAATTAACTATTATTTAGTTAATAGTCTAATAAGTTTTACATTTAGCAAGTTTTAAGTAGGCTTAAGTTTAAGTAAGTTTTAAGTTTTTATTTTTGATCAGTTTATATAGTTGTCTAATAAATAGGGCATCACAGTCCTGTTAAATGCACATCCTGTTCCATGTGGGAACTCCAGGATGCTCCTCATGTCCTGGACAATCACATGTGCAGGAAGCATTGTCAGCTGGAGGAGCTCAAGCTCTGGGTTTCAGAACTTGAGCATCAGCTGGTATCACTGCGGTGTATCCGCAAGGCTGAGGGTTATGTGGATAGCACGTTTCTAGTGGTGGTTACCCTGCAGCTTAAGAATGTGCAGCCACAGAGGGAATGGGTACCCACTCGACAGACAAGGAGGACCAGGCAAGTACTGCAGGGGTCCGCTGAGTGCATTTCACTATCTAACAGGCAATGGGAGGAGGCAGGTCAGGACAGCAATATTGAAAGGGAATTCTAGAGTTAGGGGAACAGACAGGCATTTCTGAGGCTGCAGACGTGACTCAAGATGGTATGTTGCCTCCATGGTGCCAGCATTAAGGATATCACTGAGCAGTGTAAGTGTTATACATTCCTACAGAGAGAGAAAGAGGCTGTGGAACTTGATTAGGCCTGAAACTAGGCCTGATGCTTGATTAAACCATACCCATTGCTCCTGATGCAGTCAGCATGCAGATTTACTGACACCTGCTAACTTAAATGATTGTAGCATGCAGACAATGCTAAGTACGCTGTTGTGTGGCTGCATGTCTGAGCGAGGGCACACAATTGTGAGAGGCTAGCGCCAGTTAATGTTAGCCTACACTACTTAAAGCCACCAGGGCTTAAAGGGAGTTGCATTGTGGCTGAAGCAGATGCTGGAAGTCATTCCACAACTGATTCTGACCTGTGAAAGATACAGGAATGGCAGAACATGGCAGAGAGCAGGCTCCAAGATTTTCCAATGCTGCACTGGAGATCTTAGTGCAGGAGGTGGACAGGAGGAAAAATGTCACCTATCACAGAGGGCCAGGAGACCCTCCAGACAAACTTTGGGAAGGCAGTGTGACCAGATAGCCGTGGTGGTCAATGGCAGCAATATAGCCTCAAGGTCCTGGATGCAGTGCTGCAAGAAGTTCAATGACCTCACATGAATGGTCAAGGTCAGTGAACGCATCTTCCAATGCCATATTCCACCAACTGCCCCACTAGCCTCGCACACTGCTCAATGCAGCACACACCCATTACTCACCTACCAACAATCTCTATCAATCACAACTCATACCTCACATTCATAGCTTCACCTCACCCTCATACACTTAATACTGCTCAAGCCTCACACCCACATCTCACAGCTTGCACACTCTGCCAATTATTCAACCATGACAAGCACATCACGCAAACATACGAACATATGAACATACGAACATACGAATTAGGAGCAGGAGTAGGCCACTCGAGCCTTCAAGCCTGCTGCGCCATTCAATAAGTTCATGGCTGAACTGATTACTCCACATTTCCACCTACCTCCGATAACCTTTCACCCCCTATTGCATATTGCACCACACTCGCTGACACACATCCCTCTCTCCTGCAGGGCAAGGTGGCAAACCGGAGGCAAGAGCAGGGTGGTGTAAAGCTGCATGTCTTCATCCCAATGGAGGAAATGGTGCTTGCCACCATTGGAACTGCATACCATAAGCTGAGCCAGCTGTGGGGCTGAAACAATTGAAAGTGACGGTATCCTGATACCTAATCCTCCTTCACACATCCCACTTCCCCCTCATCCCACAATCTCTTCTGATTTACAAGCTGCAAATGGTGTGAAAATGTACATCTTGCTTTCTGCCTCCCACCTCCCCTCACCACACCGCTACCCTTTATGCCTTTCTCCTTTCAGATATGCAGGAGTGACAACCTGGCCAGGCAGTGGTGACAGAGAAAGAGGTGCAAGAGCAGAAAGACAGTGAGGTCGAAGAAACACCATAACTCACTCATACTTGCAGCTACCAGCTCAGACACTGACACTGCATGTACTTTAGAGGATAACTTAGACGTGAGATCGGCATGTAGTGAGATGTGGTGCATGTGCACGAGTGACCTGCGGATAGAGCAGGGGACAAAGGCAGCATAATTAGCAGCTCTCAGGAGGGCGAGATTGTACATGAGCTCTACTGCCAAGGACTTAGATGAGGACTCTGATGGGAAGGCCTACAGAAGAACGCCGATGCTTGGTGCATTGGGAAGCCTGCCAGAAAGCCTGTGGTCAATGTCAAGGAGCATGGATGAGTCCAGAACCAATATGGCACAGGGCTTTGTGCAGAGCTTGGAGCCGTCCTGTCAGAGTGGAAGTGGTGACCCAACTCCATGAGAAAACTTGTGGATCCAACCATAGGGCAGCATTTAACGGCCGTGTCTCGGCTTTCATTGCAGCACAAGTAGAAGCTACCCATCATCTGGGTGCTACAGTGGCAGTTCAGACTGAAGTCATGCAAGGTCAGCTTGCTGCTACGCAAGCCCAGACTCATTAATGTCACAATCTTCCTAGTCTGCATACTTCTGGCACACACTTCCTTCACGTGTACTAATGCCCTCAACAGAATGACATCCGGCACAGCTAGCACCACAGGTAAGTGCACACACCGCAGGTGCTATTTTGGAGGCTAAACAGCACTCGTAGCACCAAAAAAAACAGGTGCTATGGGGAGAAACTTCGCAGCCAGAGAGTCCACTGTTGATCACTCAGTAGTTTGGTTCACAGACACTTAACATGGTGATGGAATTCTTCAAGTGTCAAACAACAGACCAACAATAAAGTGCCTTATGTTAACCATTTTGGACATGTTAATAGTAATCACAGTCTAAAACAGCATATTAAAATAAATCAGAAGTAAGAGAAGAAAAGGTTGAGCCTAATTTTTGGAATAATTAAATTTATTTAATGGGACTAATTGAAGGGCTTCCGTCTTTAAGTCTTGTTGGTCGCATCCCTTTCCCATTGATTTCTACAAAAGAAATTTGGTCAATAACATTTCATCTATTGAGAGCATTATGTCCGAAAACATTAAACTCTGCAGGAACAAAGTGCAGCTGTACGTTACCCACAATGCCGCAGTGATACGAAGGCTGCCTGCCACCCTCTGTTGCTGTAGAAACCATCCAATTAATATTGCGGGCCAGGTTCCATAACAGTCACAGCTGCCTATGTTTCCTCTCCAATTTCCTGCCCATTTCTCCCAAAGGTGCTGACGCATGGCCGGCGTGAGCTTACGCTCAACATTGGCACCTCATTCGAGTGGCCATTCTCCATGAGCAAGGCCAGAGAGTAGGTATTGCTAGGCTGTTCAGTCATAGGAACAGGAGTAGGCCATTCAGCCCCTCAAGCCTGCTCCACCTTTCAATTAGATCACGGCTGGCTTGCATCCCATCTCCATCTACCCTCCATTACTCCATATCCCTTGATACGCTTACCTAACAAAAATCAACTGAACTCAGCCTCAAAAGCTCGAGTATCTGCAGCCTTCCGGGGAGAGTGTGTCAGATTTCTACTGCTCTTTGTGTGAGAAAATGCTTCCTTATTTCCCGCTTAAATAGCCTGTCCCTAACTATAAGATCACTCTTGACAGTCCCCATCAGAGGAAATAGTTTGTCTGCAGCTACCCTATCAAATCCTCAAGGGTAGAGGGTGTCATGGAAACCGGACCTGTCTTCCCCTGTTGTCCACACTTCCACATTATCAAGGGTCACTGGACTGCAATCAGGAGTGCAAGCACCAAGCCACATGTCAACAGGTTCCAGGTTCAATCCCTCATTTGTGCCAAAGTCTCAGCCAAGGCTTCTGCAATTGGCCTCAGTGCCCCCAGTCTGGGTGGGAGAGTTGGGTTTCCACTCCTGATCACTATTAAGTGATTGCTGCTGGAGAGTGAATGTGTGTGAACATCAAGCGAGGCCTAAATCCAGCTACAGCTGCAATGCTCTCCATGCTTGACTAGCCTACAAACACTCACTTGGAGGGCTGCTGGCACCCCTAGGACAATATCCTTGAAACTGTAGAGCAGGAAGAAAAGTGGTTAAAAAAGAGTTTGCCTTTTCAGCAAGAAGTTACGCCGGACCTTTATAAATCACTGACTAGGCCTCGGCTGGAGTATTGCATCCAATTCTGAGCACCACGCTTTAGGAAGTCAAGGCCTTAGAGAGGGTGCAGAGTAGATTTACTTCAATGGGACCAGGGATGAGGGATTTCCGTTATCTGGAGAGAATGGAGAATCTGGGATTGTTCTTTTTAAAGCAGAGAAGATTAAGAGGAGATTTAATAGAGATGTTCAAAATTATGAAGGGTTTTGATAAAGTAGATGGGGAGAAACTGTTTCCAGTGGCAGGAGGGTTGGCAATCAGGAGACACAGATTTAAGGTAATTGGCAAAAGAACCAGAGGAGAGTTGAGGAGAGATGTGTTGCCTGAAAGGGCAGTGGATGCAAATTAGGTAGCAAATTTCAAAAGGGAATTGGATAAATACTTG
Organism: Heterodontus francisci; assembly: GCF_036365525.1. Lineage (NCBI taxonomy): Eukaryota > Metazoa > Chordata > Chondrichthyes > Heterodontiformes > Heterodontidae > Heterodontus > Heterodontus francisci. The sequence goes on from NC_090381.1 coordinate 25,897,566, forward strand.
AAAGGGAACAATTTTCAGCACTATGGAGAAAGACTGGGGAGTTGAACTAATTGGATAGCTCCTTCAAAGAGCTAGCACAGACACGCTGAGCTGAATGGCCTCCTACTGCACTGTATGATTGTACCTCACCCTCGCATTGCAGAACAACACAGACAGCTGAGCTATCCACATAAGTGATGGATGGTGATGGCATTATCCAGTGGGAATTCCCAGCAGGTCTCACTCCGTAGTGCAGTCTATTTATAACTCACCCACCTCGAATGCTTCCTGGAGGGAAAGGCATCTGTATTTCATGAGGTAAGCAGTGCAGATGGCCGCTGATCTGCTGCGGCCATTCTTGCAGTACACCAGGGTCCTACCGCCCGCCCTCCCGGTATCTTCAATCGCATCAGCACACCTGTTGAAATACTTGTAGAGATTCTCAGCTGGGTCGTCGAAGACTGGGACCCGCATGGTGCTAATCTTCAGCCCTGGGAAGGGCTGCTGCTTTGACACATTGATGCAAAAAGTTACCCCCTCTCTGGACAGCAGTTCATCATTACAGGCCGATCGGGAGTTACTGATCAGCAATGAGTCAGTGAGCTTACACAGCTGAAGCATTTGACGAGAGAAGGAGCAGGCTCCACCAATAAAAAGTGAAGCGGAGTTTTGACGGGAAACCCTGTGAAATAATCCGTCTCCTGGAAGTATCAGGACTCAGCCCCAATGACACTCCATCTTGGTCAAGTCACATTCAGCGGCAGCAGTGGGGCCAGCAAATAATGGGGGCATTCCTTGCACTTGGAGTGCATCCCTTTGGAAGCTGCCTTGTACTCCCAGTGAAGTGCGTGTGTGTGTGTAATGAATCTGCTGTATTTACAGCAAAGTCATTGCTCGGGAGGATTCCACCAGGTCCTAATGCCACCCGGCTTGTGCTTCAAGCAGTACAATATTTTCCATTGAAAGAAAGAATACTTCTTTCGGGGCAACAATGAATAAATAAACATTTTCTGATTCCTTTCTTTGTGTTTATTTTTCTCTTCCAATTTTCCAATGCAGTTGTCCTTCAGTATCACATCCACATAACTATTCATTATGTGCTGACCTGAGCAGTGGGTTTTGGCATGCTATTTGACAGTGTGAGGCATCACAGCCAAGACTGATCCTACCCTCACTTACACACAATTTACGTTGGCTGAATTTTTATTCCAGTGATGCTATAAGGCCAATAGCAGCACCCTAGTTACCACTGGAAATGAGATCAGCTTGTTCATCTCAGAGGAAAGCCATCTAGACAAGTAAATACATCTGCTGCGCACCAAGACGTCATGCCTGGGAAAGGTGAGGAGCTGCACCTCATCTTTGTCTCAGGGATGTCACACACAAGTGGCGAGGCTTTTGATGGAATTCACCTTCTCACAATTCTGTCCTCACAAGCCACCATGAAGAAAGGCTGGCCAAACGCATTTTGGGTGAAACAGTGTGACAGTCTTGAGCCAGGAAGATGAGGAATGGATTAGCTAACCTTACATTCTGTGATTTCATTGTTGCCTTCTCAGTTACAGGTGAACTGTTGAACTCCTGAAATTGGTTAATGTTATTTGGGCAGCTCAGGGTAGATGGAGAGGGTGAAAATCAGCTAAGGTATTCATTTCTCCATTGCCAACCAGTGGCTCAGGATTGAGCAGGCCTGTGGTGCCCTCCATGGTCCAATAGCCTGCGTACTTCCCTCTTTAGGCCCACCCATGAAAAATGTCATGTGGGTGAGGTACCTGATAGCTGCCCAGCTCGGCACCCAGAGTGAGTATGGAGAGAATATGGTAGAGAGGCAAAAATTAAACATACAATTTCCATGTGAAATAACTATCTTTCGGATTGATAGTTATCAGAATACTCAATAGACTGAGATAATCAAGTACTCCATAGGACATAACAGTCCGTGTGTTCTTAGGGCCTCAGGAAACAGGTGTGAGGGAATGTAGGCTGGAGTGCAGCAGGACAGCCTTGGAATAGGAGGCTGGATGAATACTATGGGGCTCTGACCAGTTAGTTTAGGGGAATCAGGGACTATTACCATGTAACTTTCCCTGAGGAGCTTAGGAGTTCATGAAAGAACAAACTGATCACAGACCATGGAAGGAGTGAGTTGTATAATATGTCTTAACATGCCTTCTCATATTTCTTATGTATGGATGAAAGACTGTGGATAAGCACTGACTTTTTGAGAGGGACGACAGCAATGGAAACTCTAGCACCAATGTGTTTCTCCACTCCTCATGTCTACTTTCTAGCCTGCTGAACTGATTCAAAGTGAGATGTGGTTTGCCTAACATTGTGTTACTATCCTGTACAATTGTCAGTAGAGGCTGAGTGGCTTCAGTGTCAAGACTGGAGCAGTGTCTGGCATGATCAGGATGTCCTTGTGCATGACTGGATAGTACGTGTTGGGAGGCTATTTGATGTGAATGGCCCAGTCCTCTGCACATCCAACATTCACACTCAATAGTTCCAGTAGGAGTCTTTGGACAGCAATTAAAAAGCTGTACTTTTTTCAAAGAACAAAGAACAAAGAACAAAGAAAATTACAGCACAGGAACAGGCCCTTCGGCCCTCCAAGCCTGCGCCGATCCAGATCCTCTATCTAAACATGTCGCCTATTTTCTAAGGGTCTGTATCTCTTTGCTTCCTGCCTATTCATGTATCTGTCTAGATACATTTTAAAAGACGCTATCGTGCCCGTGTCTACCACCTCCGCTGGCAACGCGTTCCAGGCACCCACCACCCTCTGCGTAAAGAACTTTCCACGCATATCCCCCCTAAACTTTTCCCCTCTCACTTTGAACTCGTGACCCCTAGTAATTGAATCCCCCACTCTGGGAAAAAGCTTCTTGCTATCCACCCTGTCTATACCTCTCATGATTTTGTACACCTCAATCAGGTCGCCCCTCAACCTCCGTCTTTCTAATGAAAATAATCCTAATCTACTCAACCTCTCTTCATAGCTAGCGCCCTCCATACCAGGCAACACCCTGGTGAACCTCCTCTGCACCCTCTCCAAAGCATCTACATCCTTTTGGTAATGTGGCGACCAGAACTGCACGCAGTATTCCAAATGTGGCCAAACCAAAGTCCTATACAACTGTAACATGACCTGCCAACTCTTGTACTCAATACCCCGTCTGATGAAGGAAAGCATGCCGTATGCCTTCTTGACCACTCTATTGACCTGCGTTGCCACCTTCAGGGAACAATGGACCTGAACACCCAAATCTCTCTGTACATCAATTTTCCCCAGGACTTTTCCATTTACTGTATAGTTCACTCTTGAATTGGATCTTCCAAAATGCATCACCTCGCATTTGCCCTGATTGAATTCCATCTGCCATTTCTCTGCCCAACTCTCCAATCTATCTATATTCTGCTGTATTCTCTGACAGTCCCCTTCACTATCTGCTACTCCAGCAATCTTAGTGTCGTCTGCAAACTTGCTAATCAGACCACCTATACTTTCCTCCAAATCATTTATGTATATCACAAACAACAGTGGTCCCAGCACGGATCCCTGTGGAACACCACTGGTCACACGTCTCCATTTTGAGAAACTCCCTTCCACTGCTACTCTCTGTCTCCTGTTGCCCAGCCAATTCTTTATCCATCTAGCTAGTACACCCTGGACCCCATGCGTCTTCACTTTCTCCATCAGCCTACCATGGGGAACCTTATCAAACGCCTTACTGAAGTCCATGTATATGACATCTACAGCCCTTCCCTCATCAATCAACTTTGTCACTTCCTCAAAGAATTCTATTAAGTTGGTAAGACATGACCTTCCCTGCACAAAACCATGTTGCCTATCACAGATAAGCCCATTTTCTTCCAAATGGGAATAGATCCTATCCTTCAGTATCTTCTCCAGCAGCTTCCCTACCACTGATGTCAGGCTCATCGGTCTATAATTACCTGGATTTTCTCTGCTACCCTTCTTAAACAAGGGGACAACATTAGCAATTCTCCAGTCCTCCGGGACCTCACCCGCGTTTAAGGATGCTGCAAAGATATCTGTTAAGGCCCCAGCTATTTCCTCTCTCGCTTCCCTCAGTAACCTGGGATAGATCCCATCCGGACCTGGGGACTTGTCCACCTTAATGCCTTTTAGAATACCCAATACTTCCTCCCTCCTTATGCCGACTTGACCTAGAGTAATCAAACATCTGTCCCTAACCTCAACATCCGTCATGTCCCTCTCCTCGGTGAATACCGCTGCAAAGTCCTCGTTTAGAATCTCACCCATTTTCTCTGACTCCACGTATAACTTTCCTCCTTTGTCCTTGAGTGGGCCAACCCTTTCTCTAGTTACCCTCTTGCTCCTTCCAGTCAATTGTAGTGCTTCCGACTATTGTCCTGGCTGAAGTCAGCTACCTCAGCACAGACCAGGCATTGAACCTGTAATGTTCTGGTGTGTACTGCTCAAACTCGCACAAGGCAATACACTGAGCTATTAGTTTAGTTTAGTTTAGTTTAGTTTAGAGATACAGCACTGAAACAGGCCCTTCGGCCCACCGAGTCTGTGCTGACCATCAACCACCCATTTATACTAATCCTACACTAATTCTATATTCCTACCACATCACCACCTGTCCCTATATTTCCCTACCACCTACCTATACTAGGGGCAATTTATAATGGCCAATTTACCTATCAACCTGCAAGTCTTTGGCATGTGGGAGGAAACCGGAGCACCCGGAGGAAACCCACGCAGACACAGGGAGAACTTGCAAACTCAACACAGGCAGTACCCAGAATTGAACACAGGTCGCCGGAGCTGTGAGGCTGCAGTGCTAACCACTGCGCCACTGTGCCGCCCATTAGATGGGCAGCATCCATCCAGTTACATTTGAATCCAATTTTAATTAATTGCTTTAAAGAGCTGTGGCTCAGATAGTAGCATGCTTACCTCCGAGTTAAAAGGTTGTGAGTTCAGTTCTCATCCAACAAACTTAGCACATGATTTAAGGGAGTGTGGTTCTGTTTGGTTGAGATGTTTACTCAGACTCTCTGTGCCCTTTCAGGTGGGTGTCAAAGATGCCAAGACACTGTTTTGAAGAAGACCACGGGTGTTCCCCCCGGAACCTGGCCAATATTTGCCCCCCAACCAACATCATTAAAACAGATTATCTGGTCATTATCACATTGTCCTTTGTGGTAGTTAGCTGCCAAATGTCCTAATTACAATAGTCACTACTCTTCAAAAAATATTCCATTGGCTGTTAAGCACTTTGGGGCATACTGAGATCATGAAAAGTGCTATATAAGTACAAGTCTATCTGTAACATCTTCTCAACTATGCCATTTTGCCTTGGTCCCCAACCCTGCTGGAGTTTGCACTCACTCTCTGCCTGAAAAATGAAAATAACAACCATTTATAATCGATACCAGTACATCATGACAATACACAGACCTAACTGAGACTCAGTTGCTATCACAATCTGTGAGGGCAATGATCATGGCAGGTTATAAATACTGAGCAAGAACAGAGATTAGATAACAGGCATTAAATCACATTTGTAACTGTAATTGTTCATCATAAAAATAGCTTCAATAGTTACTCTTTGTTTTGTAAAATTTTGTATTCATAAAGGTGAGGGATGTTGATGCGAGGTAATGGAATGGGATTCTTGCCCTTTTAGATATCCAGTGTATTCCGAGATCTCTGCATTCCTCCAATTCTGGGCTTTTGTACATCGCTCACTCCCTTTGCTCCACCATTGGTGGCAATACCTTCAGCTGCCTGGGCCCTAGACTCTAGTATTTCATCCCTAAACCTTTCCGCATTTCCAACTCCCTCTCATCTTTTAAAACGCTCCTTAAAACCTACCTCTTTTGATGAGGTACCTTAATATTTACTATTTGGCTCAGTGTCAATTTTTTGTCTGATTACGCTCCTGAAGTGTCTTGGGATGTTTACAACTTTAAGGGCACTAGGTAAATACAAGTTGGCATTGTTGTAAACATCAAGCGCTCCCAGGTCAGGTAGAGTACAGATGAATAGAAAATGAGATTTTCCCCAACACTGTCCCATCAAAAACCCCCAGGGCAAGTACAGTATGTTGTATATATGGAGGAAAGCTCCCTCAATTATGCTGCTATAATCAACCCCAATCTCAGAAGTGCCGTCATCACCATCCCCAGTGTGGAATTTGTCATTTCTCCAACTCAAGTACTTTGTAGCTTTTCTGGGTCTTGTCTATTTTGTGACAACTAGTGTATGGGTAAAATAACCCACAAATGCTCAGAGATGTCCATAAAATATTTTCAGCACTCGTGCTGAACTCTAGAAGAAGAGTAATAAAAACAAGAAATGCTGGAACCACTCAGCAGGTCTGGCAGCATCTGTGGAAAGAGAAACAGAGTTAACGTTTCGGGTCAGTGACCCTTCTTCGGAACGGAAGAGCAATATTGGGTTTATGAAATGACCCATGGGGGTTTCCTCCATAGAACCTGGAGCTAATGAAAATCTCGCTCACAGATAGCATCTGAACCCAATTTGTGACTAGAACCAAAACACCAATCTTGTCAAGAGGGAAGAAAGGGCTATGTTCTGATAAGCATGAAAGATGGTCCTCCTTTTACCTTGTCTCATCACCCCACCCACCCCATTGTAATTATGGCCAAAACAACATGAAAGGTGCGGTCGACGGTGCTATCAAGTGGCCTTTGCTCAGCAATAACCTGCTCACTGACGCTCAGTTTCGGTTCTGTCAGGGCCACTCAGCTCCTGACCTCATTACAGCCTTCATTCAAACATGGACAAAAGAGCCGAACTCAAGAGGTGAGGTGAGAGTGACTGCCCTTGACATCAAGGCAGCATTTGAACGAGTGAGGCATCAAGGAGCCCTAGCAAAACTGGAGTCGTATAGGATTGGGGGAAAACTCTCTACTCGTTGGAGTCATACCTGGCACAAAGGAAGATGGTTGTGGTTGTTGGAGGTCAATCATCTCAGCTTCAGGACACCACTGCAGGAGTTCCTCCGGGTAGTGTCCTAGGCCCAACCATCTTCAGCTGCTTCATCAATGACCAAGGTCAGAAGTGGGGATGTTCACTGATGATTGCACAATATTCAGCACCATTCACGACTCCTCAGATACTGAAGCAGCCCAGGTCCATATGCAGCAAGACTGGGACAATATCCAGGCTTGGGCTGATAAGTGGCAAATAACATTCATGTCACACAAGTGCCTGGTAATGACCATCTCCAACAAGAGAGAATCTAACCATCTCCCCTTGGCATTCAATGGGATTACGATCCCAGAATCCCACACTATCAACATCCTGGGGGTTACCATTGACCAGAAACTGAACTGGAGTAGCCATATAAATACCGTGGCTACAAGAGCAGGTCAGAGGCTAGGAATCCTGCAATGAGTAACTCACCTCCTGACTCCCCAAAGCCTGTCCACCATCTATAAAGCACAAGTCAGGAGTGTGATGGAATACTCTCCACTTGCCTGGATGGGTGCAGCTCCAACAACACTCAAGAAGCTCGACACCATCCAAGACAAAGCAGCCCACTTGATTGGCACCCCATCCACAACCTTCAACATTAACTCCCTCCACCACCGACACACAGTGCCAGCAGTGTGTACCATCTACAAGATGCACTGCAGCAATGCTCCTTAGACAGCACCTTCCAAACCCACAAGCCATATCACCTAGAAGGACAAGGGCAGCAGATGCATGGGAACACCACCAAGGGCAAGTTGCCCTCCAAGCCACACACCATCCTGACTTGGAACTATGTCGCTATTCCTTCATGGTCGCTGGGTTAAAATCCTGGAACTCCCTTCATCACAGCACTTTGGGTGTCCCTATTCTACACGGACTGCAGCGGTTCAAGAAGGCAGCTCACCGCCACCACCTTCTCAAGGGCAATTAGGGATGGGCAATAAATGCTGGCTTAGCCTGCCACACCTACATCCCAAGAATGAAAGAAAAAAGATCTGATTCTTCTGTGAGTTGTTTCACTATGGTTATTTATAGCCCAGGATGTAAGCGCACTTGGATCTAATAAATCAATTTTGTTTTTAAGTGTTTGACATGAACCTGACTATTTGTCACCACTTTAGGGAAGGTCTGCTCCAACAATGTGCCACTCCAGTTAGCCAGTAAACTAAAGTTTGAAATAGGGTTTTTCATAGAGTTGGGGTGAAATTAATTTGAAAGTATTTGCTTTGTGTATTGAACGTGTTTATGAGCAGATCAAAACACTTGTGAGAACAGCTGGAAAATATCAGAAGAGGTTAAGCAGAAGAAGGTTGCAGGAGTTCAGAGTAATTTAAAAAATCCATTAGCTAGCATCCTGTCTCTGTAAGTGTTAAGGTCCTGATAAATTCAGAGAACAGGCCACCAAGGGAGAACTAATACCGGAAGAAAAAAAAAGTACAATGCTGGAATGTTATGGAAATAAATTCAAGCATCCCAGAGGGAGCTGAGATACTCAGCTGTGCTGCACTGACTCAAGAGGGCTGGAGATAAGTATCTGCAATTTTTGCCAAAGATACAAGTGTACTGGCAATAAGTTGAATTAATTCAACTTATAATAATATCCAATGGACTTCTTTTCAAGGTTATTAACTTGTCAGGCAGGACTTTTTGGTCTTGGAGGAGGTGTGACATAGATTCACCAGAATGATACCAGAGCTAAAAGGGTTTAATTATGAGACTGGGTTGCAGAAACTTGTTGTGTATTCCCTTGAGCATAGAAGATTGATTGAAGCGTTCAAAATGTTTCAAAGTGGTTGATAGGGTAGTGTTACAACCAGTCTAGAAAGGTGTCTGGGGTTCTCTTTCAGCCTTCACCTGGTCTTACTGTAACAGGGTTTATTTTTAAACACACTGTATTTTTGAGCTCCCCCTTGGTGAATCCTTGTTCACCGCTTTCCAATTATAAGGCAAAGAAATGAGCACAAACTGGCTTTCTTAGGTTTAAAGAAGAAAAGTGAAATTTATTAAAACTTGAACTTAAACTCTAATTCGGTTAACACCTACGGATACACACCGCGCCCCACACTAGCATGTATATGCGATACGCACATGCAAATAGAGAAGAGCAGAAGAGAAATAATGTGGAGAGGTTCGAGGCAATATCTGAAGAGTTTCTTGTTACTGTGCTTCGAGCTCACTGTAGAGTCCTTCTGTAGGTAGTTCTTGCTTGTAGGTAAATCTTGCTTTTCATTGGGGCCCAGTATTCTTCTTAAACCTTGTTCACTGTAGGAGATTTGCTCTCTCGGGGTAGATGTGTCTTCAATGGATTCCAAAAGCTGGTGAGAAAGAGATGAGAGCAGACAGGAGAGTGATGTTCTCAATCCGGAAGCCAGGAGCTTTCTGTCTTCAAACACTGTTTCTCCAATTTAAAACTCCCCTAGCTGGCCCGCAGGTAGTCACGTGACTGACTGGTTTGGGAGCAGGGACTGGTTCCTTTGTTCCAACACTGTCTGCTAGTTTGCAAAAATGTCTTTCCGGCTAGGGGGCCTGGCAATTCCTTGTAACAGGCCCTCTTTTCTTCCCAGCAACAATTTGAAGTTTAATGTCCATGTGACAAAATTAATGTGCCTCATTCTTGGTTGGTGGGGGCCTGCATGACAGCAGATGCAGAGAAACTATTTTCTCTGGTGGGGGAATCAAGAATGAAGGGATTTAATCTTAAAATTAGAGCTCAGTCATTTAGGAGTGAAATCAGGAAGCTGCTTTTTGCAAAAATGTTAGTAGAAATCTGGAATTATCTCCCCCAAAAGACTATGGATGCTAGGACAATTGTAATTGAAATGTAGATTGATAGATTTTTGTTGGGTAGGAGCATCAAGGAATATGGATCCAAGGCAGGAAAATGGAGTTGAGGTGCAGATCAGCCATGATCTAATAGAATGGTAGGCTCGAGGGGCTAAATGGCCGATTCCTCTTCCTAATGAGGGTAATTTTAATCCCCCAAAACAGGCAGATTTGGGCCAGGTAGAAAGCGAAAATGTTACAAATTTCAAACATGGCTTGAACAACCGCACCACCACCACCACACCCCCCCCCCAACACTTCAGGTTTTAATGGAGGTGGGACAAGGATCTGGTGACCAATTTGCTCTCAGGAGGTGGGTCAGTCATTAAAACCTTTTAAGGACGCTGCTTGCCTCCATTTTAATAAGGTTTCTATTTTAAACACAGTTGTTGGGTTTCTCTAGCCTTGGGAAACCCAGCAGGTAAAAGGGCTGAATCCAAATGAAAGTGTCTTTACAGCACTGCTTGTGGGCCAGGAGGAGCAGGTATCTTTCTTCTAGGCCCAACAGCCTTATTTGCTTCATTCCCCATGATCACTGACCCCATTGCAATCGTTGAACTGCCAACCTCGCCCTACACATGGCTCCCCAACAATCATTGAACCCTAACCCCCACCCCCCCCCACTGCCACTAAACTTGCCTGTTCCTAGGCCTTGTGCCAAGCTGATCGCCCTCGAGGAACCTGGGGAAAAATGCCCACTTGCCCTGGAATTAAATACCTCACACCATTTGGGGAAACCCTCATTTCCAGGATCCTTAGCTCCTCCCACCCATTCTGAAACTCCGCCCCAGTATGTATTGGGGCCAATGTCCCTAACTTCCAATGCCAGCTGCACGTGAACAATAATCTAATTTAACTTTGCTGACTTTATGTCAATCTTGCACATTGAGCATAATAATTTGCAGTAAGTGGGACCCAGATAATGCTGAGCTAAATTGATACACTGGCACTGCCTTTGAAATCTCAGATTTTAATGGTGCTACTTAATCACAGTGAGTCTATTGTCAACACTTGGTGGAAGTGGGGCCCAGTGAGTTACTGTGATATACTTAAACTGCCTTTGTAAGCTCAGCTGTTAATTCCATCAATTAATAAAATGGATTAATTCTTACTCTCCATGCTTGGTGGGAATGGAGCGGACAAGCAGTTAAAATGGATTGGCTCCATTTCCCACTCAGTTCCCATTGGTCTTTGATTTTGACACCATTTGTTTTGTTTGCAGATGGGGTGCCCACTAGATTCAGACGGTGACACCTTGCATAAATGATAACCAGAGCCCTATGACATCAATTGGACTTGGACTGCATTTTAACCTGACCTGGATGGTTCAAGTTTCTTGTTAGGCTGAAGCAGGATGTGCTGCTCTGTATCTCCGAAGGAAGGCCTGGGACTCCTGTGCCCCAAGCTGGACCTTCCCTCTGCAGGACCATGCAGAACAACCCCTGTGGATTACCTGCTTGCTGGCAAGCCTTTCCTTGGTGCAGCCAGTGTCTTCCAGACACCCAAACTCCCACTCCAACCTGCCATTTGCCCAACCCCACCCACGCAAAACCTGCTCGGGGTTAAAATCTGTCTCAGTACTTTGCATTCTCTAACTTGTTTGACATTAGTGATTAACATGCTTCTAAATGTGTTGTCCCCTGTATGTTAAAAAAATAACTTGCCCTTACAGAACACATTTCACAACCTCATGATGTCCCAAGGCACATGACAACCAATGAAGTACTTTTTGAAGTGCAGTCCCTGTTGTAATACAGGAAGCGCAGCAACCAATTTGTTCACAGTAAGCTCCCTCAAAGAGTGATCTGATAATGACCAGATCATCTGTTTTAGTGAGGTTAGTTGTCGGATAAATATTGGTCAGGATACTGTGGAAACTCTTCAGCTCTTCTTTGAAATAGTGCCATGTGATCTTTTATGTCCATTTGAGAGGACAGTTGAGGCCTCAGTTTAATGACTCATCTGAAAGATGGTACCTCAGACACTGGTGCACTCCCTCAGTACTGCACTGAGGCGTCATTCTTGATTATGTGCTCACGTCTCTGCTGTGCGACTTGGACTCATAACCTTCTGACTCAGAGGCAAGAGTGCTGATTCACTCCTGACACACTATAAAAAAGCAATGTTAACCAAGAAATGCCAAGTCATTATCCTCTGTGATGACTTTGAAAAAGAGGTTAATTCATCTACTCAGTTGCTAATACGTATTCTAATAGGGGGCTGGTCATGTAAATATTAATATAATCTTCACCAGCTGATGCAAAACGGTTTGTCAAGCTAAAAGTCAGGTATATAGTGTTTCATTCGATGGGGGGGTGATTTTTCAGACTACTCCTCGAAAAGGTGTTAAGGTGAAGCTTTAAGGATTTGTCTGGTGTCTTTTGATGGATATTTCCTACATGGATAACTGCGTTCATGCAAGACCCAAATTACAGGCCTTTGTGTGCTGTGGGCCCATGCCCATGAACAACTGCACTAAGGCTGTCTAAACTGAATAGACAACACATCAAGGAGAAATTCACAGATGCTGCCAGACCTGCTGAGTATTTCCAGCATTTCTTGTTTTTATTTAAGGAGAAATTCATCCTGTTAGTTTCACCTAGATTTGAACAATGGGCCGGAAGTTTACGGTGGATGGATGAGAGCCGGACTCCGACGTGAAAGCCAGTGGCGAACCCGTTTCCGCCTAGCCTGGGGGTCCGTCCCATATTTTACGGATCCCCAGGCTTTAATTGTCCCGAGGCGGGACTTCCACCCACTTGAAGGAGGAGGTCCCGCCTCAGTGAGCTGCCGGCCAACAGCGGGCCAGTAGCTCTTAGTCCCAGCAGCGCCCCAGGGAGTGGTGGCCACTGCTGGGACTGCAGCCCAGTCGACGCCATGGATCAAGGAGGGAAGGTGAGTAGGGGCATGCCTCACCAGGGGGTTCAGTCCTTCCCTGGTGAGGCTGGAGTGGTCTTTTGCAGGGAGTGGGGTGTCTTGTATCCCGGGGGTGGGTTGGGAGACTGGGGCAACGCTCAATCGGGCACCCTGTGCCCGACTGCCGTGGCTCCACCCCCCGGGGCACGGAAAGGCCAGCAACCATCGCTGGGCGGCCTTTCTCGTCCCCAACGCACCCACTTGCCACGGGTAAAATACCCGTGGAGGCGGGTGAGGGCCCTTAGGTGGCCATTAAATGTCCACTTAAGGGTCTTGATTGGCCTCAGGCGGGCCATTTCCCCTCCCCGAACCCCCTCCTGATCGCCATAAACTTGTCCGGAGGCGGAATCGGGGCGGGTAGGCCTCCTGGAGCCTGCCGCTCAATTTTACGCTGCCCCACGCCATCATCCGTGACGGCGTAAAATTCAGGCCCTGGTCTCAGAAAACGTGACTAATACTTGGTCAATTTTGTGGCCAACAGTAGTTCTCCCTGCAAATAAATTGCATAAACGATTCCCTTGAGTACAGAAGATTAAGGGATGATCTAATTGAGGTGTTTAAGATGATTAAAAGATTTAATAGGGTCGATAGAGAGAAACTATTCCCTCTGGTGGGGGAACCCAGATGTAATCTTAAAGTTAAAGTTAGGCCGTTGGGGGATGATGTCAGGAAGCACTTTTTGACACAAAAGGTAGAGGAAATCTGGAATTCTCTCCCTCAAAAAAACTTGTAAACTTCAAAACTGAGATTGATAGATTATTGTTAGGCAAGGATATTAAGGGATATAGAACCAAGATGGGTAAGTTGAGTTAAGATACAGATCAGCCATGAACTAACTGAGTGGCAGAACAGGCTCAAGGAGCTGAATGACCTACTCCTAATCCTATGTTCCCTACGCTGGCTGTTAAAGAAGAATTGAAGATTGTGACAGCATTATTGAAAGTTGAGAAATGATCCACAGTTGATTGGGGGATTCCATGGACCCGCAACTCCCAGCAGGCACAGCTCATGACTGTTGAATGGATGGAAAATCACAGGCTGTGCACTCACTATTTTCTAAGATATGTTCAATGCAAACAGTGCTCTCTGCTGGCTGTCAGATAGCAGAACCACCTGTATATCATTGAGCTCTCAGGGGTTGGATGGTTCATTGGGTTAGCACATTAACTTTTCACCTCTTGGACCAGCAGTTGATTAGAGTGTTGAGATGAAAGTTTCAGGCAGTCAAGTTGGTTTAATTTTGTTTCTTTGGCCGTTCTTCCACATGGGCACTTAAGGAGAGCTAACTCTTGTAATGGTGAGAACGGAGAAAGGAAGAACAATTGTGAACATATATAGTGGCCCATATTTTCCTCTACTCACAAATTGTAGCCAAAAAGCATACTTGAATAAACAACTGCCACAATAATAGCAAGAAATTGTAACAAATTCTTGAACTGCTTTGAGGATTAATCCAACTTCAAAATAGCAAGAAAGTAATGATGAAGGAAAAAAAAGGCTAATTTAGTATTGTTTTAAGGCCTCCTTAAAGGCTAAACATGAAAAACTTACTTTGATTTATAGTACTGCAGAGAAGAATTATTTTTACAAATTTGTTTTTGGATGTGGGTGACACAGGTAAAGCAGCATTTATTGTCCTTCCCTAGTTCCCCCAAGAAGGTGAGATGGATCCTCTCCTTCTTGAGCCTTTGCAGTCCTTGTGCTGATGGTATTTCTTTGCTGGTGTTAAGTAGGGAATTCCAGAGTATTGATCCATTGATGATGAAGGAATGGCAGGCAATAAGTTGTCCAATAAAAACAGAAAGTGCTGGAAATACTCAGCAAGTCAGGCAGCAAATGTAGAGAGAGAAACAGAGTTAATCTTTCAGGTCGATGACCTTTCATTAGAACTGGCAATGGTTAGAAACGTAATAGGTTTTGAACAAGTGAAAGGGGGGGAGGAAGAAGAACAAAAGTGATAGGGCAGAGAGTGGGAGAGATTAAATTACAAAGATGTCATGGAACAAAAGTCAAAGGGCGGCACAGTGGCGCAGTGGTTAGCACCGCAGCCTCACAGCTCCAGCGACCCGGGTTCAGTTCTGGGTACTGCCTGTGTGGAGTTTGCAAGTTCTCCCTGTGTCTGTGTGGGTTTCCTCCGGGTGCTCCGGTTTCCTCCCACATGCCAAAAGACTTGCTGGTTGATAGGTTAATTGGCCATTATAAATTGCCCCGAGTGTAGGTAGGTGGTAGGGAAATATAGGGACAGGCGGGGATGTGGTAGGAATATGGAATTAGTGTAGGATTAGTATAAATGGGTGGTTGATGGTCGGCACAGACTCGGTGCTGTATCTCTAAAACTAAAATTAAAGGGATTGGTAAAAGCTGTAGTAAACAACATAGCAATTGTCCAGAATAATGAACAACTTGTCTGTAAGTGAAAACATGAAAAAACATGTTTAAGACTGGCACATGTTTAAAAAAAACACAATCAAAATGGGGGTCATGGTCTGAAATTATTGAACTCTATGTTGAGTCCACAAGGCTGTAAAGTGTCTGATCAGAAGATGAGGTGCTGTTCCTCAAGATTGCATTGAGCTTCACTGGAACCCGGCAGCAGGCCAAGGACAGAAATGTTGGCATGAGAACAAGGTGGGTGAATTAAAATGGCAAGCAACCAGAAGCTCAGGGTCATGCTTGCGGACTGATGGGAGGTGCTCTGTAAAGCGTTTACTCAATCTGCATTTGGTCTCGCCAATGTAGAGGAGACCGCATTGTGAGCAGCGAATACAGTACATGAAATGGAAAGAAGTACAAGTAAATCACTGCTTCAGCTGGATGGAGTGTTTGTGGCCTTGAATGGTGAGGAGAGAGGAGGTAAAAGGGCAGGCGTTACATCTCCTGCGATTGCATGCGAAGGTGCCGTGGTGCCATGGGAAGGAGATGAGGTGTTGGGGGTGATGGAGGAGTGGACCAGGGTGTCGCAGAGTGAATGCTCCCTTCGGAATGCTGACGGGGAGGAGAGGGGAAGGTATATTTGGTGGTGGCATCATGCTGGTGGTGGCGGAAATGGTGGAGAATGATCCTTTGGATGTAGAGGCTGATGGGTAGAAAGTGAAAAAAGGGGAACCCTGTCGCAGTTCTGGGAGTGAGAGGAAGGGGTGAGAACAGAAGTGCGGGAAATGGGTCGGACACAGTCGAGTGGCCTATCAACCACAGTTGAGGAAAAAGGAAGCCATATCAGAAGCACTGTTGTGGAAGGTTGCATCATCAGAGCAGATGTGACAGAGAGAGAGAAACTGGTAGAATGGAATGGAGTCCTTACAGGAGGCAGGGTATGAGGAAATGGAGTCAAGGGAGCTGTGGGAGCTGGTGAGTTTACAACAAATATTGGTAGACAGCCTATCCCCAGAAATGGAGACAGAAATATCGAGAAAGGGAAGGGAAGTGTCGGAGATGAAACATGTGAAGGTAAGGGAAGATTGGAAATTGGAAGCAAAGTTGATGAAGTTTTCCAGCTCCGGGCGAGAGCGGGAAAAGGCACCGATACAGTAATCAACGTACTGGAAAAAGAGTTGGGGAGGGGTCCTGAGTAGGACTGGAACAAGGAACATTCGACATACCCCACAAAAAGACAAGCATAACTAGGACCCATGCAGGTACCCATAGCAACACCTTTTATTTGGTGGAAGTGAGTGGAGTTGAAGGAGAAGTTGTTTAACGTGAGAACAAGGTCAGCCAGGCGGAAGAAGTGGTGGATGGGGACTCGTTGGGGATAATTTGTCCAGATTAGGTTGGTGTGTGATTTGGTGGGGAATTTAATACTGTTCCCATGACATTGCTGCTCAGTGGTGTCGAAGTCACCTTGCTGAGTTGCTGCAGTATATTCTATAATTTGTAAATGCTGCAACCATAGTGCATCAGCAGTAGAGTAGAACATTCACTCACCACCACCTTCTCAAGGGTAATTAGGGATGGGCAATAAATGCTGGCAAAGCCAGTGACGCCCACATTCCATGAATGAATTTTTAAAAACTCATACTCCTGAGTTGAGCCTTGTCTATGGTGGAAAGGTTTCTAAGAGTCAAGAAGTGAGCTGTTCATCACAAACTACACAGCCTCTGCCCTGTTATTGTAGCCAAGATGTTGATATGACTGTTCAAGTTAAGTTTCTGATCAATGCCAACTCCCGAGATGTTGGTGGCAAGGGATAAGGTAATGGTGGTGCTGTTGAATGCCAGAAAGAAATGAATGTGCTTCCTCTTGATCAAGAAAGATTTTGAAGCATAATGATAGCAATGACAGAAGTGAACAGTGCAGATATTTCTGTATTAGTACATGGGTTCTAGTGAGCATTACTGCCTATCTTGCAATGTAGCAAGAAGATGAAGAGTTGTCCAGGAGTACATAGACCAGAACATGATATTTTATTCCAGACAGTCAGGTAATACAGGATGGAACTGGAATCCAATCTTTAGTATTATAAGCTTTTATTTACAGAGATTCACTTTCTAAACATGCACCTGCAAACCCAACCACCACACTTTCAGTCTGCTCCTATTTATGGGAGCGCAAGTGAATCGCCAGTTAGCACCCACCACCTGAATATAATTAAACACTCAACATTTAATTAACACGTGACTCTTTGTAGGCATTACCATAATGCAATCCACCACCAATGACAGCAGGAATGACAACTACACTCAACATTTATGCCAAAAAAATCAAGAAATATAGATGAAAGTTCTGTATTTAAATAACACATTTCACTCCTCAAAGCAAGATTGTGAGAGACATTCCTGGCAAATGTTGTCTCCATCCTGTGTCAAGTTATGGTATTTCTACGTTCGAGCTTAACTTTTAGCAAAGTCAAGTATGGTAAATTTAAACTGGTCTCAGTTAACTACTTTTAACTAAACTTTTGTGCGAGGTATACAAAGAGGGTTACAGTGAACACACAATCCTGTCTGAATTTAAGTTGCAATGTAAATTCTTCATTGGCTCTTAAATTTTGAACACCCCAGAATCTGTTGAACCATAACTTAGCAAACTATAGACCCTCAAGAGGACAATGTTTATCTAATTATAGATTTCAATCAGGCAAATGTCACAAAAGTAACTATTACCTGCACTGGTTGGGTCATTGAAAATAAGCCAGTCTGATGTACATTGTATTAGCAATTCCTGGATATATAGGCACTGGGTGCTGATATTTATGAACATAGAATTTGGATCTAATTATGAATTTGATCTGATTTGATTGACAGTTCTGTATCCAGAGACTGCTCAGGCTCGGATAAATGCAGCAAAGACCACCATTTCAATTCACTTAGCGATAAGCAGCAAGGCGGAACTCCCATGGAACCAAC
This sequence comes from Heterodontus francisci, assembly GCF_036365525.1. Classification (NCBI taxonomy): domain Eukaryota; kingdom Metazoa; phylum Chordata; class Chondrichthyes; order Heterodontiformes; family Heterodontidae; genus Heterodontus; species Heterodontus francisci. The sequence goes on from NC_090381.1 coordinate 25,915,632, forward strand.
TGCCCATGTCATATTTCCCAAGGTCCAGTTAAAGAATTCTGAAAAAGCTCTCTAAGCATTCTGAAAAGTGTTGTTATTTTGGTTCCAAAAAATGGTTAAAACATTGAATAGGGTACTGAATTGCTCTTATTCTGTTGATTTCTTTCTTTCTGTATCATATTAAATCTTACATTAAACACTTTTAGCAATTTAACCTGAAATAAGTGGTCTATCGACACAATACTCTTCCACCAATTGAAGTGACCTGGAGCATACAGGATAAATTCACCAATCCTATGCTCCAAGATGAAGTTATGCTTGAAGTGAGGGTAGGCTAGAGCATTTGGGGTACAGTTTTGAAGTCCAAAATCTGACGCATGTTTCCTTTAAGGAAGTTTCTCGTATGATTGGTGTATTTATCCATACATTTCTGTAAGGTGAAACTTGAGATAAGGGTATTAAAAACGAAACTCACCCTGCCTTTAGCAACTGCTTTGTGAGCACAAAGAAAGAGCATTGAGAGGAAGCTTAAATTTTAACAACTGCTTTATAAGTGGATTGGTTAGCTCAGTTGGCTAGATAATCACAATGTGATATAGAAAAGCACTGATAGGGTTCAACTCCCTGTTTGGGCTGTAGTAGTTTATGGAGGCCTGCCTTCTGTCCCTGAGCTTGAGGAAGTGGGGTCCCTCAAGTCACATGTTGCAAACTGTCTTGTGCTAATGGATGTGATTCTTTTGGGATAATTGCTAGAAGAACAGATCCCATAAATATTAATTGCAAATTGCAGTTAATGGGACAAGAAATATCAGAGCAATTTTTACCCATTTTTATTTTTACCTGATGTGTCAGACTTAGAGAACTGAACTTCAAATGTTGATGTTAATGTTAAATAGCTGCATCTTTACTGGCTACTAAATGAAAAATTGCTGACATAAGCCAGGTTGTTTTATTGTAAAGGATTGCTGCTTTTATCAGTTAGTGCCTTGTACAGTGTTGATGTGCTTACTGGCTGCTTTTTCGTCTTTGTATTTATAACTCATATTTCTTTACAAGCTAATTAACTGTAAAATGCTGGTGAATTGCCAGGTCAATTTTTTCTTGTAAAATTTTCTTGTATTTGCAGGCCTTGTGCTGGACAGAACAGTCTAATGCCGGTCTCTTATATCAAATGTGTCTATACAGAAATGCATAGAACTGACACCATGAAAACAGACTGTTCAGCTTAACCAGTCTGAGTCAGTGTTTATCTATTGTGAGAGCAAACAGTTCTAACCACATTTACCCTACTTGTTCCTATATCCCTTCTACCTCTTTTCCTTCATTCTTCTATCTAAACGAACTTGAATGGTGGCAGATATAGTGTCTACCTCAACCACTAACCCTGGAAGTAAATTCCACAACCTCACAGCTTTCTATGTGAAGTTTCTCCTGCCCTCTGCTCTCAGTCTCTTAATTTAATCTTGTATCTATGGCCCCTTGTCCTTGACCTCTCAACTACAACAACAACTTGTATTTATATAGCATCTTTAATGAAGTAAAACATCTCAAGGCACTTCACAGGAGCGTTAGCAAACAAAATTTGATTCTGAGTCACATAAGAAGACATTAGGACCAAAAGCTTGGTCAAAGAGGTAGGTTTTAAGGAGCATCTAAAAGGAGAAGAGAGAGGTAGAAAGACAGAGACGTGAAGGGAGAGAATTCCAGAGTTTAGGGCCAGGGCAGCTGAAGGTGTGGCCACTTTTGGTGGAGCGATTAAAATTGAGGATGCACAAGAGGCCAGAATTGGAGGAGCTCAAATATCTTGGATTGTATGTGGGTCTGGAGGGGATTACAGAGATAGGGAGGGACAAGGCCATGGAGGGATTTGAAAACAAGGATGAGAATTTTAAAATAGAGGTATTGCTTCACCATGAGCCAATGTAGGTCAGCGAACATGGCATGATGGGTGAACAGGACTCTACGACTGGAAAGTGTCCACTTCTGTCTACCACGTCCCATCCTTTCATCATTTTAAACACTTCTTGATTGTTGAAATGGGAAAACAGCATCTGTTTATATATAAGGGCTGTTTCATTCTCAAACATCAGTATGTTCACATTTTTTCTTTCTTTTATTCAGTCATGGGATGTCAGCATTGCTGGAAAGGAACTATTTGTTGCCCATCACTAATTGCCCTTGAGAAGATGCTGAGGAGCCACTTTCTTGAACCGCAGCAATGCATGTGGAGTAGATACACCCATAGTGCTGTTAGGAAGGGAGTTCCAGGCTTTTGACGCAGCGACAGTGAAGGAACGGTGATATAGTCCCAAGTCAGGATAGTGTGTGGCTTGGAAAGAAACTTACTGCTAGTGGTGTTCCCTCATCCTTCTGGGTGGTAGAGGTATTGGGTTTGGAAGGTGCTGTCGAAGTAGCCTTGGCGATTTGCTGTGGCGCATCTTGTAGATGGTACACACTGCTGCCACGGAGCAATATAGGAACAGGAGTAGGCCATTCTGCCCATCGAGCCTGCTCCACTATTCAATACAATCATGGCTGATCATCCACTTCAATGCCTTTTTCCACACTATCCCATATGTCATTGGTATTTACAAATCTGCTTTAAACATACTCAATGACTGAGCTTCCACAGCCCTCTGGGGTAAAGAATTATAGGAACATAGGAACCAGGTAATGACAGTAGATTTCCTTCCCTAAAGGACATTAGTGAACCAGATGGGTTTTTATGATAATTGATGATAGTTACATGGCACTATTACTGAGACTAGTTTTCAATTCTAGACTTTGATTAATTAACTGAAGGCAATAATTAATTTAATTTAGATCCCACCAGCTGCCACTGTGTTGGGATTTGAACCTGTGTTCCCAGGGCATTGGCCTGGGCTTCTGCATTATGAGTCTAATGAAATTACCACTATGTCACCCTCTCACCTGACTGTGGCTGAGGGAGTGCCAATCAAGCGGGCTGCTTTGTCCTGGATGGTGTCGAGCTTCTTGAGTGTTGTTGGAGCTGCACCCATCCAGGTAAATGGTGAGTATTCCATCACACTCCTGACTTGTGCCTTGTGGACAGGATTTGGGGAGTCTGGAGGTGAGTTACTCGCCGCAGGTTTCCCAGTCTCTGACCTGCTCTTGTAACCATAGTATTTATATGCTGGTCCAGTTCAGTTTCTGGTCAATGGTAACCCCCAGGATGTTAATGGTTGCCATATGCAAGTTTAATATTCTGGTTTATGGTATAGTCACACTATAAGTTTAACAATGGTGTGGTGCGATTTCAGCTTCACACATTTATCTCAAATTAAGTGTGAGCTCCAAAATTCCTCAGCTTTTCTTCAAGGGAAACCACGTGACCTTGACCATGGATGTTGAATCTAGAGTGAAACACAATTTCACCAGGACCACACCCTGATCCAAAATCCTGCAGGAAAGGAGCACAGTCACACCTTTCCTTGGTGGAAGAAGTGGGATTGGCAGGATGGCACCAGGCCTTCTAAATCGCACCAGATCCCCTCCTGCATTGCACCCCGTTGCCTTGTTCACATGAAGTGGTCGCAGACCAAAGTCCTGGCAGAAGTGGTGCTCAGTGTCCTTTTAAATGTCACCGCTCCTTTGGCAAAATTCAATGTTGTGCCTTTTAGTCTTCCTTATTTCAATTTTGTGCAGCTTGGCCAGTTTCAGCCGTCTATGGGCACAACAATCCTCCTCCCGTACTATTTTCACTTCTGCAGCCTGACTTGCTTCATCCTTGCCAATATTCCTCTGTGTTAGTGCACCATTTCTGTGTATATATCTTTAACAGCATGGAAGAAGAAAGGAAGAAAGAAAGAACTTGTATTTATGTAGTGCCTTTCTTGACCTCAGGACATCCCAAAGCATTTTATAACCAATGAAGTACTTTTAAACTGTAGTCACTATTGCAATGTAGGCAAGTTTTGTAACCAATTTCAGCACAGCAAATGCCAACAAAAAGCAATGTGATAAATACCATATAATCTGTTTTATTAATGTTGATTGAGAGATAAATATTGACTCGAACCCCCTGCTCTTCTTCGAGATCATGCCATAGGGTCTTTTATATCAATCTGGGAGGGCAGATGGAACCTCAGTTTAACATCTCACTTGAAAGACTGCATCTCTGACAGTGCTGCACTCCCTCAGCACTGTACTGAATCTCCAACCTTTTCTTTTTTTGCTTTTTCATAAGTGCACGCTTTATTGACAAGAGTCCTGTTGTATAAAAGGATTTTGCAGATGTGCCCAGGTTCCTTACACTGTAGGCCCAGATTCTTCAGCTCCCAAACATGATGCATGTTAGACTTCAGAATGACGATCAAGGTGGTGTTGCAGGCCCAGGCCCTTCCTGCTTCACTCTTCAGACAGGAATCCTCAGTATCTAATACCAACCATTCTCTGCTTCATCTTCATCCTGCCAAAGAAGGTCTGAGGGTATTTGGCAGGTTGACTGATTTCAGTCTTTGTCTCCAAGTTATTTTTTAGTATCAGTCTGGGTCTAAAATATATTTTCTTGGCAAAGTAGACATCCTCGGGATCAATCTCTCCTCTAGCACATCATACAAAGCATTGAGTGGAACCAATTCCCAAGGGAGCTATTTCTGGATGTGCTGATGTTTGGCCGGCACAACCATTTCCTGGTAATAATTATTTTCAGTGATGTCAATCAATACTTTGAAAGAAATAAATATTTTCTTTTGAACTTACAAAGAAGACACTGAATAGCTTTCCTAAAAAAAAAGGCATTTTTGGAGGCTTGAAGATTGAAGTTTTCGGTAATCTGACCCCTCCATCAATTATTTCATTCAAAGTGAGGCTAAGATCTCCCAAGAAATGGATCAGGACATCGAGGGGTAAACGGTGTGATGCCTCATTGGTTCCAGTGGGCATCAAGCCAAGAACCAGGCTCTGATTTAATTCTTATTCTAATTCTCTTCCCATTTCTGCCCTTCTCACACGCCATTGGCAGCTCCTGCACCATCAACATCCTGGCGGTCACCATTGACCAGAAACTGAACTTGACCAGCCACATTAATGCTGCACTACCGCAGGTTAGTGACTGGGTATTCCATGGTGAATGACTCACCTCCTGACCCCGCAAAGCTGCTCCACCAATTAAAAGACACAAGTCAGGACTGTGATGGAATACTCTCCACTTGTCTGGATGGATGGATGCAGCTCCAACACTCAATAAGTTTGATACTATGCAGGACAAAGCAGTCCACGTGATCAGCAACTCATCTACAACCTTAAACGTCCACTCCCTCCACCACTGGCGCACTGTGGCTACAGTGTTTGCTATAATCAGTGACTCATCAAGACTTCTTTGGCAGTACCTCCCAAATTAACAACCAACAACTCCCAGAAGGGCAAGGGCAGCAGGTGCACAGGAACACCATCATCTCCAAGTCACACACCATTCCGATTTGGAACTATATCGCCGTTCCTTCACTGTTGCTGGGTCAAAATCCTGGAACTCCCTCACTTACAGCACTGTGGGTGTACTTACCCCACATGGACTGCAGCGGTACAAGAAGGCAGCTCACCACCACCTTCTCAAGGGCAATTAAGGATGGGCAATAAATGCTGGCCAACGACAGTCACATCCCGAAAATGAGTACTTGTAAAAGCGCCCACAAGGTTGACTCTTAATCTGAAATGATCTTGCCAGCTTTTCTCACATCCCCAAAACAATTTATTTTAAAACAGAATTGCAGAAGACCAATGACGAGTTTCTTAAAGACCTGGTAGGCTAATGCACTCTCTGATGTGAGCTATGTAGACCAGAATGACCCAGATTTTATCTCCAATATCTGCTGAGTTAGGACAGTACAGTTGGCCTCAGTGTCCCTGTGTTTTGTTAACCAAATCAGTGATGTACCATGACTCTAAAGACATGGCTACATATTTGCAAATTATAATCAATTTAAGCGATAGACTTTAGTGTCAGCAAAGAAGCAAAAGTTCATAGGAGCAAGAGGGCATCTCACTCCTTAGTTAACATCAGGGCTCAGCAATGGCAATGATACTGTCTCTATTCTGGGAATTCCGTAGGTTAAGTCTCTTCTGTGGAGGACTTATGGTAGCTCCCTCCCTTTATACCCTTCCTTATCATGTCACACTCAAACAATCCAAACTTACGAACTATAAATGAACTTATCAAGTAAACCTAGAATGGACACTTTTCTTGTAAACAAAATGGAGTAACAGGTCAGGTGACCATTCTTTTCCTGCCAATACACAGAGAACTTCAAGAACCCTGAGCTAATTTTCATGTCTGGATAAGTCTTGGAAAAGTCATTAAAATACAAACGACCTTTCTGGACACAGCCCTGAGAAATCATTAAAATGCAAATGATTCTTTCTGTGGAAATAACTCCTTCTCTCCAACTGATTGGGTTTGATTCCAAATACAAATTCCAAAGAATGGCTGTGAAAAGTCCTAATTTATCAACATGAGATGAGGATGAATGACACCCAGACTCTGTTGTCTGACAATGGCCTCACCATCAGAAACTATTTATGAGGAAAATGGAAAGAGAAACTATGGTCACATGACAAAAACTAGGTTTCTGATAAGGAGTTGTTACGATCAGGTGAGGAAGGGCTCTCAGGCTCCTCTCTCACCCCTTGCCTGGTTTGGCCGTAACAGGGTTTAACTTTTAAAAACACAGTGAGTCCTTGCTCACTGCTTTCTAATTGTAATTGTGAAGGAATCAACCAGACAGGTACTCTCAGGTCTAAACAAGAAATGTGTAAGTTTATTAACCTTAAAACTCTCAGTTAAAACTACTAAGAATACACAATACAACCATGCTAGTATGCAATAAACACACACAAATAGAGGAGCAGAAAGAATTAAAGAGGGAAGGTTTGAAGCAGTAGATGGAATTCAGTTGCTGGTTTTGGTTTTGCTGCGAAGTCTTGATTGAAGATAAGGCTTGCAGTTCTCGTTTGGGACCAGTGCACACTTTCAAACTTATTTCACTGGTACCAGAAGGCTGCAGGGGTCTTCTGTCTTGCAGCTTAAGCTACTTCCATGGGTCCCTGGAACTTTACGTGAGAGAGAGAGAGAGACCTTGCTTCTCTTTGGTCTCCAAAGTTGCAGCCTGTCTCAAAACTTTACTGTGATGCACAATTTAATCAATTCCCAGGTTGGCCAGCAGGCTAGTCATGTGGCTAGCTCTTTGTTTGAGGCAGCATCAACTGTGAGGTTTGTTGATTCTTCAAAGCGTGCTACACACCCTGAGTGGGGGAGGGGGGAAGGTAGAGTGCTGGCTCTTACACAGACAATGACTCTCAATGTCTATTGATCATCACTATAGACAAAACCCATCTGGCTAATTGAATTAGGGAGCACTTCCATTGTCTCTCTAGGCAACTGTTTCTCAGAATGCAAATGTGCAGCTATGTTTTCAGCCACTGCTCTGTGGTCTTTTTTAAACACGTTATGTTCAAGGTCCAGTAACCATTTAAATAGTGTTCCATATGATGAAATTAATATGTTTCCATTTGGCAGGTGTGGTTTCCATCACACCTCCACCTCCAGCCGAATGAAATGCAACATTAGGGGAAGCATTTCATTTTAAATTAGAAGGAAGAGAAAGTACAGGAAAACACACAAGCATTTCTCTCATTCATTCTCATTCATTCAGAAATCAGAAAATTGTTATAGCCTGTCTTTCCTTAGTAGCAGTGCTGCTTTAAACTGCCCCTTTTCTGAGATAGTTATGTGTTGCCCAAGGGGTTTAAAGTTTCTTCACTATCGGCCTGCAATATATTGGGAATGGGCATCCCAATAAACATGTGATTTTCTGGGAGGTTTGAAGTTTGCACATTTCCATGATTGTCTAGGGTGCCTTTGTTCCTGTTGAGGTCTTCACGGAGATGGTTAGATTTAATTAGCCCTGGCTTGGAGTTCTGATCATGGGAGCTGGCAGTGGGTGGATCCACTCTGATCTCTCTTTCAGTGCTCTGATGAGTCATGCAAGTGCTTTTCACTTTAGGGTTTGGTAGTTTCCCTTTTCTCCTGACTGTGGGTGAGAATTATTTACTAATCTTTCCTTTGTCCTCTGGTACATTCCTGCTTGCAGGTATTTGTCCAGATTCAATTGCACTCCCCTGAGGCACTTCGACGAGGTGAGGCATCACCCTCATGGTTTCTCTGCCCTCTTGAGGACTTTATTTGTCCCTGCAGATTTCTGTGAATGCAGTTAGAAACCCTGGTGGGGTGCTTCTGGTACCTATATTTACATAGGAGGATGTGGGGTCTAATGTTTCCAACATTTCGGGGTTGGCTGACCAGACAGTAGCGGTTTTCATTTGGGAATCATTCCGGACTTCCTTTAACCTGTCCTCTTTGTCCTTTTTTCCCCTTTCCTCTCTAACTTTTTGCCAGCCCTGTGCTCATCTGTCCCCTTTTGTTCTCGGCAGTGGACCCTTACAATTCACCAGCCCTTTGCTGGAGGATTTCCCAAAAGTCGATATAGGAATTCGGGGTACAGATTCCACTACAGGTTGGGGTTTCCCCTCAACCTGGCACATGTGGCAACTCCTACAGTACTCCACCACGTCTTTGTGGAGTTTTGGCCAGTCAAACTGCTGCCTTATGTGGGCTTTGGTTTTTTGTATATTGACATGTACAGACACTATAATCTTATGGGCCATTCTTAATATTTTCCTCTGGTACCTCTGCAGCACCCTAACTGGTGAACCACTGTCCACTCTTTGTCCTCAGGTCTGTGAGGAGAGCTCCACTTCCTCATCGGTACCTCATTCTTTAAATAATAGCAATCAAGGACTCCCTCTGCTTCAATTTCAGTCTGGGCAACCTGTTCTAACTCTCTCAGTATTGGGTCGGCTCGCTGAGCCTCAGCTAGGGAAGATCCATTTAATCCATTCCCTGAGTCCTTTAACTTTCCAAAGTAAGTTTCAGACAGACAGACCTCATGGTCATCTGCCTGCAGTGCCAATTCAGTCTCCTCTGGGGGTGCTGGTTTGGTCATGGCCCGATTCACTACACATTCAGGGGACCGTCTCCTGCCACTGCCCTGTCTCTCTGAATTCCTGTGGTCTCCCTTTCACTACTGGGGAAGCTACCACCTTCGCCCCTGCCAGATCATTACCTAGGAGCAGGTCAACCCCATCCACATGTAAACTAGGGACAATCCCTACAGTCATCAGTCCCAAAACTAGGTCACACTCCAAGTGCCACTGATGTAAAGTTACAGGCATACACTGCCCTCCAATACCATTCACCACCATGCTGGTATTTACTGCACTCTCTGGGGGAAAGGTCAGGCCTTTTCCCAGTAAAAGGGATCTCATGGCCCCTGTGTCCCTGAGGATTACAGTGGGCTTGCTTGCCCCACCCGAGGGGTATGGGGTTACTCTCCCTTCAGACACAAAATCCTGATAACCTTCAGGAATCCTATTAAATTTCCTGCACCTGCAGCAGTATGTTTTCTGGATCTTACTATTGCTGCAGTTAAAGCCACTGCTTGTTCTGCTGTGCTTTCCATCACGGTCCTTTCTCCTTCACTGAGAGGGTATGCCCTGATTAACCCTGCAGGCTTTCCCCGTAGTTTCCAGCAGTCAGCTCTTAGATGACCTGCCTTATTACAATGGAAACACACAGGTCTCCATGTCTCACTCCTACTTACAGCACCATCCTTTTTGGCTAGAGGAGGGCCCCTTGCGCGTCCTGCTTTTCTTTCTTTCCTAGGACTCCTATCACCTTCCCACCCTTTGTCCTTTTTGGATCTGTGGGGATGATTAGGAAAGGTTTTCCCCTGGGGAACCAACTTGTATATTAGAGAAAACTCATCAGCCAGAACTGCAGCTTGCCAGGCTCCATGTACTATTTGGTCCTCCACATGGGTCATTATGGAGAGGGGGGCAGAGAGTTTTTAAACTCTTCTAGCAAAATTACCTTTCTGAGGTTTTCAGAGTTGGGCTGCACTTTAAGAGCACTTAACCACTGGTCAAAAGCCAGCTGCTTACTTCTCTCAAACACCAAGTATGTTTGATCAGTCTGTTTCCTGAGCGTTCGGAACTTCTGGCAGTAGGCTTCGGGTACTAGCTCATATGCCCCGAGGATAGCATTTTTTTGTCAGTTCATAATTTGATGAACTCTCATCTGGCAACAGGGAATAAACCTCATGGGCTTTTCTGGTTAGTTTACTTTGGAACAGAAGAATCCAACTCTCAGCTGGTCATTTTAACTGCCTTGCAAGTTTCTCAAAATATACAAAAAATTCTTCTGCATCTCCCTCATTGAATTTTGGAATCAGTGGGGAAAATATTTTAAATTCAGTACACAGCCCCGCACTACTTGTATTTTCTATGCTTTCACTGGGGGGGCGGGGGGGGGTGTTACTCTGTCGTCCCCTAGCTAACTCAAGCCGCCTCAGCTGTCTTTCATCCCGTTCCTTATGGAAGGTTCTTTCTCTCTCTCTCTGTTCTAATTCAAGTTTCCTCTGTTCCAATTGTATCTTTGCTAGCAATACCGTCGGAGCCTATTTCTGACCCTGTCTCTGATTCTTCAGATTTGAGGGAATAATGTTTGGCCACTAGTCTTAGGAGTTTCGATTTTCTAGCCTTGGCACGGAAAGTGATCCCACACTGCTCAGCCATTTTTCTCAACTCTTCCATAGACTGTGCCTTTAACCTATTCCAAGTTACTTCACCCTGGGTTGGGGAGCTACTAGCTTCAGTCGCAGACATGTTAGTATTCTCGCACACACAACCACAAGAAAACCTGTATTGAAATCTTTTCTCTTTTTGATTGACATAAATTTGACTTCCCACTTCCAATTTCTCATTTGTCTGTGAGTCCAATCCCAGACGCTAGCCCCCAAATTTCTGTTACGACCAGGTGAGGAAGGGCTCTCGGGCTCCACTCTCGCCCTTTTCCTGGTCTGGCCATAACAGGGTTTAGCTTTTAGAATACAATGTCTTTAGCTCCCCTCAGTGAGTCCTTGCTCACTGCTCTCTAATTGTAATTGTGAAAGAATCAACCAGACAGGTTTTCTCAGGTTTAAACAAGGTGTAAGCTTATTAACCTTAAAACTCTAACTCAGTTAAAACTACTAAGAGTACGCGACAGAACCACGCTAGTATGCAGACGTGATAAACACACACACAAATAGATACAGAGGAGAAGAAAGGATTAAAGGGAGAAGGTTTGAAGCTGTAGATGGAATTCAGTTGCTGGTTTAGGTTTTGCTGTGAAGTCTTGATTGAAGATAAGTCTTGCAGTTCTCATTGGGGCCCAGTGCACACTTTCAAACTTGTTTCACTGGTATCAGGAGTCTGCAGGGGTCTTCTGTCTTGAGGCTTATGTTATTTCCGTGGGTCTCTGAAACTTTGTGTGAGAGAGTGTGATGAAACATCGGTATAATAGACTTAATTAGGTAGAATTTAGATACAGTTAATATATTCTACCTTTTAGAATTAAAGATTGAATAAATTGTCAGTTTTTAAGACTCACTGGTCCCTGATACAATAGAATGTGAATCAGAAACACCTTTTAAGTTGGGTAATCCATTTCAGTGTTTCTCATTGCCAAGGACTTGGAGGATAAACACACATTGAAATATTCTGTGTGACATCAGTAAGAGGTAGCAATAAACTTAATTGATAGTGTTGGTTGGTGATGTAGACAGATTGCTTCAAAAGGGTTGTTACTAGGTACCATAAAAACACAATCATAGATAATAAAACAATAAATGGAATAGTACTTACAGGAGCAAGAGACCAAGTAAACACAATTATAAACATTTTGACCAGATAAATGCTCACAACTTCAAGATCAGGGGAATTCCAGCAGAACATTAAGTGAAGGTGATAGTTAATGACACTACAAAATATGGATTTCAAGAGAAGGAAAAACACACAGAGAAAGACAACACCTATATGCTAAAAGGTCAGATGATACCTTAGAAACAGTATAAACGTGAGAGTTTCTGAAGCAAAAATTTAGAAGTGTTGAATCCTCATCAATATTTCTCACCCTATGGCTTACTCGGGGAATGTAAAGTAAAAGTTTGCTTTAAATTTTGATGGATAGTGTAAGATATTTTGCTGTAACATTAGCAGGGTTAAACTTTTGGATTCTATGTTATAAATAAGATTACGTGTTACATCTCTTAGTAATATTTGATATTGATACTTATCCACTTAAAAGTGTATTGCATGTTCAATTCTTAAATAAATATATAAAAGTTAATAAACCCTCTAATGTAGTATTCTGTATACAACTACAAGAACCCCCTCTCTGTGTCTCTTTAAGTGTATTGAAGAGAGTTTCCCAGACCCTTATAATATCTGGGATATTTGTGACTTAGCCATAATTATTTTTTAGAATAGGCTATCTGAAAGATGGTAATATTCTTTGTTAGTTTTCTTTCTTTGAGGGATACCTGGTTCAATTCTTTGAACCCAAACAAGCGTCTATAAGAATTTGTCTGGTTTGAACTTAATTAAAGGAGATTCATAGGGATGTACTCCTGATTTGGTTTAGTCCCTATAAGGGGTTAACGTCATAAATCACTTCAAGAGTGAGAGACCTTGCTTCTCTTTGGCCTTCAAAATTGTAGTCTGTCTCAAAACTTTACTGTGATGCAAAATTCAATCAATTCCCAGATTGGCCAGCAGGTTAATCATGTGACTAGCTCTTTGTTTAAGACAGCATCGCCTGCAAGGTTTGCTGATTCTTCAAAGCTTATTAGACACACTCAGTGGGGGAGGGAGGAATGCTGGCTCTTACACAGACAATGACTCTCAATGTCTTTTGATCATCACTATTGACAAAACCCATCTGGTGAATTGAATCAGGGAGTACTCCCATTGTCTCTCTAGGCAACTGTCTCTCAGAATGCAAATGTGCAGCCATGTTTTCAGCCTTTGCTCTGTGGTCCTTTTTAAACAAGTTATGTCCAAGGTCCAGTAACTGCACAAATAGTGTTCCATATGATGAAATTAATATGTTTCCATTTGGCAGGTGTGGTTTCCATCACAGAGCTTTAATAAAGGTATATTCTGGGCAGATAAAACAGATCCATCTATGCCATTGAAGAGAAAGGACACTTCCTAAGGTTACCAGCTTTGAACTACATGTAGGCAGAGACTGGAGTTTGACCTTGAACTCCCTACCTGCAAAATCACAGCAGGACTTTGCCATTGACCTTTGGCTGGAATATAACGAGCAATCTGCAACAGCACGTACATTTTCCTGAAAGTCCCAAGTCTTTCTTCAGTGGACAAGGGAAAACATTACAACCTGCACCGTTTCAAGTCCACCCCGGGGAAAAGCAAGTTTAACAGAACACTCTTTACAAATCACCAGACCTAGCATATGTTATCTTTATAATCTCTATCTTTTCTTGAGTGTGTGTGTATCTATTTGAGTGTGTGTTGTTGTGTATTTTTCGGGTGTTGTATAATATATATACCTTTCTTTTAAACTTATGAAAAAACCTGTCATTTGTCTGTTCTTGACAATTAAAGAACTCAGGGGTTAAAAAAAAACTTTTTCCTTAGAAAAAGCATGCTGTCTTCGGTCTGTCGAGAGGTGAAAGGGAGAACCATCCCTATCATTGCTCACTTGTCCGTAACAATCATGGCTTTGAGGCAGTCACCATGTCTCACCAGCTGCATGTTTTTGAATTTTGTGTTAACAGATGGTGCTCTGTTGATACTTCAGATCTTGTACCTGCAATCAATGGGCATCAACACCTTACCACCCAACACATTCTTATTCGGCCTGCGGCCCGTTCTCACAGCTATGATGCGCTCATTAAACAAACCATTGGCAGTACTACACTGGAATCCAGTGGATGTCCTTATTACCTGTTCCATTCCAATCCAGTACATTCAGGCTCAGTGATTACCAACAGTTAGGAAGGGAATTATCAAACAGGGTTCCTCTTCTTGAATACTATCCACTGACTCATGCTGGAAAGTACTGCTTTACTGAGATTACTGTATTCCCAGGATAGCTGGATTCCCAGGATAGCTGGATTCCCGATTTGCCGAACTCCCGAGATAGTTGTATTCCCGGGACAGCGGGATTCCCTCTGACTTCGACCTGTTGCCAGTCTGTTTCGCGTCCGTTGCCCCGGTAACGCTGTAATTGTTTGGTTCGGGCGGCGGGGAAACTGACGAGGCGGCGCCGGGCGCGGTCCCCGGCTCTGAGCCTGAGCTCTGAGCGGCCGGCCGGTCCCCATGACTTCTCCGGTCCCCATCCCTGCCCAGGGAACCTCGCCCAGTGCCCAGCCACACACACCCGAGGTTTCACACCAGGTCCAGCATCCGCTCCGCTCGGCCGAACTGATCAAACTGACTCCAGCCCAGAGCATCTTGGAGATGAAGCCGACAGCGGAGGTCGGAGTCCAGGAGTGGCCGAACGGCTGGAGGTACGAAGGGGAGTTTCAAGGGAATCTAAAGCACGGACATGGACTATTTCAGTGGGCCAACGGGGAGGTAAGTGAGTCCAGTGTCCACATGGATAGAAGTGCTAACAGGAAAATGGGACATTCGTACAACCAATCTATATGAGAATTTACATTAGCAAATCGTTCTCATCGCATAAACTTTTCTTTCATGAATCAGACCAAAAGCTGAATTTGGCAGAGTGTTTCTGCCTCAACCATTCGCCCAAGACACCGCCTGTGTGAAGTTCCTCCTGCCCTCTGTTCTAAATCTCTGCCATTGAATCTCTGGTCACTTGTTGTTGACCCCTCAATTACTGCAAACATTCTGTCTCTATGAACCCTGTCTCATCTTTCATGATTTCAGCACTACAGCTTGATAATCTGTGTTGTGCAAATGAGAAGGGACATGGGCACACAGGCCGATCCACAAATCTAACGGTCATTATTGGCTATGTTTATAACTGGGAGGGGACAACTATGGAGGAACCACCCCCCCCCCCTCCCCTCCTCCGCAAACTCAGAAAAATCTCCTACAAAGCCATTTCTTCGCAGAACTTCATTCAAAAAGTTGTTAGGAGGCGGGGTGGGTGAAGCAAAATACTGCAAATGCGAGAAATGTGAAAGGAAACCAGGAGATGCTGGAGAGGGGAAGGTAGGTTAACTGTTTCAGATCAATCACCATTCAAAAGATCATCGACCTGAAAGGTTAACTTTGACTCCCTCTCCACAGATGCTGCCTGATTTACTGAGTATTTCAAGCATTTTTTGTTAATATTTCAAAAGGTCAGGTCAGCTTTGCAAATGTGCAGAGCCTTGTGTGGACGTCACCTGGCATCACCCGGCATCACCCGGCATCACCCAACATCATCCGGCATCACCCGGCAGGAACAGGGGTTGGCGGTGGGTGGTGGGGGAGGATGTTTTGCAAAGCAAGTGCCTGAATATTGTCAACGCTCATTAAGCTTTCTTCCTTTTGAAGCTAACAAAATGGACTAATATTAGTTATTGAGAACAGAGCATCCAGCCTAGCTCTTAAGAGCAGGTTAGATACAGAGTAAAACTCCCCCTTCACTGTCCCATCAAACATTCCCAGGTCAGGTACAGCACGGTTAGATATAGAGTAAATGCCACTCCACAATGTCCCATCATACACTCCGAGGACAGGTTACAGACAGAGTAAAGCTCCCTCTGCACTGTCCCATCAAACATTCCCAGGGCAGGTACAGCACGGGGTTAGATACAGAGTAAAGCTCCCTTTACACTGTCCCCATCAAACACTCCCAGGGCAGGGGTTAGAAAGGGAGAAAGAAAATGAAATTTTAAAATCCCAATTTATAACATTGCACTGAATTGTTACTCCTAAATTATATAGATCAACTACACCAGCAAAAGAGAAATGACCACTCCCATGTCACAATATGTTTATAGGACAGTACTTTTTCAACATTTGAATCTAAAAAAAAAGGAAAAAAATGGGTTTGACACAGAGTAAAGCTCCCTCTACACTATCCCATGAAACACCAGGTCTCCTCAGGTCAGACACCACATGGATTAGACACAGTCAAGGCCACACTATAGTATCCTGTCAAATGCTCCAAGATTAGATTGATAGAAAATGCAGCACAAAAGGAACCATTCAGCTCATCATTTTTTAATTCATTCATGGGATGTGAGCATCACTGGTAGGGTCAGCATTTGTTACCCATCCCTAATTGTCCTCGAAAAGGTGATGATGAGCCGCTGCCTTGAACCGCTGCAGTCTGTGTGGTGTAGATACACCCAGAGGTACTGTAGCAGGACTAGTTTTTCCAATGAAGTTGTCAAGTTCAATTCCATTCTTCTGTCCTTTCGCACATTCATTTCCATTATTCCTATCCAATTTTTTAAAATGATGTTATGGTCTCTGTCTTAATCACTCCCTGTGGTTAAAGCACCCCTTGTTCTAATAGCTCTCAGTGTGATAAATATGATTTTAAATTCCCTTGGTGTTTTCTAGTGCTAATCCTCAGATTATGCCCTGTTGTTGACAATGCCAGCAGGCGAAAATGGCCTAGCACTCGTCACACTTTTAGAATTTTGTAAGTCTTTTCTGTGGAAATCACGACCACAGAAAGCAGTTGAGGCCAAAACATTATATGTTTTCAAGAAGGAGTTAGATATAGCTCTTGGGGCTAAATGGATAAAAGGATATGGGGGAAAACTGGGAACAGGTTACTGAGTTGGATGATATTTCATGATCATGATGAATGACGGAGCAGGCTCAAAGGGCCGAATGGCCTACTCCTGCTCCTATTTTCTATGTTTCCGTGTTTCTGTGATCTCTCTTTTTGTGAAAAAAGACAATTCTTTGAACTTGATTGACTCTAACCTCACATTGGTGGTGGAATTCCATGAGATCCCCTGCCTGCTCCCTCCAGACTATTCCCGCTAAACTGCTGACCACCGACCTTCCCTTCCTGGCTCCCATGTTAGCTGATATTGTTAATGGTTCTCTCTCCTCTAGTACTGTCCCCCTCTCTTTCAAATCTGCTGTCATCACCTCTCTCCTCAAAAAAACAACCCTTGACCCTTTCGTCCTTGCAAACTGCTGCCCCATCTTCAACCTCCCTTTCCCCTCCAAAGTCCTTAAATGTGTTTTCACCTCCTAAATCCATGCCCGTCTATCCCGAATTCCCTGTCTGAACCCTTCCATTCAGGTTTACACCACTGCCACAGTACAGAAGCAGCTCTTATCAAAGTCACAAATGACATCTTATGTGACTGTAATAAAAGTAAACTACCCTCCTTGTCCTTCTTGACCTGTCTGCAGCCTTTGACATGGTTGATCATACCCAACCTCCTCCAATGCCTTTCCACCATTGTCCAGCTGTGTGGCACTGCCCTCGCCTGGTTCTATTCTTATCAATCCAGTCGTAGCCATAGAACCACGTGCAATGGCTTCTCTTCCCATTCAGCACCATTACCTCCGGTGTTCCCCAAGGATCTATCCTTGGTCCTGTCTTATTTCACATTTACAAGCTGCTCCACCTGTACACTGACAACATCCAGCTCTACCTCACCACCTTCTCTCTTGACCCAACCACTGTAGCTAAATTATCAGACTGCTTGTCCAACATCCAGGACTGGATCAGCAGAAATTTCCTCCAACTAAATATTGGGAAGATCAAAGCCATTATCTTCAGTCCCCGCACTTGGAGAACAGTAGTAGAATCGGACAGAGTCAGCATGGATTTACGAAAGGGAAATCATGCTTGGCAAATCTACCAGAATTCTTCGAGGATGTAACTAGTAGAGTAGATGAGGGGGAGCCAGTGGATGTGGTTTATTTGGACCTTCAGAAGGCTTTCGACAAAGTCCCATATAAGAGATTAGATTGTAAAATTAAAGCGCATGGGATTGGGGGTAGAGTATTGCGATGGATAGAAAATTGGTTGGCAGACAGGAAACAAAGAGTAGGGATAAATGGGTCTTTTTCCGAATGGCAGGCAGTGACTAGTGGGGTACCGCAGGGATCGGTGCTAGGACCCCAGCTATTCACAATATATATTAATGATCTAGATGAGGGAACTAAATTTAATATCTCCAAATTTTCAGATGACACAAAACTGGGTGGAAGGGTGAGTTGTGAGGAGGATGCGGAGAGACTTCAGGGTGATTTGGACAGGTTGAGTGAGTGGGCTAATGCATGGCAGATGCAGTATAATGTGGATAAATGTGAGGGTATCCACTTTGGTAACAAAAACAGGAAGGCAGATTATTATCTGAATGGCTATAAACTGAAAGAGGGGAATGTGCAACGAGACCAGGGTGTTCTCGTACACCTGAAGGTAAGCATGCAGGTGCAACAGGCAGAAAAAAGGGCAAATGGTATGTTAGCAAGAGGATTCGAGTACAGGAGCAGGGATGTCTTGCTACAATTATACAGGGCCTTGGTGAGGCCACACCTGGAATATTGTGTGCAGTTTTGGTCTCCTTATCTGAGGAAGGATGTTCTTGCTATAGAGGGAGTGCAGCGAAGGTTTACCAGACTGATTCCTGGGATGGCAGGACTGACGTATGAGGAGAGATTGAGTCGGTTAGGATTATATTCACTGGAGTTCAGGAGGTTGAGGGGGGATCTCATAGAAACCTATAAAATTCTAACAGGACTTGACAGGGTAGAAGCAGGAAGGATGTTCCCGATGGTGGGGAGTCCAGAACCAGGGGTCATAGTCTAAGGATAGGGGGTAACCCATTCAGGACTGAGATGAGGAGAAATTTCTTCACCCAGAGAGTGGTGAGCATGTGGAATTCGCTACCACAGAAAGCAGTTGAGGCCAAAACATTGTATGTTTTCAAGAAGGAGTTTAAAGGGATCAAAGGATATGGGGGGAAAGCGGGAACAGGTTACTGAGTTGGATGATCAGCCATGATCATAATGAATAGCAGAGCAGGCTTGAAGGGCCGAATGGCCTACTCCTGCTCCTATTTTCTATGTTTCTAAACTCTGTCCCCTAACCAGTGACTGCATTCCTCTCCCTGGCAACTGTCTGAGGTTGAACTAGATGTTTGCAACCTTGGTGTCGTATTTGACCCCAAGATTAGCTTCTGACCACATATCTGCGCCATCACTAAGACTGCCTGTTTGCACCTCCACAATAGCCCCTGACTCTGCCCAGCCTCAGAACATCTGCTGCTGGAACTCTTATTTATGCTTTTGTTACCACTAGACTTGACTATTCCAATGCACTCCTGCCTGGCCTCCCACAGTCTACCCTCTGCAAACTTGAGGTCCTCCAAAACTCTGCTGCCTTTGTCTTAAGTTGCACCAAATCCTGGTCACCAAGCACCCTAGTGCTTGCTGACCTACATGAGTTCCTAGTTAAGCAATGCCTCGATGGCCTCCCCTTCCTATCTCCATAATCACCTCCAGTCCTACAATCCTTCACAATATCTACACTCCTCCAGTTCTGGGCTCTTGATCATCCCCAATTTCAGTTGTTCCACCATTGGTAACCATGCCTTCAGCTGTCTAGGCCCTAACCTCTGGAATTCTCTCCCTTTACTTCTCCTCCTCTCTCCCTCACTTTTCTCCTTTAACACACCCCTTAAGACCTACCTCTTCGGTCAAGCTTTTGGTCATCTGCCCTGATACCTCATTTTGTGGCTTGGTGTCAAATTTTGTTTGTTAAAGCTCCTGCCAAGTGCTGTGGGATGTTTCACTACGTTAAAGGCACTAGATAACTACAAGTTGTTATTGTTGTGTTTCCAGCTGCTGTTCAAAACCAGCATGGGTTTCTGCCTTGAGGGCTGGGTTATAAGTGGAGAAGGCCTCATATGATGTTAAGGATTAGTTAATGGGGTTTGTACTCTCAAACCTGCCCAATGGGAGCACACAGTGTGGATTGTTTTCCAACCTCTATTTGAAGTGAGTGGAAATGTTGCTGCATTGTGGATGCTGCAGTTGCAGTACGGAGATGAGACTCCAGGCTGATGACCTGATGTCAGAAAACCATCCCACATAATTGCAATGTTGTACTGCATTTCCCCGTCTCGTGTCCTTCTGTGCTCTGAAGTTGGCTTCATCTCCCCCCATCCAAACAATTCAACGACTGTTTTCTTCTTTCCTTGAGTGGTATCACCTAAGAAGACCCTGTGTGTTTTCTGATTGCAGTATTATATAGGGCAGTTCTACAAAGATCATCGCCATGGAAATGGGACCTATATCTGGCCAGATGGGACCAAATTCACAGGAATGTTTTACCTGGATCGCAAAGATGGATATGGGACCTTAGAAATGAAGGATGGCTCCATATTCCAGGTATTCAATAACTTCAACACGTGGAGAGAAAGAAAGTGTGAAACAATTTTCTTGAAGGCAAGGCAGGCATGGCAGCAGTGGTTATTTTCTCATTATTCATTCTCCATATCTAGTCACTGCAGCCAAGGCCAGTGCTTATTGCCCATCTCTGGTTGCCCTTGAAAACATGATGGTGAGCTTCCATCTTGAACCACTGCAGTCCATGTAGCTTAGGTGCTCCCACAGTGTAGTTCCAGGATTTTAACCCAGCAACGATGGTGTGTGACTTGGAGGGGAAGTTTCAGGTGGTGGTGTTCCCATGTACCTGCTGCCCTTGTCCTACTAGATGATAGAGGTCGTGGGTTTGGGAGGTGCTGCTGTGGAAGTCTTGGCAAATTGCTGCAGTGCATCCTGTGGATAATGCACACTGTAAACCCGGTGCATCGGTGTTGGAGGGAATGAATGTTTCAGGTTGTAAATGGTGGTTAAAGGGAATAGTGCCAGAGGACTGGCACTCAGCTAATGTGATTCCTATATATAACAAGGGAGACAGAACTAGTCCAAAGAACTATAGATCAGTTAGCTTAATGTAGGAAAGATAATGGAACTTTTGCTCAATAATGTCATAGGAAAAATTTCAAAACCAAATATGTAATAGAGTAGTCAGCATGGTTTTCAAATGGGAAGGTCATGTTTGACCAATCTTATTGAGTTATTTAAAGAAGTAACAGAAAGAGTAGGCAAGCGCATTGCAATGGATGTAATATACTTGGATCTTCAAAAGGCCTTTGATAAGGTATCACTAGTGGACTCATGACTAATGTCAGATCATGTAGAATCAGGGAAATAAATAGCAAACTGGTTACAAAAGAGAAAACAGGGATTAAAGGTCAGACTTGGTGGAAGATGAGAAATGATGTTGCACAGGGATTGGTGCTGGGACCCCAGTTGTTCACCATTTACAGAAATGATATGGACTCTGGACTCAGAACTGGGGTAGAGGAACAAAAGGATCAGGGGCACAGATTTAAAAATAATTAAAAGTAACGATGCAGGCCGAAAAACGATAAAAATGCAAAGCACTAGGGTTCATTTCAAGGGGAATAGAATTCCAAAGCAGATGGTTGAGGGGAAACGTGATAGAGATCATTAAAATTCTGAAGGGGTTCAATAGAGTAGGTGTAGAGAAGATGTTTTTACTTGTGTGGAAGTCCAAAACTAGGGGCAATAATAAATCCAATAAGGAATTCAGGAGAAACCTCTTTACTTAGATAAAAGCAAAATACTGCAGATGCTGGAAATATGAAATAAAAACAGAAAGTACTGGTAATACTCAGCAGGTCAGGCAGCATCAATGGAGAGAGAAGCAGAGGTAACATTTCCGGTCAGTGACCATCAGAACTGCGGGTGACAATGTGGAACTCGCTACCACATGGAGTAGTTGAGGCATTTAAAAGTAAGCTAGATAAGTATATGAGGGAGAAAGGAATTTAAGGTTCTGTTTATAAAGTGAAATGAAGTAAGGTAAGAGAAGACTCATTTGGAGCACAAACACCAGCATGGACTGGTTGGCCGAATGGCCTTTTTCTGTGATGTAAGTTCTGTATAATTCCACGTAGATGTAACAAACAGTGTCTGGCCAAGGTCTATGCATGCACAGTTGTTAGTGTGGGTGATTACTATTAAGCAAGGGTAGTCTTTGTTGAGCTGCTCTGCCATTTCCTCCCTGACTATTTACTGTATTCCCCAAACTGGGAGGTTTGCACAACCCACACCCCAACATCTCAATCCATTCCCGCTCAGTGGCCTATTCCTCCCTACGTCATGCTTTTCCTGGATCATTTCAGGATTGATGCATTGTTGTGTATTACACTAGCCACTCGGCGACCTGTGCAGTAGTGTAGCAATCAAGGTTCCAGTGTAGGGCTGACAAAAACTAGAGTCTGTGGGTCACATGCAACCCACCTATCCTGGTGATCCAGCACTATTTTTCCTGATGTAGTGCTCCTATTTGCCCAGACACCGAGACCCCTCAGAATCCTATATGTTTCAATCAAGTCACTTCTTACGCTTCTAAACTCCAGCGGATACAAGCATAGCCTGTCCAATCCTTCCTCTTAAGGCAACCGCCTATTTGAGGTATTAGTCTCGTAAACCTTCTCTGAACTGCTTCAAATGCTTCCTTAAATAATGAGACTAATACAGTACACAGTACTCCAGATGTGGTCTCACAAATGCCCTGTATAACTGAAGCATACCCTCCCTACTTTTGTATTCAATTCCCCTTGCAATAAATGATAACATTCTATTAGTTTTCCTAATTATTTGCTGTACCTGCATTCTATCCTTTTGCGATTCATGCACTAGGACACCCAGATCTCGCTGCATCTCAGAGCTCTGCAATCTCTCACCATTTAGATAATATGCTTCTTTTTTATTCTTCCTGCCAAAATGGACACATTTTCCCACATTATACTCCATTTGCCAGATCTTTGCCCACTCACTTAACCTCTCTATATCCATTTGTAGCCTCCTTATGTCCTCTCCACAACTTACTTTCCTACCTATCTTTGTGTTATCCCTTCATCCAAGTCATTTATATGAAATGTAAAAAGTTGAGGCCCCAGAGCACTGATCCCTGTGACACGTCACTCGTTACATCTTGCCAACCATAAAATGACCCATTTATGCCTACTCTGTTTCCTGTTAGGAATATAGGAGCAAGAGTAGGCCATTCAGCCCATCGAGCCTACTCCGCCATTCAATATAGTCATGGCTGATCATACACTTCAGTGACTTTTTCCCACACTATCCCCATATCCCTTTATGTCATTGGTATTTAGCTATCTGTCAATCTCTGCTTTAAACATACTGAATGACTGAGCTTCCAACGCCCTCTGGGGTTGAGAATTCCAAAGATTCACAACTCTTTGAGTAAAGAAATTTCTCCTCATCTTGGTCCTAAGTGGTTTCCCCCTTATTTTGAAATTGTGTCCCCTGATCCTAGGCTCCCCAACCAGGGGAAACAGCTTACCTGCATCTACCCTGTCTATCCCTTTAAGTACTTTATAGGTTTCAATGAAATCACCTCTCATTCTTCGAAACTCTAGATAATACAGGCCCAGTTTCCCCAATCTCTCTTCATAGGACAGTCCCGCTATCCCAGGAACAAGTCTGGTGTTAGCTAGCCATGCCAAAATGTTACCCCTGATACCATGAGCTTTTATTTTCCACAATAACTTTTGATGTGGCACCTTATCAAATGCCTTCTGGAAATCTAAGTACAGTGCCTCCACCGGTGCCCCTTTATCCACAGCACATGTTACTTCATCAAAGAACTCCAATAAGTTGGTTAAACATGATTTCCCTTTCACAAAACCATGTTGACTCTGCCTGATTACCTTGAATCTTTCTAGGTATACCGCATTTAATAATAGCTTGTAACATTTTCCCTGTGACAGATATTAAGCTAACTGGCCTGTAGTTTTCTACTTTCTGTCTCCCTCCATTAGAGGTAAGGTAGACCATTTTAATACACTGTTCATTGCTCTTCTGCTCCATATTGCACCCTCTGTAACCTGGAAACTTTCTTTTTCTTCATGGTTTAGGGGCTTTATAAAGCCGATGAGCGTTTTGGACCTGGGGTGTTGACCTATCCCAACGGCCGTCAAGATGTGGGCCTATGGTATCGAAATCACCTCATCAGGCTTTGTACTGCAATCCCAGGAGCCTTCACGATGAAGAATTACCCAGCATACCAGTCTGACACAAAAGAGTATGTCGTCCTAATAAAAGCCTACAAGGAGAAGTACTTCTGGAGAACTGATCCCAAAGAAGACCCATTTTTCTACCCTTACAAAAAGTTCCTCTTTGATGACAACTACACTCTGCCTGCGGAGATTGAGACTTATTCCAATGATGCTGACCACTTGCCCCTCACTCGCTCTTACAGGAGAGAAGGTGACAGATATTTCTTCCAAGAAGAAGAGTTGGTCGATGAGGACCACACAGATCAACTGACCAGTATAAACCGAACTCCTTTGCTGGTTAAAATTCAGATACACATCCATAGACATAGGTATATCTGTGTAGATTATTCTGGAATGCTGGCCATATATCAGTATGATATGATGTACACACTTTGTCCATGTCTTTCTCAACTGTGCAAGTTTTTCTCCTTTCCACCAGGCAACAGGAGGACAGGCAAGTAATCTACTCCCAGCTTTCTGTCAATGCAGCGCCTCACTTTGGCAAGTATGCAGAAGAGGCCTGGCACTGACTTGCCTTTGCAGCTTTGCTTCCACTCAGCCCACCCACCCCCAACCTCTCCATGTGAGCACAAAATCTAAGCTGGCACTTCAGTGTCGTGCTGAGGGAGAGCTGCACTGTTGGAGGTGCTGTCTTTTGGATGGAACGTTAGACCGTGGTCCCGTCTGCCCTCCAATGGCAATATCCTAAAGAAGAGTAGGGGAGTTCTCCCTGGTGTATTGACCAATATTATCCCTTAACCAAGATACCTGTAAAAAAAAAGTGACTACATTTCAAAGCTACTTCATTAGTTGTAAAACGCTTTGGGGCATCCTTAGGTGGTGAAGGTGCTATATAAATGCAAAGGCATTTTTTAATTACTTCTAGTCTGATCTGGTAAGGATAGGATTGTGGTGTGGTACCTTACAGCACGGAAACAGGCCATTCACCTCAACTGGTCTATGCTAGTGTTTAAGCTCCGCATGAGCCTCTTCCCACCCTTCTTAATCTCACCCATCAATATATCATTCTATTCTGTTCTTCCTCATGTGTTTATCTAGCTTCCCCTGAAATGCATCTATGTTATTCACCTCAACTACTCCTTGTGGTAGTTGAGTTTGACATTCTCACCACTCTCTGGGTATAAAATTTTGTCTAAACTCCCGATTGAATTTGCTGGTGACAATCTTATATTTATGACCCCAATTCGCCCCAAAGTGGAAACATCTTCTTTATGTCCATCCTATCAAACCCTTTCATCATCTTAAAGACCTCTATCAAGTCACCCATCAGTCTTCTAGAGAAAAGAGCCCCAGTCTGTTGAATCATTCCTGATAGTTAGAACCTCTCAGTTTTAGTATCATTCTAGTGGCACCTTTTCCCATGCCTCTATATGTCTTTTATAATTTGGAGACCAGAACTGTTCACTACTCAAAGTGTGGTCTAACCAAGGTTCTATATAAGTTTAGCTTAAGGGGCTGAATTTACACTTTGGGGCAGGAAACAGGAGCTGAGACTGTTTCCAGGTCCCAACCCGCCCCCGGGGTGGGAAGGGAAACAGTCAATCGTTGGAATTTTGACCGGGGTGCCCCCTTAATTGGCATGGACACAGGTTCCCTGTCCAATTAGGGGTGGTAAGTGGTAGGTAGGCTCGTGAAGCTGGAGGGCCAATCAGAGGCCTTCCAGTTTGGGAGGAGCACCCAGCTGCCATGAATGCTAAGTGACTGAGCTTCAACCTGAAAGTGCCCTCTCAGCCACTTTCTTTAAAAATGTAAATAAAAAAATAGGGAAAGCACCCAGGCCACCACTGTTATGATTGGGAATCCATCTACAGGGCGGTCTTTGGCTCCACCCCCACCCAGGCAGGCAGAGAGGACCTGTAGGCCTGCCTGGAGTGCTGGCACCCCGGCCTGTCCCTGAGTTCCCACCTCCAGGCAGTTGAACAGCTTCCCATCGCATTGGGAAACTGGAGGCCGACTGGGATTTTCCAGTCAGCCTCCTTAACTTACTTTTAACAAAGCTCTTAATGGGCCCAATTAGCTGCCAACGCCTGCAAAGGGGGTTGGGAAACCAATATTTTCAGGCAGTCTGCTTCCGTTCCTGACCTCGGTAGAGTCCGGATATCCTTCCCAAGCCCTGTGTTTTAGAATTCTATCCCTCTAGTAATGAACCCCGGTCCTCTTTTTTTTTGTGGCCTTATTAACCTGCCGCCCTTTAATGATTTGATTGTCTGTGATTCCAGAACTATCTGTTCCACCGCCCCATTTAAACTCTTATTTTCCAAGAAGTACTTTGCCTCCATATTCTTTCTACCAATACATAGTACCTGCATGGCACTCTGTATTGAAGTTCATTTGTCAATTATATGTCCATGCTGCAAGCTTATTAAAAAATCCTGTATTTTGTCACAGTCGTTCTCTGTATTAATTACGCTCCCCTCACCACCCCCCCCCCCCCCCCCACACCGCCCACCACCCCCAGTTTGGTGTCACCCACAAGTTTTGAAATTGTACTTGCGATTCCTGAGGTACCTTTTGGTACCTGGTCCCATCGCTGGAGATTGCCGGGTTCGGAAATTCCATTTATTGCATTGTTTCTGGCCTGCTCTCTTTTATTAAGAAAAATACTTCCCTACCTGATTACAATATGCAGCAAAAGATTTTGAGGTTCCCTCTTGGCCCAGTGCATGAATGCAGCACTTGGTGTGTGTGAAGTCAACAAACAACTTGAATTTATGTGGAGCCTTTAAACTTACAAGACATCGCAAGGCGCAGAAATAATAAAAGGAGTGGACTCTAAGCCACGGACGCGAGTTTAGGAGAGACAATTGCTGGCGAGGTCATGAAAGATGAGTTTTGAAGAGGTTTCTTAAAGGGAGATAGAGAAATAGAGGGATTTAGGGAGGGTATAGGACAAAGACACTAGGACCAAGTTGACTGAAAATGTTGCCACCAATGGTGGGGCTAAGGAAAGAAAAAATGACAGACTTGTATTTCTATAGAGTCTTTCACAACCCCAGGGTGTCCCAACGCATTTTACAACCAACAAAGTTCTTCTGTAGGAAACTACAGCTAATTTAGGCACAGCAAAGTCCCACAAACAGAATGTGATAATGTACAGATCATCCGTTTTAGTTGGTTGAGAGAGAAATATTGGCCAGGACAGCAGGAAAACTCCCCTGCTGTTCACTGAAATAGTGCTATGGAATCTTTTATGTTCCCTTACAAGGGCAGACAGGGCCTCAGTTTAATATTTTATCTGAAAGACAGCACCTTCAACAGTGCAGCTCTCCCTCAGTGCTGCATTGAAGTGTCAGCTTAGGTTTTGCACTCAAGCCCCTGGATTGAGACTCAGACAACACTGAGAAAGAGGACCAAAGGATGAGGGAGGACATTTAAGTGCTGGAAACAGTTGCTGAGGTAGGGAGGTGCAAAGCTGTACTGGGCTTTAAAGACAATGATTTGAAACTGGATGCTCATGAGAGACAGGGAAGCCAGAATGTTCCAGTTTTGACCTCTGGACCATACTTAATCGATTCAGTTAGGCCTCAACATCCATAGGTTAAGAAGACTAGCTATGGTTCCCCTACCACTCCCACTGCTGATCACTATCCCCTCCTAGAAACCACAAATGAATCTTTGGTGAAGACATGGTTGTGCTCAATTGTGACACCCCCATGGTAGAATAGTCCTCCCAATGTTCACCATGTAGGTTCACAGATGACAAATGTCCACGAGAATGAGGTTTCAAGAGCGGAGTTTTGGGCCGTCCCAATAAGGAGTCAACATCTTCGGAAGAAAGTAGAGGAAATTCGAGAAGGATGACAGATGCTGAGATTCTTCTTTGAATTGACATAACTTGACAGTACATAACTTGAAGGGTTACCATCCAATTAGGATTGCCAACCCTCCAGGATTGTCCTGGAATCTCCAGGAACTAAAGCTAGGAACAACCAGGAAGAAAATCACAGGGACATTCAATTTTTCCCATTTTCTTTAAACATGCTTGCTTATTCATTATAGAAATATTGAACTAAAAGCAAAATGCTGCAGGTGCTAGAAATCTGAATTAAAAACAGAAAATGCTGGAAATACTCAACAGGTCTGTGGAGATGGACAAACCAAATGAACGATTCAGATCGATGATCAATGATTGGCCTGAAATGTTAACTGTCTTTTGTTCTCCACAAATGCTGCCTGATCTGCTGAGTGTTTCCAGCATTTTCTGTTTTCATTTTGTTATTAAAAAAAAATTGAAGCTGTGTGGGGTGTGGGGGGGGTGGGTGGGGGGGGTGTTGCTGCGTGGAAGGAAAGAGACTGTTTGATTAGGTGAAGCAGTTGGAGGTGGAAGGTCATGTGATGTAACCTCCAGGTACACACCCAATCAGAATTGGCAACCCTGAAACCAATGCGCAGTCTGTTAACACAGTGCCAAATTCACTGTTCTGTAGGCATGCTCAGGCAAAACTCCTGTGGAATGTCGCAGCTGTAATAGAGGGAAAGCGGGAGGACTTTGGTCCAAAAGGGCCCCTGGAATGCAGCTCTGAACAACTAATCATTGCAGCCGGAGAAGGGAACCATGAGAAAGTGCGCAAGATTCTCGAAACCAAGTTAGTTAGTGCGGATGTCGCTGATGTCCAGGGCCATACATCACTGATCAACGCCTCAGTAAGTATCGTTTCTGCTTAACTTCTTTGTCTTTCACTTTGCTTTGGAATATGGATGTGGAGCTTTCATGCCAAGTGGCAGTATTACCAAACTGTCTGCAAGGGGCCACTCTCAAGAATGACCCACTAGACTGGGAGGGGCTTCCTCCTCACCTGGGGAGCTCTTGATCTCAGTTACAGCAAGTCAACCTGTCATTGTGCAATGGATGCTGGGACAGCATTTCTTGCCTTCTGATGTTCGACTTGTCGGTGCAGACTTGCCACAAAAATAACAGAAAATTTCTTGCATATATATAGCTCCTTATCACATCCCTGAGGTATGCATGCCTCCATAATGGCAGTTGCTGTCCTTTCTGGGCCTCCAATCACAAGCACGGAGCCCCAGAGACTTTTATCTGTTGATGTAAAAGGAATAAGCTTTAAGTGGCTCCCAGGCCTTCTTACCATTCCGCCCTATGATAGTGTGTGATTTAAGAAACATAAACATAGAAAATAGGAGCAGGAGTAGGCCATTTGGCCCTTCGATTTAAGAACAAAACTCTTGGGTTCAGATTCTTCAGCCATTTAAAAAACCACCTACTGAAAAGGCTCCAATAAATTATATATCTCTTATTTCAATGATAATTATAAGTAGAAAATGACACTGGGTGAGACACTGAGTCAGACATTGTCCTTTCACACTCTGGGACTGGGTGGTACAGTGGGTCAGACATTGTCCTTTCACACTCTGGGACTGGGTGGTACAGTGGGTCAGACATTGTCCTTTCACACTCTGGGACTGGGTGGTACAATGGGTCAGACATTGTCCTTTCACACTCTGGGACTGGGTGGTACAGTGGGTCAGACATTGTCCTTTCACACTCTGGGACTGGGTGGTACAGTGGGTCAGACATTGTCCTTTCACACTCTGGGACTGGGTGGTACAATGGGTCAGACATTGTCCTTTCACACTCTGGGACTGGGTGGTACAATGGGTCAGACACTCCTTTCATACTCTGGGACTGGGTGGTACAATGGGTCAGACATTGTCCTTTCACACTCTGGGACTGGGTGGTACAATGGGTCAGACACTCCTTTCATACTCTGGGACTGGGTGGTACAGTGGGTCAGACAGGGGAGGTAGGTTTGTAGTGGTATTTTCACTAGACTAGTAACCCAGAGACCCAGGGTATTGCTCTGGGGACATGGGTTCGAATCCCACCGAAGGTGGAATTTAAATTCAGTTAATAAATCGGGATTTTTTTTTAAAAAGCTAGTCCAATGATGGCCATGAAACCATTGTCAATTGTTGTAAAAACCCATCAGGTTCACTAATGCCCTTTAGGGAAGAAAATCTGCTGTCCTTACCCAATCTACATGTGACTCCAGACCCACAGCAACGTGGTTGACTCTTAAATGGCCTAGCAAGCCACTCAAATGTATCAAACCGCAACAAAGTCAATAAGGAATGAAACCGGATGGACCACCTGGCATCGATCCAGGCACCGGAAACGGCAATGGCAAACCCAACCCTATCAGTCCTGCAAAGTCCTCTTTACTTACATCTGGGGGCTTGTGCCAAACTTGGGAGAGCTGTCCCACAGACTAGTCAAGCAACAGCCTGACATAGTCATACTCACCAAATTATATCTTACAGACAATGTGCCAGACACCGCCATCACCATCCCCGGGTATGTCCTGTCCCACTGGTAGGACAGACCCAGCAGAGGTGATGGCACAGTGGTATACTGTCGAGAGGGAGTTGCCCTTGGAGTCCTCAACATCGACTTCAGACCCCATGAAGTCTCATGGCATCAGGTCAAACATGGGCAAGGAAACATCCTGCTGATTACCACCTAACGACCCCCCCCCCCCTCAGCTGATGAATCAGTACTCCTCCATGTTGAACAACACTTGGAGGAAGCACTGAGGATGGGAATGGTGCAGAATGTACTCTGGGTGAGGGACTTCAATGTCCATCAAGAGTGGCTCAGTAGCACCGCCACTGACCGAGCTGGCCAAGTCCGAAAGGACAGAGCTGCTCGACTGGGTCTGCGGCAGGTAGTGAGGGAACCAACAAGAGGGAAAAATATACTTGACCTCGTCCTCACCAATCTGCCTGCTACAGATGCATCAGCCCATGACAGTATTGGTAGAAGTGACCACTGCAGAATCCTTGTGGAGACAAAACCCCATCTTCACATTGAGGATCCCCTCCATCGTGTTGTGTGGCACTATCACTGTGCTAAATGGGATAGATTTCAAACAGACCTCGCAGTACAAAACTGGGCACTGTGGGCCATCAGCAGCAGCAATGTACTCAACTAAAATTTGTAAAACATGGCCTGGCATATTCCCCACTCTACCATTACCATCAAGCTGGGGGATCAACTCTGGTTCAATGAAGAGTGCAGGAGGGCATGCCAGGAGCAGCACCAGGCATACCTCAAAATAAGGTGTCAACCTGGTGACACTACAACACAGGACGACTTGCAGGCCAAACAGTGTAAGCAGCAAAAGATAGACAGGGCTAAGTGATCCTACAATCAACAGATCAGATCTAAGCTCTGCAGTCCTGCCACATCCAGTCATGAATGGTGGTGGGCAATTGAACAACTAACTGGAGGAGGTGGCTCCACAAATATCCCTATCCTCAATGATGGGGGAACCCATCACATCAGTGCAGAAGATAATTCTGAAGTATTTGCATCCATCTTCAGCCAGAAGTTCAAAGTGGATGATCCATCTCAGCCTCCTCCTGACGTCCCTAGCATCACAGATACCAGTCTTCAGCCAATTCGATTCAATACGCGTGATATCAAGAAATGACTGAAGGCACTGGATACTGCAAAGGATATGGGCCCTGACAATATTCTGGCAATAGTACTGAAGACTTGTGCTGCAGATCTTCCCGCACCCTTAGCCAAGCTGTTCCAGTACAGCTACAAGACTGGCATCTATACATTATACATTCATGATTTAGGTGAGCGAACAAAATGTAATATCTCCAAATTTGCAGATGACACAAAACTGGGTGAGAGGGTGAGTTGTGAGGAGGATGCAGAGAGGCTTCAGGGTGATTTGGACAAGTTGAGTGAGTGGGCTAATGTATGGCAGATGCAGTATAATGTGGATAAATGTGAGGTTATCCACTTTGGTAGCAAAAACAGGAAGGCAGATTATTATCTGAACAGCTATAAACTGAGAGAGGGGAATATGCAGCGAGACCTGGATGTTCTCGTACACCAATCGCTGAAGGCAAGCATGCAGGTGCAACAGGTGGTAAAAAAGGCAAATGGTATGTTGGCCTTCATAGTGAGAGGATTCGAGGATAGAAGCAGGGATGTCTTGCTGCAATTATACAGGGCCTTGGTGAGGCCACACCTGGAATATTATGTGCAGTTTTGATCTCCTTATCTGAGGAAGGGTGTTCTTGCTATAGAGGGAGTGCAGTGAATGTTTACCAGACTGATTCCTGGGATGGCGGGACTGATGTATGAGGAGAGATTGAGTTGGTTTGGATTATATTTGCTGGAGTTCAGAAGAGTGAGGGGGCATCTCATAGAAACCTATAAAATTCTAACAGGACTTGACAGGGTAGATGCAGGAAGGATGTTCCCGATGGTGGGAGAGTCCAGAACCAGGGGTCATAGTCTAAGGATACGGGGTAAACCTTTCAGGACTGAGATGAGGAGAAATTTCTTCACCCAGAGAGTGGTGAGCATGTGGAATTCGCTACTACAGAAAGCAGTTGAGGCCAAAACATTGTATGTTTTCAAAAAGGAGTTAGATATAGCTCTTGGGTCTAAAGGGATCAAAGGGTATGGGGCGAAAGCGGGAACAGGTTACTGAGTTGGATGATCAGCCATGATCATAATAAATGGCGGAGCAGGCTCGAAGGGCCAAATGGCCTACTCCTGCTCCTATTTTCAATGTTTCTATCTACCCAGCAATGTGGAAAAATGCCTGGGTATGTCCTGGCCACAAAAAGTCCAACCCGGCCAATTACCACCACATCAGTCTATTCTCAATCATCAGTAAAGTGATGGAAGGGATCATTGACAGTCCTATCAAGAAGCACTTGCTTAGCAATAACCAGCTCAGTGATGCTCAGTTTGGGTTCCGCCCGGACTACTCAGCTCCTGACCTCATTACAGCCTTCGTTCAAACATGGACAAAAGAGCTGAACACCAGAGCTGAAGTGAGAGTAACTGCCCTTGACATCAAGGCAGCATTTGACCGAGTATGGCATCAAGGAGCCCAAGCAAAAAGGAGTCAATGGGAAACAGGGGAAAAACTCTCCACTAGTTGCAGTTGTACCTAGCACAAAGGAAAATGGCTGTGGTTGTTGGAGGTCAATCATCTCAGTCCCAGGACATCACTGCAGGAGTTCCTCAGGGTAGTGTCCTAGGCCCAACTATCTTCAGCTGCTTCATCAATGACCTTCCTTCAATCATCAGGTCAGAAGTGGTGATGTTCACTGATGATTGCACAATGTTCAGCACCATTCACGACTCCTCAGATACTGAAGCAGTCCGTGTAGAAATGCAACAAGACCTGGACAATATCCAGGCTTGGGCTGATAAGTGGCAAGTAACATTCATGCCAAACAAGTGCCAGGTAATGACCATCTACAACAAGAGAGAATCTAACCATCTCCCCTTGACATTCAATGGCTTTACAATCACTGAATCCCCCACTATCAACATCCTGGGGGTTACCATTGACCAGAAAATGAACTGGAGTAGCCATATAAATACAGTGGTTACAAGAGCAGGTCAGAGGCTAGGAATCCTGCAGCGAGTAACTCACCTAACTCCCCAAAGCCTGTCCACCATCTACAAGGCACAGGTCAGGAGTGTGATGGAATACTCCCCACTTGCCTGGATAGGTGCAGCTCCAACAACACTCAAGAAGCTCGACACCATCCAAGACAAAGCAGCCTGCTTGATTGGCACCCTACCCAGAAACGTTCACTCCCTCCACCACCGACGCACAGTGGCAGCAGTGTGTACCATCGACAAGATGCACTGCAGCAATGCACCAAGGCTCCTTAGACAGTACCTTCCAAACCCGTGACCTCTGCCACCTAGAAGGACAAGGGCAGCAGATGCATGGGAACACCACCACCTGCAATTTCCCCTGCAAGCCACACACCATCCTGACTTGGAACTATATCACCGTTCCTTCACTGTCGCTGGGTCAAAATCCTGGAACTCCCTTCCTCACAGCACTGTTGGTGTAGTTACCCCACATGGACTGCAGCGGTTCAAGAAGGGCAATTAGAGATGGGCAATAAATGCTGTCCTGGCCAGCGATGTCCACATCCTGTGAATGAATTTTAAAAAAGACACTGTCCTTTCGCACTGTGGGACTGGGTGGGACAGTGTGTCAGGTCGTTAGCCTGACTCCCAACTCCATGCCCAGAGACCAGGTTTGTTGCAATGGGGAAGCCACCACTACACTCCCGCATGAATATCAGACCAGTATTCAGAAATTGTGACTCTGCATACCTCTCTATCAAGATTAGAGAGATGTTGGAACCAGTTCTGGAGAAGGAGGGACCTGTTCAAGGGTTGTACCTCAACAGAGCTGAGATCAATCTCCTCACAGGAAGGTTAACTGGTGCTGTGTGGGAGGGTTTAAACTAATTTGGCAAGAGGATGGGCACCAAGATGAAACATTAGAGAGGAGAAACAAGGTGCACAGAGGACTGGGAGAAACAAATAGCACTGGAGTAAACAGTTCAGAAATTGGAGGGATCAGATAGGGGGTAAATGCAAAGCAGTCTAAGATGGTCTTGGAGTGCATGTGCATAATTGTGGTAATTGAGGTGGGTGAGCTGCAGGCATAAGTCGCCACTTGGCATGATGATATAGTGGCGATAATAGAGACCTGGCTCAACCAAAGGGAGGATTGAAACTTAATATTCCTGGCTGCAAGGTATTCAGGAAAGTTAGGTAGGAAAAAAGGGAGTAGCAATATTGATCAAAGAAACTATTATAGCACTGGAGAGGGAGATGTAGTTGAGGGGTCAAACACGGAGTCCATTCGATTAGAATTAAGGAACAATAGAGGAGTAATTACACTACTGGGTGAATTCTAAAAGCCAACAAATAGCGGGAAGGAGATAGAGGACCAAATTTGCAGGAAAAGTACAGGAAGATGCAAGAACTACAGAGTAATGATAATGAGGGGCTTCAATTATCCTAATATAGACTGGGATAGTAACAATATAAAGGGTAAAGAAGGGGTAGAATTCCTGAAATGTTTGCAAAAGAACATTCTTGATCAATGTGTATCCATCCCAATAAGGAAAGAAGCAGGGCTGGATCAAGTTCTGGGGAATGAAGTGCAGCAAGTGGAGCATGTTTCGGTGGGAGACCATTTGGGGAACAGAGATCATACTATCATCAGATTTAAACTGGTGATAGAAAAGCACAAGGAACCATCAAGAGTAAAAGACTTTAACTGGAGGTGGGCAAACTTCAGTCAGTCAAGAAGGGATCTGGCTCAAGTGGATTGGAATCAAAAATTGGTAGACAAAACAGTAATTAAACAATGGGAGGCCTTCAAAGAGGAGATTATTCAGGTTCAAGTAGACACATACTCATGAGGGGGAAAAGAAGGGCATCCAAAGCTAGACCTCCCTGGATGACTAAAGATATAGAGATTAAAATGAGACAGAAGAAGGAAGCTTACGAGAAATGTGAAGTTTATAATACAATAGAGAACCAAGCTGGATATCGAAAGTACAGAGGAGATCTAACAAAGGGAATAAGAGGGGCAAAGAGAGAGTGTGAGAATAGAATAGCGATTAACATAAAAGGGAACCCAAAACACTTTTATAAACATAAATAGCTAAAGAGTAATCAAAGGAAGGGTGGGGCCAATTAGGGACCTAAAGGGGGATTTTCTTGAGGAGGCAGAGGGCATGGCTGAGGTGCTAAATGACTACTTTGCATCTGTCTGCACTGGAGAAGCAGATGTTGCCAATGTAGCAGTAAAGAAGGAATCAGCAGCAATATTAGATAAGTTGAGAAGGCTGTTAAAAAGCATATGGGAACCTTGGCTTTATTAATAGAGCCTTGAGTACAAAAGCAAGGAAGTTATGCTAAAACTTTATAAAAGACTGGTTAGGCCTCTGTTGAAGTATTGTGTTCTTTTCTGCTAACCACACTTCAGGACGGATGTCAAGACTCTGGAATGGGTGAGGAAGAGATCTATTAGAATGGTGCCAGGGATGAGGAATTAAGTTACCTGGCAAGACTAAAGAGAAGGTTAAGAGGAGATTTGTTAGAGATGTTCAAAATCATGAATAGTTTTGACAGAGTAAATAAAGAGAAAATAGTTCTAGTGGCAGAAGGGTCAGTAATCAAAGGACACAGATTTAACATGATTTGCAAAAGAACCAGAGGCGACATGAGGAAATATGTTTTACACAACGAGTTGTTATGGTTTGGAATTCACTGCCTGAAAGGGTGGTGGAAGCAGATTCAATAGTAACTTTCAAAAGAGAATTGGAAGGAATACATGAATGGAAAAATGACAGGACTGTGGGGAAACAACAAGAAAAATAGATTAATTGGATAGCTCGACTAAAGAGCCAGTACAGGCATGTTGGACCAAATGGTCCCTCCTGTTCTGTATCAATCCCTGATTCTGTGATTGTATGTTGATGTGATTTCCCCATCTCATATGGCTTCATTTGAACAATTTCTTACAGATTTTTTGCAAACGCGATATCATCAACCTGCTGCTTGATGATGGAGCAAATGTGAACAAGCTGAATAATGAAGGTGTTTCAGCACTCAACAGCAGCTGCATACTTTACTATCCTTCCAGCTGCTTTCTACACAATGAAATCTACAGACTCATAAACAAAAAGGTTTGTTTCATTTGAATTTTTTCCTGAATTCATTTTCTATTCGATGGGGCAAGTGATAAAAACAGGACAAGTTTCACTTCCCTCGGGACAACCAGAGTCTATTTAACTTAATTTACAGAATTCATCTATTAGAACCCTTCTGTGTGATAAGATTTGATGATTCTATGAACATTGTCAATAGAGTCATGTGCCAGTAATTCCTACAAGGGTTCTTGCAATCCTAGGCAGTCAAAATCTGTCCCTATAGTGTCCGCTGATCTTCCCTCAAAGAAATGGCAGGAGTTTGGAAATTGCCCCCACCCTGTAAATTTTACCCCATAGAATTTTACAACAATAAAAGAGGTCATTTGCGCACCTTGCTGTGCCAGCTCTCTGAATGAGCTATCCACTCAATCTCATTCCTTTGTCCTTTCCCCATACCCTTTTTAAAAAGTGGAATACTTATCCATTTATCTTTCACAAACTGCTGTGGATTCTGTTTCTACCAGTGTTTCTGATGTTTCTGACCAGAAGAACAGGTTTTTTTGCATTAAAAGCCTTCATTTTTAAAAATTAATTTCCCGGTACAAAAAAGATGCACCATGCCCCTTGTAAAAACCGTTATAGTAAATGGATGTTACAAGTTACAAGAAGAGAACTGCGAGGATTTTGGGACTTAGGCTGTTCGTTTAACAGATGACGTAAATTTAACTGAGGTGTTATGATCTATCTAAATCTGCTGTTCCCTTCACTTCTGCTTAATCGTACATCTTAATAAATGCAATGAGTAGTTTTAGCCTGTGCCAATAGCCTATCGAGGTGGTGTTACCATTAGTTGGAGAAATTAGGAGCAAAGCATGTGAATAGGAACAGGATGAGGCTATTCAGCCCCTTGAGTCTGTTCCACCATTTAGTTAGCTCAGGGCTGATATCTTTTAACTTTCCATTTTCCAGTTTTGATTCCATAACCTTTAATGCCCTTGTCTAAAAAGGTCTATCAACCTTAGTTTTGAAATTTTCAATTCACCTAACCTCAACCGCTTTTTGAGGGAGAGAATTCCAGATTTCCACTACCTTTTGAGTGAAGGTGTGCTTTCTGACATCACCCTGGAATGGCCTCGCTCTAATTTTAAGGTTATGCCCCCTTGTTCTGGACTCTCCCATGAGAGAAAATAATTTCTCTCTATCTGCCTATCAATTAATTTGCTCATCTTGAATACCTCAAGATGAATTTCCTTTACTAAAGGAAATCTAGTCTTGTCTGTGCAAACTCTCCTCATAATTTAACTGTTTTAGCCTCGATATTATTCTGGTAAGTCTACACTGCATCACCTCCGAGGATAATTTGGTATATGGTGTTACACTACAATATTTTCATGGCATATGTGAATGGTAAAAGGGTTCATTGTTATCCTGGTGGTCAAATATCCAAAGTACTTTGGTCGTAAAACTTGTATGTGTAGCACCGTATTTTTGGTGTGATGTGTGCCGTTTCAACTCCAAAATGGTATCTGTGCCATACATGCACAATTCTGATGCTGACTGCGCTGGATGCCATTTTGGTAAGGCTGTTAGCGTGGGCACAGGGAGTGTGCACTGGAAGTATGCAGAGTGGGAAGATCATAACAACAGTCAGTGTTTTAAGTAGGGATGATGCCAGCGCTATCATTTTCAACCTGAACACTTCAACTAATGCCCTCTCTTAATCTTGCACAGCTGAGCATGCATTCAGCAGCAGGAAAGACTGCCACCAGTATTATTTAAGGGGATCATCAACTACTTTCGGGTTACTTGCTGATTGATTTCTACTGGCTACTGCTGAGTTAGAAGGAATGTTTGGTGATTTGTGCTGCTATTTATGGTTGTCGAAGCCTGCAGGGAATGGTGTGGCATATGCTGAAGAACCTGGTTCCCACTTGTAGGATTCTGCTCAGACCACTTGCTTCCAGTCACGGGTGCTGTAATTTCCATCCCCTTTGCTCTACAGCTTGACAGGGAAAATGAGCAGAGATGACACAGAGGAGGACAAGCTGCTAGAAGAAGGAAGAGGAGGAGGGGAGAAGGGCTCTCCACTCAGTCTTCGGGGAGCAATTTTCCTATCTCAACCTCAGTGAGGAACAGTACGTTAGACACCTCCACTTCCCCAATGAGGTGCTCACCGAAATCTGCCACTTGTTGCAGGCAGAATTGCAGCCTCAGATCAGGGTGAGCATAGCATTGCCAGCGATTGTAGAGGTGACTGGCAATGAACTTTTATGCGTCAGGCTACTTTGGCTGGAGCAGATGATATTTGTAACATCTCCCAGATCACCGTCCACTATTGCATAAAGGTGGTCACTGAGACTCTGAATGCAAAGATAGCGGAATACATTTCTTTCTCTCTTGCCAGAGTGTAGCAGGCAGAGTGGGTATGCAGCTTCTCTAGGATTGCAGGCTTCTGCATGGCACACAATGTCATTGACAGTGGATGTTGCATGTAAATTCTGAGACGTACCTCAATCAGAAGGGATTCCACTCCATCAATGTCCAACTGGTGTGCAACCATACTCCGCAGATCAATACCTGATAACCTGACAGCAGGCATGATCTTGTGGCAGTTCATTTTACCAGCTGCATTTAAACCACCATGATAAACCGATGGTGGCTACTGGGGCAACAAAGGCTATTCACTGACTAGCTGGGTCATGACTCCGATGCACAACCCATTACACATGGGCAGCGTGCATATAATGTAATATGTTGTGGTCTATTACAAGTTGCACAACCTCACCATCGTGAGGGCATGGCCCTTGCAATCAGGTATACAGCAAATAGCTGAAGAGGAGGAAGGGAGGGAGGGAGCAACCAATACATCCCTCTTCCGTCCGGCTGTCCGTGATCAGCACATCCGACTACGGGCCAGTGAACACAGCCCCAATTCCCCATTCAACAATAGTCTCACATCGTCCCTTCTCTCTGTTACTGATCAGCACAACATCCATTTGGTCACGTCCGTGTAGAAATGCAGCAAGACCTGGACAATATCCAGGCTTGGGCTGATAAGTGGCAACAAAGAACAGTATAGCTCAGGAACAGGCCATTCGGCCCTCCAAGCCTGCGCCGATCTTGATGCCTGCCTAAACCAAAACCTTCTGCACTTCTGGGGACCATATCTCTCTATTCCCATCCTTTTCATGTATTTGTGGTAAGGAACATTCACGCCACACAAGTGCCAGGCAATGAGCATCTCCATCCAGAGAGAATCTCTTGACATGCAATGGCATTACCATCACTGAATCCCCCATTACCAACATCTTGGGGATTACCATTGACCAGAAACTGAACTGGAGTAGCCATAAACACCATGGCTACAAGAGCAGGTCAGAGGCTGGGAATTCTGCAGCGAGTAACTCACCTCCTGCCTCCCCAAAGCCTGTCCATTATCTACAAGGCACAAGTCAGGAGTGTGATGGAATACTCTCCATTTGCCTGGATGGGTGCAGCTCCAACAGCACTCAGCAAGCTCGACACCATCGAGGACAAAGCAGCCCGCTTGACTGGCAACCCCATCCACCACCTTCAGCATTCACTCCCATCAACACCGACGCACGGTGACATCAGTGTGTACCATCAACAAGAGGCACTGCAGCTACTCACCAAGGCTCCTTAGACAGCACCTTCCAAACCCATGACCTCTACCACATAAAAGGACAAGGGCAGCAGATGCATGGAAACACCACCACCTTCTAGTTCCCCTCCAAGTCACACACCATCCTGAACGCTATCACCATTCCTTCATTGTCACTGGGTTAAAATCCTGGAACTCCCTTCCTAATAGCACTGTTGGTGTACCTACTCCACATGGACTGCAGCTATTCAAGAAGGCAGCTCACCACCACCTTCTCAAGTGTAATTAGGGATGGGCAATACATGCTGGCCTGGCCAGCGATGCTCACATCACATGATTGAATTAAAAAAAATGCTGAAATAAAAGCCACCAGAAAACAAACATTTCAAACCAACTTTATCAATCAAACCATCCAATATTACATGAAAAGTCAAGTAATCACCCTTGTTCATTTCCTTAGTACCTGGCTTCAGTGTGCCTTTGCCTGTCTTAGTGTTCCTACACAGTTCTGCACCAGTGGCTGCATCATGGCTGGTGGAAGGCTGCTGACTTTCAGTGGGGGAGACTGCAGATGGCCTTGCAGGATGACCTCAAGTAGCTCGGGCTCTAGAAGGCCCAGCTTCAGACTGCACCATCTCAGCATGGGCGGCAGTAGTCTGGGCTGGCTGGCTGGCAGGCAACAGCAAGGGCACTGGTGAAGTGGCAGCAGTGGGAGGATGAATGCGATCATCCTGAGAAAGGGTTCATTCTCCAGCCACTGCCACGCCTCAGGGACGGCACCTCAGCAATCCTAGCAATGTGTTGTAGGACAGATGTGGAACTTCTGTGTGACCCTGCAAACCCTTTTGCACACTGGTGTCCACAGCTATGATGGCAGCAGTTTGATTTTGCATGGCAGCAAGCTGAGCTTACATGAACTCAGTCTAAGCTTCCACTGCTTGTGCTACAATGGAAGCTTAGAGATCGGCCATCAGGCGCTGCATCATGGTTGGCTCTGCTAGTGTGCTAATGGAGCTGCCCACCACTTTCACAGTGAAAGGAATGGGATCCATGCTCTGCACAAAGCCTATTCCAAGTTGGTGCTCAGCTCCTTCATGCTCCTTGACTGTGGTTGCAGGCTATCTGGCAGACCTGCCAATTCACCAAGCATTTCTGTGTGCATAAGTATCAGCCATTTTGTGTAGCCCATCCCATCAAAGTCCTCATCTGAGTCCTCTGCAGCACAGCTCATGTGCGGCCTCACCATTTGGCGAGCTGGCACCTGTGCTTTCCTTTTTCCCTGTCGTGGCACAAGCCACACATGCAGAGCCCGCTTCTAAGCTATCCCATAAAGTATGCACAGTGTCAATATTTTTCTCTATTCATTCATGGGATGAGGGCACTCGCAGGCTATGCCAGCATTTATTTTTATTTATTTTTTTATTTAGAGATACAGCACTGAAACAGGCCCTTCAGCCCACCGAGTCTGTGCTGACCATCAACCACCCATTTATACTAATCCTACATCAATCCCATATTCCTACCACATCCCCACAATTCCCCTACCACCTGCCTATACTAGGAGCAATTTATAATGGCCAATTTACCTATCAACCTGCAAGTCTTTGGCTGTGGGAGGAAACCGGAGCACCCGGAGGAAACCCACGCAGTCACAGGAAAAACTTGCAAACTCCGCACAGGCAGTCCCCAGAATTGAACCCGGGTCGCTGGAGCTGTGAGGCTGCGGTGCTAACCACTGCACCACTGTGCTGCCCATCCCTAATTCCCCTTGAAAAGGCGGTGGTGATCCACCTTCTTAAACCGCTGCAGTCCATGTGAGGTAAATACATCCACAGTGCTGTTAGGAAGGGAGTTCCAGGATTTTAACCCAACGACAGTGAAGGAACGGCGAC
The DNA here is from genome assembly GCF_036365525.1 of Heterodontus francisci. NCBI lineage: Eukaryota > Metazoa > Chordata > Chondrichthyes > Heterodontiformes > Heterodontidae > Heterodontus > Heterodontus francisci. The sequence goes on from NC_090381.1 coordinate 25,957,598, forward strand.
ATAGTTCCAAGTCAGGACGGTGTGTGATTTGGAGGGGAACCTGCTGGTGGTGGTGTTCCCGTGCATCTGCTGTCCTTGTCTTTCTAGGTGGTAGAGTTCATGGGTTTGGTGCTGTCTAAGGAGCATTGGTGAGTTGCTGCAGTACATTTTGTAGGTAGTATACACTGCTGTCACTGTGTGTCGGTCGTGGAGGGAGTGAATGTTTAGGAATGGGATGCCAATCAAGCGGGTTGATTTGTTCTGGATGGTGTCGAGCTTCTTGAGTATTGTTGGAGTTGCACTCATCCAGGCAAGTGGAGAGTATTCCATCACACTTGTGCCTTGTAGATGGTGGACAGGCTTTGGGGAGACAGGAGGTGAGTTATTCACCACAGAATTCCTAGCCTCTGGCCTGTTCTTGTAGCCATGGTATTTATATGGATACTCCAGTTCAATTTCTGGTCAATGGTAACCCCCAGGATGTTGAGAGTGGGAGATTCAGCGAATGTGATGCCATTGAATGTGAAGGGGAAAGGGCTAGATTCTCTCTTGTTTGAGATGGTCATTCCCTGACACTTGCATGGTGCAAATGTTACTTTTTTTTTTATTCATTCACGGGATGTGGGCATCGCTGGCCAGGCCAGCATTTATTGCCCATCCCTAATTGCCCTTGAGAAGGTGGTGGTGAGCTGCCTTCTTGAACCGCTGCAGTCCATGTGAGGTAGGTACACCCACAGTGCTGTTAGTAAGGGAGTTCCAGGATTTTGACCCAGCGACAGTGAAGGAATGGCGATATAGTTCCAAGTCAGGGTGGTGTGTGACTTGGAGGGGAACTTGCAGGTGGTGGTGTTCCCATGCATTTGCTGCCCTTGTCCTTCTAGTTGGTAGAGGTCGCGGGTTTGGAAGGTGCTGTCGAAGGAGCCTTGGTGCATTGCTGCAGTGCATCTTGTAGATGGTACACACTGCTGCCACTGTGCGTCGGTGGTGGAGGGAGTAAATGTTTGCAGATGGGGTGCCAATCAAGCGGGCCGCTTTGTCCTGGATGGTGTCGAGCTTCTTGAGTGTTGTTGGAGCTGCACCCATCCAGGCAAGTGGAGAGTATTCCATCACACTCCTGACTTGTGCCTTGTAGATAGTGGACAGGCTTTGGGGAGTCAGGAGGTGAGTTACTCGCCTCAGGATTCCTAGCCTCTGACCTGCTCTTGTAGCCACGGTATTTATATGGCTACTCCAGTTCAGTTTTCGGTCAATGGTAGCCCCTAGGATGTTGATAGTGGGGGATTCAGCGATGGTAATGCTGTTGAATGTCAAGGGGAGATGGTTAGATTCTCTTTTGTTGGAGATGGTCATTGCCTGGCACTTGTGTGGCGCGAATGTTACTTGCCACTTATCAGCCCAAGCCTGGATATTGTCCAGGTCTTGCTGCATTTCTACACAGATTGCTTCAGTATCTGAGGAGTTGCGAATGGTGCTGAACATTGTGCAATCATCAGCGAACATCCCCACTTCTGACCTTATGATTGAAGGAAGGTCATTGATGAAGCAGCTGAAGATGGTTGGGCCTAGGACACTACCCTGAGGTACTCCTGCAGTGATGTCCTGGAGCTCAGATGATTGACCTCCAACAACCACAACCATCTTCCTTTGTGCTAGGTATGACTCCAGCCAGCGGAGGGTTTTCCCCCTGATTCCTATTGACCTCAGTTTTGCTTGGGCTCCTTAATGCCATACTCGGTCAAATGCTGCCTTGATGTCAAGGGCAGTCATTCTCACCTCACCTCTTGAGTTCAGCTCTTTTGTCCATGTTTAAACCAAGGCTGTAATGAGGTCAGGAGCTGAGTGGCCCTGGCGGAACCCAAACTGAGCATCACTGAGCAGGTTGTTGCTAAGCAGGTTCCGCTTGATGGCACTGTTGATGACACCTTCCATCACTTTACTGATGATTGAGAGTAGGCTAATGGGGCGGTAGTTGGCCGGGTTGGATTTGTCCTGCTTTTTGTGTACAGGACATACCTGGGCAATTTTCCACATTTCCGGGTAGATGCCAGTGTTGTAGCTGTACTGGAACAGCTTGGCTAGGGGCGCGGCAAGTTCTGGAGCACAGGTCTTCAGTACTATTGCTGAAATGTTGACAGGGCCAATAGCTTTTGCAGTATCCAGTGCCTTCAGTCGTTTCTTGATATCACATGGAGTGAATCGAATATCGTAGCTCGTGGCTGCCAGTCTGAGAGTGAGTGATGGTGTTTCTTCATCATCACTGTCTTACTGCTCTTCCTCCTCCTCTTTCCACCCCTGCCTGGCCAGGCAGCAGTTCTTGGGTATCTGAAAGGAGAAAGGCACAAGGGTAGAGTTGTGGTGAAGGATGGGAAAGCAAGAGATACATGTTCACACCATCTGCATCTTGTAAATCAGAAGACATTGTGGAGTGAGGGGGAACTGGGATGTGAGAAGAAGGATTAAGTGTGAGGACACTGACATCTTCGATGATCCCCACTGCTGACCATGACCTCAGTCATGGCGATTCCAATGATGCCAAGCACCATCTCCTCCAATGGGTTAAGGATATGTAGCCCATTCCCTGCCGGTTATTTGCTGTTGCCCTGTTTGTGCGACACCTTCCCTGCAAGAGAGAAGGAAGTGTGTCAGTGAGTGTGGTGCAATGCATTTGGGTGATTTGGCTGTCATGATTGAATAGCTGGCTGTGTGTGCAAGCTGTGTGATGTGGTATGAGGCAGCAATGCTAAGTGTATTTGGGTGAAGAGAAGCCATAAATATCAGATATGAGTCCTGATTGATACAGATTGTTGAGAGTTGAGTGATGGGAGTGTAGTGAATTTAGCAGTGTGTGAGGCTAGTGGGGTAGTTGGTGGGATATGGCATTTAAAGATGCAGTCACTGATCTTGACCATTTGTATGAGGTCACTGACCTTCTTGTGGATCTAGTCCTCAGGGCTCCACTGCTGGCATTGACAGGCACAGCAATCTGGTCCCACTGCCTTCTGACAGTTTGTTTTGAGGGTCTCCTGGCCCCCTGCATATAGATGACACCTCTCCATGACCAGGGCCTCCAGTGCACAATCGGAAAATCTCTGCCATGTTGTCCCATTGTTCAGAGTTCTTCTTGCTCACACTTGGTTCTGCAGCCGGTTCCAGCACCTGCTGCAGCCACAATGCACAAAAAAATGTAGGCTAGCTTTAAATTGTGCTAGCCTCTCACGATTTTGTGCCCCCCCCCCCCCTACTCAGGCCTGACAGGGCTGGCTGTATGCGACCATTATTTAAATGAGCAGGCAGCAAGTTGCATTGGAAGGAACAGTGTGGCTAAGTTGTGCATCACAATCCCCGCACTCGTTTTTCAGCCTCATCGAATTTTACAACCTTTGGTTTTAGTTAGGTAAGCTTATGCTTATGGCAGCACTACTTGGTATTGAGCACAACTAAAAACCACCTGGAAAGAGCCTCAATCATTACAATAAGCATTGAGTACCAGCTTTTGAAGTGTGTCGTTACATACAATGTCTTTCTCTTTGGCTATCTTGCACACATCAAAGGATCAATCTACCCAAATTAATACTCCAGTGCACAGCTTCTCACAGTGGGAGCACAGGGAATTCAGATGCTGTGGTAATTCTACCCAACCTTGACCCTCCCCATGGCACCCAGCCACCCTCCCTAAAATAATGGGGTGAAACTGTCCAGACTTGAATTGGATGAGCGTCTGTGATACGCGTCAGTGTTGTGCAAAGTTTGGAACTGGAAATGGCAAATCACAAAATGTAACCCCAACCCTTACTTCTTAATTGACCCCATCCTTTCTCCAAGGTCCAAAAAATTGTGTCTTAGTTTAACCTTATTCGGTATCTTGCACTATGGACCTTGGTCTTTTGCTGAGATTTCTCACTGAAGAGTTTATTGTTGCCTGCCTTGTGGTGAGCTCACTTTGAATTGCTCTTTCTCTAGGCTAAGCCATCTATTGGTAGAGCTTCAAGGAAGAAAGAATCAGTTGATGAATTGCCGAAGCAGGTGAAGATAGCCAAAAGAATCTCAGTTTACGACCGCAATATCAGGTTGGGCAGCATAAGCTTTAAGCAGCTTGAGTCCATTTCATTGTTGACAGATCACACAAGTAAGGAGAAATACGTGAATGTGATGACGGAGCAGGAGGAGGAAGAGCAGATTCTGAATTTCGAAGAGTCTCTTTTGGAGGAAAACACAAACTCAGAGACTGATGATGATATTGAGAGCCTAGTGTCGCCATCAGCAGGCCCTCCCTCAACTGCTAACTTTGAATCTTTGCGAAGCGTCCATCACTATAATTTCAATGTCTCTGAACAACACTTGCAGCGTGCAGCTAATGTCTTAAGTAAGAACCAACATTTTAAGACTGGGAAATATTTGGTGCCTGATGTCAAGCATGACGAAAAAATATGGAGAATAGCAGCAATGAAATCAGAGTACGTGCAACAATTGTCTCACTCATCTGTATTAACAGGGGCCTTGTAATAAAGGCATCCCACCTAAACACAACCCGAAACACAGTATCAGCTAACCTGCTTGACCTGAATCAATGTAAACCAATGACCACCAAATATATTTTCCATCAATTTCCGTCCCCCACCCTCCATTTTTTCATTTTCTGGTGGAGGTACAAATTCAACTCAGTCAGAGGTACAAATTCATAGTGGCTGCCCTTGAGTACTTAATTTGTGTGCCTATTAAGTGAGTCGCGGCCATGGGGAATGGCGTCAGCTGCACCCCAACTGCCCTCATCTGACCACCATCTGCAGTGCAAACCCAAGGCTGCTTATTTTCTTGGCCCACAAACTCAAGGGTACTGAGGCCAACTGTAGCACTATTATGGTTAACATCCAAGCCTGGATCTGTTAACTCAACACAGGGATCAAATGTGCAGCCTTCCTGTGTAAGCTTTGTCTGGTCAGACTCACACTCTCCCTTGTCCCGTTACTAGATGCACTGCAGTCTGTCCAGTTATCCTCATGCTTTCCCCTATCCCATTACTAATTGCACTGGCCTCTTATTAACTCTTCATTGCCCCATGACGACAGTGTGGTCCTGTTTATTTTGACCTTTTGTTCCGATGCTCATGTATAAAAATTGTTCATCTTTGACTTATCATGTTATCATGTACTAAATGAGGGTACAATTTTATTTTTTCATATGTGTGCCATTCCCAGACACCGGAGGAGAAGAGGGATCATTAAACTGCTTCTCCGCAGAGGAGCGGACCCCAATAATTCCATAAATCCGATGCCACCACTCTTTCTCAGCATGTTGGCAGGGGACCTCAGCACAGTCAAGTCCTTACTGGAGAACAAAGCAGACCCAAACATGCGACTTGAGTCACAGGTAATGCACCAAGCTGTGCTAAAGCAGTGCCAGAAACACGATGAAGGGAATAGCCACCACTGACATGTTTGGATGATGTGATGTGTTAACAAAGTACAGGTGACTTGAGCTCAGGGCTCCGAGTTGTTGTGCTGTCTTGAAGCTCAGCAACAACTTGCATTTATACAGTGCATTTAACATAGCAAAATGTTCCCAAAATGATTCACATAGATGTAATTTTAAAAAACAATGCTAAACGAAAGAAGGAATTATTAAGATGATTGACAAAAGAAAAAGCTTGGATAACTTGATAGGTTCTAAATGGGAAAAGGAATGGCGTACAAGGCAAAAGGGAATGGTAATGGGACAAGTAAAGAAGAGGTGTAACTAGCAATAGCAGAATCATTACCAATGAGGCCGGAAGACTGTAAAGTACCTAATCAATAGATGAGGTGCAGAGTAGGAGGCCAATGACAGAGGTCAGAGTGGGAGTGGGGTGGAGAATTATAATGACAGGCGGCTAGCAACTCAGGGTCATGCTTGCAGAGTGAACCAGAGGTATTCTGCAAAGCGATCACCCAATCTGCATTTGGTCTCCCCAGTGTATATTGTAAATACAGTATTATATATTGAAAGAAGTACACATAAATCACCATTTCATCGGGAAGGAGTGTTTGGGAACCTGGATGGTGAGAAGGGCGGAGGTTAAAGGACAGGTGTTGCATCTCCTGTTCTTGCATGATAAGATGCCATAGGATGGAGGGGGTTTTGCAGATGATTGAAGAGGGGACCAGGGTGTCGTGGAGGGAACAATATACCTTTGAATTGTAGTCACTGTTGTAATGAAGGAAACCTTGCACACAGTAAGGCCCCTAAAATAGGCATGTTATAATGGCCAGGTAATTTTTTTAGTGATGTTAGTTGAAGGATAACTATTGGCCTTGACACTGGGGAATATTTTTCTGCTCTTTTTCTAATTGTACCCGAGGATCTTTTACATCCAGCTGAGAGGGCAGACGGAGCCTTGGTTTAAAGTTTCATCTGAAAGATGGCATCTCTGACAGTGCAGCAGCCCAGATTTTGTGCTCAAGTTTTTGGAATGGGGACTTGAACCTACAACCTCTGACTCAGAGGCAACAGTGAACCAAAACAGGGAAGTGGTGAGACTATGGTCTTTTTTTAGTTCCCCAGGTTGATCCTGGAGTAATGAGCAGTTTTGACGGAGGAGAGTTAGGCAAAATAGCACTAGATGTGGTAATGAATGGCAAAGCCAGTTATTCACTAAATGTGCTTCATTCAGACGATTGTGAATCTTTGGAATTCTCTACCTCAGAGGGCTGTGGTTGCTCAGTAGCTGAGTATATTCAAGGCTTAGATTGATAGTCTTTTGAACTCTAAGGGAATCAACAGATTTGGGGATTGGAAGGAAAAGTAGAGTTGACATTGAAGATCAACCATGACCCTAATGAATGGCAGAGCAGGCTCAAAGGGACATATTTCTTATGTTTTCTTATGCCACCAGGAGGAATGACTGGGTTGAGAGACAACAAAGGTTTTGCTGGGGAAAAGGAAACAAAGGTGAAAGTGAGGGAATGGTTGAGTAAATCCATGGTTGCAGAAGGATTGAAATGAATGGAAGGCCAAAGTTAGGCAGTTGGAAGTTTGTAAATAGTTGCAAGTGACTAGAAGGGGAGCGTTTTTCCAAAAGTAAATGCAGGGGAAGTGGATTAGAATGGGATAGGGAGATGTGTGTGGTGAGGGATAAAGGAACTTGATTAGAGATGACTTTGTTAGTGATTGGGACCATGGGAGTAGAGAGGTCACAGGAGATGACAAGGGTGGGTATTAGCACTTATATGGAAGGAGAGATTAAGGGGTGCAAAGGGCTCTTAAATGGTAAGATAGCGGAGTCAAGGGGAGTTAAGATGAAGATTGAATTTGCTGAGGATGAGGAGTCATTCAGTGCAGACGCTGAGGGAGGAAAGGAGGGAGGATATTTCGGAGATGGGTTTTGGGAGCGGTAGGCCAGAAAGATTTAAAGCAGAGGTGCGAAGGGTGGAACAAGGTGAGGTGGTTGAGGAGGAGAAGGTGCTAGAAGAAGTAGGGAGAAAAAACGGTGTGACTTAATGATAAAGGCCACACCATCACCATGGTGATTTAGACAACACAGATAATAGAAAGCACAGCCAGGGATGAGGCTTCAGGACAGGATGTGATTTGCCACCAGTGAGTCAGCATGTCAATGCAGTCAGTCACAATAAAGCTGCTGATGGCAGGTGCCTTGTCTGCGAATGTCATGCTGGGCCCCCAGCTACCAAGAATGAGACATATTAATTTCACCAGATGGACATTAAATTTCAAATTGTTGCTGGGAAGTAGAAAAGGCCTGTTACAAGGACTGTCAGACACTTGGCTGGAAGACATTGACATACCAACAGGGACGAGAGGTTACTCCCCTTATCCATATAACCCACAATGGACTTTGAGCACCAGATATTGAAGGCAGGGAAGCACATTCCAGGCCCTGCTATATTGAGACAATCCACAGGGCAAAGATGTGGTCAGACCAGTTGGTCACATGACTAACCTGCTTGGCAACCTGGGGTCTTCTGAATGGTACAAACAGTTTGAACTCAGAGAGTCTGTTTGCTCCTGTACTGAAAAGAACTCGCCTGCCTGGCTCAACATAGCCTCTCCTGTCTGCTCCCATCTCTTTCTCACAGAACTCCAAATCCACTGAAGACACATGAACCCCGAGAGAGAAAAGTCTCCAACAGCAAACAAGCTTTAAGAAGAATACTGGGCCCCAACAAAAAGCAAGGTCTACCTAGAATCAAGGACTCTACAGTAAGCTCGAAGATCTGTAACAAAAACCATCTTAGGAGATTGCCTCAGACTTTTCCACTTTGTTTCTTCTGCTCTGTTCTGTCTCTTTCAGTATGTGTGTATCGCGTATGCATGCTAGTGTGGGCACATCGTGTATCCGTGGGTGTTAACCGAATTAAAGTTTAAGTTTAATAAATTTCAACCTTTCTTCTTTAAACCTAAGAAAACCTGTTTTTGCTGGCTTCTTTGCCTTATAATTGGAGAGCAGTGAATAAGGATTCACCAAAGGGGAGCTAAAAACACGGTGTGTTTAAAATTAAATCCGGTTATGGTAAGACCAGGTAAAGGCTGAGAGAGACGCCTGGACCCCTTTCTCACCAGGTCATATCAGGAATTTGGGTGCTAGTGTCTGGAATTGACCCACAGACAAAAAAGAGAAATTGGAAGTGGGAAGCCAAATTGTTCCCAATCAAAAAAGAGTAAGATTTCAAGACAGGTTTTCTTGTGGTTGTGTGTGCTTGAATACTAACATGTCTGCAACTGAAGCTAGTAGCTCTCCAAGCCAGGGTGAAGTAACTTGGGATAAGTTAAAAGCACTATCTATGGAGGAAAATGGCTGAACAGTGAGGGATCATTGTACATGGCAAGGCTAGGAAGTCTGAACTCCTAAGGCTAGTGGCCAACCATTTTTTCCTTGAATCTGAAGAAGCAGAAACAGGGTTAGAAGTAGACTCCAACAGGGTGTTGCTAGCAAAGATACAGTTGGAACAGAGGAAACCTGAATTTGAGGGAAGAGAGAGAAAGAATATTCTGGAAGGACAGTGAAGAGAGAGAGCTGAAGCAGCTTAACTAGGGGGCGACAGACTAACTCCAATGAAAACATGGTCAATATGGAGGAGCGTAATTCAGGGCTAGGTACAGAGTTGTTAAAACTAGCAGAACTAATTCCAAAATTCAACGAGGAGGATGTAGAAGTATTTTGTGTCCTTTGAGAAACTGGCAAGGCGGCTAAAATGGCCACCTGAGACCTGGCCTCTTTTATTACAAAGCAAGCTAACCGGAAAAGCCCATGAGGTTTATTCCCTGTTGCCAAATGAGAGTTCATCAAATTATGAACCGACAAAAAGTGCTATCCTTGGGGCATATGAATTAGTACCCAAAGCCAATCACCAAAAGTTTAGAATGTTCAAGAAGCAAGCTAATCAAACTTATCTGGAGTTTGAGAGAAGTAACCAGCTGGCTTTTGACCAGTGGCTGAGGGCTCCTAAAGTACAGCTCAGCTATGAGAATCTCAAAGAAGTAATTCTGTTAGAGGAATTTAAACACTCTCTCCCACTCTCCATAAAGACCCATGTAGAGGAGCAGCAGGTTCAAAGACCCCAGCAAGCGGCCGTTCTGGTCAATGAGTTTGCTTTAATTTATAAATCAGCTTCCCAGGGGAGAACCTTTCCTAATCGCCCCCACAAATCCGAGAAAGACAAAGGGTGGGAAGGTGATAGGAGCCCAAGCAGTTCTGGGAGAGAAAGAAAAGCAGGAGACACAGGTTGCCTTCCTCTGGCCTAAAAGGAAGGTGCTGTGAGCAGGAAGAGTGAGACCCGGAGACCTGTGTGCTTCCATTGTAATAAAGCAGGGCATTTAAAAGTTGACTGCTGGAAACTAATAGGAAAACCTGTAGGGTTAATCAGGACACACCCACTCAATGAAGTAGGTACACTGATGGAAAGCACGGCAGAACTAGCTGCGGCTTTAACTGCAGTAAGAGTGAAACTCAGGAAGCTTGTGGCTGCAGGAAAATTTAATAGGATTCCTGAAGGTTATCAGGGTTTTGTGTCTGAAGGAAAAAGTAACCCCTTACCATGCAGATAGAGACAGAATAGAGCAGAAGAAATAAAGTGGAAAAGTTTGAGGCAATCTCTGAAGAGGATTTTTGTTACGGGGCCTCTCTTAGCCTCTCCTATCTGCTCCCATCTCTTTCTCACGAAACTACAAATCCACTGAAGACACATGAACCCCAAGGGAGAAAAGTCTCCAACAGCAAACAAGCTTTAAGAAGAATACTGGGCCCAAATGAAAAGCAAGATCTACCTATAGTCAAGGACTCTACAGTTAGCTCAAAGACCCGTAACAAAAATCCTCTTCAGAGATTGCCTCAAACTTTTCCACTTTATTTCTTCTGCTCTGTTCTGTCTCTATCTGCATGTGTGTATCGTGTATGCATGCTAGCATGGGCGTTTCATGCATCCGTAGGCCTTAACCAAATTAGAGTTTAAGTTCAAGTTTTAAAAATTTCAACCTTTCTTTAAACCTAAGAAAACCTGTTTGAACTGCTTTCTTTGCCTTATAATTGGAAAGTGGTGAACAAGTATTCACCAACGGGGAGCTATAAACATGGTGTGTTTAAAATTAAACCCTGTTACGATAAAACCAGGTGAAGTCTGAGAGGGACCCCTAGACCCCTTTCTCATCTGGTCATAACAGCAAGTTACTGATATCCAGAGGAAAGGCAGAGAAGGTTGATGATTGTTGATTCACTGGCAGAATCCAAGAGGGCAGTGTGTGGGGGGGAGTGGGGCTGGGGGTGGTGGTGCCAGCAGAGCAGTGAGATTACACCCTATGGGAGGAGCCAGAGGCTGTGAGACTTGTTGTTGGGGGTGTAGGCGAGAGGGTTTCAGGAGGTGGGGAGGATACCCACTGTGGGAGGAGGAGGATTAAGGGGAGATTAGTCACTGAGGAGGAGGAAGTGGATTGAGGGGAGGCTAGTCACTATTAGCAGGAGGATGGAGGGGAAGTTAGTCATGGTGAGGAGGAGGACTTTTGAGGGGAGGTTAGTCACGGTGAGGGCGGCGATTGAGGGCAGGTTAGCCACTGTAAGAGGAGGGTGGGCAGTTTTGGTTGCTGCACCTATGGAGGTGTCTCAATGGGCTATTTGGAAAATGTTAACAGAGGAATGGATTGTAGCCCTGGGCTCATTCAAGGAAGATTCAAGCCTGGAATGGATTCTGGAAATTGTGGACCCAAAGTACTTGAGAGAAGAGCTATGAAAGGCAATTTCACTGGGTACAGGAAAAGGAAGGAGGCAAGACAGAAGGGCCCAAGAGTGGCCAATAGAAAGGAAAAAACGAAATAGAAGTAATGGGCTCACTGCTTATCTTTCTACACCATATAAAGTTAATCACATTTCACACAAGGAGGTGATGTGTATTCCTCAACACTGAACAGGTCTGATTATCCCACACGACTTGTCCCACAATGTGATTCAACATGGGATTAAACAATGTTAACTCGTCCCTCAGTCACACTGAACCATGCCTGTACTGAGACTATACTATGCAACTCACATCTGCAGTGGAGCTGTGCCACATGACTCACGTTACATTGTATAACTGTGCTCCTGTGAGATTGTACTGCAGGGAATGTGTCTTGAATTTAATATTCTCATCACATGTTCAAACCCCTCCATGGTCTCGCTCCTCCTATCTCTACAACCACCTCCAGCACTACAATCCCCGAACACCTTTGTGTTCCTCCAATTCTGGCCTCTTGTGCACCACCGATTTCCTTCAGCCCACTATTGGCATTCATGGCCTCATCCGTCTAACCCCTCAGCTCTGGAATTCCCTCCCTAAACCTCTCCATCTCTCTACCTCCATTTCTTCCTTTAAGATGCTTCTTAAAATCTACCTCATTGACCTAGCTTTTGGCCACCTGTCCTATTGTCTCCTTATGTGGCTCAATGTCAAATTTTGCTTGTTAATTCTGCTATGAAGTGCCTTGGGATGTTTATTCTACATTAAAGACACTATGTAAATTCCAGCTGCTGTTATGTGACTGGACCACATAATGTGACCTGTGCTTGGTGTACTTGGTTTCGGCAGGCAGGGAGGACCAAGGCAAGTGAGTTGTAGCTATGTGTGAATATCACCTCCTTCATTAATGGAAAACACTTTTAAGAAGTGTCAAGCCTTTACCCCAAATTTGAAGTTGCTGTATTGGGCAGAACTCAAGACGCGTGAAAATGGGATGATAAGCAAACTGTCGACCTGGAAACGGGCCCCTATTCCAGCCTTGCCCTTTAATAAAATATTTCCATGTTGCTCATTTTAAAGGATGATGAGGCTGGTCATTCTTTACACACTTAATCCATAGATGCTCCACATATGGTACTCTTTCTGTCTGCCTTTCTTTCCCTTCTTCCTTCCATCTCCCTCTCTCTGTCTCTCTTCCTTCAGTCATCAGTTCTATATCTGAACCTTCACCTTATGCCAGAAACGTAAACATTTTGTAAATGCCAATCTGTGTCCAGCAACCGTGGAAAGATCAAATGGCAGTTATCTACTCTTTGTCGCTCTTTTTTCATTCTATTTTTCTTTCTTTTATTGGAGAATGAAAGGAAGGAAGAGAGACATCTATGGAGGCAGCATTCACTGTATTAGTGAAAGTTCTGTATTAAATCCATTGACCCTATGTCGAGAGAGAGTCTAAGAGGAGGCTGGTATTGCCAGCATAGTCTGCACATGTGGGAACCGTTATCCTCAGCTGAGAATAAAATAGGCCAAATTTATTTTACGTTGACTATGGCATCACAGTCTAACCCTCTCCTTATGAAATGCAGGTCAATTGGTAGGTATTGAATTGAATTGTTTGATAAAGTAACAGAGAAGGTTGATGAAGGGAATGTAGTGGATGTTGTCTATATGGATTTTAAGAAAGTGTTTGATAAAGTACCACATAAAAGGCTGGTTAACAAAACTGAGGTTCATGGAATAGGAGGGTCAGTGTCCAATTGGAAAAAAAATTGGCTTCAGGACAGAAAACAGCGAGTCATGCTAAATGGTCATTTGTCAGACTGGAGGATGGTAAACAGTGGTATTCCCCAAGGGTCAGTGCTGGAACCACTGCTTTTTTGCTATATATAAATGACTTGGATCTTGGAATACAAAGTAGAATCCCAAAATTTTCTGATGATACCAAACGCGGAGGTGCGGCAAAAAGTGAGGATGATAGGAACCGCCTGAAACAGGACATAGATAGGCTAGCAGAATGGGCAGAGAGGTGGCAGATGGAATTTAATACTGACATATGTGAGGTGATGCAATTTGGCAGAAGGAATGGAGACAGGTAATATAGACTTAACGGCAGAGTTCTAAAGAGTGAGCAGGGACAGAGGGACCTGGGGGTGCATGTGCATAGATCTTTGAAGGTGGCAGAGGACATATTGAGAGAGTGGTTAGCAAAGCATGTGGCATCTTGAGCTTCATAAATAGAGGCATGGAGTACAAAAAGGGAGAAGTTACTGCTGAACCTTTATAAAGCTCTGGTTAGGCTCCAACCAGAGTACTGTGTCCAGTTCTAGAGTTCTGGTCACCACACTTTAGGAAGGATGTGAGAGGGTGCAGAGGAGATTTATCAGAATGGTTCCAGGGATGGGGGATTTTAGTTACAAGGTTAGGTTGGAGAAGCTGGGGTTGTTCTCCTTGGAGCAAAGGAGATTGAGGGGAGATTTTATAGAAGTGTACAAGATTATGACAGGCTTGGATAAGTTAGACAAAGAACAACTGTTCCCATTAACTGATGGTACAAGGACTAGGGGAAACAGATTGAAGGTTTTGAGTAAGAGATGCAGGAGAATATTAGGAAGAACTTTTTTACACAGTGAGTGGTAATGACCTGGAACTCGCTGCCCACAAGGGTGGTGGAAGTGGAGACAATCAATGATTTCAAAAGGAAATTGGATGGACACTTGAAGGAAATAAATTTGCAGGGCTACAGGGATCGAGGAGGGAGTGGGACTATGGATTGCTCTATGAAGAACCAGTATGGACTCGATGGGCCAAATGGCCTCCTTCTATGCTGTAAATGCCCTTATGACTCTATGATTCAATTCCTACCCTGGAGAAACATGTGCCCCACACTTAGCACCTCCATACAACTCTATGACTGAAACCTGAAATCCAGGACTAGTGGGAGGGAATCAATACCCACATCCCACCATACTGCACTGTCTCACTCTTATCTCCCTGTTTTCCTTCAATACAGTTCTTTGTAAGTCCTGCTGAGTGAGGAGTCCTAGTCCGGGGCTGGTGTGGTTTTATTGAGCATTAGTGCATCAGTGCTCAGTGTCGTCCAATTCCCGCTTCACTCAGTTCCCAATCTGAACCATGATTAGCGGAATTGTGGATTCACTTCCGAAGATCTCCCAACAACACTAAGGGATGAACAGCGCAGGCAGCCACTCCTGGGCTGTCTCTGGCACCTGGTTGGCTTCAGAAGGCACAGCAGCACCTTTGGAAGGTGCCAATGGCCTAGCTTTCCACCCCAGCTCCCACCACTACAGCTTCCCACACCAGACTCAGCAGGTGAAGAATTGAGGTTGAAAACACAAAAGACCTGATGGGATGTCCGGTATGAAAACACAATACAGGGGAATATGAGGACTGCATTTTTGCTGTTTGCTTGCAGATAAAGGAAATGAAAGGACTGCCCGCAATCCATGTTGGTGTGGCTATCCCTGGCAAGAAAGGAGTGATGATTACAAATGTACTGCTTAATGCTGGAGCAAACCCTGATGTTGCAGCAGAGGATGGCGATGAGATCTATGAGCCTGACAAGGTATGCTTTTTAATGGCTGACCCCACACACTTCTTTGAGCAACTCTTTAAACCTATTGGGGTCAGGTAGACAGTGGCTGCACTGCCTGTTATCCGAAGAATTAGACAGAGCTCAGGGGAAGCCGAGAAAATGAGTGCAGGCCGATTTATTTAGTTTTGCGTCTCAAGATTAGCTGACATGTTAGCCGGACATGAAGCATCCCAATTGGCTGGCAGTAGGAGACTGGGAAATTTGAGCCAATCCAAAACAAATCGCTATTTGGAAACAAAAAAGCAATTGGCCACAAAGTTCGGTTGCGTGGCGCCCGGAATTCTGGCGCTATGGGTAGAATTCCCACTCCAAAATAGCATTCACACTGAGCACAGACACTTCTGCAACAGGAGGGAGTGGAGGGCTGAAACAATGGCGTAGCTGGCAGTGTCAGAGGAGGCTGAGAGTACCCATTATTACAGATTCCTGGGCCCCCTGTTGCAGTTTCTGTGCCCATTCCTGCAGCCCTGATGCAAGTGCACACATAACTCTGCTGGTGGCCTACAAATTTACAACAGCTCTGAGTTTTGATTCCACTGGCTGGGCCACTGTACCGAATGTCTGAACAGACTCCAGGGGCTGAATGGCCTGCTCCTGCTCCCCCTATAAATCACTGGCTGTGTAGCTTTTGAGATATCCTGAGGATGTGATAGTGCAATGCAGAAACACAGGTTCTTTCTTCCGCAGCTCCCTGAGCCAGAGATGCTGACAGGGTTCGTGCTAAAAAGCCCCAATCAGTTCGGAGTCCCGCCACATTATCATACTCCCACGGAAATAATTCCCAAGGAGGATGGCCGAACTCCACTACATATAGCTTGCCAACGTGAAGACAACTACAAGGTAAGAAAATATAATGGCGTTGCCTAGCGACCAAATTCCTGGACATGTGTTCCACTGGATTCAATCATATCATCAATTTTGGAATTAGTGGCTGGGTGGGGGACTGTTTTGGGCATGGACTGGGTGAGCGGGTAGTGAGTGGAACTTCCTAGCTGCCCATCCAATGTCAACACCAAGAAGTGCAAGTGACTGTCATAAAAATCTTTCAATAAAATAATTCCCTTTTTCCTTTCCGAATGGCCTCTGATGGTGCCATTAAGGATTGCTGGTTGGATCATTGAATGGACAGTTCCACTGGGTGGGGATAATGCAGCATGCACAGTGGAAAAACAGTATTACAACATCAGAGCTCCATTTACAGGGGGTGGGGAGGTGCCATCTGTTTGAAGCTGAGATGTGATCTAGCAAAGTAAAGGGAGAGTATAGGCTATAAAGTGACTCTCTATTCTAAGAGCCATTTTCTCTATGTCTCTCTTCCAAGGTAAACCTTGGACTGAAGCTTCATGGCCATGTGGAGCCAGGGTGACTGGGAATCTAGTGGAAAGGCCCATTGGGACAGCTCCCAGATGCTCTCCCAACTCCGGGCGACTTTCTCAGGAGTGGGCTGCAATGGGAATCAGCAACCCACTCCACGGAGGAATGCTAACATTGAAGCCAACTAAGGCCCCAATAAAGTGCCATTTTCCACCAGCACTGCAACGTTCCCACCATTGCATGGGCCCTGCTCACTAATTTGGGAGCCTGTCAATGCTGCAGAGGTGCCTCTCACTGACAGGTCAGCAGGCCATGGGTGCTGAACTAATTGGCAGCATCAGGGGGCCAGGAGTGGCCACAGGCATTCATCTGGAGGGGTCAACCCTCCACCTTGAGGCCCCTCACACTCATCTGGAGGGGTCAACCCTCCACCTTGAGGCCCCTCACACTCATCTGGAGGGGTCAACCCTCCACCTTGAGGCCCCTCCCACACATCTGGAGGGGTCAACCCTCCACCTTGAGGCCCCTCACACTCATCTGGAGGGATCAACACTCCACCCTGAGGCCCCTCTCACTCATCTGGAGGGACCAACCCTCAACCCTGAGGTCCCACACACTCTTCTGGAGGGGTCAACCCTCAATCCTGAAGCCCCTCACACTCATCTGGAGGGGTCAACCCTCCACCCTGAGGCCCCTCACTCATCTGGCGGGGTCAACCCTCCACCTTGAGGCCCCTCACACTCATCTGGCGGGGTCAACCCTCCACCCTGAGGCCCCTCACTCATCTGGCGGGGTCAACCCTCCACCCTGAGGCCCCTCACACTCATCTGGCGGGATCAACCCTCAACCCTGAGGTCCCACACACTCTTCTGGAGGGGTCAACCCTCCACCCTGAGGCCCCTCACATTCATCTGGAGGGGTCAACCCACCACCCTGAGGCCCCTTACACTTGTCTGGACGGGTCAACCCTCCACCCTGAGGCCCCTTACACTTGTCTGGTGGGGTCAACCCTCCACCCTGAGGCCCCTCCAACTCGTCTGGAGGGGTCAACCCTCCACCCTGAGGCTCCTCACACTTGTCTGGAGGGGTCAACCCTCCACCCTGAGGCTCCTCACACTTGTCTGGAGGGGTCAACCCTCCACCCTGAGGCCCCTCACACTTGTCTGGAGGGGTCAACCCTCCACCCTGAGGCCCCTCACACTCGTCTGGAGGGTCAACCCTCCACCCTGAGGCTCCTCACACTTGCCTGGAGGGGTCAACTCTCCACCCTGAGGCCCCTCACACTTGTCTGGAGGGGTCAACCCTCCTCCCTGAGGCCCCTCACACTTGTCTGGAGGGGTCAACCCTCCACCCTGAGGCCCCTCACACTTGTCTGGAGGGGTCAACCCTCCACACTGAGGCCCCTCATACTCTTCTGGAGGGGTCAACCCTCCACCCTGAGGCCACTCACAGTACTTGATCATCTTTTTTCACCACTGAAGAGGGAGGCCTCTGTGTATGCCTCCCTTCTGAGGAGCCCCCTAGGTCTCCCTCTTCTCCAGCAGCGTCCACCTCTCCCAGTGGGGCTGCTGTCCAGACATTGCTGTGGACCTGCCTATTGGGCCTTCTGCTCCCCTGTCCACCCGCCATCCTTAATTTGACGGTGAACGCAGAGAGGCCAATTAGGAGGCCGCCTCATGTAAAATTGCTCTGGTGGGCACGATGAGGTCCTGCACGGGCTCGGGAATTGTGCATTGTACTGACGCTCACGGGAAAATTCAGCCCATTGACTGGCACACTGTCTATTCCCGCTTGGATTTTGTCAGGAAATCCGGGTATTTGTGTTGACCCACATACTGTGGAGGTTTGACTCCACAGAGTGCATAGTTTTGTTTTGACAGGCTCTTCCCCCCCCACCACGCCCACCCCTGGAAGGCAGTCTGGTTATCAGGTTGGGTTTCCAGTTGGCCAGGAAGCAATCTGGAGCAGGTAGCTAGCCCAGGTTGGGAGCCTGATGCTGCTAGTGGGAGCATGGGGGGATGGTCTGATCCCTGACCAGGGCAAGGATGTGGGGGGAGGGATGGGAGTGACCCAAGGGGAGTAAGGGGCCTTAAGGGGCACAGTGGCGCAGTGGTTAGCACTGCAGCCTCACAGCTCCAGCGACCCGGGTTCAGTTCTGGGTACTGCCTGTGCAGAGTTTGCAAGTTCTCCTTGTGACCGCGTGGGTTTCCGCCGGGTGCTCCGGTTTCCGCCCACAGGTTGATAGGTAAATTGGCTGTTGTAAATTGTCCCTAGTGTAGGTGGTAGGAGAATGGTGGGGATGTAGTAGGGAATATGGGATTAATGTAGGATTATTATAACTGGGTGGTTGTTGGTCGGCACAGACTCGGTGGGCTGAAGGGCCTGTTTCAGTGCTGTATCTCTAAATAAATAAAAAATAAAATAAATGTGGGGGAAGCATGGGAGGGGGCCAGTGTGAAGCATCTACCATCTCCCTGAAGTTGTCCTTGCCTCCCTTCAGCTGCTGTGTATCCTGAGGCCTAGGAAACCTGGCTGGTCAATGTTACATCAGCAAGGCAGGTTAGGCTGCTAACCTCCTGATAGCAGCCTGACAGGCCAATCTTTGTCCTGTTTCTGTTCATTCTGGAAGTGGGTGGGTTGGAGGCAGACTAAACTTATCAAGTTTTAACATCTCATCCATAATGGTTCAGCCCTGTAACTCAATTATAAGAGGGATCTTGACTTTGGCCCCCTATTCTGTCAGAGGTTTATGTGTGAACGGTTTGAGTCTGAATGGTTTTGTGCTATCAGTTCACATCGAGTGTTTATTGATGGCAGCCATGATGTCTATTTTCAGCATGCACACCAGATAGTTCGTGAGCTCCTGAGGCACAAAGCAGATCCCAATGTATTATGGAATGGTCACTCACCTCTTTCATTGGCCATCGCCAGTGGCAACGACCTGGTAGGTGTTCCCTATAAATGCTTTGAAACTGCTCATCCTCGTTCGACTGCCTTCCCCCATTATAGGGTGCACAGAAAACTTTTCCTGACCATCTTTGTCCCCACCAGACACCAGTATTAACTGTCCACTTCCTGCAGAGACCCTGCTGAACAGTGTGTGGACATCAAATGAGAATTAGATTGGGCTCAGTGTCCTGCCATCCAAATTAAATAACATGCCAACACCACCATGGCTGTTGCACCTGAATATCAGCACATGTGTAAGGCACTGGAGGAGTAGCTGGGGGCTTGGGGTGTGCCCCAGAATGGGTCTGGCCCTCCATCAGGTTGGGGTGGAAATTGGAAAATGTCCTCTCTGCTTCATTTGGCAATTCCTTGTGGGGTAGGGCAAGGAAATGACCATACCGGGGGTGAAGACTGCCCTGTTGGATTGGAGGATTGTCCAGTTGGGATGGGGAAGTGGGTAGAATTGACCTGTTGTGGGCGGGTGGTGGGGGGGAGTGGGGGGGGGGAATGACCTGTCACGACCTGTTCAGTGGCAGAGATTGACCTTTTGGGGGGTTGATTGACCTGCTCCGGAGGGAGGGCAGGAGTGGGAGGGGGAAGTTAAGGGATGCGGGTGGAAATCGACCTGTTGGGGACAGGAATTGACTTGATGGAGGAGGATTGACTCGTTGGGATGGGGGTTGAATAGACCTGTTGGGGATGCAGAGATTGACCTTTTGGGGAGGGGGAATGACCTGTTGTGGAGGGGGCTGGTGCAGATGCGGTTTGACCTACTGGTGGTTTATTAACCTGTTGGGGACAGGGATTGACCGGTTAGAGGAGGATCGACGTGTGTGGGGGGGGTGGGAGGGTGGGGAATTGATCCTCGACCTGTGTATCAGAGGAGAAGGAGGAGGGGCTCTGAAAGTTTAACATTTAGAAATGAAGATTGGGGGAAAGTGATGAGCTGAGATTTAATACCTTGGAAAGAGGACTTCTTGTTTAAGACCTTGGGGAATATTTTTTTGAAAATCCCATTGTATAATTGGTTATGAGGTGTGTGTTTTTAAATTTGCATTGCCTTCAGATAGCAGCAGTACTGAGTATTTGCCACTCGATGGTGATAGTGTACCATGTATAAATGCTCAGAGCACTATTCCCCTCTGGTGGCCGAAACCAGTGTTACATCTGAAGGGTGTTGGACAGAATGGGAAGCTTCAGTTAAAAATGAATGACAGTGCAGGAAAGCAAGTTCAATAAATACCAGGTTTTTGTAAAATTGGAAATTTGCAAACTCATCCACAAATAAAGAGGAGGTCAAGAGTGGGTAAAGAGGAGATTTACCAGAATGATACTCAGGATGAGAGATTTCAGTTATGGGGACAAGTGAGAGAAGCTGGGGTTGTTCTCTTTAGATCAAAGAATCTTAAGCTTGGATTCAAAGAGCTGGCGCAGGCATGATGGGCCGAATGACCTCCTTCTGTGCTTTGAGATTTATGAAGAACAATATTTTAACTCATTTGATATTTTCAGTGTCCATCCTGCCAACAGCACCTGAGTAAATAAAAACGTGCTGCACTGAGGGACAATACACTGCCCTATTTACTGTTAACTCTCCCCCAAATCCATCAATATCACTCCACCTCTGGTCTGACAATATACCTTCCCCCATCTGGCATTAATTCTCTCGGCAGTCCATCAATATTCCTCTGCACGCCCCTGGGTCTGACAGTAACCCCTCCCCTACTCTGTATTAGTCCTCCTGTCAATCTGACAGTACCGCTCCTTCCAGTCTGGATTAGCCCTTTTCCCCAGTCTAACATTACCCCTTCTCCCCATCTGACAGTACACCAACCCAAATCTAGCATTGTCCCTTTCCTCAATCTGGCATTACCCCCATCCCAGAATAACACCCTGTTATATTGTATCAACATTAACAAGACTTGAGTGTTGTTGGAATTGCCCATTCGTAACAGCCCTGAGGTCAGTAAAGAATCAACCATATAGTTAGTGACTGGAGTCAGTCAGTGAGACTGGAAAAGGGAAGCAGACTCCCTTCCTTGAAGGACAGCCATGAACCACCTGGGCTTTTATATTTAAAAGAATCTAGAGCTGCTTATTAGATTTATTCCAATTGATTTGGTTATTTGCCACAGTTTGAACTCATAACCTTTAGGTTTCCAGATTACTAACATAACCATGAGGCTGACATACCCTGTCGAGTGAGGACTACCTAAAAGTCCAGGCCTGGATCTTGGTCTGACTTTCTGAAGCCTCAATTCACTCCACATGATAATCAAGAATCTACTGAAGGCACTGGATACAACAAAGTCTGTGATGACATCCTGGCTGTAGTACTGAAGACTTGTGCTCAAGAACTAGCCGCATCTCTAGCCAAGCTGTTCCAGTACAGCTACAACACTGGGCATCTACCCGACAATGTGGAAAATTGCCCAGGTCTGTCCTGTCCACAAAAAGCAGGACAAGTCCAACCCAACCAATTACTGCCCCATCAGTCTACTGTCAATCATCAGCAAAGTGATGAAAGGTGTCGTTGACAGTGCCATTAAGCACCACTTAAACAGCAATAAACTGCTCACCGATTCTCAGTTTGGGTTCCGCCATGGCCACTCATTACAGCCTTGGTCCAAACATTAAATTGAACTCTAGAGGTGAGAGTGACTGCCCTTGACATCAATAAAGCATTTGACCAAATGTGGCACCAAGGAGGCCCAGGAAAATTGAAGCCAGTCAAAGAGAATAAGGGATGAAACTCTCCACTGTTTGGAGTCATACATTGCACAAAGAAAGTGATGTTGGAAGCCAATTATCTCAGCTCCAGGACATCACTGCAGGAGTTCCTCAGGGTAGTGTCCTAGGCCCAACCATCTTAAGCTGCTGCATCAATGACCTTCCTTCCATCATGAGGTCAGAAGTGGGATGTTTGCTGATGATTGCACAATGTTCAGCACCTTTTGCAACTCCTCAGATACTGAAGCAGTCTGTGTCCAGATGCAGCAAGACTTGGACAACATCCAGATTTGAGCTAACAAACAGGAAGTAACATTTGTACCACACAAGTGCCAGGCAATGACTATCTCCAACAAGAGAGAATCTAACCTTCTCCCCTTGACATTCGACAGCATTACCATCGCTGAATTCCCCACTATCAACATCCTGGGGGTTACTATTGGCCAGAAACTCAACTGGCCCAGGCATATAAATGCTGTGGCTACAAGAGCAGGACAGAGGCTGGGAACTCTGCAGCGAGTGACTCACCTCCTCACTCCCCAAAGCCTGTCCACCATCTACAAGGCACAAGTCAGGAGTCTGATGGAATACTCTCCACTTGCCTGGATGATGCAGCTCCAACAACGCTCAAGAAGCTCGACACCATCCAGGACAAAGCAACCCACTTGATTGGCCCCCCATCCACTGCCTTCAGCATTCACTCCCTGCACCACTGACGCACAGTGGCAGCAGCGTGTACCATCTACAAGATGCACTGCAGCAACTCGCCAAGCCTCTGTTGACATCACCTTCCAAACCCGCGACCTCGACCACCTAGAGGGACAAGGGCAGCAGACGCATGGGAACACCATCACTTGCAAGTTCCCCTCCAAGTCACACATCATTCTGCCTTGGAAATATATTGCTGTTCCTTCATTGTTGCTTGAACTCCTTCCCTATAACAGCACTGTGGATGTACATAACCCACATGGACTGCAGCGGTTCAAGAAGGCAGCTCACCACCACCTCCAATGAATGAACAAAAACAGACAGCCTGACACCACAAACCAGAACACTTTACAAGATTGATACCACAAGACCTCTGGGTCTGGATCTTCCAGGGTCCTTGGAAAGATTGGGCATCCATTTCTATTTGCCCTCCATCACCACCCCAGCTATGGCAGGTTCCCAAGATGTATTCCAGTGTGCTGAGCAGAAGGGATTCCCAGCAGGTGGATCTGGCACCCTTGCCCAGATGGGAAAACTGTTGGCGAGTGCTGTCTTCCACTCCTCTGCCCAAAAAATCCTTTATGTCAATAGACTGTATTCCTTAACTTCCTTACCCACTCCCAAACCCTGGTAAAACTCCAATTTGACCACGCAGTTGTGTCGATCTTTATTCCCTTCAGCAAACCAAATCCTGATCAGACTGGCCTCACCATCCTCTCAGATATGATAAGAACTTACATTTATATAGCATCTTTCACAATCGCACAATGGCCCAAAGCTCTTTACAGCTAATGAAGTACTTTTGAAGTGTGGTCACTGTTGTAGTGTAGGAAACACAGCAGCCATTTTTTTATTCATTCATGGGATGTGGTCATCACTGGCCAGGCCAGCATTTATTGCCCATCCCTAATTGCCCTTGAGAAGATGGTGGTGAGATGTCTTCTTGAACCACTGCAGTTCATGTGGGGTAGGTACACTAACAGTGCTGTTAGGAAGGGAGTTCCAGGATTTTGACCCAGCAACAGTGAAGGAGCGGTGATATAGTTCCAAGTCAGGATGGTGTGTGGCTTGGAGGGGAACTTGCAGGTGGTGGTGTTCCCATATGTCTGCTGCCCATGTCCTTCTAGGTGGTAGAGTTCACGTGTTTGGAAGGTGCTGTCGAAGGAGCCTTGCTGTGTTGCTGCAGTGCATCTTATAGATGGTACAGACTGCTGCCACTGTGTGTCAGTGGTGGAGGGAGTGAACGTTGAAGGTGGTGCATGAGGTGCCGATCAAGCGGGCTGCTTTGTCCTGGTTGGTGTCGAGCTTCCTAAGTGTTATTGGAGCTGCACCCACCCAGGCAAGGAGAGAGAATTCCATCACACTCCTGACTTGTGCCTTGTGGATGATGGACAGGCTTTGGAGAGTCAGAATTCCCAGCCTCTGACCTGCTCTTGTAACCGCACTATTTATGTGGCTGGTCCAGTTCAGTTTCTGGTCAGTGGGAACCCCCAGGATGTTGTTAGTGGGGATTCAGCAATGGTAAAGTCATTAAAAATCAAGGGGAGATTCTCTTTTGTTTGAGATGGTCATTGCCTGGCACGAGTGTGGTGTGAATGTTACTTGCCATTTGTCAGCCCAAGCCTGAATGTTGTCCAGTTCTTGCTGCATATGGACATGGGCTGCTTCATTATCTGAGGAGTCACGAATGGTGCTGAACATTGTGCAATCATCAGCAAACATCCCCACTTCTAACCTCATGCTGGAGGGCAGGTCATTGATGAAGCAGTTGAAGATGGTTGGGCCTAGGACACTACCCTGAGGAACTCCTGCAATGATGTCCTGGAGCTGAGACGATTGACTTCCGACAACAGCAACCATCTTCCTTTGCGCAATGTATGACTCCAACCAGAGGAGAGTTCCCCGATTCCCATTGACTCCAGTTTTGCTAGGACTCCTTGATGCCATACTCGGTCAAATGCTGCCTTGATGTCAAGGGCAGTCACTCTCACCTTCTGGAGTTCTGCTCTTTTGTCCATGTTTGAACAATAGCTGTAATGAGATCAGGAGCCGAGTAGCCCTTGCGGAACCCAAACTGAGCATCAGTGAGCAGGTTATTGCTGAGCAAGTGCAGCTTGATAGTGCTGTCAATGACACCTTCCATCACTTTACTGATGATTGAGAGCAGACTGATAGTGTGGTAATTGGCCAGGCTGGCTTTGTCCCACTCTTTGTGTAGAGGACGTACCTGGGCAATTTTCCACATTGCCAGGTAGATGCCAGTGTTGTAGTTGTACTGGAACAGCTTGGCTAGGGGTGTGGCTAGTTCTGAAGCACAGGTCTTCAGTACTATTGCTGAAATATTGTCACGGCCCATAGCCTTTGCAGTATCCAGTGCCTTCAGCCATTTCTTGATATCACACGGAGTGAATCGCATTGGCCGAAGACAGGTATCTGTGACGCTGGGAACCTGAGGAGATGGATCATCCACTTGACACTTCTGGCTGAAGGTTTTTGCAAATGCTTCAGTCTTGTCTTTCGCACTGATGTGCTGGGCTCCCACATCCTTGAGGATGGGGATATTTGTGGAGCCTCCTCCGCCTGTCAGTTGTTTAATTGTCCACCACCATTCACGACTGGATGTGGCAGGACTGCAGAGCTTAGCCCTGTCTATCTTTTGCTGCTTCCACTGTTTGGCATGTAAGTAGTCCTGTGTTGTAGCTTCACCAGGCTGCCACCTCATTTTGAGGTATGTCTGGTGCTGCTTCTGGCATGCCCTCCTGCACTCTTCATTGAACCAGGGTTGGTCCCCTGGCTTGATGATAATGGTAGAGTGGGGGGTATGCCGGGCAATGAGGTTACAGATTGTGGTTAAATACAATTCTGCTGCTGCTGATAGCCCATAGTGCCTCATGGATGCCCAGTTTTGAGTTGCTGGATCTGTTCAAAATCTATTCCATTTAGCACGGTGGTAGTGTCACACAACATGATGGTGGGTACTCTCAGTGTGAAGCCTGGACTTAGTCTCACACAGCAATGTAATAGTGAGCAGATGGTCCATTTTAATGATATCGATGGAGGGTTTAAAATTGGCGAAGCCACCAGGGAGAATTCCTCCGTCATTTGAAATAGTGTCATAGCATCTTCTAAATCCATTTGAGAGTGCAGATAGAGCCTCGGTTTAATGTCTTATAACAACAGCACCTCTAACAGTGGAGCAGTCCCTCTGCACTGAAGTGTCAGCTTAGTTTTTGTGCTCCAAGTCTCTAGAATGGGGGTGAACTCACAACTTACTAAACTCAGAGACGAGAATACTCCCAACCGAGCCACAGCTGACACCGAACATCAGGCACATTGGCAGCCAATTTGTGCACAGCAAGCTCCCACAAGCAGCACTGACCTAATCCATTTTCGAGATATGGGTTGAGGGAATAAATATTTGGAGTTAGAAAACTGAAAGTTCATTCACTCCAGCCAAGGCTATTTCACTTTGTGACCTTTCCGATCTGGTATATTAGGCCACTTTCCTTAATTCTCAAGGGGTCCCTATTATTTGGCGCCCCCCCCTCCTTTCCCGGTTCTTTTCCAATCTCTCTCGACACCTTCAACCCCTGCACATTGAATGTAGCTGTTACCTCAGAGTTGTTACCATCCCTATACAGCTCTGAGCTCTGTCAGAGAAAGTGGCATACATTCGGTAACCTTTGAACTCTCTATCCTGTAACTGTACGCAGGCGGTGGAAGAGCTGCTGGCCAATGGGGCTGACCCGAATCTACCGCTTACTCACGGTGTAGGGAGTGCATTGTGCGCAGCCCTGAACACCCAGTACGAGCACAAGAGAAAACTGTCAGGCAGACTGGCATTGGTAAGTGTCAGAGAAATCAGGGATCTTTCATGATGTGGGTGGAATTGCTCTGTGTCATGGTTGTAAAACTGAGAAGCCCTTCCGCAGCTTGATGGAAGGACAGCACAGTCTAAGCAGCGTGCCTGACTAATTTGCATCAAGTTTAACTGTGCAGTGGTCTCTGTCTGGAAGACTGCCCCAAAGAATGAGGGGACCCGGGTCGGGCCCTTTGAATCCCACACATTGAGACCCTGTGATGCTATTGTGGGTGAGCAGCAATTGGAAACAAGGCACTGCTCCACAGGAAGAGAGGAAACAATAGTTTCAATCCAGTAAGTGCCACTCACCCCCTGTCTAGCAGTTGGCATAAACTTGTCTTCCAAAAACAGCATTTCCCCTCTTTTGCTGGAGTGCAAAGAAAGGGAGAGCCGACAGCCCCGAACTTTGACCCTTACTGGGGTGTGAATGGGGGCCGCAGAGGCAGCAGCCGCTAAAGGTCAAAGGGGAGGTGCGTTGTGAATGGCCTCAGGCCATATTATGAGGCAGGTGGGGTATGGGGGGGGGGGGTGGGTGGCGGTGGTGGGGTGGAGGTGGTGAGTGAGGTGAATGAGGTATCTTGCTCCCACTGGTTTCATCTGGTCCGTGCTGTGTTATCAAAGAGGAATGCTCTGCATTTCCTATAATCCTCAACATATCGTGTTCCCCTGACCAGATTTGCAGCTCAGTATTGCTGCTCGGAGGCTGTTCACACTTTGAGCATTGTCCCTGTTGCGGGTGCTAATGCAGTAAAACTTAAGGTTCTGTAGTGTCACACTGTGCTGTGGCTGACCCTGGCTGCACCCTGTCATAATATTATTTCATAGTGACCCAGTGGGACAGCCAGCACCCAGTAGTACGGCGGTGAGCAGCACACAGCAAACTCTGACAGACCCAGCTTCCATCTGTAGCCAGTTTGTCGATCCTGGCTGAGTGCGTTAACTCTGAGTCCGTCGCTATCCAGAAAGGCCCTCCAGAGAGCCTGGAGGTAAGGCAAGGATGTGGTGGGGCTCCACTACGCTGCCCTCCGCAGGTGAATATCTTGTTGAGACTGCCACAAGGCACATTCGGAATGGTCCCTTGGGCACTGCCCAGTATGGCTGCACCAGTGGGACCACTACCTTTCAGGCGTCAGCTCGGGTTAGATACAGAGCAAAGCTCCCCCACTTCCTCAGGAGAGGAGGATGAAGCGGCTGACAGGAAATGGCTGACTTATTTTTGTTTGATATACCGTTCTGTTCTTCCTAGGTCACTAAACTACTTGAAGCCGGTGCCAATATTTTGATGCCCATCACACTTACGCACCAGGGCAACCATGTTGTAGGAACAGCTCTGGACTACGCTTACTACAAATATTATCAGGTTGTCGTCATCGTCTCCTCATTTATTAAAGCTCCTCAAATCCCAATTCCTTGAGCAAGTGCTCGCTCACACTCTCCCCCTCTTTAATCTCCAGCATCCTGGCTCAGCTTCTACAGCCTGGGATGTTTCAGCTGTGGCTCAGTGGTACAGCTCTTATCTCTAGGTCAGAAGATTGTGAGTATAAATCCTCTCCGGGGACTTAAGTAGTAAATCTAGGTTAATGCTCTAGTACATGGTGTTGGCTTCCAGATGAAATATTAAACCAAGGCTTTGTCTAACCTCCTGGGTCTCCAGTGTCCTGGCCAATATTTATCATTCAACAAACATCACAAAAAACAGATTATCTGGTCATTATCCTAATGCTGCTTGTTGGACCTTGCTGTGAAGCACTTTGGCACATTTGAAAGATGCGATATAAATACAAGTCTTTCTTGCTCATGGTGCTGTACAAATGTATTGAAGGTGTTGGTGTAATGCAGTGCCTGTGGGTTGACCCAGGACCTTAACGTGTTTCTCCTCTTTTCAGGTGTTGAATGACCTGCTGTTCCATTCTAGCATTCTCTTGTCAGTTTTTTTGCTCCCGATTTGTGGCATCTTATTTTCCTCATTATTTGTCAGGTTAAGAATGCATCCCTCAAAAGTTTTGGGAGTACTTGGACCTCTGAGGGTGGATTTTCCTGTTCAACTTAAATTAGCAGTGGGAAAATCAGGCAGGATAATTGCAGGAGGCATGCATTCCTCCCTGCTGGATTTTCCACTGCTTGCCATTCCCAGGGGATCCAGCGTTCCCAGATTCAGGAACAGCATTACACTGCCTAAAATTTTACAGCACAGAAACAGGCCATTCGGCCCAAGTGGTCTATGCCAGTGATTATGCTCCTCCCATACTTTAGCTCACCCTATCAACATATCCTTCTATTCCTTATTCCCGCATGTGTTTGTCCAGTTTCCCCTTAAATGTATCTATGCTTTTCGCCTCAAGTACTCCATGTGGCAGTGAGTTCCACATTCTCACTACTCTCTGGGTAAAGAAAGATTTAATGATGGCTTCCTTATACCTTTGATCCCTAATTTTGGACTCCCTAACAAGTGGAAACATTGGGAAGGATTTTGGCCCCAATATGGGGGCGGGGAGCGGGAACGAGGTGGGCAGATGTGTGATTTCCCAACATCAACCAGCTTGCTGATTCCTTGCCACAGTCCTAATTCCCGGCTATTTTCCTGGAGTCCGGGTCAGGCGCAGAACAACTGCCCACCTGCAAGTGGCGAGTTGCTTGTTAACTCAATTAAGAGGCCAATTAAGGCCATCGATCAAAGACCAACTGGAATTTTCCGGTCAGCCTGCGAGACCTCCACGGTGTCGGGATCCCGGCAAAGGCCTGGAGGCGGCCTCCCGGCGGCAGAACGGAGGGCGGGGGACGAGGGAGGTGGGTGCAGTGGAGCCAATGCGCCAGGACCACTTTGAGGTACTCTCACCACCCCCCCCCCCCACTCCTAAAGCCACCATCCCTACCTGGCAACAGCTACAGCCACAAGCCGCCCTGGGGAGGGGCTCCCCTTCCACAACAGCAGTCCAGCAGCTGTGACCATTTCTTTTCTTCAGTTTTGTAAAATGTGCTGAGAGGGCACCTCAGGATGCAGACGCTCTCTATCTCTCCCTTACCTGCAATGACAGGCTGCAGCTCCTTCAGTACCCTTCAGCTACAAGAGCCCGGCATACTTAATTGGATGAGAAGTGCACACTCTGACCATTAATTGGCCAATCCTTCCAAAATCATGTCAACTGACTGTTGCCGACTTGGTGTGGGGTTGGATACCAGATTTAATCCTGGTGTCAGGTTTCCGACTCCAAATGGAAAATCCTACCCATCACCTCTACGTCTACCCTATCGAACCGTAATTTTAAAGACCTATGTCAGCTCACCCTTCAGCCTTCTCTTTTCGAGAGAAGAGAACCCCAGCCTGTTCAGTCTTTTGATTGACCATCTGCCCTCTCTTGTTGAGTAACTTGTCCAATAACTTATACAAGATGTCAAAAATCTAACTCAGTATTCTAAAAAGAGATAGCGAAGGGTGTGTGAAAGAGTCTGTATGAGGCCGTTGCCGACAAGTACTCACTCCTTCCTTTCAGTACTCTGAAAGTTACTCTCTTATCCATTCCTTGGGCTGCTATTTTAGCAGATATGTTAACCCATTTAAAATAAATGGCTTAGCACCTTTGTGAGGTAATGAGTGCTGGTTTGTCAATCCAGTATCAACCACAGTAATTTGAGGCTTGTGTTTGGAAATTTTGGGGCCACGGTTTCAGGTTTTCACTTTTTCTCATTTCTTTCCTCTGTTTTCCTTTATTGATGTGGACTTGTTAAACATTTATTGTAAGAAATGCTGGGAGCACAGAATTTACATTACCTTCTCGACAGGCGGCGCAGTGGTTAGCACTGCAGCCTCGCAGCTCCAAGGACCCGGGTTCGATTCTGGGTACTGCCTGTGCGGAGTTTGCAAGTTCTCTTTGTGACCGTGTGTGTTTTCGCCGGGTGCACCAGTTTCCTCCCACAACCAAAGACTTGTAGGTGATAGGTAAATTGGCCGTTGTAAATTGCCCCTAGTGTCGGTAGGGAATATGGGATTACTGTAGCGTTAGTATAAATGGGTGGTTATTGGTTGGCACAGACTCAGTGAGCCAAAGGGCCTGTTTCAGTGCTGTATCTCTAAATAAAATAATAAGCAGTGAATCAACCATACATGGGCTGTTTTGTGGCCAGTGACACATTACACTTTGCTGTTGGTGTCACTATCTCAAATAGACCACATAGGAATGCAAGAAAGTGTAGAATAGCAGAGCACCTTCCAGTGACTAAAAACTCCATAATTGGCCTCAAATATAGAAAGAAATTATTTCTATCCTATCGTTTACAACCTCAGGACATCCCAAAGCACTTTAGCAGCAATGAAATATTTTTGAAGTATAATCACTGTTGTAATGCAGGAAAACACACAATTTGCACACAGCAAGTTCTCGCAAACAGTAGAGATAAATGAGCAGATAATCTGTTTCAGTGATGTTGGTTGAGGGATAAATATTGGCTTGGGTACCAGGGAGAGCTCCCCTGCTCTCCTACAAAGAGCAACGCAGGATCTTTTATGTTTACCTGAGAGGGCAGATATTGCATTCACATTTCATCTGAAAGACGGCACCTCTGACAGTGCAGCACTCCCTCAGGACTGCACTGGAATGTTACTCAAACCCACAAACATCTGAATGAGAAGTGAAAGTGCTACCACTGAGCCACATCTGACACCAAACATACTCCCCCAATGACCCGAAACATTAACTCTGCTTCTCTTTTCACAGATGCTGCCAGACCTGCTGAGTGGTTCCAGCATTTCTTGTTTTTATTTC
This sequence comes from Heterodontus francisci, assembly GCF_036365525.1. Classification (NCBI taxonomy): domain Eukaryota; kingdom Metazoa; phylum Chordata; class Chondrichthyes; order Heterodontiformes; family Heterodontidae; genus Heterodontus; species Heterodontus francisci. The sequence goes on from NC_090381.1 coordinate 25,988,711, forward strand.
AGATTTCCAGCATCCGCAGTATTTTGATTTTATACTCCCCCACATTGCCTGCTTTCCCTTCTGTTTTATTAGTTTAACTCATTCATGGGATGTGGGCATTGCTGGCTAGGCCAGCATGTGTTGCCCATCACACATTGCTCATGAGAAGATGGTGGTGAGCCGCCTTGTTGAACCGCTGTAGTCCATGTGGTGTAGGTACACCAACAGTATTGTTAGGAAGGGAATTACAGGATTTTGACCCAGCCACAGTGAAGGAACGGTGATATAGTTCCAAGTCAGGATGGTGTGTGGCTTGGAGGGGAATTGGCAGGTGGTGGTGTGAATACATCTGATGCCCTTGTTCTTCTACATGCTAGAGATTACTGGTTTGGAAGGTGCTTTCAAAGGACCCTTGGCGAGTTGCTTCAGTGCATTGTGTAGATGGTACACTCTGTGCCAGTGGTGGAGGGAGTGAATGTTGTAGGTGATGATGGAGTGCTGATCAAGCAGGCTGCTTTTGCCTGGATGGTGTCGAGCCTCTTGAGTGTTGTTGGAGCTGCATTCATCCAGGCAAGTGGAGAGTATTCCATCACACTCCAGACTTGTGCTTTGGAGATCGTGGACACCATCTTCACTGCCAAATGTGTAAACTGCTTCAATCGAAAACAGAGGGCTGTATATATGGTGCCACCAGGATCCCTCTGTGGGCCACAGATTGCCCACAGAGGAGGGTTCCCCCACAAGCCTGCAGGAAGACCACCTTGCTTTACCAGGCAACCTTCCCGCTTGGCGGAATCCCTCCCACTGCTGGTAAAATACCAGTGGCAGTGGGAAGAGGTCCATAAGTGGCCATTAATTGGCTATTTAAGGGCCTCAGCTGGTCTCTGGGTGGGTAGGCCTTCCCCGCCCCGGACTAAATTCCAAAGCATCGGGAAGGCAATGGGCACTCCGTCCTCTGTTTTCCCACACTATTTGATGCACCCCCCGCAACTCCATTCCTGTCCCTTGGGGCCCATAAAATTTGGCCCACCATGTCCACCTTTCGTTTTCTTAGCTTGAGCCCATCTCCTCTTACTTGAGAATTTGTGGCAATCTTATATTCTTGGGGTTTAATGTATCTAATCCCTTAAGAATCATGAAAAGTTTGATTAGCCCCAATACATTAAGGATGCATTCGGTATTTTTGGAAAGTTGGAGCCTTAACTTTCACTGTGGTATGTGCTGAGCTAAAGTAACTTCAGCTAGGGTGAGAGCACAGGCTTTGCAATTGGCCTCAGTGCCTCTGGCTTGAAAGGGTGTGCTAGGTAGCTGCCGGGAAATCAGTGAGAATTTCCATTCTTGATCAATATCCATTGATACCTGCTGGAAACAGGAAGCAGTTTGATGCCATAAGACTCAATACGGCAAGTCTGGCTGTGTGACATTAAACTGACAAGTAGTGAATGAAGTGTGAGGAATGTGAAGTGATTCATTTTGGTAGGAAGAACATGGAGAGACAATGTAAAAAGAGAAGAGAAGGCTGAGAGGAGTTTTGATAGACGTTTTCAAGATCATGAGGGGTCCTTGTCAGAGTAGATAAGGAGAAACTGTTCCCACTCATGGAAGGATCGAGAACAAGAAGGCGCAGATTTAAGGTAAATAGCAAAAGAAGCAATGACAACAGAAGGAAAAACTTTTTCACACAGTAAATGGTTAGGATCTGGAATGCACTGCCAGAGAGTGTGGTGGAGGCAGGTTCAGTGAGTGTTTAGGATCTGGAATGCACTGCCAGAGAGTGTGGTGGAGGCAGGTTCAGTGAGTGTTTAGGATCTGGAATGCACTGCCAGAGAGTGTGGTGGAGGCAGGTTCAGTGAGTGTTTAGGATCTGGAATGCACTGCCAGAGAGTGTGGTGGAGGCAGGTTCAGTGAGTGTTTAGGATCTGGAATGCACTGCCAGAGAGTGTGGTGGAGGCAGGTTCAGTGAGTGTTCAGGATCTGGAATGCACTGCCAGAGAGTGTGGTGGAGGCAGGTTCAGTGAGTGTTTAGGATCTGGAATGCACTGCCAGAGAGTGTGGTGGAGGCAGGTTCAGTGAGTGTTTAGGATCTGGAATGCACTGCCAGAGAGTGTGGTGGAGGCAGGTTCAGTGAGTGTTTCGGATCTGGAATGCACTGCCAGAGAGTGTGGTGGAGGCAGGTTCAGTGAGTGTTTAGGATCTGGAATGCACTGCCAGAGAGTGTGGTGGAGGCAGGTTCAGTGAGTGTTTAGGATCTGGAATGCACTGCCAGAGAGTGTGGTGGAGGCAGGTTCAGTGAGTGTTTAGGATCTGGAATGCACTGCCAGAGAGTGTGGTGGAGGCAGGTTCAGTGAGTATTTAGGATCTGGAATGCACTGCCAGAGAGTGTGGTGGAGGCAGGTTCAGTGAGTGTTTAGGATCTGGAATGCACTGCCAGAGAGTGTGGTGGAGGCAGGTTCAGTGAGTGTTTAGGATCTGGAATGCACTGCCAGAGAGTGTGGTGGAGGCAGGTTCAGTGAGTGTTTAGGATCTGGAATGCACTGCCAGAGAGTGTGGTGGAGGCAGGTTCAGTGAGTGTTTAGGATCTGGAATGCACTGCCAGAGAGTGTGGTGGAGGCAGGTTCAGTGAGTGTTTAGGATCTGGAATGCACTGCCAGAGAGTGTGGTGGAGGCAGGTTCAGTGAGTATTTAGGATCTGGAATGCACTGCCAGAGAGTGTGGTGGAGGCAGGTTCAGTGAGTGTTTAGGATCTGGAATGCACTGCCAGAGAGTGTGGTGGAGGCAGGTTCAGTGAGTATTTAGGATCTGGAATGCACTGCCAGAGAGTGTGGTGGAGGCAGGTTCAGTGAGTGTTTAGGATCTGGAATGCACTGCCAGAGAGTGTGGTGGAGGCAGGTTCAGTGTGTGTTTAGGATCTGGAATGCACTGTCTGAGAGTGTGGTGGAGGCAGGTTCAGTGAGTGTTTAGGATCTGGAATGCACTGCCAGAGAGTGTGGTGGAGGCAGGTTCAGTGAGTGTTTGGGATCTGGAATGCACTGCCAGAGAGTGTGGTGGAGGCAGGTTCAGTGAGTGTTTAGGATCTGGAATGCACTGCCAGAGACTGTGGTGGAGGCAGGTTCAGTGAGTATTTAGGATCTGGAATGCACTGCCAGAGAGTGTGGTGGAGGCAGGTTCAGTGAGTGTTTAGGATCTGGAATGCACTGCCAGAGAGTGTGGTGGAGGCAGGTTCAGTGAGTGTTTAGGATCTGGAATGCACTGCCAGAGAGTGTGGTGGAGGCAGGTTCAGTGAGTGTTTAGGATCTGGAATGCACTGCCAGAGAGTGTGGTGGAGGCAGGTTCAGTGAGTGTTTAGGATCTGGAATGCACTGCCAGAGAGTGTGGTGGAGGCAGGTTCAGTGAGTGTTTAGGATCTGGAATGCACTGCCAGAGAGTGTGGTGGAGGCAGGTTCAATCGAGGCATTCAAAATGGAATGAGACTGTTATCTGAAAAGGAAGATTGTACAGGGTTATGGGGAGAAGGCAGGGGAATGGCACTAAGTGAATTGATCATTTGGAAAGCTGGTGCAGATGTGATCGGCCGACTGGCCTCCTTCTTTGCTGTAACAATTCTGTGATTCTGCGATTTGTGATTTTGGTCTTGTTTTGTGCGCAGGATGTGAAAATAGCGCAAACACCTTACCACGCCCTGACACCTGACGAGCGAGAAATCTATAACGCCCGGCGCCATCTGCTCAATTTTCTGAGCAAACTGTTTCAGAGGGCCTCCATCGCCAAGGAACGGAAGCGGCTTGATGGCATCATTGAGCAGAACTTACGAAGTAAGGAGAGACATGACTGCAGCTTTGCCTCTTATATTGTACACGAGTTTTGGCTTATATTCTGCTCATCTGTGTTTGCCACCCGGGGAGTCAGGCTGGTGCCAACGAATGCCAGCCTGAGGCTCCTCAGAGAAACCACAAGGGTATACTTGGGGTCTGAGTTAGGGTCTGATCCGGCTGTGACCAGGGCCCCACTGAAGCTCACTGGCAGGTGGGTGTTCTTAAGGAGTTTGGAAGGCTCTGGACTCTGCACTGCAATGCCTAGCTAACTTGGAGACAGCAACTAGGGATGGAAGCCCTGGTTTTAACCCAATACCCCACTCCCAGTGGGAAAGGGGTGGATTCAGGTTGGGAGTCCACCATTGACGGTTGGTTGACTGCCTAACAGAATGGAAGGCATTACTGGGCTGGTGTTCAGATTAAGTTTCTAGAAAGAGTACTGGCCTTCAGTACCAGATCACCCTTCTTTGCTGGGGATTAGAATCATGTCCTGGAGACACACATCTCTCAATGTTTCAGGATGAAGCTATGGTTCAAATCCACAAAAAGAGCATTGTCCCCTAATGAGCCCAGTTGTCCACTGATGGCAGCTCTTAAGGTGGTTTCGTTGGGTTTCCCAGCACATACAACAGATGTGTTGAGAGGTCCAAGCACAATCAAAAAAAAAAGAACAGGCTGGGTTTCCCTCTCGTAAGGAATGTGTAAGGGAGGAGACCCACTTCACTAATTTCAAGAATGTTTTTGACCTGGTGCCAGAATCGAGGGGAATACAAGGATGAGTTTTGGATTTTATCCAGATACATCTTGCAGTCCAAGATCCAGAGAGACTCCCCGAGTTTAACGCTCACAAAAGGTGGTGGATGGGTGAGGCAAGTTTGCCCATATATTTCAAGCTGTCTCTTTATAAGTGCTATGTTGATGACATCGTAAGGAGACAACTTTGTAATGTGGGATCCAAGCACTTATAAAAGAACCGGGCAATTTGTGTACCATGGTAAACAATGGATTATTCAGTGGGATATGCTGGTGATAGGTAACCACAGCTGCTCTGCACAGCTCCTGGAGGCACATCAAAATTGTTAGTTCGAAGATACAAGGGGTATTTGTCCAATGGTTGATGTAGAATCATGGAATCATACAGCTGGAGACCATTCGGCCCACTGTGTGCATGCTAGCTCTTTGGGAGCGCTATCTAATGAGTCCCACACTCTTGCTCTTTCCTTATATCCTTGAGATTACTTTTCCTCTTCAAGCATATAGGATCATAGGATCATGGGAAATAGGAGCAGGAGGAGGCCATTCGAGACAGCTCCGTCATTCAAACAGATCATGGTCAATCAAATACTTCTACGCCACTTTTCCCCACTATCTCCATATCTCTCGATGTCATTAGTATCCAGAAATTATCGATTTCTGTTTTGAACATGCTCAGTGATTGAGCTTCTACAGCCCTCTGGGGCAGAGAATTCCACAGATTCACCACCCTCTGAGTAAAGAAATTCCTGCTCATCTCAATCTTAAATGGCCTGTACCTTATTCTGAGACTGTGTCCCCTGGTTCTAGACTCACCTGCCATGGCCTGTAAGAAATTTGTAAGTTTCAATGAGATCACCTTTCATTCTTCAAAACTCTGGAGAATACAGGCCCAGTTTCTGCAATCTCGCCTCATTAGACAATCCCGCCATCCCAGGGATTAGTCTGGTGAACCTCTGTTGCACACCCTCTATGGCAAGTATATCCTTCCTGAGAGAAGGAGACCAAAACTGTACACAATACTCCAGGTGCAGTCTCACCAAGGCTTTATACAATTGAAGCAATACAACTTTACTCCTGTACTCAAATTCCCTTGCAATGAAGGCCAACATACTATTTGCCTTCTTAATTGCTTGCTGCACCTGCATACTAGCTTTTAGTGACTCATGAACAAGGACACACAGGTCTCTTTGGACATCAACACTTCCCAACCTCTCACCATTTAAACATAGAAACATAGAAAATAGGAGCAGGAGTAGGCCCTTCGGCCCAGCACCGCCATTAGAAAAGATTGTGGCTGATCATCCAATTCAGAACCCTGTTCCCGCTTTTTCCCCATATTCCTTGATCCCTTTGGCATTAAGAAATATATCTATCTCCTTCTTGAATATATTTAATGACTTGGCCGCCACTGCCTTCTGCGGAAGAGAATTCCATAGGTTCACCACCCTCTGAGCGAAGAAATTTCTCCTCATCTCAGTTCTAAATGGCATACCCTGTATCCTGAGACTCTGACCCCTGGTTCTGGACTCCCCAGCCATGTGAACATCCTTCCTGCATCTAGCCTGTGTAGTCCTGTTAGAATTTTATAGGTTTCATTGAGATCTCCTCTCATTCTTCTAAACTCTAATGAATATAGGCCAAGTCGACCCAATCTCTCCTCATACGCCAATCCTGCCATCCCAGGAATCAGTCTAGTAAATCTTCTTTGTACTCCCTCCATGGCAAGAACATCCTTCCTCAGATAAGGAAACCAAAACTGCACACAATACTCCAGATGTCGTCTCACCAAGGCCCTGTATAACTGCAGTAAGACATCCTTGCTCCTGTACTCAAATCCTCTTGCAATGAAGGCCAACATACCATTCGCCATTCTAACTGCTTGCTGCACCTGAGTGCTTGCTTTCAGCGACTGGTGTACAAGGACACCCAGGTCTCGTTGCACCTCCCCCTTTCCCAATCTATCACCAGATAATAATCTGCCTTTCTGTTTTTACAACCAAAGTGGATAACCTCACATTTATCCACGTTATACTGCATCTGCCATGCATTTGCCCAATCACCCACCTTGTCCAAATCACTTTGGAGCCTCTTTGCATCCTCCAGACAGCTCACTTTACCCCCCAGCTTTATGTCGTCTACAAACTTGGAAATGTTACATTTAGTTCCCTCACCCAAGTCATTAATATATATTGTGAATAGCTGGGGCCCAAGCACTGATCCCTGCGGTACCCCGCTAGTCACTGCCTGCCACCCAGAAAAAGACCCATTTATTCCTACTTTCTGTTTCCTGTCTGTCAATCAATTCTCAATCCATGCCAGTATATTACCCCCAATCCCATGTGCTTTAATTTTGCTCACTAACCTCTTATGTATTTAAGAAATACTTTGCCTTTCTGTTTTTTTTTACCAAAGTGTATCACTTCACACTTATTCACATTATATTTCACCTGCCATGTTCTTGCCCATTCACTTAGCCTGTCCAAATCCCCTTTAAACCTCCTTGCATTCTCCTCACAACTTACATTCCCACCTAGTTAGTGTCATTAGCAAATTTGGAAATGTTACAATTGGTCCCCACATCCAAATCATTTATATAGGATGTGAACAACTGTGGCCCCACATTGATCCTTGTGGTACCCCACTAGTAACAGCCTGCCATCCTGAGAATGACCCATTTATTCTTACTCTCTGTTTTCTGTCTGTTAACCAATTCTCAATCCATACCAGTATCTAACCCCTAATCCCATATGCTCGAATTATGTTTCCTAACCTCATGTGTGGGACTTTATCAGAAGTCTTCTGAAAATCCATGGACACCACATCCACTGGTTCTCCTTTATCTATGCTACAAGTAACATCCTCAAAAAAACTCCAACAGGTTTGTCAAACATGATATATTCAATTTCCTTTTGCGATTTATTACTGAATCTGCTTTCAACACCAAAATCAGGCTCAATACTCACTGCAGAAGAAAGTTCTCCTCATCACCCCTCAGGTTCTTTGGCCAATTTTCTTAAATCTGAGTCCTCTGGTTACTGACCCTCCTGTCAACAGAGATAGTTTCTCCTGGTTTATTTTGTCAAAATCTTTCATGATTGTAAATATGTCAATTAAATATCCCCTTAATCTTCTCTGCTTGAAGGAGAGCAAACCCAGCTTCTCCAGTTTTTTCACATAACTGAAGTTTGTCATCTCTGCTACTGTTCTTGTAAATCTCTCCAATGTTCTCTTTGAGGCTTTGACATCCTTCCGAAAATGTGGTGCCCAGAAATGGACACAACGCTCCAGCTGGGTCCTAACTACTGATTTATAATGGTTTAGCATTATTATTACTTGATTTTTTTCATGAATGTGGGTTACAGCTGGGGTGCAGTTCTTTGAGACGCGCTGAAGAGGAATGAAAGGCCACTTTCAATAACAGTAACGTCAGTACGTCAGTAAGCCTGCAGCCAAATATTGCCACTGCTTGGTTGGACTTCCTACACATGCATAGAAGAAGCGTCCACCAGCACAGGTGTGAGATTCAGACCAGAAGAACATAGGAACCAGAGTAGGTCATTCAGCTCCTCAAGCCCATTCCGCCATTCAATGAGATCATGACTGAACTGTATCTTAACTTCATCCACTGTCTTGGTTCCATATCCTTTCCCTCTATCTTCATCTCTATCTCTCTCCATATATTATATATATTTATTATCTATCTATCTCTCCTTGTTTACTTCAGTTAACCACAGAAGTAAACCGAATGTGATTTGCCACTGAATTGATAACTCCAAAATTAAGAACATACAAAATGAACTGGTCGTTTCCCTTCTTCCACCAACAAGTGAATGAACACTTGAAAAGGAAACATTTATAGGGCTATGGGGAGAGAGCAAGGAAGTGGGACCAATTGTTTACCTCTTTCAGGTGAAACGACATAGGCACACTCATGAAAATGGCCCCTTTCTGTACCTTAAGATTCGATGAAGTCTGCAATAGGACTTAGTGGTTTTGATGAGCTTTCGTTTTTTTTCTTTGCTGGTGTCTCTCTGTGCTACATATAACCACCTGCTTCATTACAGGGCAGGCACAAGGGATTTGGTGCATTTCTGACTAGTAGAGGCTTTTTCTTTTGCAATGTGAGGATATTTTGTTAGTCCATTAGGCAGGAGATTGTTTTTCTATTAGGGTCTTCTCATTCATCAGTGTCTCGATCATTGAATGGCTGTAACTTCTGATTGTCTGCTCACAATTACAAGCAGACAGACATGCTGACATCCACCACTATTCTCTTACTCGGCTGGGATGCTTCTCTCATAATTGACCTGGAGCATTTTGAATTCCCGATTTAGTTTTCATCCAGATGCGTGTGTTTTTTTATCTCTTTTACTACAGTCCATAATTTTATTGGTGAAAGTGTTAAAATTTCCCTTCACAATGCAGCAGGGAGATACGTTTGTGGGAGATGCAACATCTTATTCACTTGACATGGTTTTTCTCTTATGATGGGCAGAATAGAGGGGGCTGTGGGGTGGGAAAATTGTCCCCCTCTTCCTGGAAGTATCTCTGCATAAAAAAACACACTTGCAAAGTGGTTAGCGAGTGATCATATTTGGCCGCCATGGACGCCATTTGGCCCATCTTGCCTGTGCCACCTTTGCTAGAACAATCCAAACTGAGTTCCGCTGTGCAGCCCTTTTTCCCTACAGCCCTGTTTCTTCCTCTGCTTCCAATATTTATCCAATTTTCCCTGAAATTATCCAATGGTTTCTGCCTAAACTACAATGGGTTAACAATGAACTACAGAAAGAAATAGCTTATAATTCACATCTCACTCCCTTAGTGAAAATTATAAATTGATGATCAGAGATAATATTAGTTTCCATTTTACACCATCAAAACCCTTCATCATTTATCAAAGACTTCTAGTGAATCTTCCCTTTGCCTTAAAAAATATTCCCAGTATCTCAAGTCTCACCTCATGACGATAGTTTCTCACCCCATGCCATTATCCTGATAAATCTACATTGTGCGCTGTCTCTGGAGTTATAATGTCTTTCTAATAACCTCCATAACGCCGCCTGACTCTGTCCCTACCTCAGCTCAAGTGCTGCCGAAAACCTCATCCATGCCTTTATTACCTTTATACCTGATTATTCCGATGCAATCCTGTTTGTCTCCCACATTCTACCCTCCGTAATCTTGAGGCCATCCGAAACTCTGCTGCCATGCTCTAACTCACACCTAAACCCATTCATCCATCACCCCTGTGCTCGCTGACCTACGTTGGCTCCCGGTTAAACAACACCTCAATTTTAAAATTCTCACCCTTATTTTCAAATCCCTCCATGGCCTCACCTCTCCCTGTCTCTGTAATCTCATCCAGCCGAACAACCCTTCAAGATATCTGCACTCCTCTGATTCTGACCTCTTATGCATCCCTGATTTTAATTGCTGCCCCATTGTTGGCCATGCCTTCAGTTGCCTAGGCCCTAAGCTCTGGAATACCCTCCCAATACCTCTCCACCTCTTGACCTCACTTTCCTCCTTTAAGACACGCCTTAAAACCTACCTCTTTGACCAAGCTTTTGGTCATCTGCCCTCATATCTCCTTACATAGCTCAGAGTTGTATTTTGTTTGTATAATGCTCCTGTGAAATGCCTTGGGACATTTTATTACATTAAAGGTGCTATATAAATATAAGTTGTTGTTGTTACACAGCTCCACCTCAACTTCCAGAGCCATCAAACAAGGGGCTCAAGTGCCAGTCTGCTCTATCACTTGTCTGCAGACTCATGCCTGCACCTTTCCATTATGTTTGTCCGTCATTTCTTGTACACCTCTCCTTCCAGCCTCAGAAAGGTTGCTAATGGGTTGAAATGCCTTCCGAGGCTCTCCAAAGGCTTCCTGTATTTTTGCCTCCCTGCATCGTGACACTCACCTTTAATCATGTCTGCCCCTTGAAAATTTGCTTTGTGCAGTTTTCCTCTCCCACCACTAATCTGCTCTTTAGATCCATCCATGCAACTGAAGTTATTCTAATGAGCTAACATAGGAACTTTCCATTACCTTTTCAACCTGGTCCAACTAAATCCCCACCAATAGCCATTCAAATACAAGATTGCACTGAAATAAGGCAAATCTACCCTTACTCTTCAGCCTCAATTGTTTCCTCATTGCAGAAAACAAGATGAAGGACCAAAGGCCATCATATAGATCACTGCCGAGGTTAATAAATGGTAGGAGGGTAGGTGAGGTAAGTGAGGAAGCAGTGGTTAGGCTTCCTGGGCTCGAGTTTATAAAGCCTGCAGATTGTAGCTGAAATGGTAAATTGAAGGACGTGAGAAGAATCTCAGTTCTGAGGGCCTGGGAAAGAATAAGTTAGTGACAAAAAGATTGTGCAGTGGTTCCTGAGGAGAAAGGGTGTGACTTGAAAGGAGTAAGAGTGGAAAGTTCAGAGGAACACTGACCATAAAAATGCTGATAAAATAGAAAGAGGAAAGGTTCAGGGAGAGAGAGAAAAATGTTGAAGACTGGCAGTGAACAAAGGATCAGCCATCAGTTGGCGGGTGCACTGTGTCTAATCGAGGATGGATAGGCTTGGGCTTTAGTCGAGAGTTGTTAAATAAAAATAGGAGACCGGAGCCTAGCACTGACAGTTTGTGCTTTGGAGAAGTGGAAGATAGGAAACTCCAATTTTAGAGTGTACTTACTTCAGGATTTTGGATTGGCATCAATACCTTTCTGAGCATGTGCTTTTACAGGTCAGGAACCTAGTGACCGATTACAACTTAGTGAATCAGAGGCACTTTCTCTCGCTGAGGTCAGTCGGACTGCAAAGGCCATCTTTGAAAGGAATGCTCAGATTGCCGAGGGGAATTTGCCTTCACCACTAACCTCTGAAAAGAAGAGCAGAGTCCAAGATACAATTCCGAGGTAAGAAGTGTGGGGCAGAAATTGTGAAGGGTTGTAATGCCCAACTTTCCGAAAGAACAAGCATTTCCAAGATCAGTAGCTTCACTTGTGGTCAGACCATGAGCTCCAGTCTTCCAAAGAAGCACCAGGCCAGACAGCAGTTGAAAAACAACATCCTAAAGATCACTGGGCAAGCAGACAGCACCACACTGAGTGAGCAGACAGCACCACACTGAGTGAGCAGACAGCACCACACTGAGTGAGCAGACAGCACCACACTGAGTGAGCAGGGTGACACACAGTGAGCAGACAGCAACACACTGAGTGAGCAGACAGCACCACACTGAGTGAGCAGACAGCACCACACTGAGTGAGCAGGGTGACACACAGTGAGCAGACAGCATCACACTGAGTGAGCAGACAGCACCACACTGAGTGAGCAGGGTGACACACAGTGAGCAGACAGCATCACACTGAGTGAGCAGACAGCACCACACTGAGTGATCAGAGTGACACTGAGTGAGCAGAGAGAGCGACACACTGAGTGAGCAGACAGCACCACACTGAGTGAGCAGACAGCACCACACTGAGTGAGCAGACAGCACGACACTGAGTGATCAGAGTGACACTGAGTGAGCAGAGAGAGCAACACAGTGAGTGAGCAGACAGCACTACACTGAATGAGCAGACAACACCACACTGAATGAGCAGAGTGACACATTGTGAACACAGTGACACACAGTGAGCAGAGAGCAACACACTGAGTGAGCAGACAGGACCACACTGAGTGAGCAGAGTGACACATTGTGAACACAGTGACACACTGAGTGAGCAGATAGCAACACACTGAGTGAGCAGAGTGAGCAGAAGGTGGCACAGTGGCACAGTCATTAGCACCGCAGCCTCACAGCTCCAGCGACCCGGGTTCGATTCTGGATACTACCTGTGTGGAGTTTGCAAGCTCTCCCTGTGACTGTGGGTTTCCGGCGGGTGCTCCAGTTTCCTCCCATAGCCAAAGACTTGCAGGTTGATAGGTAAATTGGCCATTGTAAATTGCCCCTAGTGTAGGTAGGTGGCAGGAGAATGGTAGAGAATGTGAGATTAATGTAGGATTAGTATAAATGGGTGGTTGTTGGTCGGCACAGACTCGGTGGGCCGAAGGGCCTGTTTCAGTGCTGTATCTCTCTATGACTCTAGTGACACATTGTGGATGCAGAGTGACACTTTGTAAACACAGAGTGCTACGCAGAGAGCACATAGAAAATAGGAGTAGGCCCTTCGAGCCTGCTCCACTATGCGTATGATCATGGCTGATCATCCAACTCAGTAGCCTGCTTTCACCCCATACCCTTTAGACCCAAGAGCTATATCTAACTCCTTCTTGAAAACACTGTTCTCTAAGTGCTCTGCTATAAAATCTTTGATAATGGACTCTAGAATTTTCCCCACTACCGTCGTCAGGCTGACTGGTCTATAATTCCCTGCTTTCTCTTTACCTCCCTTTTTAAATAGTGGGGTTACATTAGCTACCCTCCAATCTGTAGGAACTGTTCCAGAGTCTATAGAATCTTGGAAGATGACCACCAATGCATCCATTATTTCTAGGGCCACTTCCTTAAGTACCCTGGGATGCAGACCATCAGGCCCTGGGGATTTATCGGCCTTCAATCCCATCAAATTCCCCAACACCATTTCTCTACTAATACTGATTTCTTTCAGTTCCTCTCTCTCACTAAGCCCTGCGTTCCCCAACATTTCTGGTATGATATTTGTGTCCTCCTTTGTGAAGACAGAACCAAAGTATGCATTTAGTTGGTCAGCCATTTCTTTATTCCCCATAATAAATTCACCTGCTTCTGACTGTAAGGGACCTACATTTGTCTTCACCAATCTTTTTCTCTTCACATACCTACAGAAACATTTACAGTCAGTTTTTATGTTTCCCTCAAGCCTGCTCTCATACTCTATTTTCCCCTTCTTAATCAATCCCTTGGTCCTCCTTTGCTGAATTCTAAACTGCTCCCAATCCTCAGGTCTGTTGTTTTTCATGGTCAATTTATATGCCTCTTCCTTGGATCTAATACTATCTCTAATTTCCCTTGTAAGCCATGGTTTGGCTACCTTTCCCATTTTACTTTTGAGCCAGACAGGGATAAACAATTGTTGCAGTTCATCCATGCGCTCTTTAAATGTTTGCCATTGCCTATCCGCCGTCATCCCTTTAAGTAACGTTTCCCAATCCGTCATGGCCAACTCACGCCTCACACCTTTGTAGTTTCCTTTCCTAAGATTCAGGACCCTGTCTCAGAATCAATTACATCACTCTCCATCTTGATGAAGAATTTTTTTTAATTTTTTTTTAATTTTTAGACATACTGCACTGAAACAGGCCCTTCGGCCCACCGAGTCTGTGCCGACCAACAACCACCCATTTATACTAATCCTACATTAATCCCATATTCTCTGCCAGATCCCCACCATTGTCCTATCACTTACCTACACTAGGGGCAATTTACAATGGCCAATTTACCTATCAACCTGCAAGTCTTTTGGAGGAGGGAGGAAACCGGAGCACCCGGAGGAAACCCATGCAGACACAGGGAGAACTTTCAAACGCCGCACAGGCAGTACCCAGAACTGAACCCGGGTTGCTGGAGCTGTGAGGCTGCGGTGCTAACCACTGTGCCACTGTGCCGCCCGCAGAAAGAACTTGAAGCAGAGAGCCATTCTCTGATTGGCTTGGTGAGATTCGAATCAATGTTTCCAAAGTATTAGTCTGGGGCTCTGGGTTACTAGTCTAGTGCCATTACCCCTATGCCACCACCTCCCCACATTCTATCATATTATGGTCGCTCGTCTCCAAGGGGTCTCGCACCACTAGATTGTCAATTATTCCTCTCTCATTACACAATACCCAGTCTAGGATAGCCTGTTCTCTAGTTGGTTCCTCAACGTATTGGTCCAGAAAACCATCCTGTATACACTCCAAGAATTCCTCCTTTACGGTATTGTGCCTAATTTGATTTGCCCAATCTATATGCAGATTAAACGCACCCATAATTACAGATGTTCCTTTATCGCATGCGTCTCTAATTTCCTGTTTAATGCCATTCCCAACATCACCACCACAGTTTGGGGGTCTATATACAACCCCCACTAACGTTTTTTGCCCCTTAGTGTTTCTCAGCTCTACCCATACAGATTCCACATCGTCAGAGCTAATATCTTTCCTCACTACTGCGTTAATTTCCTCTTTAACCAGCAATGCAACTCCACCACCTTTTGCTTTTTGTCTGTCCTTCCTAAATACTGAATATCCCTGGATGTTCATTTCCCATCCCTGGTCACCTTGCAGCCATGTCTCCGTAATCCCGACTATATCCATACCCGTTTACATCTATTTGCTCAATTAATTCATCCACTTTATTGCGAATGCTCCACGCATTAAGGCACAAAGCCTTAAGGCTTGTCTTTTTAACATTACTTGTCCTCTTCCCAATATTTTTCACTGTGGCCCTGTTTGATTCTGGCCCTTGATTTCTCTGCCTATCACTTTTCTTATTCCCCCCACTGTCTTTTGTTCTTGGCATTGATCCCCCCTCCTCTGACTCCTTGCAAAGGTTCCCATCCCCCTGCCATTTTAGTTTAAACCCTCCCCAACCACTCTAGCAAATACTCCCCCGAGGACATCAGTCCCGGTCCTTCCCAGGTGTAACCCGTCCAGTTTGTACTGGTCCCACCTCCCCCAGAACCGGTCCCAATGCCCCAGGAATCTAAAACTCTCCCCCTCACACCATCTCTTCAGCCACCTATTAATCCAACATATCCTGCTATTTCTACTCTGACTAGCACGTGGCACTGGTAGTAATCCTGAGATCACTACCTTTGAGGTCCTACTTTTCAACTTACTTCCTAGCTCCCCATATTCTGCTTTTAGGAACTCATCCTTTTTTTTACCTATGTCGTTTGTACCAATGTGTATCACGACCACTGGCTGTTCACCCTCCCCCTTCAGAATGTCCTGTAACCGTTATGAGACATTCTTGACCCTAGTACCGGGGAGGCAACATACCATCCTGGAGTCTCTTTTGCAGCCACAGAAACGCCTATCTATTCCCCTTACAATTGAATCCCCTCTAACTATTGCATTCCCACACTTTTTACTCCTCCCCTGTGCAACAGAGCCAACCGTGGTGCAATGAATTGGGCTGTTGCTGCTTTCCCCTGAGAGGCCATTTCCCCCAACAGCATCCAAAGCAGTATATCTGTTTTGCGGGGGAATAGCCACAGGAGATTCCTGCACTGCCTGCCTAGTCCTCTTGCTCTGCCTGGTGGTCACCCATTCCCTTCCTGCCTGTGGAGTCTGACCCTGCGGTGTGACCACCTCTCTATACGTGCTATCCACGATACTCTCCGCCTCGTGGATGCTCCACAGTGTCCCCGGCTGCCGCTCCAGCTCAGAAACCCAGGCTTCCTGGAGCTGCAGCTGAATACATTTCCTACACACATGCTGGTCCCGGGCACTGGAATTGTTCCCGGCTTTCGACATGGAGCACGAGGAGCACACCACGGCTTTGAGCTCTCCTGCCATGACTTAACCCTTTAAATTAAATTAAACCTTCTGGAAGATCTTAATGTCCAATAATATCAGTTACTCTAGGGCCCTTCTTCCCTGGTCCTCATTACTACAGAACTCCCTTAAAAAAACACTACTTACTATATATGAAATAACTTTTAAAGTTTTCTTACCTGAGATAGTTACCCAGCTATTTAGAGCTAATCCCTAACAGCAGTGTCTCACCAACCAATCACCTTGCAGTTCTCCTGTGACATCACTGTTGGCTTTTCACTGAGTGAGAGTGAAACACTGAGAGAAATTGACACACAGAGTGAGACACTGAGAGAGAGTGACACACTAAGAGAAAGTGATACACTGAGTGAGAGAGACAGAGTGTCACCCTGAGTGAGAGAGTGACACACTGAGAGAGGGAGAGTGACACAGAGTGAGGGTGACAGATACACGGAGTGAGAGAGACACTGAGAGAGTGACACGCTGAGTGAGAGAGAGTGACACACAGAGAGAGTGACACACAGAGAGTGACACACTGACAGTGACATGCAGAGTGACAGAGAGTGACACGCTGAGTGAGAGAGACACACAGACTGAATGAGAGTGACACACTGAGTGAGAAAGTAACACACTGAGTGTGAGAGAAAATGATACACTGAGTGAGGGAGAGCGACACATTAAGAGAGAGTGATACACTGAGGGAGAGGGAGTAACACACTGAGAGTGACACAGTGAGAGAGAGATAGAGAGTGACACAGTGAGAGAGTGACACACTGAGTGAGGGAGAGTGACAGGCTGAGTGAGGGAGAGTGACAGGCTGAGTGAGAGAGAATGATACACTGAGTGAGGGAGAGTGACACATTGAGGGAGAGTGACACACTGAGTGAGAGAGAGTGACACGCTGAGTGAGAGATAGTGACACGCTGAGTGAGAGAGAGCGACACGCTGAGTGAGAGAGAGTGATATGCCTAGTGAGAGAGAATGATACACTGAGTGAGGGAGAGTGACACACTGAGTGAGGGAGAGTGACACACTGAGTGAGGGAGAGTGACACACTGAGTGAGGAAGAGTGACACACTGAGTGAGGAAGAGTGATACGCCTAGTGAGAGAGAGTGACACACCGAGTGAGGAAGAGTGACATACTGAGTGAGAGAGAGTGATACGCCTAGTGAGAGAGAGTGACACACTGAGTGAGAGAGGGTGACACACAGAGTGAGAGTGACACACGGAGAGAGAGTGACACGCTGAATGAGAGAGAGTGACACGCTGAATGAGAGAGAGTGACACACCGAGTGAGGGAGACTGACACACCGAGTGAGGGAGACTGACACACCAAGTGAGGGAGACTGACACACCGAGTGAGGGAGAGTGACACACTGAGTGAGGGAGAGTGACACGCCTAGTGAGAGAGAATGATACACTGAGTGAGGGAGAGTGACACGCTGAATGAGAGAGAGTGACACGCTGAATGAGAGAGTGTGACACACTGAGTGAGGGAGAGTGACACACTGAGTGAGGGAGAGTGACACACTGAGTGAGGGAGAGTGACACGCCTAGTGAGAGAGAATGATACACTGAGTGAGGGAGAGTGACACGCTGAATGAGAGAGTGACACGCTGAATGAGAGAGTGTGACACGCTGAGTCAGGGAGAGTGACAGGCTGAGTGAGGGAGAGTGACAGGCTGAGTGAGGGAGAGTGACAGGCTGAGTGAGAGAGAGTGACAGGCTGAGTGAGAGAGAGCGACAGGCTGAGTGAGAGAGAGCGACACGCTGAGTGAGAGAGCGACACGCTGAGTGAGAGAGAGCGACACGCTGAGTGAGAGAGAGCGACACGCTGAGTGAGAGAGAGCGACACGCTGAGTGAGAGAGAGCGACACGCTGAGTGAGAGAGAGCGACACCCTGAGTGAGGGTGAGACACTGAGTGAGGGAGAGTGACAGGCTGAGTGAGGGAGAGCGACAGGCTGAGTGAGGGAGAGCGACAGGCTGAGTGAGGGAGAGCGACAGGCTGAGTGAGAGAGAATGATAGGCTGAGTGAGGGAGAGTGACACATTGAGGGAGAGTGACACATTGAGGGAGAGTGACACACTGAGTGGGAGAGTGACACACTGAGTGAGAGAGAGTGACACGCTGAGTGAGAGAGAGTGACATGCTGAGTGAGAGAGAGTGACATGCTGAGTGAGAGAGAGTGACATGCTGAGTGAGAGAGAGTGATACGCCTAGTGAGAGAGAATGATACACTGAGTGAGGGAGAGTGACACACTGAGTGAGGGAGAGTGACACACTGAGTGAGGAAGAGTGATACGCCTAGTGAGAGAGAATGATACACTGAGTGAGGGAGAGTGACACGCTGAATGAGAGAGAGTGACACGCTGAATGAGAGAGAGTGACACGCTGAATGAGAGAGTGTGACACGCTGAGTGAGACAGAGTGACACACAGAGTGAGAAAATACACTGAGCGAGAGAGATTGACAGAGTGAAAGTGACACACGGAGTGAATAAGTAACACGCTGCGTGGGAGAGTGACACGCTAAGTGAGAGAGTGTGACAGGCTGAGTGAGGGAGAGTGATACGCTGAGTGAGAGAGAGTGACACGCTGAGTGAGAGAGAGTGACACGCTGAGTGAGAGAGAGTGACACGCTGAGTGAGAGAGAGTGACACGGAGTGAGAGAGAGTGACACGGAGTGAGAAAGTAACACACTGACTGAGTGAGAACGTGACACGCTGAGTGAGTGAGAAAGTGGCACGCTGAGTGAGAGTGAGTGACAAACGGAGTGGGAAAGTAACACAGAGTGTGAGAGAATGATACACTGAGTGAGTGAGAGTGACACACTGAGTGAGAGAAAGTAACACGCTGAGTGAGAGAGAGTGACACGCTGAGTGAGAGAGTGACACGCTGAGTGAGAGAGTGACACGCTGAGTGAGAGAGAGTGACACGCGAAGTGAGAGAGAGTGACACGCGAAGTGAGAGAGAGTGACACACGAAGTGAGAGAGAGTGACACACGAAGTGAGAGAGAGTGACACGCGAAGTGAGAGAGAGTGACACGCGAAGTGAGAGAGAGTGACACAGAGTGAGAGAGAGTGACACACTGAGTGAGAGAGTAACACACTGAGTGAGGGTGACACACTGAGTAAGAGAAAGAGACACACTGAGTGAAAAATAGCAATACACTGAGAGAGAGTGACACACTGAGAGAGAGTGACACACTGAGAGAGAGTGACACACTGAGTGAGAGTGACACACTGAGTGAGTGAGAGTGACACACTGACTGAGTGAGAGTGACACACTGACTGAGTGAGAGTGACACACTGAGTGTGATAGAGTGACACACGGAGTGAGAGAGACTGACACACTGAGTGAGAGAGAGTGACACACGGAGTGAGTGAGAGTGACACACTGACTGAGTGAGAGTGACACACTGAGTGTGATAGAGTGACACACGGAGTGAGAGAGACTGACACACTGAGTGAGAGAGAGTGACACACGGAGTGAGGGTGACACACTGAGAGAGAGGGACACACTGAGTGAGAGAGAATGATACACTGAGTGAGGGAGTGTGACAAATTGAGAGAGAGTGACACACTCAGAGGGAGAGAGAGTAACACACTGAGAGTGACACAGAGAGAGAGAAAGAGAGTGACACAGAGAGAGGGTGACACACTGAGTGAGAGCGAGTGACACACTGAGTGAAAAAGAGCAATACACTGAGTGAGAGAGAGTGACGCACTGAGTGAGAGTGACTGAGTGAGAAAGTAACACACTGAGTGTGAGAGAGTGACACGCAGACTGAGAGAGAATGACACTGAGAGTGAGAGTGACACACTGAGTGGGGCTGACACACTGACTGACAGTGAGTGACACGCTGAGTGATAGAGAGTGACACACGGAGTGAAAAAGTAACACACTGAGTGTGAGAGGGTGACACATGGAGTGAGTGAGAGCGACACACTGAGTGAAAGAGAGCGACACACTGAGTGAGAGCGACACACTGAGTGAGAGCGACACACTGAGTGAGAGCGACACAGAGAGAGTGACACACTGAGTGAGAGTGACACACTGAGTGAGAGTGACACAGAGAGAGAGAGTGACACACTGAGTGAAAGAGAGTGACACACTGAGTGAGAGTGACACAGAGAGAGAGAGTGACACACTGAGTGAAAGAGAGTGACACACTGAGTGAGAGTGATACACAGAGAGAGAGTGACACACTGAGTGAAAGAGAGTGACACCCTGAGTGAGGGTGAGACACTGAGTAAGAGTGACACACTGAGTGAGAAGGTAACACACTGAGTGTGAGAAAGTAACACGCGGAGTGAGAGGGAGTGACAGGCTGAGTGAGGGAGAGTGACAGGCTGAGTGAGGGAGAGTGACAGGCTGAGTGAGAGAGAATGATAGGCTGAGTGAGGGAGAGTGACACATTGAGGGAGAGTGACACACTGAGTGGGAGAGTAACACACTGAGTGAGGGTGAGACACTGAGTAAGAGTGACACACTGAGTGAGAAGGTAACACACTGAGTGTGAGAAAGTAACACGCGGAGTGAGAGGGAGTGACACACTGAGTGAGAGGGAGTGACACACCGAGTGAGGGAGACTGACACACCGAGTGAGGGAGACTGACACACCGAGTGAGGGAGACTGACACACCGAGTGAGGGAGAGTGACACACCGAGTGAGGGAGAGTGACACGCCTAGTGAGAGAGAATGATACACTGAGTGAGGGAGAGTGACACGCTGAATGAGAGAGAGTGACACGCTGAATGAGAGAGTGTGACACACTGAGTGAGGGAGAGTGACACACTGAGTGAGGGAGAGTGACACGCCTAGTGAGAGAGAATGATACACTGAGTGAGGGAGAGTGACACGCTGAATGAGAGAGTGACACGCTGAATGAGAGAGTGACACGCTGAATGAGAGAGTGTGACACGCTGAGTGAGGGAGAGTGACACACTGAGTGAGGGAGAGTGACAGGCTGAGTGAGGGAGAGTGACAGGCTGAGTGAGAGAGAGCGACAGGCTGAGTGAGAGAGAGCGACACGCTGAGTGAGAGAGAGCGACACGCTGAGTGAGAGAGAGCGACACGCTGAGTGAGAGAGAGCGACACCCTGAGTGAGGGTGAGACACTGAGTGAGGGAGAGTGACAGGCTGAGTGAGGGAGAGTGACAGGCTGAGTGAGGGAGAGTGACAGGCTGAGTGAGAGAGAATGATAGGCTGAGTGAGGGAGAGTGACACATTGAGGGAGAGTGACACACTGAGTGGGAGAGTGACACACTGAGTGGGAGAGTGACACACTGAGTGGGAGAGTGACACTGAGTGAGAGAGAGTGACGCTGAGTGAGAGAGAGTGACGCTGAGTGAGAGAGAGTGACGCTGAGTGAGAGAGAGTGACACGCTGAGTGAGAGAGAGTGACACGCTGAGTGAGAGAGAGTGACACGCTGAGTGAGAGAGAGTGATACGCCTAGTGAGAGAGAATGATACACTGAGTGAGGGAGAGTGACACACTGAGTGAGGGAGAGTGACACGCTGAATGAGAGAGAGTGACACGCTGAATGAGAGAGTGTGACACGCTGAGTGAGAGAGAGTGACACGCTGAGTGAGAGAGAGTGACACGGAGTGAGAGAGAGTGACACGGAGTGAGAAAGTAACACACTGAGTGAGTGAGAACGTGACACGCTGAGTGAGTGAGAAAGTGGCACGCTGAGTGAGACTGACACGCTGAGTGAGAGTGAGTGACAAACGGAGTGGGAAAGTAACACAGAGTGTGAGAGAATGATACACTGAGTGAGTGAGAGTGACACACTGAGTGAGAGAAAGTAACACGCTGAGTGAGAGAGAGTGACACGCTGAGTGAGAGAGAGTGACACGCTGAGTGATAGAGAGTGACACGCGGAGTGAAAAAGTAACACACTGAGTGTGAGAGGGTGACACATGGAGTGAGTGAGAGCGACACACTGAGTGAAAGAGAGCGACACACTGAGTGAGAGCGACACAGAGAGAGTGACACAGAGAGAGAGAGTGACACAGAGAGAGAGAGTGACACACTGAGTGAAAGAGAGTGACACCCTGAGTGAGGGTGAGACACTGAGTAAGAGTGACACACTGAGTGAGAAGGTAACACACTGAGTGTGAGAGGGAGTGACACTGAGTGAGAGGGAGTGACACTGAGTGAGGGAGAGTGACAGGCTGAGTGAGGGAGAGTGACAGGCTGAGTGAGAGAGAATGATAGGCTGAGTGAGGGAGAGTGACACATTGAGGGAGAGTGACACACTGAGTGGGAGAGTGACACACTGACTGAGGGTGAGACACTGAGTAAGAGTGACACACTGAGTGAGAAGGTAACACACTGAGTGTGAGAAAGTAACACGCGGAGTGAGGGAGAGTGACAGGCTGAGTGAGGGAGAGTGACAGGCTGAGTGAGGGAGAGTGACAGGCTGAGTGAGGGAGAGTGACAGGCTGAGTGAGAGAGAATGATAGGCTGAGTGAGGGAGAGTGACACATTGAGGGAGAGTGACACATTGAGGGAGAGTGACACACTGAGTGAGGAAGAGTGACACACTGAGTGAGGAAGAGTGATACGCCTAGTGAGGGAGAGTGACACACCGAGTGAGGAAGAGTGACACACCGAGTGAGGAAGAGTGACACACCGAGTGAGGAAGAGTGACACACCGAGTGAGGGAGAGTGACACACCGAGTGAGGGAGAGTGACACACGGAGTGAGAGAGAGTGACACACGGAGTGAGAGAGACTGACACACGGAGTGAGAGAGAGTGACACACGGAGTGAGAGAGACTGACACACTGAGTGAGAGAGAGTGACACACGGAGTGAGAGAGACTGACACACTGAGTGAGAGTGAGTGACAAACGGAGTGGGAAAGTAACACAGAGTGTGAGAGAATGATACACTGAGTGAGTGAGAGTAACACGCTGCGTGGGAGAGTGACACGCTAAGTGAGAGAGTGTGACAGGCTGAGTGAGGGAGAGTGATACACTGAGTGAGAGAGAATGATACACTGAGTGAGTGAGAGTGACACGCTGAGTGAGAGAGAGTGACACGCTGAGTGAGAGAGAGTGACACGGAGTGAGAGAGAGTGACACGGAGTGAGAAAGTAACACACTGACTGAGTGAGAACGTGACACGCTGAGTGAGTGAGAAAGTGGCACGCTGAGTGAGAGTGACACGCTGAGTGAGAGTGAGTGACAAACGGAGTGGGAAAGTAACACAGAGTGTGAGAGAATGATACACTGAGTGAGTGAGAGTGACACGCTGAGTGAGAGAAAGTAACACGCTGAGTGAGAGAAAGTAACACGCTGAGTGAGAGAAAGTAACACGCTGAGTGAGAGAGAGTGACACGCTGAGTGAGAGAGTGACACGCTGAGTGAGAGAGTGACACGCTGAGTGAGAGAGTGACACGCTGAGTGAGAGAGAGTGACACGCTGAGTGAGAGAGAGTGACACGCTGAGTGAGAGAGAGTGACACGCGAAGTGAGAGAGAGTGACACGCGAAGTGAGAGAGAGTGACACGCGAAGTGAGAGAGAGTGACACAGAGTGAGAGAGAGTCACACACTGAGTGAGAGAGTAACACACTGAGTGAGGGTGACACACTGAGTAAGAGAAAGAGACACACTGAGTGAAAAATAGCAATACACTGAGTGAGAGTGACACACTGAGTGAGTGAGAGTGACACACTGACTGAGTGAGAGTGACACACTGAGTGTGATAGAGTGACACACGGAGTGAGAGAGACTGACACACTGAGTGAGAGAGAGTGACACACGGAGTGAGGGTGACACACTGAGAGAGAGGGACACACTGAGTGAGAGAGAATGATACACTGAGTGAGGGAGCGTGACAAATTGAGAGAGAGTGACACACTCAGAGGGAGAGAGAGTAACACACTGAGAGTGACACAGAGAGAGAGAAAGAGAGTGACACAGAGAGCGAGTGACACACTGAGTCAAAAAGAGCAATACACTGAGTGAGAGAGAGTGACGCACTGAGTGAGAGTGACTGAGTGAGAAAGTAACACACTGAGTGTGAGAGAGTGACACGCAGACTGAGAGAGAATGACACTGAGAGTGAGAGTGACACACTGAGTGGGGCTGACACATTGACTGACAGTGAGTGACACGCTGAGTGATAGAGAGTGACACACGGAGTGAAAAAGTAACACACTGAGTGTGAGAGGGTGACACATGGAGTGAGTGAGAGCGACACACTGAGTGAAAGAGAGCGACACACTGAGTGAGAGCGACACACTGAGTGAGAGCGACACACTGAGTGAGAGCGACACAGAGAGAGAGTGTGACACACTGAGTGAGAGTGACACACTGAGTGAGAGTGACACACTGAGTGAAAGAGAGTGACACACTGAGTGAGAGTGACACACTGAGTGAGAGTGACACACAGAGAGAGAGTGACACACTGAGTGAAAGAGAGTGACACCCTGAGTGAGGGTGAGACACTGAGTAAGAGTGACACACTGAGTGAGAAGGTAACACACTGAGTGTGAGAAAGTAACACGCGGAGTGAGAGAGAGCGACACGCTGAGTGAGAGAGAGTGATACGCCTAGTGAGAGAGAATGATACACTGAGTGAGGGAGAGTGACACACTGAGTGAGGAAGAGTGATACGCCTAGTGAGAGAGAGTGACACACCGAGTGAGGAAGAGTGACATACCGAGTGAGGAAGAGTGACACACCGAGTGAGGGAGAGTGACACACTGAGTGAGGGTGAGACACTGAGTAAGAGTGACACACTGAGTGAGAGAAAGTAACACGCGGAGTGAGAGGGAGTGACACACTGAGTGAGAGGGAGTGACACACTGAGTGAGGGAGAGTGACAGGCTGAGTGAGGGAGAGTGACAGGCTGAGTGAGGGAGAATGACAGGCTGAGTGAGAGAGAATGATAGGCTGAGTGAGGGAGAGTGACACATTGAGGGAGAGTGACACACTGAGTGAGAGAGAGTGACACCCTGAGTGAGAGAGAGTGACACCCTGAGTGAGAGAGAGTGACACCCTGAGTGAGAGAGAGTGACATGCTGAGTGAGAGAGAGCGACACGCTGAGTGAGAGAGAGCGACACGCTGAGTGAGAGAGAGTGATACGCCTAGTGAGAGAGAATGATACACTGAGTGAGGGAGAGTGACACACTGAGTGAGGAAGAGTGATACGCCTAGTGAGAGAGAATGACACGCTGAGTGAGACAGAGTGACACACACAGTGAGAAAATACACTGAGCGAGAGAGATTGACACAGAGTGACAGTGACACACGGAGTGAGAAAGTAACACGCTGCGTGGGAGAGTGACACGCTGAGTGAGAGAGTGTGAAAGGCTGAGTGAGGGAGAGTGATACGCTGAGTGAGAGAGAGTGATACGCTGAGTGAGAGAGAATGATACACTGAGTGAGTGAGAGTGACAAACGGAGTGAGAGAGAGTGACAAACGGAGTGAGAGAGAGTGACACGCTGAGTGAGAGAGAGTGACACGCTGAGTGAGAGAGAGTGACACGGAGTGAGAGAGAGTGACACGGAGTGAGAGAGAGTGACACGGAGTGAGAGAGTAACACACTGACTGAGTGAGAAAGTAACACACTGACTGAGTGAGAAAGTGACACGCTGAGTGAGTGAGAAAGTGGCACGCTGAGTGAGAGTGAGTGACAAACGGAGTGGGAAAGTAACACTGAGTGTGAGAGAATGATACACTGAGTGTGAGAGAATGATACACTGAGTGAGAGAGAGTGACACGCTGAGTGAGAGAGAGTGACACGCTGAGTGAGAGAGAGTGACACGCTGAGTGAGAGAGAGACACGCTGAGTGAGTGACACGCGAAGTGAGAGAGAGTGACACGCGAAGTGAGAGAGAGTGACACAGAGTGAGAGAGAGTGACACACTGAGTGAGAGTAACACACTGAGTGAGGGTGACACACTGAGTAAGAGAAAGAGACACACTGAGTGAAAAATAGCAATACACTGAGTGAGAGTGACACACTGAGAGAGAGTGACACACTGAGTGAGTGAGAGTGACACACTGAGTGTGATAGAGTGACACACGGAGTGAGAGAGACTGACACACTGAGTGAGAGAGAGTGACACACGGAGTGAGGGTGACACACAGAGAGAGGGACACACTGATTGAGAGAGAATGATACACTGAGTGAGGGAGCGTGACAAATTGAGAGAGAGTGACACACTCAGAGGGAGAGAGAGTAACACACTGAGAGTGACACAGAGAGAGAGAAAGAGAGTGACACAGAGAGAGGGTGACACACTGAGTGAGAGCGAGTGACACACTGAGTCAAAAAGAGCAATACACTGAGTGAGAGAGAGTGACGCACTGAGTGAGGGTGGCACACTGAGTGAGAGTGACTGAGTGAGAAAGTAACACACTGAGTGTGAGAGAGTGACACGCAGACTGAGAGAGAATGACACTGAGAGTGGGCTGACACACTGACTGACAGTGAGTGACACGCTGAGTGATAGAGAGTGACACACGGAGTGAAAAAGTAACACACTGAGTGTGAGAGGGTGACACATGGAGTGAGTGAGAGCGACACACTGAGTGAGTGAGAGCGACACACTGAGTGAAAGAGAGCGACACACTGAGTGAGAGCGACACACTGAGTGAGAGCAACACAGAGAGAGAGAGTGACACACTGAGTGAGAGTGACACAGAGAGAGAGAGTGACACACTGAGTGAAAGAGAGTGACACACTGAGTGAGAGTGACACAGAGAGAGAGAGTGACACACTGAGTGAAAGAGAGTGACACCCTGAGTGAGGGTGAGACACTGAGTAAGAGTGGCACACTGAGTGAGAAGGTAACACACTGAGTGTGAGAAAGTAACACGCGGAGTGAGAGGGAGTGACACACTGAGTGAGGGAGAGTGACAGGCTGAGTGAGGGAGAGTGACAGGCTGAGTGAGGGAGAGTGACAGGCTGAGTGAGAGAGAATGATAGGCTGAGTGAGGGAGAGTGACACATTGAGGGAGAGTGACACACTGAGTGAGAGAGAGTGACACACTGAGTGAGAGAGAGTGACACGCTGAGTGAGAGAGAGCGATACACTGAGTGAGGAAGAGTGATACGCCTAGTGAGAGAGAGTGACACACCGAGTGAGGAAGAGTGACACACCGAGTGAGGAAGAGTGACACACCAAGTGAGGGAGAGTGACACACCAAGTGAGGGAGAGTGACACACTGAGTGAGAGAGAGTGATACGCCTAGTGAGAGAGAATGATACACCGAGTGAGGGAGAGTGACACGCTGAATGAGAGAGAGTGACACGCTGAATGAGAGAGTGTGACACGCTGAGTGAGACAGAGTGACACACAGAGTGAGAAAATACACTGAGCGAGAGAGATTGACACAGAGTGAGAGTAACACACGGAGTGAGAAAGTAACACGCTGCGTGGGAGAGTGACACGCTGAGTGAGAGAGTGTGACAGGCTGAGTGAGGGAGAGTGATACGCTGAGTGAGAGAGAGTGATACGCTGAGTGAGTGAGAGTAACACGCTGAGTGAGAGAGAGTGACAAACGGAGTGAGAGAGAGTGACACGCTGAGTGAGAGAGAGTGACACGCTGAGTGATAGAGAGTGACACACGAAGTGAAAAAGTAACACACTGAGTGTGAGAGGGTGACACATGGAGTGAGTGAGAGCGACACACTGAGTGAAAGAGAGCGACACACTGAGTGAAAGAGAGTGACAGACTGAGTGAGAGCGACACACTGAGTGAGAGCGACACACTGAGAGAGAGTGACACACTGAGTGAAAGAGAGTGACACACTGAGTGAAAGAGAGTGACACACTGAGTGAGAGTGACACAGAGAGAGAGAGTGACACACTGAGTGAAAGAGAGTGACACCCTGAGTGAGGGTGAGACACTGAGTAAGAGTGACACACTGAGTGTGAGAAAGTAACACGCGGAGTGAGAGGGAGTGACGCACTGAGTTAAAAAGAGCAATACACTAAGCGAGAGTGACACGCTGAGTGGGAGAGTGACACGCTGAGTGGGAGAGTGACACGCTGAGTGGGAGAGTGACACGCTGAGTGGGAGAGTGACACGCTGAGTGGGAGAGCGACACGCTGAGTGAGGGAGAGCGACACGCTGAGTGAGGGAGAGCGACACGCTGAGTGAGGGAGAGCGACACGCTGAGTGAGGGAGAGCGACACGCTGAGTGAGGGAGAGCGACACGCTGAGTGAGGGAGAGCGACACGCTGAGTGAGGGAGAGCGACACGCTGAGTGAGGGAGAGCGACACGCTGAGTGAGGGAGAGCGATACGCTGAGTGAGAGAGAATGATACACTGAGTGAGGGAGAGTGACATAGAGAGAGAGTGACACACTGAGTGGGAGAGACACACTGAGAGAGAGTGACACACAGAGTGAGAAAATAACACACTGAGTGAGAGAGATTGACACATTGAGAGAGAGTGACACGCTGAGTGAGGGAGAGTGACACGCTGAGTGAGGGAGAGTGACACGCTGAGTGAGGGAGAGTGACACACTGAGTGAGTGAGAGTGACACACTGAGTGAGAGAGAGTGACAGGCTGAGTGAGAGAGAATGATACACTGAGTGAGGGATAGTGACACAGAGTGAGAAAGTGACACGCTGAGAGTGACACACAGAGAGAGAAAGAGATTGACACAGTGAGAGAGGGTGACACTCTGAGTGAAAAAAAGCAATACACTGAGTGGGAGTGACACACTGAGTGAGAGCGAGTGACACACTGAGTGGGAGTGACACACTGAGTGAGAGCGAGTGACACACTGAGTGGGAGTGACACACTGAGTGAAAAAAAGCAATACACTGAGTGGGAGTGACACACTGAGTGACAGTGACACACTGAGATTGACACACTGAGTGAGAGAGATACACTGAGAGAGAGTGACACGCTGAGTAAGAGAATGATACACTGAGTGAGGGAGAGTGGCACATTGAGAGAGAGTGACACACTGAGTGAGTGCGAGTGACACACTGAGTGAAAAATAGCAATACACTGAGTGAGAGTGACACACTGAGTGAGAGAGAGTGACACACTGAGTGAGAGAGAGTGACACACTGAGTGAGTGAGAGTGACACATGGAGTGAGAGCGAGTGACACACTGAGTGGGAGTGACACACTGAGTGAAAAAAAGCAATACACTGAGTGGGAGTGACACACTGAGTGACAGTGACACACTGAGATTGACACACTGAGTGAGAGAGATACACTGAGAGAGAGTGACACGCTGAGTAAGAGAATGATACACTGAGTGAGGGAGAGTGGCACATTGAGAGAGAGTGACACACTGAGTGAGAGAGAGTGACACACTGAGTGAGTGAGAGTGACACACGGAGTGAGAGCGAGTGACACACTGAGTGGGAGTGACACACTGAGTGAAAAAAAGCAATACACTGAGTGGGAGTGACACACTGAGATTGACACACTGAGTGAGAGAGATACACTGAGAGAGAGTGACACGCTGAGTAAGAGAATGATACACTGAGTGAGGGAGAGTGGCACACTGAGTGAGAGAGAGTGACACACTGAGTGAAAAATAGCAATACACTGAGTGAGAGAGAGTGACACACTGAGTGAGAGAGAGTGACACACTGAGTGAGAGAGAGTGACACACGGAGTGAGAGCGAGTGACACACGGAGTGAGAGCGAGTGACACACTGAGTGGGAGTGACACACTGAGTGAAAAAAAGCAATACACTGAGTGGGAGTGACACACTGAGTGAAAAAAAGCAATACACTGAGTGGGAGTGACACACTGAGTGAAAAAAAGCAATACACTGAGTGGGAGTGACACACTGAGTGAAAAAAAGCAATACACTTAGTGCGAGTGACACACTGAGTGAAAAAAAGGCAATACACTGAGTGGGAGTGACACACTGAGTGAAAAAAAGCAATACACTGAGTGACAGTGACACACTGAGATTGACACACTGAGTGAGAGAGATACACTGAGAGAGAGTGACACGCTGAGTAAGAGAATGATACACTGAGTGAGGGAGAGTAGCACACTGAGTGAAAAATAGCAATACACTGAGAGAGAGTGACACACTGAGTGAGAGAGAGTGACACACTGAGTGAGAGAGAGTGACACACTGAGTGAGTGAGAGTGACACACTGAGTGAGTGAGAGTGACACACGGAGTGAGAGAGAGTGACACACTGAGTGAGAGAGAGTGACACACGGAGTGAGGGTGACACACTGAGAGAGAGGGACACACTGAGTGAGAGAGAGTGACACACTGAGTGAGTGAGAGTGACACACTGAGTGAGAGAGAGTGACACACGGAGAGAGAGGGACACACTGAGTGAGAGAGAGGGAAACACTGAGTGAGAGTGTGACACGCTGAGTGAGAGAGTGACTCACGTAGTGAGAAAGTAACACACTGAGTGAGTGAGAGTGGCACGCTGAGTGAGGGTGACACATGGAGTGAGAAAGTAACACACTGAGTGAGAGTATCACACAGACTGAGTGAGAAAATAACACTGAGTGTGAGAGAGTGACACACTGAGTGAGAGAGAATGATACAATGAGTGAGGGAGAGTAACACATCGATAGAGAGTGACACACTGAGAGGGAGAGAGAGAAAGAGAGTGACACAGTGAGAGAGGGTGACACACTGAGTGAGAGCGAGTGACACACTGAGTGAAAAAGAGCAATACACTGAGTGAGAGAGACACACTGAGTGAGGAAGAGTGGCACACTGAGTGAGGAAGAGTGGCACACTGAGTGAGAGAGAGGGACACACTGAGTGAAAAATAGCAATACACTGAGTGAGAGTGACACACTGAGTGAGAGTGACACACTGAATGAAAGAGAGTGACACACTGAGTGAGAGAGGGTGACATGCTGAGTGAGTGAGAGAGACACACTGAGTGACAGTGACACACTGAATCTGAGAGTGACACACTGAGTGGGAGTGACACACTGAGATTGACACACTGAGTGAGAGAGGTACACTGAGTGAGGGAGAGTGGCACATTGAGAGAGAGTGACACACTGTGAAAAATAGCAATACACTGAGTGAGAGTGACACACTGAGAGAGAGTGACACACTGAGTGAAAGAGAGTGACACACTGAGTGAAAGAGAGTGACACACTGAGTGAGAGTGACACAGAGAGAGAGAGTGACACACTGAGTGAAAGAGAGTGACACCCTGAGTGAGGGTGAGACACTGAGTAAGAGTGACACACTGAGTGTGAGAAAGTAACACGCGGAGTGAGAGGGAGTGACGCACTGAGTTAAAAAGAGCAATACACTAAGCGAGAGTGACACGCTGAGTGGGAGAGTGACACGCTGAGTGGGAGAGTGACACGCTGAGTGGGAGAGTGACACGCTGAGTGGGAGAGTGACACGCTGAGTGAGGGAGAGCGACACGCTGAGTGAGGGAGAGCGACACGCTGAGTGAGGGAGAGCGACACGCTGAGTGAGGGAGAGCGACACGCTGAGTGAGGGAGAGCGACACGCTGAGTGAGGGAGAGCGACACGCTGAGTGAGGGAGAGCGACACGCTGAGTGAGGGAGAGCGACACGCTGAGTGAGGGAGAGCGACACGCTGAGTGAGGGAGAGCGATACGCTGAGTGAGAGAGAATGATACACTGAGTGAGGGAGAGTGACATAGAGAGAGAGTGACACACTGAGTGGGAGAGACACACTGAGAGAGAGTGACACACAGAGTGAGAAAATAACACACTGAGTGAGAGAGATTGACACATTGAGAGAGAGTGACACGCTGAGTGAGGGAGAGTGACACGCTGAGTGAGGGAGAGTGACACGCTGAGTGAGGGAGAGTGACACACTGAGTGAGTGAGAGTGACACACTGAGTGAGAGAGAGTGACAGGCTGAGTGAGAGAGAATGATACACTGAGTGAGGGATAGTGACACAGAGTGAGAAAGTGACACGCTGAGAGTGACACACAGAGAGAGAAAGAGATTGACACAGTGAGAGAGGGTGACACTCTGAGTGAAAAAAAGCAATACACTGAGTGGGAGTGACACACTGAGTGAGAGCGAGTGACACACTGAGTGGGAGTGACACACTGAGTGAGAGCGAGTGACACACTGAGTGGGAGTGACACACTGAGTGAAAAAAAGCAATACACTGAGTGGGAGTGACACACTGAGTGACAGTGACACACTGAGATTGACACACTGAGTGAGAGAGATACACTGAGAGAGAGTGACACGCTGAGTAAGAGAATGATACACTGAGTGAGGGAGAGTGGCACATTGAGAGAGAGTGACACACTGAGTGAGTGCGAGTGACACACTGAGTGAAAAATAGCAATACACTGAGTGAGAGTGACACACTGAGTGAGAGAGAGTGACACACTGAGTGAGAGAGAGTGACACACTGAGTGAGTGAGAGTGACACATGGAGTGAGAGCGAGTGACACACTGAGTGGGAGTGACACACTGAGTGAAAAAAAGCAATACACTGAGTGGGAGTGACACACTGAGTGACAGTGACACACTGAGATTGACACACTGAGTGAGAGAGATACACTGAGAGAGAGTGACACGCTGAGTAAGAGAATGATACACTGAGTGAGGGAGAGTGGCACATTGAGAGAGAGTGACACACTGAGTGAGAGAGAGTGACACACTGAGTGAGTGAGAGTGACACACGGAGTGAGAGCGAGTGACACACTGAGTGGGAGTGACACACTGAGTGAAAAAAAGCAATACACTGAGTGGGAGTGACACACTGAGATTGACACACTGAGTGAGAGAGATACACTGAGAGAGAGTGACACGCTGAGTAAGAGAATGATACACTGAGTGAGGGAGAGTGGCACACTGAGTGAGAGAGAGTGACACACTGAGTGAAAAATAGCAATACACTGAGTGAGAGAGAGTGACACACTGAGTGAGAGAGAGTGACACACTGAGTGAGAGAGAGTGACACACGGAGTGAGAGCGAGTGACACACGGAGTGAGAGCGAGTGACACACTGAGTGGGAGTGACACACTGAGTGAAAAAAAGCAATACACTGAGTGGGAGTGACACACTGAGTGAAAAAAAGCAATACACTGAGTGGGAGTGACACACTGAGTGAAAAAAAGCAATACACTGAGTGGGAGTGACACACTGAGTGAAAAAAAGCAATACACTTAGTGCGAGTGACACACTGAGTGAAAAAAAGGCAATACACTGAGTGGGAGTGACACACTGAGTGAAAAAAAGCAATACACTGAGTGACAGTGACACACTGAGATTGACACACTGAGTGAGAGAGATACACTGAGAGAGAGTGACACGCTGAGTAAGAGAATGATACACTGAGTGAGGGAGAGTAGCACACTGAGTGAAAAATAGCAATACACTGAGAGAGAGTGACACACTGAGTGAGAGAGAGTGACACACTGAGTGAGAGAGAGTGACACACTGAGTGAGTGAGAGTGACACACTGAGTGAGTGAGAGTGACACACGGAGTGAGAGAGAGTGACACACTGAGTGAGAGAGAGTGACACACGGAGTGAGGGTGACACACTGAGAGAGAGGGACACACTGAGTGAGAGAGAGTGACACACTGAGTGAGTGAGAGTGACACACTGAGTGAGAGAGAGTGACACACGGAGAGAGAGGGACACACTGAGTGAGAGAGAGGGAAACACTGAGTGAGAGTGTGACACGCTGAGTGAGAGAGTGACTCACGTAGTGAGAAAGTAACACACTGAGTGAGTGAGAGTGGCACGCTGAGTGAGGGTGACACATGGAGTGAGAAAGTAACACACTGAGTGAGAGTATCACACAGACTGAGTGAGAAAATAACACTGAGTGTGAGAGAGTGACACACTGAGTGAGAGAGAATGATACAATGAGTGAGGGAGAGTAACACATCGATAGAGAGTGACACACTGAGAGGGAGAGAGAGAAAGAGAGTGACACAGTGAGAGAGGGTGACACACTGAGTGAGAGCGAGTGACACACTGAGTGAAAAAGAGCAATACACTGAGTGAGAGAGACACACTGAGTGAGGAAGAGTGGCACACTGAGTGAGGAAGAGTGGCACACTGAGTGAGAGAGAGGGACACACTGAGTGAAAAATAGCAATACACTGAGTGAGAGTGACACACTGAGTGAGAGTGACACACTGAATGAAAGAGAGTGACACACTGAGTGAGAGAGGGTGACATGCTGAGTGAGTGAGAGAGACACACTGAGTGACAGTGACACACTGAATCTGAGAGTGACACACTGAGTGGGAGTGACACACTGAGATTGACACACTGAGTGAGAGAGGTACACTGAGTGAGGGAGAGTGGCACATTGAGAGAGAGTGACACACTGTGAAAAATAGCAATACACTGAGTGAGAGTGACACACTGAATGAAAGAGAGTGACACACTGAGTGAGAGTGACACACTGAGTGAGAGAGGGTGACATGCTGAGTGAGTGAGAGAGACACACTGAGTGACAGTGACACACTGAATCTGAGAGTGACACACTGAGTGGGAGTGACACACTGAGATTGACACACTGAGTGAGAGAGGTACACTGAGTGAGGGAGAGTGGCACATTGAGAGAGAGTGACACACTGTGAAAAATAGCAATACACTGAGTGAGAGTGACACACTGAGTGAGAGTGACACACTGAATGAAAGAGAGTGACAAACTGAGTGAGAGTGACACACTGAGTGAGTGAGAGTGACACGCTGAGTGAGAGAGACACACTGAGTGACAGTGACACACTGAATCTGAGAGTGACACACTAAGTGGGGGTGACACACTGAGTGGGAGAGTGACACGCTGAGTGACAGAGAGTGACACACTGAGTGAAAAAGAGCTATACACTGAGTAAGAGCGACAGAGAGAGAGAGAGTGACGCACTCTGAGCGTGACACATTGAGTGGGAGTATGTCACACTGAGTGAGGGAGAGTGACACACTGAGTGAGAGAGACTGACACACTGAATGAGAATGACACACTGAGAGTGACACACAGAGAGAGAAAGAGAGTGACACAGTGACAGAGAGAAAGAGAGTGACACAGTGAGAGAGGGTGACACTCTGAGTGAGAGCTCGAGACACACTGAGTGAAAAAGAGCAATACACTGAGTGAGAGTGACACACTGAGTGACAGTGAGACACTGAGAGAGAGACACAAAGAGAGAGTGACACGCTGAGTAAGAGAGAATGATACACTGAGTGAGGGAGAGTGGCACATTGAGAGAGAGCGACACACTGAGTGAGAGCGAGCGACACACTGAGTGAGAGCGAGCGACACACTGAGTGAGAGAGAGTGACACGCTGAGTGAGAGAGAGTGACACGCTGAGTGAGAGAGAGTGACACACAGTGAGAAAATGACACAGAGAGAGAGAGTGACACGCTGAGTGAGAGAGAGTGACACGCTGAGTGAGAGAGAGTGACACACAGTGAGAAAATGACACACTGAGAGAGAGTGACACACTGAGTGAGAGAGAGTGACACACAGAGTGAGAGAGAGTGACGCGCTGAGTGAGAGAGAGTGACGCGCTGAGTGAGAGAGAGTGACGCGCTGAGTGAGAGAAAGTGACGCGCTGAGTGAGAGAGAGTGACACACAGAGTGAGAGAGAGTGACACACAGAGTGAGAGAGAGTGACACACAGTGAGAAAATGACACACACAGAGAGTGACACGCTGAGTGAGTGAGAGTGACACGCTGAGTGAGTGAGAGTGACACGCTGAGTGAGTGAGAGTGACACGCTGAGTGAGAAAGTAACACACTGAGTGAGTGAGAGTGACACGCTGAGTGAGAAAGTAGCACACTGAGTAAGTGAGAGTGGCACGCTGAGTGAGAGAGAGTGACACGCTGAGTGAGAGAGAGTGACACGCTGAGTGAGAGAGAGTGACACACAGAGTGAGAGAGAGTGACACACAGAGTGAGAGAGAGTGACACACAGAGTGAGAGAGAGTGACACACAGTGAGAAAATGACACACAGAGAGAGTGACACGCTGAGTGAGTGAGAGTGACACGCTGAGTGAGAGTGACACGCTGAGTGAGTGAGAGTGACACGCTGAGTGAGAAAGTAACACACTGAGTAAGTGAGAGTGGCACGCTGAGTCAGGGTGACACGCTGAGTGAGAGAGAGTGACACATGGAGTGAGAAAGTAACACTGAGTGAGAGTATCACAGACTGAGTGAGAAAGTAGCAGAGTGTGAGAGAGTGACACACTGAGTGAGAGAGAATGATACAATGAGTGAGGGAGAGTAACACATTGATAGAGAGTGACACACGTAGAGGGAGAGAGAGAAAGAGATTGACAGTGAGAGAAAGAAAGAGCGTGACACAGTGAGAGAGGGTGTCACACTGAGTGAGAGAGGGTGTCACACTGAGTGAGAGAGGGTGACACACTGAGTGAGAGAGGGTGACACACTGAGTGAGTGAGAGCGACACACAGAGTGACAGTGACACGCTGAATCTGAGAGTGACACACTGAGTGGGAGAGTGACATACCGAATGAGGGTGACACACTGAGTGGGAGAGTGAGATGCTGAGTGAGAGAGAATGACACACTGAGTGAGAGAGAGTGACACATTGAGTGAGAGAGAGTGACACGCTGAGTGAGAGAGAGTGACACGCTGAGTGAGAGAGTGAGACGCTGAGTGAGAGAGAGAGACGCACTGAGTGAAAAAGAGCAATAAACTGAGTGCGAGTGACACACTGAGTGAGAGAGAGTGACACGCTGAGTGACAGAGAGTGACACAATGAGAGAGAGTGACACACTGGGTCAGAGTGACACACTGAGCGAGAGTTACACATTTAGTGGGAGAGTGACACAATGAGTAAGAGAGAGTGACACAATGAGTAAGAGAGAGTGACACACTAGTGGGACAGTGACACACTAGTGGGACAGTGACACACTAGTGGGACAGTGACACACTAGTGGGAGAGTGACACACTGAGTGAGAGAGAGTGACACGCTGAGTGAGAGAGATTGACACGCTGAGTGAGAGAGAGTGACACGTTGAGTGAGGGTGACACACTGAGTGGGAGAGTGAGACGCTGAGTGAAAAAGCGCAATAAACTGAGTGCGAGTGACACAGAGTGAGAAAGAGTGACACACTGAGTGAAAGAGAGTGAAATACTGCATGAGAGTGACACACTGAGTGGCAGAGAGTGACACACTGAGTGAGAGTTACACATTTAGTGGGAGAGTGACACAATGAGTAAGAGAGAGTGACACACTGAGTGAGAGTGACACACTGAGTGAGAGAGTGACACACTGAGTGAGAGAGTGACACGCTGAGTGAGAGAGATTGATACACTGAGTGGGAGAGTGACACGCTGAGTGAGAAAGTAACACACTGAGGGAGAGAGTGACACACTGAGTGAGAGGGAGTGACACACCGAGTGAAAAAGAGCAATACACTGAGTGAGAGTGACACACTGAGTGAGAGTGACACGCTGAGTGAGAGTGACACGCTGAGTGAGAGTGACACGCTGAGTGAGAGTGACACACAGTGGGAGAGTAACACACTGAGTGAGGGAGCGTGAGAAATTGAGAGAGAGTGACACACTCAGAGGGAGAGAGAGTAACAGATTGAGAGTGACACAGAGAGAGAGAAAGAGAGTGACACAGAGAGAGGGTGACACACTGAGTGAGAGCGAGTGACACACTGAGTGAAAAAGAGCAATACACTGAGAGAGAGTGACGCACTGAGTGAGGGTGGCACACTGAGTGAGAGTGACTGAGTGAGAAAGTAACACACTGAGTGAGAGAGAGTGACACGCAGACTGAGAGAGAATGAGAGTGAGAGTGACACACTGAGTGTGAGAGGGAGACACATGGAGTGAGTGAGAGCGACACACTGAGTGAGAGCGACACACTGAGTGAAAGAGAGTGACACACAGAGTGAGAGTGACACACAGAGAGAGAGAGTGACACACTGAGAGGGAGAGAGAGACACATTGAGTGGGAGAATGACACGCTGACTGAGTGAGAAAGTAACACACTGAGTGAGAGATTGACACACAGAGAGAGCGTAACAAACTGAGTGTGAGAGAGTGACACGCTTAGTGTGAGAGAGTAACACGCTGAGTGAGAGAGAGTGACGCACTGAGTGAGGGTGACACACTGAGTGAGAGTAACTGAGTGAGAAAGTAACACACTGAGTGTGAGAGAGTGATACGCAGACTGGGAGAGAATGTCACACAGAGAGTGAGAGTGACACACTGAGTGAGAGTGACACGCTGAGTGAGAGTGACACGCTGAGTGAGAGTGGGTGACATGCTGAGTGAGAGAGACACACTGAATGTGAGAGTGACAGACTGAGTGGGAGAGTGACAGACTGAATGAGGGTGATACACTGGGAGAGTGACACGCTGAGTGAGAGAGAGAGACACACTGAGTGAAAAAGAGCAATAAACTGAGTGCGAGTGACACACTGAGTGAGAGAGAGTGACACACTGCGTGAGAGTGACACATTGAGTGGGAGAGTGACACTGAATGACACATTGAGAGAGAGTGACACACTGGGTCAGAGTGACACACTGAGCGAGAGTTACACATTTAGTGGGAGAGTGACACAATGAGTAAGAGAGAGTGACACACTGAGTGAGAGTGACACACTAGTGGGAGAGTGACACACTAGTGGGAGAGTGACACATTGAGTAAGAGAGTGACACGCTAAGTGAGAGGGATTGACACACTGATTGAGAGAGAGTGACACACTGAGTGAGGGTGGTACACTGAGTGAGGGTGGTACACTGAGTGAGAGTAACACACTGAGTGAGAGTAACACACTGAGTGTGAAACTAACACTGAGTGAGAGAGAGTGACACACTGAGAGGGAGAGAGAGTGGCACACAGAGAGAGAAAGAGAGTGACACACTGAGAGGGAGTGACACGCTGAGTGAGAGAGAGTGACACACTGAGTGAGAGAGAGTGACACACTGAGTGAGAGAGAGTGACACATGGAGTGAGAGATAGTGACACGTGGACTGAGAGTGAGTGACACACTGAGTGAGAAAGTAACACACTGAGTGAGAAAGTAACACACTGAGTGAGACAGTGACACACTGAGTGAGGGAGAGTTTCACATTGAGACAGAGTGACACATAGAGAGAAAGAGTGACATAGTGAGTGCGTGACACACTGAGTAAATGAGAGCAACACACTGAGTGAGTGTGACACACTGAGTGGGAGAGTGATACGCTGAGCGAGAGAGTGACACACTGAATGAGGGTGACACACTGAGTGGGAGCATGAGACGCTGAGTGAGAGAGAGTGACACACTGAGTGAGAGTGGGTGACACATGGAGTGAGTGTGAGTGACACACGGAGTGAGAAAGTAACACACTGAGTGAGAGAGAGTGACACACTCAGAGGGAGAGTGAGTAACATGCTGAGAGTGACACACAGAGAGAGAACGA
Organism: Heterodontus francisci; assembly: GCF_036365525.1. Classification (NCBI taxonomy): domain Eukaryota; kingdom Metazoa; phylum Chordata; class Chondrichthyes; order Heterodontiformes; family Heterodontidae; genus Heterodontus; species Heterodontus francisci. The sequence goes on from NC_090381.1 coordinate 26,028,085, forward strand.
GAGTGACAGTGAGAGAGGGTGACACACTGAGTGAGACAGAGTGACACACTGAGTGAGAGAGAGAGACACACTGTGTGAAAAATAGCAATACACTGAGTGAGAGAGATACACTGAGTGAGAGAGACAACGGAGTGAGGGTGAGACACTGAGTGAGGGTAACACACTGAGTGAGAGCGAATGACACACTGAGTGAGAGAGAGTGACACACTGAGTGAGAGAGACACATTGAGTGAGAGAGAGTGACACACAAAGTGAGAAAATAACACACTGACTGAGATAGAGTAACACACTGAGTGTGAGAGAGTGACACACTGAGTGAGAGTGACACACTGAGTGAGAGTGACACACAGAGTGAGAGAGAGTGACACACAGAGTGAGAGAGAGTGACACACAGTGAGAAAATGACACACAGTGAGAAAATGACACACAGAGAGAGTGACACGCTGAGTGAGTGAGAGTGACACGCTGAGTGAGAGTGACACGCTGAGTGAGTGAGAGTGACACGCTGAGTGAGAAAGTAACACACTGAGTAAGTGAGAGTGGCACGCTGAGTCAGGGTGACACGCTGAGTGAGAGAGAGTGACACATGGAGTGAGAAAGTAACACACTGAGTGAGAGTATCACAGACTGAGTGAGAAAGTAACAGAGTGTGAGAGAGTGACACACTGAGTGAGAGAGAATGATACAATGAGTGAGGGAGAGTAACACATTGATAGAGAGTGACACACGTAGAGGGAGATGGAGAAAGAGATTGACAGTGAGAGAAAGAAAGAGTGTGACACAGTGAGAGAGGGTGTCACACTGAGTGAGAGAGGGTGACACACTGAGTGAGAGAGGGTGACACACTGAGTGAGAGAGAGTGACACACTGAGTGAGAGAGAGTGACACATGGAGTGAGTGAGAGCGACACACTGAGTGAGAGCGACACACAGTGACAGTGACACGCTGAATCTGAGAGTGACATACTGAGTGGGAGAGTGACATACCGAATGAGGGTGACACACTGAGTGGGAGAGTGAGACGCTGAGTGAGAGTGACACACTGAGTGAGAGAGAGTGACACACTGAGTGAGAGAGAGTGACACGCTGAGTGAGAGAGAGTGACACGCTGAGTGAGAGAGAGTGACACGCTGAGTGAGAGAGAGAGACGCACTGAGTGAAAAAGAGCAATAAACTGAGTGCGAGTGACACACTGAGTGAGAGAGAGTGACACGCTGAGTGACAGAGAGTGACACAATCAGAGAGAGTGACACACTGGGTCAGAGTGACACACTGAGCGAGAGTTACACATTTAGTGGGAGAGTGACACAATGAGTAAGAGAGAGTGACACAATGAGTAAGAGAGAGTGACACAATGAGTAAGAGAGAGTGACACACTGAGTGAGAGTGACACACTGGTGGGAGAGTGACACACTGAGTGAGAGAGAGTGACACGCTGAGTGAGAGAGATTGACACGCTGAGTGAGAGAGAGTGACACGTTGAGTGACACGTTGAGTGAGGGTGACACACTGAGTGGGAGAGTGAGACGCTGAGTGAAAAAGCGCAATAAACTGAGTGCGAGTGACACAGAGTGAGAAAGAGTGACACACTGAGTGAAAGAGAGTGAAATACTGCATGAGAGTGACACACTGAGTGGCAGAGAGTGACACACTGGGTCAGAGTGACACACTGAGTGAGAGTTACACATTTAGTGGGAGAGTGACACAATGAGTAAGAGAGAGTGACACAATGAGTAAGAGAGAGTGACACACTGAGTGAGAGTGACACACTGAGTGAGAGAGTGACACGCTGAGTGAGAGAGATTGATACACTGAGTGGGAGAGTGACACGCTGAGTGAGAAAGTAACACACTGAGGGAGAGAGTGACACACTGAGTGAGAGGGAGTGACACACCGAGTGAAAAAGAGCAATACACTAAGCGAGAGTGACACACTGAGTGAGTGAGAGTGACACGCTGAGTGAGAGTGACACGCTGAGTGAGAGTGACACACAGTGGGAGAGTAACACACTGAGTGAGGGAGCGTGAGAAATTGAGAGAGAGTGACACACTCAGAGGGAGAGAGAGTAACACATTGAGAGTGACACAGAGAGAGAGAAAGAGAGTGACACAGAGAGAGGGTAACACACTGAGTGAGAGCGAGTGACACACTGAGTGAAAAAGAGCAATACACTGAGAGAGAGTGACGCACTGAGTGAGGGTGGCACACTGAGTGAGAGTGACTGAGTGAGAAAGTAACACACTGAGTGTGAGAGAGTGACACGCAGACTGAGAGAGAATGACACTGAGAGAGAGAGTGACACACTGAGTGGGGCTGACACACAGTGACAGTGAGTGACACGCTGAGTGAGAGAGAGTGACACACGGAGTGAAAAAGTAACACACTGAGTGTGAGAGGGAGACACATGGAGTGAGTGAGAGCGACACACTGAGTGAGAGCAACACAGAGAGAGAGAGAGTGACACACTGAGAGGGAGAGAGAGACACATTGAGTGGGAGAATGACACGCTGACTGAGTGAGAAAGTAACACACTGAGTGAGAGATTGACACACAGAGAGAGAGCAACAAACTGAGTGTGAGAGAGTGACACGCTTAGTGTGAGAGAGTAACACGCTGAGTGAGAGAGAGTGACGCACTGAGTGAGGGTGGCACACTGAGTGAGAGTAACTGAGTGAGAAAGTAACACACTGAGTGTGAGAGAGTGATACGCAGACTGGGAGAGAATGTCACACAGAGAGTGAGAGTGACACACTGAGTGAAAGAGAGTGACACACTGAGTGAGAGTGACACGCTGAGTGAGAGTGGGTGACATGCTGAGTGAGAGAGAGTGACACGCTGAGTGAGAGAGACACACTGAATGTGAGAGTGACAGACTGAGTGGGAGAGTGACAGACTGAATGAGGGTGATACACTGGGAGAGTGACACGCTGAGTGAGAGAGAGAGACACACTGAGTGAAAAAGAGCAATAAACTGAGTGCGAGTGACACACTGAGTGAGAGAGAGTGACACACTGCGTGAGAGTGACACATTGAGTGGGAGAGTGACACTGAATGACACATTGAGAGAGAGTGACACACTGGGTCAGAGTGACACACTGAGCGAGAGTTACACATTTAGTGGGAGAGTGACACAATGAGTAAGAGAGAGTGACACACTGAGTGAGATTGACACACTAGTGGGAGAGTGACACACTAGTGGGAGAGTGACACACTGAGTAAGAGAGTGACACGCTGAGTGAGAGGGATTGACACACTGATTGAGAGAGAGTGACACACTGAGTGAGGGTGGTACACTGAGTGAGGGTGGTACACTGAGTGAGAGTAACACACTGAGTGTGAAAGTAACACTGAGAGGGAGAGAGAGTGACACACTGAGAGGGAGAGAGAGTGGCACACAGAGAGAGAAAGAGAGTGACACACTGAGAGGGAGTGACACGCTGAGTGAGAGAGAGTGACACACTGAGTGAAAGAGAGTGAAATACTGCATGAGAGTGACACACTGGCAGAGAGTGACACACTGAGTGAGAGTTACACATTTAGTGGGAGAGTGACACAATGAGTAAGAGAGAGTGACACACTGAGTGAGAGTGACACACTGAGTGAGAGAGTGACACACTGAGTGAGAGAGTGACACGCTGAGTGAGAGAGATTGATACACTGAGTGGGAGAGTGACACGCTGAGTGAGAAAGTAACACACTGAGGGAGAGAGTGACACACTGAGTGAGAGGGAGTGACACACCGAGTGAAAAAGAGCAATACACTAAGCGAGAGTGACACACTGAGTGAGAGTGACACGCTGAGTGAGAGTGACACACAGTGGGAGAGTAACACACTGAGTGAGGGAGCGTGAGAAATTGAGAGAGAGTGACACACTCAGAGGGAGAGAGAGTAACACATTGAGAGTGACACAGAGAGAGAGAAAGAGAGTGACACAGAGAGAGGGTGACACACTGAGTGAGAGCGAGTGACACACTGAGTGAAAAAGAGCAATACACTGAGAGAGAGTGACGCACTGAGTGAGGGTGGCACACTGAGTGAGAGTGACTGAGTGAGAAAGTAACACACTGAGTGAGAGAGAGTGACACGCAGACTGAGAGAGAATGACACTGAGAGTGAGAGTGACACACTGAGTGGGGCTGACACACAGTGACAGTGAGTAACACACTGAGTGTGAGAGGGAGACACATGGAGTGAGTGAGAGCGACACACTGAGTGAGAGCGACACACTGAGTGAAAGAGAGTGACACACTGAGTGAGAGTGACACACTGAGAGGGAGAGAGAGACACATTGAGTGGGAGAATGACACGCTGACTGAGTGAGAAAGTAACACACTGAGTGAGAGATTGACACACAGAGAGAGAGTAACAAACTGAGTGTGAGAGAGTGACACGCTTAGTGTGAGAGAGTAACACGCTGAGTGAGAGAGAGTGACGCACTGAGTGAGGGTGACACACTGAGTGAGAGTAACTGAGTGAGAAAGTAACACACTGAGTGTGAGAGAGTGATACGCAGACTGGGAGAGAATGTCACACAGAGAGTGAGAGTGACACACTGAGTGAAAGAGAGTGACACACTGAGTGAGAGTGACACGCTGAGTGAGAGTGGGTGACATGCTGAGTGAGAGAGAGTGACACGCTGAGTGAGAGAGACACACTGAATGTGAGAGTGACAGACTGAGTGGGAGAGTGACAGACTGAATGAGGGTGATACACTGGGAGAGTGACACGCTGAGTGAGAGAGAGAGACACACTGAGTGAAAAAGAGCAATAAACTGAGTGCGAGTGACACACTGAGTGAGAGAGAGTGACACACTGCGTGAGAGTGACACATTGAGTGGGAGAGTGACACTGAATGACACATTGAGAGAGAGTGACACACTGGGTCAGAGTGACACACTGAGCGAGAGTTACACATTTAGTGGGAGAGTGACACAATGAGTAAGAGAGAGTGACACACTGAGTGAGATTGACACACTAGTGGGAGAGTGACACACTAGTGGGAGAGTGACACACTGAGTAAGAGAGTGACACGCTGAGTGAGAGGGATTGACACACTGATTGAGAGAGAGTGACACACTGAGTGAGGGTGGTACACTGAGTGAGGGTGGTACACTGAGTGAGAGTAACACACTGAGTGTGAAAGTAACACTGAGTGAGAGAGAGTGACACACTGAGAGGGAGAGAGAGTGGCACACAGAGAGAGAAAGAGAGTGACACACTGAGAGGGAGTGACACGCTGAGTGAGAGAGAGTGACACGCTGAGTGAGAGAGAGTGACACACTGAGTGAGAGAGAGTGACACATGGAGTGAGAGATAGTGACACGTGGACTGAGAGTGAGTGACACATGGAGTGAAAGTGAGTGACACACTGAGTGAGAAAGTAACACACTGAGTGAGAAAGTAACACACTGAGTGAGACAGTGACACACTGAGTGAGGGAGAGTTTCACATTGAGACAGAGTGACACATAGAGAGAAAGAGTGACATAGTGAGTGCGTGACACACTGAGTAAATGAGAGCGACACACTGAGTGAGTGTGACACACTGAGTGGGAGAGTGATACGCTGAGCGAGAGAGTGACACACTGAATGAGGGTGACACACTGAGTGGGAGCATGAGACGCTGAGTGAGAGAGAGTGACACACTGAGTGAGTGTGAGTGACACACGGAGTGAGAAAGTAACACACTGAGTGAGAGAGAGTGACACACTCAGAGGGAGAGTGAGTAACATGCTGAGAGTGACACACAGAGAGAGAACGAGAGTGACAGTGAGAGAGGGTGACACACTGAGTGAGACAGAGTGACACACTGAGTGAGAGAGATACACTGAGTGAGAGAGACAACGGAGTGAGGGTGAGACACTGAGTGAGGGTAACACACTGAGTGAGAGCGAATGACACACTGAGTGAGAGAGAGTGACACACTGAGTGAGAGAGACACATTGAGTGAGAGAGAGTGACACACAAAGTGAGAAAATAACACACTGACTGAGATAGAGTAACACACTGAGTGTGAGAGAGTGACACACTGAGTGAGTGAGAGTGACACACTGAGTGAGAGAGTGACACACTGAGTGAGAGTGACACACTGAGTGAGAGTGACACACTGAGTGAGAGAGATACACTGAGTGAGATTGACACACTCAGTGTGAGAGAGGGTGACACACGGAGTGAGAAAGTAACACACTGTGTGCGTGAGAGTGACACACTGAGTGAGAAAGTAACACACTGAGTGTGAGAGTGACACCCAGAGTGAGTGAGAGTGAGTGGCACACAGAGTGAGAGTGACACACGGAGTGACAAAGAAACACACGAAGTGAGAGAGAGTGACACACGGAGTGTGAAAATAACACACTGAGTGAGTGAGAGTGACACACTGAGTGAGAGTGACAAACTGAGACAGTGACACCTTGAGTGAGAGAGAGTGACACACTGAGTGAGAGTGACACACAGTGACAAAGTAACACACTGAGTGAGAGAGAGTGAGGCACTGATTGAGGGGGGCACACTGAGTGAGAGTGACACACTGAGTGAGAAAGTAACACATTGAATGAGAGAGTGACACACTGAGTGAGAGTTACACTGAGTGAGAGTTACACTGAGTGAGAGTTACACTGAGTGAGAGTGACACACTGAGTGAGAAAGTAACACATTGAGTGAGAGAGAATGACACACCGAGTGAGAGTGATACACTGAGTGAGAGTGACACACTGAGTGAGAGAGATACATTGAGTGAGAGTGACACACTGAGTGGGAGCGTGAGACGCACTGAATGAAAAATAGCAATACACTGAGTGAGAGAGACACGCTGAGTGAGAGAGAGAGACACGCTGAGTGAGAGAGAGTGACACGCTGAGTGAGAGAGAGAGACATGCTGAGAGAGAGAGTGACACGCTGAATGACAGTGACACACAGTGACAAAGTAACACACTGAGTGGGAGAGAGTGAGGCACTGATTGAGGGGGGCACACTGAGTGAGAGTGACACACTGAGTGAGAAAGTAACACATTGAGTGAGAGAGAATGACACACCAAGTGAGAGTGATACACTGAGTGAGAGTGATACACTGAGTGAGAGTGACACACTGAGTGAGAGTGACACACTGAGTGAGAGTGACACACTGAGTGAGAGAGATACACTGAGTGAGAGTGACACACTGAGTGGGAGCGTGAGACGCACTGAATGAAAACTAGCAATACATTGAGTGAAAGAGACAGGCTGAGTGAGGGAGAGAGACACGCTGAGTGAGAGGGAGAGACACGCTGAGTGAGAGAGAGTGACACGCTGAGTGAAAGTGACACACTGAGTGAGAGTGACACACTGAGTGGGAGCGTGAGACGCACTGAATGAAAAATAGCAATACACTGAGTGAAAGAGACAGGCTGAGTGAGGGAGAGAGACACGCTGAGTGAGAGGGAGAGACACGCTGAGTGAGAGAGAGTGACACGCTGAGAGTGACAAACTGAGAGTGACACCTTGAGTGAGAGAGAGTGACACACTGAGTGAGAGTGACACACAGTGACAAAGTAACACACTGAGTGAGAGAGAGTGAGGCACTGATTGAGGGGGGCACACTGAGTGAGAGTGACACACTGAGTGAGAAAGTAACACACTGAGTGAGAAAGTAACACATTGAATGAGAGAGTTACACTGAGTGAGAGAGTTACACTGAGTGAGAGAGATACACTGAGTGAGAGAGATACACTGAGTGAGAGAGATACACTGAGTGAGTGAGATACACTGAGTGAGTGTGACACACTGAGTGGGAGCGTGAGACACACTGAATGAAAAATAGCAATACACTGAGTGAGAGAGAGTGACACGCTGAGTGAGAGAGAGTGACACGCTGAGTGAGAGAGAGTGACACGCTGAGTGAGAGAGAGTGACACGCTGAGTGAGAGAGAGAGACACGCTGAGTGAGAGAGAGACACACTGAGTGAGAGAGAGTGACACGCTGAGTGAGAAAGTAACACATTGAGTGAGAGAGAATGACACACCGAGTGAGAGTGATACACTGAGTGAGAGTGACACACTGAGTGAGAGAGACACGCTGAGTGAGAGAGAGAGACACGCTGAGTGAGAGAGATACATTGAGTGAGAGTGACACACTGAGTGGGAGCGTGAGACGCACTGAATGAAAAAGCAATACACTGAGTGAGAGAGACACGCTGAGTGAGAGAGAGAGACACGCTGAGTGAGAGAGAGAGACACGCTGAGTGAGAGAGAGTGACACGCTGAGTGACAGTGACACACAGTGACAAACTAACACACTGAGTGGGAGAGAGTGAGGCACTGATTGAGGGGGGCACACTGAGTGAGAGTGACACACTGAGTGAGAAAGTAACACATTGAGTGAGAGAGAATGACATACCAAGTGAGAGTGACACGCTGAGTGAGAGTGACACACTGAGTGAGAGTGACACACTGAGTGGGAGCGTGAGACGCACTGAATGAAAAATAGCAATACACTGAGTGAGAGTGACACGCTGAGTGAGTGAGAGTGACACGCTGAGTGAGAGAGAGTGACACGCTGAGTGAGAGACATCCTGAGTGAGAGAGACACACTGAGTGAGAGTGACACATTGAGTGAGAGAGAGTGACACACAAAGTGAGAAAGTAACACACTGAGTGTGAGTGAGTGACACTCAGAGTGAGAGTGAGTGACACACGGAGTGACAAAGAAACAGACGAAGTGAGAGAGAGTGACACACGGAGTGGGAAAGTAACACACTGAGTGAGTGCGAGTGACACACTGTGTGAGAGTGACAAACTGAGAGACAGTGACACCCTGAGTGAGAGAGAGTGACACACAGTGACAAAGTAACACACTGAGTGAGAGAAAATGATACACTGAGTGAGGGAGAGTGACATTTCGAGAGAGAGTAACACACTGAGTGACAGTGACACACTGAGTAACAGTGACACACTTAGTGTGAGAGAGGGTGACACACAGAGTGAGAAAGTAACACACTGAGTGTGAGTGAGTGACACTCAGAGTGAGAGTGAGTGACACACAGAGTGACAAAGAAACACACGAAGTGAGAGAGAGTGACACACTGAGTGAGAAAGTAACACACTGAATGTGAGAGGGTGACACACTGAGTGAGAGAAAGTGATACACTGAGTGTGGAAGATTGACACATTGAGAGAGAGTAACACACTGAGAGGGAGAGAGAGTAACACACTGTGTGACAGTGACACACTGGGTGAGAGAGAGTGACACACTGAGTGAGAGAGAGTGACACACTGAGTGAGAGAAAGTGATACACTGAGTGTGGAAGATTGACACATTGAGAGAGAGTAACACACTGAGAGGGAGAGAGAGTAACACACTGTGTGACAGTGACACACTGAGTGAGAGAGAGTGACACACGGAGTGAGAAAGTAAGACACTGAGTGTGAAAGGGTGACACACTGAGTGAGAGAAAGTGATACACTGAGTGTGGAAGATTGACACATTGAGAGAGAGTAACACACTGAGAGGGAGAGAGAGTAACACACTGTGTGACAGTGACACACTGGGTGAGAGAGAGTGACACACTGAGTGAGAGAGAGTGACACACTGAGTGAGAGAGTGTGACACACTGAGAGGAAGAGAGAGTGGCACACAGAGAGAGAAAGCGAGTGACACAGTGAGAGAGGGTGACACACTGAATGAAAAAGAGCAATACACAGAGTGAGAGTGACAGAGAGAGAGAGTGACACACTGAGTGAGAGAGAGTGACACACTGAGTGACAGAGAGTGACATACTGAGTGAGAGAGATTGACACTGAGTGAGAGTGACACATTGAGTTCGAGAGTGTGACACAAGGAGTGAGAAAGCAACACACTGAGTGAGTGAGAGTGACACGCTGAGTGAGAGTGACACGCTGAGTGAGAGTGACATGCTGAGTGAGAGTGACACACAGTGGGAGAGTAACACACTGAGTGAGGGAGCGTGAGAAATTGAGAGAGAGTGACACACTCAGAGGGAGAGAGAGTAACACATTGAGAGTGACACAGAGAGAGAGAAAGAGAGTGACACAGAGAGAGGGTGACACACTGAGTGAGAGCGAGTGACACACTGAGTGAAAAAGAGCAATACACTGAGAGAGAGTGACGCACTGAGTGAGGGTGGCACACTGAGTGAGAGTGACTGAGTGAGAAAGTAACACACTGAGTGTGAGAGAGTGACACGCAGACTGAGAGAGAATGACACTGAGAGTGAGAGTGACACACTGAGTGGGGCTGACACACAGTGACAGTGAGTGACACGCTGAGTGAGAGAGAGTGACACACGGAGTGAAAAAGTAACACACTGAGTGTGAGAGGGAGACACATGGAGTGAGTGAGAGCGACACACTGAGTGAGAGCGACACAGAGAGAGAGAGAGTGACACACTGAGAGGGAGAGAGAGACACATTGAGTGGGAGAATGACACGCTGACTGAGTGAGAAAGTAACACACTGAGTGAGAGATTGACACACAGAGAGAAACAAACTGAGTGAGAGAGAGTGACGCGCTGAGTGAGGGTGGCACACTGAGTGAGAGTAACTGAGTGAGAAAGTAACACACTGAGTGTGAGAGAGTGATACGCAGACTGGGAGAGAATGTCACACAGAGAGTGAGAGTGACACACTGAGTGAAAGAGAGTGACACACTGAGTGAGAGTGACACGCTGAGTGAGAGTGGGTGACATGCTGAGTGAGAGAGAGTGACACGCTGAGTGAGAGAGACACACTGAATGTGAGAGTGACAGACTGAGTGGGAGAGTGACAGACTGAATGAGGGTGATACACTGGGAGAGTGACACGCTGAGTGAGAGAGAGACACACACTGAGTGAAAAAGAGCAATAAACTGAGTGCGAGTGACACACTGAGTGAGAGAGAGTGACACACTGCGTGAGAGTGACACATTGAGTGGGAGAGTGACACTGAATGACACATTGAGAGAGAGTGACACACTGGGTCAGAGTGACACACTGAGCGAGAGTTACACATTTAGTGGGAGAGTGACACAATGAGTAAGAGAGAGTGACACACTGAGTGAGATTGACACACTAGTGGGAGAGTGACACACTAGTGGGAGAGTGACACACTGAGTAAGAGAGTGACACGCTGAGTGAGAGGGATTGACACACTGATTGAGAGAGAGTGACACACTGAGTGAGGGTGGTACACTGAGTGAGGGTGGTACACTGAGTGAGGGTGGTACACTGAGTGAGAGTAACACACTGAGTGTGAAAGTAACACTGAGTGAGAGAGAGTGACACACTGAGAGGGAGAGAGAGTGGCACACAGAGAGAGAAAGAGAGTGACACACTGAGAGGGAGTGACACGCTGAGTGAAAGAGAGTGACACACTGAGTGAGAGAGAGTGACACACTGAGTGAGAGAGAGTGACACATGGAGTGAGAGATAGTGACACGTGGACTGAGAGTGAGTGACACATGGAGTGAAAGTGAGTGACACACTGAGTGAGAAAGTAACACACTGAGTGAGAAAGTAACACACTGAGTGAGACAGTGACACACTGAGTGAGGGAGAGTTTCACATTGAGACAGAGTGACACATAGAGAGAAAGAGTGACATAGTGAGTGCGTGACACACTGAGTAAATGAGAGCGACACACTGAGTGAGTGTGACACACTGAGTGGAAGCATGAGACGCTGAGTGAGAGAGAGTGACACACTGAGTGAGAGTGGGTGACACATGGAGTGAGTGTGAGTGACACACGGAGTGAGAAAGTAACACACTGAGTGAGAGAGAGTGACACACTCAGAGGGAGAGTGAGTAACATGCTGAGAGTGACACACAGAGAGAGAACGAGAGTGACAGTGAGAGAGGGTGACACACTGAGTGAGACAGAGTGACACACTGAGTGAGAGAGAGACACACACTGTGTGAAAAATAGCAATACACTGAGTGGGAGAGATACACTGAGTGAGAGAGACAACGGAGTGAGGGTGAGACACTGAGTGAGGGTGACACACTGAGTGAGAGAGACACATTGAGTGAGAGAGAGTGACACACAAAGTAAGAAAATAACACACTGACTGAGATAGAGTAACACACTGAGTGTGAGAGAGTGACACACTGAGTGAGTGAGAGTGACACACTGAGTGAGAGAGAGTGACACGCTGAGTGAGAGAGAGTGACACGCTGAGTGAGAGACATCCTGAGTGAGAGAGACACACTGAGTGAGAGTGACACATTGAGTGAGAGAGAGTGACACACAAAGTGAGAAAGTAACACACTGAGTGTGAGTGAGTGACACTCAGAGTGAGAGTGAGTGACACACGGAGTGACAAAGAAACAGACGAAGTGAGAGAGAGTGACACACGGAGTGGGAAAGTAACACACTGAGTGAGTGCGAGTGACACACTGTGTGAGAGTGACAAACTGAGAGACAGTGACACCCTGAGTGAGAGAGAGTGACACACAGTGACAAAGTAACACACTGAGTGAGAGAAAATGATACACTGAGTGAGGGAGAGTGACATTTCGAGAGAGAGTAACACACTGAGTGACAGTGACACACTGAGTAACAGTGACACACTTAGTGTGAGAGAGGGTGACACACAGAGTGAGAAAGTAACACACTGAATGTGAGAGGGTGACACACTGAGTGAGAGAAAGTGATACACTGAGTGTGGAAGATTGACACATTGAGAGAGAGTAACACACTGAGAGGGAGAGAGAGTAACACACTGTGTGACAGTGACACACTGGGTGAGAGAGAGTGACACACTGAGTGAGAGAGAGTGACACACTGAGTGAGAGAAAGTGATACACTGAGTGTGGAAGATTGACACATTGAGAGAGAGTAACACACTGAGAGGGAGAGAGAGTAACACACTGTGTGACAGTGACACACTGAGTGAGAGAGAGTGACACACGGAGTGAGAAAGTAAGACACTGAGTGTGAAAGGGTGACACACTGAGTGAGAGAAAGTGATACACTGAGTGTGGAAGATTGACACATTGAGAGAGAGTAACACACTGAGAGGGAGAGAGAGTAACACACTGTGTGACAGTGACACACTGGGTGAGAGAGAGTGACACACTGAGTGAGAGAGAGTGACACACTGAGTGAGAGAGTGTGACACACTGAGAGGAAGAGAGAGTGGCACACAGAGAGAGAAAGCGAGTGACACAGTGAGAGAGGGTGACACACTGAATGAAAAAGAGCAATACACAGAGTGAGAGTGACAGAGAGAGAGAGTGACACACTGAGTGAGAGAGAGTGACACACTGAGTGACAGAGAGTGACATACTGAGTGAGAGAGATTGACACTGAGTGAGAGTGACACATTGAGTGAGAGAGAGTGACACACAAAGTGAGAAAGTAACACACTGAGTGTGAGTGAGTGACACTCAGAGTGAGAGTGAGTGACACACGGAGTGACAAAGAAACAGACGAAGTGAGAGAGAGTGACACACGGAGTGGGAAAGTAACACACTGAGTGAGTGCGAGTGACACACTGTGTGAGAGTGACAAACTGAGAGACAGTGACACCCTGAGTGAGAGAGAGTGACACACAGTGACAAAGTAACACACTGAGTGAGAGAAAATGATACACTGAGTGAGGGAGAGTGACATTTCGAGAGAGAGTAACACACTGAGTGACAGTGACACACTGAGTAACAGTGACACACTTAGTGTGAGAGAGGGTGACACACAGAGTGAGAAAGTAACACACTGAATGTGAGAGGGTGACACACTGAGTGAGAGAAAGTGATACACTGAGTGTGGAAGATTGACACATTGAGAGAGAGTAACACACTGAGAGGGAGAGAGAGTAACACACTGTGTGACAGTGACACACTGGGTGAGAGAGAGTGACACACTGAGTGAGAGAGAGTGACACACTGAGTGAGAGAAAGTGATACACTGAGTGTGGAAGATTGACACATTGAGAGAGAGTAACACACTGAGAGGGAGAGAGAGTAACACACTGTGTGACAGTGACACACTGAGTGAGAGAGAGTGACACACGGAGTGAGAAAGTAAGACACTGAGTGTGAAAGGGTGACACACTGAGTGAGAGAAAGTGATACACTGAGTGTGGAAGATTGACACATTGAGAGAGAGTAACACACTGAGAGGGAGAGAGAGTAACACACTGTGTGACAGTGACACACTGGGTGAGAGAGAGTGACACACTGAGTGAGAGAGAGTGACACACTGAGTGAGAGAGAGTGACACACTGAGTGAGAGAGTGTGACACACTGAGAGGAAGAGAGAGTGGCACACAGAGAGAGAAAGCGAGTGACACAGTGAGAGAGGGTGACACACTGAATGAAAAAGAGCAATACACAGAGTGAGAGTGACAGAGAGAGAGAGTGACACACTGAGTGAGAGAGAGTGACACACTGAGTGACAGAGAGTGACATACTGAGTGAGAGAGATTGACACTGAGTGAGAGTGACACATTGAGTTCGAGAGTGTGACACAAGGAGTGAGAAAGCAACACACTGAGTGAGTGAGAGTGACACGCTGAGTGAGAGTGACACGCTGAGTGAGAGTGACATGCTGAGTGAGAGTGACACACAGTGGGAGAGTAACACACTGAGTGAGGTAGCGTGAGAAATTGAGAGAGAGTGACACACTCAGAGGGAGAGAGAGTAACACATTGAGAGTGACACAGAGAGAGAGAAAGAGAGTGACACAGAGAGAGGGTGACACACTGAGTGAGAGCGAGTGACACACTGAGTGAAAAAGAGCAATACACTGAGAGAGAGTGACGCACTGAGTGAGGGTGGCACACTGAGTGAGAGTGACTGAGTGAGAAAGTAACACACTGAGTGTGAGAGAGTGACACGCAGACTGAGAGAGAATGACACTGAGAGTGAGAGTGACACACTGAGTGGGGCTGACACACAGTGACAGTGAGTGACACGCTGAGTGAGAGAGAGTGACACACGGAGTGAAAAAGTAACACACTGAGTGTGAGAGGGAGACACATGGAGTGAGTGAGAGCGACACACTGAGTGAGAGCGACACAGAGAGAGAGAGAGTGACACACTGAGAGGGAGAGAGAGACACATTGAGTGGGAGAATGACACGCTGACTGAGTGAGAAAGTAACACACTGAGTGAGAGATTGACACACAGAGAGAAACAAACTGAGTGAGAGAGAGTGACGCGCTGAGTGAGGGTGGCACACTGAGTGAGAGTAACTGAGTGAGAAAGTAACACACTGAGTGTGAGAGAGTGATACGCAGACTGGGAGAGAATGTCACACAGAGAGTGAGAGTGACACACTGAGTGAAAGAGAGTGACACACTGAGTGAGAGTGACACGCTGAGTGAGAGTGGGTGACATGCTGAGTGAGAGAGAGTGACACGCTGAGTGAGAGAGACACACTGAATGTGAGAGTGACAGACTGAGTGGGAGAGTGACAGACTGAATGAGGGTGATACACTGGGAGAGTGACACGCTGAGTGAGAGAGAGACACACACTGAGTGAAAAAGAGCAATAAACTGAGTGCGAGTGACACACTGAGTGAGAGAGAGTGACACACTGCGTGAGAGTGACACATTGAGTGGGAGAGTGACACTGAATGACACATTGAGAGAGAGTGACACACTGGGTCAGAGTGACACACTGAGCGAGAGTTACACATTTAGTGGGAGAGTGACACAATGAGTAAGAGAGAGTGACACACTGAGTGAGATTGACACACTAGTGGGAGAGTGACACACTAGTGGGAGAGTGACACACTGAGTAAGAGAGTGACACGCTGAGTGAGAGGGATTGACACACTGATTGAGAGAGAGTGACACACTGAGTGAGGGTGGTACACTGAGTGAGGGTGGTACACTGAGTGAGGGTGGTACACTGAGTGAGAGTAACACACTGAGTGTGAAAGTAACACTGAGTGAGAGAGAGTGACACACTGAGAGGGAGAGAGAGTGGCACACAGAGAGAGAAAGAGAGTGACACACTGAGAGGGAGTGACACGCTGAGTGAAAGAGAGTGACACACTGAGTGAGAGAGAGTGACACACTGAGTGAGAGAGAGTGACACATGGAGTGAGAGATAGTGACACGTGGACTGAGAGTGAGTGACACATGGAGTGAAAGTGAGTGACACACTGAGTGAGAAAGTAACACACTGAGTGAGAAAGTAACACACTGAGTGAGACAGTGACACACTGAGTGAGGGAGAGTTTCACATTGAGACAGAGTGACACATAGAGAGAAAGAGTGACATAGTGAGTGCGTGACACACTGAGTAAATGAGAGCGACACACTGAGTGAGTGTGACACACTGAGTGGGAGCATGAGACGCTGAGTGAGAGAGAGTGACACACTGAGTGAGAGTGGGTGACACATGGAGTGAGTGTGAGTGACACACGGAGTGAGAAAGTAACACACTGAGTGAGAGAGAGTGACACACTCAGAGGGAGAGTGAGTAACATGCTGAGAGTGACACACAGAGAGAGAACGAGAGTGACAGTGAGAGAGGGTGACACACTGAGTGAGACAGAGTGACACACTGAGTGAGAGAGAGACACACACTGTGTGAAAAATAGCAATACACTGAGTGGGAGAGATACACTGAGTGAGAGAGACAACGGAGTGAGGGTGAGACACTGAGTGAGGGTGAGACACTGAGTGAGGGTAACACACTGAGTGAGAGAGAGTGACACACTGAGTGAGAGAGACACATTGAGTGAGAGAGAGTGACACACAAAGTAAGAAAATAACACACTGACTGAGATAGAGTAACACACTGAGTGTGAGAGAGTGACACACTGAGTGAGTGAGAGTGACACACTGAGTGAGAGAGAGTGACACGCTGAGTGAGAGAGAGTGACACGCTGAGTGAGAGACATCCTGAGTGAGAGAGACACACTGAGTGAGAGTGACACATTGAGTGAGAGAGAGTGACACACAAAGTGAGAAAGTAACACACTGAGTGTGAGTGAGTGACACTCAGAGTGAGAGTGAGTGACACACGGAGTGACAAAGAAACAGACGAAGTGAGAGAGAGTGACACACGGAGTGGGAAAGTAACACACTGAGTGAGTGCGAGTGACACACTGTGTGAGAGTGACAAACTGAGAGACAGTGACACCCTGAGTGAGAGAGAGTGACACACAGTGACAAAGTAACACACTGAGTGAGAGAAAATGATACACTGAGTGAGGGAGAGTGACATTTCGAGAGAGAGTAACACACTGAGTGACAGTGACACACTGAGTAACAGTGACACACTTAGTGTGAGAGAGGGTGACACACAGAGTGAGAAAGTAACACACTGAGTGTGAGTGAGTGACACTCAGAGTGAGAGTGAGTGACACACGGAGTGACAAAGAAACACACGAAGTGAGAGAGAGTGACACACTGAGTGAGAGAGAGTGACACGCTGAGTGAGAGACATCCTGAGTGAGAGAGACACACTGAGTGAGAGTGACACATTGAGTGAGAGAGAGTGACACACAAAGTGAGAAAGTAACACACTGAGTGTGAGTGAGTGACACTCAGAGTGAGAGTGAGTGACACACGGAGTGACAAAGAAACAGACGAAGTGAGAGAGAGTGACACACGGAGTGGGAAAGTAACACACTGAGTGAGTGCGAGTGACACACTGTGTGAGAGTGACAAACTGAGAGACAGTGACACCCTGAGTGAGAGAGAGTGACACACAGTGACAAAGTAACACACTGAGTGAGAGAAAATGATACACTGAGTGAGGGAGAGTGACATTTCGAGAGAGAGTAACACACTGAGTGACAGTGACACACTGAGTAACAGTGACACACTTAGTGTGAGAGAGGGTGACACACAGAGTGAGAAAGTAACACACTGAATGTGAGAGGGTGACACACTGAGTGAGAGAAAGTGATACACTGAGTGTGGAAGATTGACACATTGAGAGAGAGTAACACACTGAGAGGGAGAGAGAGTAACACACTGTGTGACAGTGACACACTGGGTGAGAGAGAGTGACACACTGAGTGAGAGAGAGTGACACACTGAGTGAGAGAAAGTGATACACTGAGTGTGGAAGATTGACACATTGAGAGAGAGTAACACACTGAGAGGGAGAGAGAGTAACACACTGTGTGACAGTGACACACTGAGTGAGAGAGAGTGACACACGGAGTGAGAAAGTAAGACACTGAGTGTGAAAGGGTGACACACTGAGTGAGAGAAAGTGATACACTGAGTGTGGAAGATTGACACATTGAGAGAGAGTAACACACTGAGAGGGAGAGAGAGTAACACACTGTGTGACAGTGACACACTGGGTGAGAGAGAGTGACACACTGAGTGAGAGAGAGTGACACACTGAGTGAGAGAGTGTGACACACTGAGAGGAAGAGAGAGTGGCACACAGAGAGAGAAAGCGAGTGACACAGTGAGAGAGGGTGACACACTGAATGAAAAAGAGCAATACACAGAGTGAGAGTGACAGAGAGAGAGAGTGACACACTGAGTGAGAGAGAGTGACACACTGAGTGAGAGAGATTGACACTGAGTGAGAGTGACACATTGAGTTCGAGAGTGTGACACAAGGAGTGAGAAAGCAACACACTGAGTGAGTGAGAGTGACACGCTGAGTGAGAGTGACACGCTGAGTGAGAGTGACATGCTGAGTGAGAGTGACACACAGTGGGAGAGTAACACACTGAGTGAGGGAGCGTGAGAAATTGAGAGAGAGTGACACACTCAGAGGGAGAGAGAGTAACACATTGAGAGTGACACAGAGAGAGAGAAAGAGAGTGACACAGAGAGAGGGTGACACACTGAGTGAGAGCGAGTGACACACTGAGTGAAAAAGAGCAATACACTGAGAGAGAGTGACGCACTGAGTGAGGGTGGCACACTGAGTGAGAGTGACTGAGTGAGAAAGTAACACACTGAGTGTGAGAGAGTGACACGCAGACTGAGAGAGAATGACACTGAGAGTGAGAGTGACACACTGAGTGGGGCTGACACACAGTGACAGTGAGTGACACGCTGAGTGAGAGAGAGTGACACACGGAGTGAAAAAGTAACACACTGAGTGTGAGAGGGAGACACATGGAGTGAGTGAGAGCGACACACTGAGTGAGAGCGACACAGAGAGAGAGAGAGTGACACACTGAGAGGGAGAGAGAGACACATTGAGTGGGAGAATGACACGCTGACTGAGTGAGGAAGTAACACACTGAGTGAGAGATTGACACACAGAGAGAAACAAACTGAGTGTGAGAGAGTGACACGCTTAGTGTGAGAGAGTAACACGCTGAGTGAGAGAGAGTGACGCGCTGAGTGAGGGTGGCACACTGAGTGAGAGTAACTGAGTGAGAAAGTAACACACTGAGTGTGAGAGAGTGATACGCAGACTGGGAGAGAATGTCACACAGAGAGTGAGAGTGACACACTGAGTGAAAGAGAGTGACACACTGAGTGAGAGTGACACGCTGAGTGAGAGTGGGTGACATGCTGAGTGAGAGAGAGTGACACGCTGAGTGAGAGAGACACACTGAATGTGAGAGTGACAGACTGAGTGGGAGAGTGACAGACTGAATGAGGGTGATACACTGGGAGAGTGACACGCTGAGTGAGAGAGAGACACACACTGAGTGAAAAAGAGCAATAAACTGAGTGCGAGTGACACACTGAGTGAGAGAGAGTGACACACTGCGTGAGAGTGACACATTGAGTGGGAGAGTGACACTGAATGACACATTGAGAGAGAGTGACACACTGGGTCAGAGTGACACACTGAGCGAGAGTTACACATTTAGTGGGAGAGTGACACAATGAGTAAGAGAGAGTGACACACTGAGTGAGATTGACACACTAGTGGGAGAGTGACACACTAGTGGGAGAGTGACACACTGAGTAAGAGAGTGACACGCTGAGTGAGAGGGATTGACACACTGATTGAGAGAGAGTGACACACTGAGTGAGGGTGGTACACTGAGTGAGGGTGGTACACTGAGTGAGGGTGGTACACTGAGTGAGAGTAACACACTGAGTGTGAAAGTAACACTGAGTGAGAGAGAGTGACACACTGAGAGGGAGAGAGAGTGGCACACAGAGAGAGAAAGAGAGTGACACACTGAGAGGGAGTGACACGCTGAGTGAAAGAGAGTGACACACTGAGTGAGAGAGAGTGACACACTGAGTGAGAGAGAGTGACACATGGAGTGAGAGTTAGTGACACGTGGACTGAGAGTGAGTGACACATGGAGTGAAAGTGAGTGACACACTGAGTGAGAAAGTAACACACTGAGTGAGAAAGTAACACACTGAGTGAGAAAGTAACACACTGAGTGAGACAGTGACACACTGAGTGAGGGAGAGTTTCACATTGAGACAGAGTGACACATAGAGAGAAAGAGTGACATAGTGAGTGCGTGACACACTGAGTAAATGAGAGCGACACACTGAGTGAGTGTGACACACTGAGTGGGAGCATGAGACGCTGAGTGAGAGAGAGTGACACACTGAGTGAGAGTGGGTGACACATGGAGTGAGTGTGAGTGACACACGGAGTGAGAAAGTAACACACTGAGTGAGAGAGAGTGACACACTCAGAGGGAGAGTGAGTAACATGCTGAGAGTGACACACAGAGAGCGAACGAGAGTGACAGTGAGAGAGGGTGACACACTGAGTGAGACAGAGTGACACACTGAGTGAGAGAGAGACACACACTGTGTGAAAAATAGCAATACACTGAGTGGGAGAGATACACTGAGTGAGAGAGACAACGGAGTGAGGGTGAGACACTGAGTGAGGGTGAGACACTGAGTGAGGGTAACACACTGAGTGAGAGAGAGTGACACACTGAGTGAGAGAGACACATTGAGTGAGAGAGAGTGACACACAAAGTAAGAAAATAACACACTGACTGAGATAGAGTAACACACTGAGTGTGAGAGAGTGACACACTGAGTGAGTGAGAGTGACACACTGAGTGAGAGAGTGACACACTGAGTGAGAGTGACACACTGAGTGAGAGTGACACACTGAGTGAGAGTGACACACTGAGTGAGAGAGATACACTGAGTGAGAGATACACTGAGTGAGAGAGATAAACTGAGTGAGAGTGACACACTCAGTGTGAGAGAGGGTGACACACGGAGTGAGAAAGTAACACACTGTGTGCGTGAGAGTGACACACTGAGTGAGAAAGTAACACACTGAGTGTGAGAGAGTGACACCCAGAGTGAGGGAGAGTGACACATGGAGTGAGAGTGAGTGGCACACAGAGTGAAAGTGACACACGGAGTGACAAAGAAACACACGAAGTGAGAGAGAGTGACACACGGAGTGTGAAAATAACACACTGAGTGAGTGAGAGTGACACACTGAGTGAGAGTGACAAACTGAGACAGTGACACCTTGAGTGAGAGAGAGTGACACACTGAGTGAGAGTGACACACAGTGACAAAGTAACACACTGAGTGAGAGAGAGTGAGGCACTGATTGAGGGGGGCACACTGAGTGAGAGTGACACACTGAGTGAGAAAGTAACACATTGAATGAGAGAGTGACACACTGAGTGAGAGAGTTACACTGAGTGAGAGAGTTACACTGAGTGAGAGAGTTACACTGAGTGAGAGAGACACACTGAGTGAGAGAGACACACTGAGTGAGAGAGATACACTGAGTGAGAGAGATACACTGAGTGAGTGTGACACACTGAGTGGGAGCGTGAGACACACTGAATGAAAAATAGCAATACACTGAGTGAGAGAGAGTGACACGCTGAGTGAGAGAGAGTGACACGCTGAGTGAGAGAGAGTGACACACTGAGTGAGAGAGACACATTGAGTGAGAGAGAGTGACACACAAAGTGAGAAAATAACACACTGACTGAGATAGAGTAACACACTGAGTGTGAGAGAGTGACACACTGAGTGAGTGAGAGTGACACACTGAGTGAGAGTGACACACTGAGTGAGAGTGACACACTGAGTGAGAGAGTGACACACTGAGTGAGAGTGACACACTGAGTGAGAGTGACACACTGAGTGAGAGAGATACACTGAGTGAGATTGACACACTCAGTGTGAGAGAGGGTGACACACGGAGTGAGAAAGTAACACACTGTGTGCGTGAGAGTGACACACTGAGTGAGAAAGTAACACACTGAGTGTGAGAGTGACACCCAGAGTGAGTGAGAGTGAGTGGCACACAGAGTGAGAGTGACACACGGAGTGACAAAGAAACACACGAAGTGAGAGAGAGTGACACACGGAGTGTGAAAATAACACACTGAGTGAGTGAGAGTGACACACTGAGTGAGAGTGACAAACTGAGACAGTGACACCTTGAGTGAGAGAGAGTGACACACTGAGTGAGAGTGACACACAGTGACAAAGTAGCACACTGAGTGAGAGAGAGTGAGGCACTGATTGAGGGGGGCACACTGAGTGAGAGTGACACACTGAGTGAGAAAGTAACACATTGAATGAGAGAGTGACACACTGAGTGAGAGAGTTACACTGAGTGAGAGAGTTACACTGAGTGAGAGAGACACACTGAGTGAGAGAGACACACTGAGTGAGAGAGATACACTGAGTGAGTGTGACACACTGAGTGGGAGCGTGAGACACACTGAATGAAAAATAGCAATACACTGAGTGAGAGAGAGTGACACGCTGAGTGAGAGAGAGTGACACGCTGAGTGAGAGAGAGAGACACGCTGAGTGAGAGAGAGACACGCTGAGTGAGAGTGACACACAGTGACAAAGTAACACACTGAGTGGGAGAGAATGACACACCGAGTGAGAGTGATACACTGAGTGAGAGAGATACATTGAGTGAGAGTGACACACTGAGTGGGAGCGTGAGACGCACTGAATGAAAAATAGCAATACACTGAGTGAGAGAGACACGCTGAGTGAGAGAGAGAGACACGCTGAGTGAGAGAGAGAGACACGCTGAGTGAGAGAGAGAGACACGCTGAGTGAGAGAGAGTGACACGCTGAGTGAGAGAGAGAGACATGCTGAGTGAGAGAGAGAGACATGCTGAGTGAGAGAGAGTGACAAACTGAGACAGTGACACCTTGAGTGAGAGAGAGTGACACACTGAGTGAGAGTGACACACAGTGACAAAGTAACACACTGAGTGAGAGAGAGTGAGGCACTGATTGAGGGGGGCACACTGAGTGAGAGTGACACACTGAGTGAGAAAGTAACACATTGAATGAGAGAGTGACACACTGAGTGAGAGAGTTACACTGAGTGAGAGAGTTACACTGAGTGAGAGTGACACACTGAGTGAGAGAGACACACTGAGTGAGAGAGACACACTGAGTGAGAGAGACACACTGAGTGGGAGTGTGAGACACACTGATTGAAAAATAGCAATACACTGAGTGAGAGAGAGAGACACGCTGAGTGAGAGAGAGTGACACGCTGAGTGAGAGAGAGTGACACGCTGAGTGAGAGAGAGAGACACGCTGAGTGAGAGAGAGTGACACGCTGAGTGAGAGTGACACACAGTGACAAAGTAACACACTGAGTGGGAGAGAGTGAGGCACTGATTGAGGGGGGCACACTGAGTGAGAGTGACACACTGAGTGAGAAAGTAACACATTGAGTGAGAGAGAATGACACACCGAGTGAGAGTGATACACTGAGTGAGAGTGACACACTGAGTGAGAGAGATACATTGAGTGAGAGTGACACACTGAGTGGGAGCGTGAGACGCACTGAATGAAAAATAGCAATACACTGAGTGAGAGAGACACGCTGAATGAGAGAGAGAGACACGCTGAGTGAGAGAGAGTGACACGCTGAGTGAGAGAGAGAGACACGCTGAGTGAGAGAGAGTGACACGCTGAATGACAGTGACACACAGTGACAAAGTAACACACTGAGTGGGAGAGAGTGAGGCACTGATTGAGGGGGGCACACTGAGTGAGAGTGACACACTGAGTGAGAAAGTAACACATTGAGTGAGAGAGAATGACACACCAAGTGAGAGTGATACACTGAGTGAGAGTGACACACTGAGTGAGAGTGACACACTGAGTGAGAGAGATACACTGAGTGAGAGTGACACACTGAGTGGGAGCGTGAGACGCACTGAATGAAAACTAGCAATACATTGAGTGAAAGAGACAGGCTGAGTGAGGGAGAGAGACACGCTGAGTGAGAGGGAGAGACACGCTGAGTGAGAGAGAGTGACACGCTGAGTGAGAGTGACACACTGAGTGAGAGTGACACACTGAGTGGGAGCGTGAGACGCACTGAATGAAAAATAGCAATACACTGAGTGAGAGTGACACGCTGAGTGAGAGAGAGTGACACGCTGAGTGAGAGAGAGTGACACGCTGAGTGAGAGAGAGTGACACGCTGAGTGAGAGAGAGAGACACGCTGAGTGAGAGAGAGTGACACGCTGAGTGAGAGAGAGTGACACGCTGAGTGAAAGAGACATCCTGAGTGAGAGAGACACACAAAGTGAGAAAGTAACACACTGAGTGTGAGAGAGTGACACTCAGAGTGAGAGTGAGTGACACACGGAGTGACAAAGAAACAGACGAAGTGAGAGAGAGTGACACACGGAGTGGGAAAGTAACACACTGAGTGAGTGCGAGTGACACACTGTGTGAGAGTGACAAACTGAGAGACAGTGACACCCTGAGTGAGAGAGAGTGACACACTGCGTGACAGTGACACACAGTGACAAAGTAACACACTGAGTGAGAGAAAATGATACACTGAGTGAGGGAGAGTGACATTTCGAGAGAGAGTAACACACTGAGTGACAGTGACACACTGAGTAACAGTGACACACTTAGTGTGAGAGAGGGTGACACACGGAGTGAGAAAGTAACACACTGAGTGTGAGTGAGTGACACCCAGTGTGAGTGAGAGTGACACACGGAGTGACAAAGAAACACACGAAGTGAGAGAGAGTGACACACTGAGTGAGAAAGTAACACACTGAGTGAGTGAGAGTGACACACTGAGTGAGTGACAAACGAGAGAGAGTGATACGCTGAGTGAGCGAGAGTGAGACACTGAGGGAGAGTGACACACGGAGTGAGAAAGTAAGACACTGAGTGTGAGAGGGTGACACACTGAGTGAGAGAAAGTGATACACTGAGTGTGGAAGATTGACACATTGAGAGAGAGTAACACACTGAGAGGGAGAGAGAGTAACACACTGTGTGACAGTGACACACTGGGTGAGAGAGAGTGACACACTGAGTGAGAGAGAGTGACACACTGAGTGAGAGAAAGTGATACACTGAGTGTGGAAGATTGACACATTGAGAGAGAGTAACACACTGAGAGGGAGAGAGAGTAACACACTGTGTGACAGTGACACACTGAGTGAGAGAGAGTGACACACGGAGTGAGAAAGTAAGACACTGAGTGTGAAAGGGTGACACACTGAGTGAGAGAAAGTGATACACTGAGTGTGGAAGATTGACACATTGAGAGAGAGTAACACACTGAGAGGGAGAGAGAGTGACACACTGGGTGAGAGAGAGTGACACACTGGGTGAGAGAGAGTGACACACTGAGTGAGAGAGTGTGACACACTGAGAGGGAGAGAGAGTGGCACACAGAGAGAGAAAGAGAGTGACACAGTGAGAGAGAGTGACACACAGAGTGGAAAAGAGCAATACACAGAGTGAGAGTGACAGTGAGTGAGTGAGAGTGACAGTGAGTGAGTGAGAGTGACACGCTGAGTGAGAGAGAGTGACACGCTGAGTGAGAGAGAGTGACACGCTGAGTGAGAGAGAGTGACACATGGAGTGAGAGATAGTGACAGATGGAGTGAAAGTGGGTGACACACTGAGTGAGAGAGTGACACACTGAGTGAGAGAGTGACACACTGAGTGAGAGAGAGTGACACGCTGAGTGACAGATTGACACACGGAGTGAGAAAGTAACGCACTGAGTGAGAGTGACACACAGACTGAGTGAGAGAGACACACTGATTGAGAAAGTAACACACTGAGTGCGAGAGAGTGACACACTGAGTGAGAGTGAATGATACACTGAGTGAGAGAGAGTGGCACACTGTGTGAGAGAGTGACACACTGAGTGAGAGAAAGTGATACTCTGAGTGAGGAAGATTGACACAGTGAGAGAGAGTGACACACTGAGAGGGAGAGAGAGTATCACACTGAGTGACAGTGAAACACTGAGTGAGGAGGATTGACACAATGAGAGAGAGTGGCACACAGAGAGAGAAAGAGAGTGACACAGTGAGAAAGGTGACACACTGAGTGAAAAAGAGCAATACACTGAGTGAGAGTGACAGAGAGAGAGAGTGACACTCAGGGAGATTGACGCACTGAGAGTGACACACTGAGTGTAGAGAGAGTGACACAATGAGTGAAAGGGAGTGACACAGACAGTGTGAGACACAGAGAGAGAGTGACACACTGAGTGAGAGAGTGACACACTGAGTGAGAGAGTGACACACTGGGAGAGAGAGTGACACACTGAGAGGGAGTGACATACTGAGAGGGAGTCTCACACTGAGGGAGAGTTACACACTGAGTGAGAGAGAGTGACGCACTGAGTGAGAGAGATTGACACACTGAATGATAGTGACACAATGAAAGAGAGAGAGAGAGAATGACTTACTCTGAGAGAGAGTGGCTCAGTGAGTGAGAGAGTGACTCACTGAGTGAGAGAGAGTGACACACAGAGTAAGAGAGAGAGAGAGGGTGCACCACATCGCACAACAGGTGAGCAGCATTGTTTAAGGGGTGACGAAGCACAACTGTCCACAGGGATTCTTCCCATTATACTGACAATTGAATTTAAATTTGAAAGTTCCTAAGGTATACAGAAATATTCAAGTTAAAATTTAAAGAATTAACAACAGAATTAAGTGTTCACGTGTACCCTTGAAAGTCTATTTTTTCACAAACAAGACCCTTTGAAACTAAGTTTCTCTCTCTCTTGTTGCACCTGAGCCAATAAGCACAAAAAACACACCAGGGTAGATTTACCAATTGGTTGTGCCTGTTTAAGGAGCATGAAGTTGGCTAACCGATCAGAAAAAATGAGCAAACCATTTTGCATCCTGTTAAGCTTTCAGGTCGAGTTTCTGTACCAGTTTGCAGCCAGCTGCATTAGAATGTGATCCAATTGACATGACTTTGTACATTTTACACAATTTGCTGCTGTTTATGTCACTTTCACTCCAGGAGTTTTTTAGTTGTTTTAGTTTTAGTTTTTAGTTTTAGAGATACAGCACTGAAACAGGCCCTTCGGCCCACCGAGTCTGTGCCGACCATCAACCACCCATTTATACTAATCCTACACTAATCCCATATTCCTACCACATCCCCACCTGTCCCTATATTTCCCTACCACCTACCTATACCAGGGGCAATTTATAATGGCCAATTTACCTACCAACCTGCAAGTCTTTTGGCTTGCGGGAGGAAACCGGAGCACCCGGAGAAAACCCACGCAGACACAGGGAGAACTTGCAAACTCCACACAGGCAGTACCCAGAATTGAACCCGGGTCGCTGGAGCTGTGAGGCTGCGGTGCTAACCACTGCGCCACTGTGCCGCCCCACACGGTCGATAAGCAGCAGATGTCATACCAGCAGCTGGGAGCCACAGTGGACCCTGGGGAATGGGAGAAGCAGGGTAAAGGCTAAGTCTGGTAATGGCAGGTGCCTTGTCTCTGGGGCTGGCACAGGAGAAGCTATCCTGTTCATGGCACAAAATCAGCAAAAATTAGATAAAGACAAGAATGACTGACTGTGCAGGAATCAGCAGATCCGGAGGCAGGTTTGGGCTTGAGGGTTGGGTACATAAAGAGATTAGAAAGGAGATTCATCATTTAACTGCAACTGGTAGAATCAGTTAAATTCTCTTCCTTTGAAACATAAAGTTCTAATCTTCAATCACTTGACTCTCTACTGAGAATTAGCAAAAAAAATCAATATCCTTTTTCTTCCCCGCTTGCACCAAGTGATTACCATCTTTACACCAATCTCTGACTCCATTCGGCAGACATTTTGATCAGATGCTTTCTAAATAAGGCAGTCTGTTTTCCCCATACTGATTTTTAATGACAGCAATCAAATTCACATTGTAAAATACATGGGGCTCCTTCACATCTCTCTCCCACGCCTCACTCAGTCTCTCACAGTCTCCTAACCTCAAACCTCACAGAACCATTCAGTGTTTCCTCAAACAAACCTGTCGCTATCATTCTGAAATCACCATTTTTGGTGGCTTCAGTGATTCTTGTCAGCCATGGCTCCTACAGCCTCCATTGAACAGGCCAGCACTAATGCAGAGTTCTGCTTTTGCTTTGCCTTCCCAAATCAGCCAAGAATCTTGAAGCCCTTCACATTCAAGCCAAGTTACTGAGAAAATCACTCAGATCGACTTTCTGTGCAAACTCTGCCCTCTCAATCTCACTTACCGAAGTTCAGAGAGTTTAGGTGTAGGCTGACGGTACCAAGGCTTAGGCACATTCAAGGGTGAGCAGGGGCACAGTGGGTGTTTTAACAGAACACCAGTAAGCTTCCTGACGCCTACCCAGTCAGGATCACCATGTCCATTAGGCCATTGGTTTGCAGGGTTATCTGGAACAGGTTGGAAAGAATCTCAATCCCCAGATCTAGACCTCCTGATTCCATCAATGATCCAGCCTGTCTTACAGAACCTGTCTGGGTAATGCCTGGGATAATTGACTCTGAAACAGAGATTGACTTAGTTCTCATAGAGTCATAGAGTTATACAACACAGAAACAGGCCCATCGTGTCTGTGCCGGCCATCAAGCACCTAATTATGCTAATCCCATTTTCCAGCACTTGGCCCGTAGCCTTGTATGTTATGACGTTTCAAGTGCTCATCTAAATACTTCTTAAGTGTTGTGAGGGTTCCTGCCTCTACCACCCCTTCAGCCAGTGTGTTCCAGATTCCAACCACCCTCTGGGTGAAAACATTTTTCCTCAAATCGCCTCTGAACCTCATGCTCCTTACCTTAAATCTATGCCCCCTGGTTATTGACCCCTCTGCTGAGGGAAAAAGTCTCTTCCTATCTAACCTATCAATGCCCTTCATAATTTTGTATACCTCAATCATGTCCCCCCTCAGCCTTCTCTGCTCCAAGGAAAACAACCCGAGTCTTTTTAGTCTCTCTTCATAGCTGAAATGCTCCATCCCAGGCAACATCCTGGTGAATCTCCTCTGCACCCTCTCCAGTGCAATCACATCCTTCCTATAGTGTGGTGCCCAGAACTGTACAAAGTACTCTAGCTGTGGCCTAACTAGCGTTTTATACAGCTCCATCATAACCTCCTTGCTCTTATATTCTATGCCTCGGCTAATAAAGGCAAGTATCCCATATGCCTTCCTAACCACCTTATCTACCCGTGCTGCTGCCTTCAGTGATCTATGGACAAGTACACCAAGGACCCTCTGACCTTTTGTACTTCCTCGGGTCCAACCATCCATTTTATATTCCCTTGCCTTGTTAGTCCTCCCAAAAATGCATCACCTCACACTTCTCAGGATTAAATTCCATTTGCCATTGCTCCGCCCATCTTACCAGCCCATCTATATCGTCCTGTAATCTAAGGTTTTCCTCCTCACTATTTACGACACCATCAATTTTCGTGTCATCTGCGAACTTACTTATCATACCTCCTATATTCACGTCTAAATCATTAATGTACGCTACAAACAGCACGGGTCCCAGCGCCAATCCCTGTGGTACACCACTGGTCACAGGCTTCCAATCGTAAAAACAACCCTCGACCATCACCCTCTGCCTCCTGCCACGAAGCCAATTTTGGATCCAATTTGCCAAATTGCCCTGGATCCCATGGGCTCTTACCTTCTTAATCAATCTCCCATGCGGGACCTTATTTAAAGCCTTACTGAAGTCCATGTAGACTACATCAACTGCTTTACCCTCATCTACACATCTAGTCACCTCCTCAAAAAATTCAATCAAGTTAGTTGGACATGATCTGCCCCTGACAAAGCCATGCTGACTATCCTTGATTAATCCCTGCCTCTCCAAGTGGAGATTAATCCTGTCCCTCAGAACTTTTTCCAATATTTTCCCAACCACTGATGTCAGAGTCACCGGCCTGTAATTACCTGGTCTATCCCTGCTACCCTTCTTGAATAATGGCATCTGAACATTCTGTAGTAGGCACTTCACCTTTGAGGCACCTGAGCCCTAAACAGCTTACTGTCCACACTAACCAAATTTTTCAACATAAATAAGGCTGACTTCGAAGAAATGAGATATAAGGGGAACCCATTCTGAGCTGAGCTGTTGACAGATAAACCAACAGCAAAACAAGAGGGAGGTATTCAATAAAGTATTTAGTAGAATAAAAGACCAACACATACCCTAAAAAGCAAATGTTGCACTTGTACAGTCAAGCAACCATGGTCAACATATGAGGCACCAATTGAAAAATCAGCATAGATTCTGCTGATGGCAATTTGATTGGATTGCTCTACAGAGAGTTGGCATGGACCTGATGGACCAAATAGCCTCCTCTGTTCTGTAATGACTCTATGACTTGGTATCCTGATTGACCTGAAGACTTTCCAGAAACTGTCTTATCTTTGTTTGTGACTTCTGTAAATCTATTGCTTTTGCTGCAAAATTCCACCTTATTGAAAATAGCACCAAGTGCTGTCTTTCAACTTCCTCCAGCTCTTTTTGGTCCCTTACCAAAACTAACTCTTGTAACATACAGATTTTTCCTTTCCACCACTCTTCTGTCCATGGGCAGTTGCCACTTCATCTGAACTGAAAACATTTTGACTCTTATTTCTCCTTCAACTCTAATCTTATTGATCGCGTGAGAGAAATCTCTCTCTATCAGTCCTCTCTGTTTGACCGTGGCACCCAACGTTAGATTTTATCCACAGTGGGGCTGTCGGATCATCTACAGCCTGGACTCTGGTTCTGATAGTTTCCATCATCTTGTCTACATGTTTACCTCCAAATTAGCCACTGTCCTATATCATCTCTCCCACTCCCACTCTACATTCCTTCTTGGAAATTTGCTCAGGTTCCCCTTAAGTAGGGGGAGGCAATGGTATAGTGGTAATGTCACGGGACTAGCAAGGCAGAGGCCCAGGCTAATGCTATGCAGACACGAGTTCAAATCCCACCATGGTAGCTGGTTGAATTTAAATTCAATGAATAAATCTGGAATTAAAACAAAGCTAGTCTCAGTTATGGTGGCCATGAAACGGTTGTCATAAAAACCCATCTGGTCCACTAATGTCCTTTTAGGAAGATAATCTGCCATCCTAACCTGGTCTGGCCTGACTCCAAACCCACAGCAATGGGGATGACTCTTAAATGATCACTGAAATGGCCTAGCAAACCATTCAGTTGGTACAAAAGTGCTAGAGAAAAGTCTAAAAGAAATGAAACCAGATGGGCCACCTGGTAAACGACAACAGCAAACCCAGCCCTGTCGAGCTTGAAAAGTTCTCCTTTTTACTAACATCTGGGGGTTTGTGTCAAAATTGGGAGAGCTGTCCAACAGTCTAGACACGAAATAGGCTGACATTGTCATACTTACGGAATCATACCTTACAGACAATGTCCTGGACACTACCATCACCATCCCCGGCTACGTCCTGTCCCACCGGCAGGACAGACCCACCAGAGGTGGCGGCACAGTGGTATACAATTGGGAGGGAATTGCGATGGGAGTCCTCATCATTAACTCTGGACCCCATGAAGTCTCATGGCATCAGATTAAACATGGGCAAGGAAACCTCCTGCTGATTACCACATACTACCCTCCCTCAGTTGATGAATCATTGCTGCTCCATGTTGAACACCACTTGGAGGAAGCACTGACAGTGGCAAGGATGCAGAATGTACTCTGGGTGGGGAACTTCAATGTCCATCACCAAGAGTGGCTCGGTAGCACCATGACTGACCAAGCTGGCTGAGTCCTAAAGGACATAGCTGCTAGACTCGGTCTGCAGCAGGTCATGAGGGAACCAACAAGAGGGAAAAACTCACTTGACCTTGTCCTCACCAATCTACCTGTCACAGATGCATCTGTCCATGATAGTATTGGTAGGAATGACCACCCCCACATAGTCCTTGTGTAAACAAAGTCCCATCTCCACATTGAGGATACTGTTATGACCAGGTGAGAAAGGGGTCTAGGGATCCCTCTCAGCCTTCACCTGGTCTCACTGTAACAGGGTTTGATTTTTAAAATATCTTGTTTTTTTAGTGCCCCCTTGGTGAATCCTTGTTCACTGCTTTCCAATTATAAGGCTTTCTTAGGTTTAAAGAAGAAAAGTTGACATTTATTAAACTTAAACTCTAATTCAGTTGACACCTATGGCTATACAACATGCCCACGCTAGCATGTGTATATGATACACACATGCAAATAGAGACAGAAAAGAGCAGAAGAAAAATAAAGTGAAAAGTTTGAGGCAATATCTGAAGAGTTTTTGTTATGGTTCTTCGAGCTCACTCTAGAGTCCTTGATTGTAGGTGCATCTTGCTTTTTGTTGAGGCCCAGTATTCTTCTTAAACCTTGTTCGCTGTCGGAGACTTTTGTCGCTTGGGTTTCATGTGTCTTCAGTGGATTGTGAGAAAGAGATGGGAGCAGACAGGAGGGATCTTCTCAATCCAGGAGCAAACAGACACTCTCAGTTCAAACTGTTTGTACAATTCAGAAAACCCCAGGTTGCCAAGCAAGATAGTCATGTGACTAACTGTTCTGACCACGTCTTGAGTCTGTGGATTGTATTATCTTAGCAGGACCTGGAATGCTCCTCTTACACACAATACCTGGTTATCAAGGTCCATTGTGGGTTGAATGTGTAAGAGAATGATCCTTTGTCCTTCCAATCACTCTCTGTTAATATGCAAATATCTTTTCCAATCAGGGCTGATCTGTTTAACAAGTCCTTTCTTCACTCCAGTTTAAAATCAATATTCATGACAAAATTAATGTGCCTCATTCTTGGCAGGTGGGGGCCTAGCATGACAGTACCCTCCATCGCGTTGTGTGCCATTAGATTTCAAACAGATCTAGCAACTCAAAACTGGGCATCCATGAGGTGCTGTGGGCCATCATCAGCAGTAGAATTACATTCAACCACAATCTGTAATCTCACAGCGCGGCTGATCCCCCACTCTACCATTACCATCAAGCCAGGGGAACCAACCCTGGTTCAATGAAGAGTGCAGGAGGGCATGCCAGGAGCAGCACCAGGCATACCTAAAAATGAGGTGTCAGCCTGGTGAAGCTATGACGCAGGATTACTTGCATGCCAAACAGGGTAAGCAGCATGTGATAAACAGAGCTAAACAATCCCACATCCAATGGATTAGATCTAAGCTGTGCAGTCCTGCCACATCTAGTCGTGAATAGTGGTGGACAATTTTAAACAATTGATAGGGTATTCCAATCCTCAATGGTGGGGGAAGCCCAGCACACCAGTGCAAAAGACAAGGGGCATTTGCATCCATCTTCAGCCAGAGGTGCAGAGTGGATGATCCATCTTTGCCTCCCCCTGAGGTTCCCAGTATCACAGATGCCAGTCTTCAGCCAATTCAATTCACTCCACGTGATATCAAAAAACGGCTGAAGGCACTGGATACTGCAAAGACTATGGGCCTTCAAAATATTTCGGCAATAGTACTGAAGACCTGTTCTCCAGAACTTGCCGCGCCCCTAGCCAAGCTGTTCCAGTATAGCTACAACAGTACAGTAATGTGGAAAGTTGCCCAGGCATGTCCTGTACACAAAAAGCAGGGCAAATCCACCCCGGCCAATTACCGCCCCGTCAGTCTACTCTCGATCATCAGCAAAGTGATGGAAGGTGTCATTGACAGTGCTATCAAGCAGCACTTACTCATCAATAACCTGCTCACTGATGCTCAGTATGGGTTCCACCAGGGCCACTCAGTTCCTGACCTCATTACAGCCTTAGTCCAAACATAGACAAAAGAGCTGAACTCCAGAGGTGAGGTGAGAGTGATTGCCTTTGACATCAAGGCAGCCTTTGACTGAGTGTGGCATCAAGGAGCCCTAGCAAAACCGGAGTCAATGGGATTCAAGAAGAAAACTCTCCACTGGTTATAGTCATACCTAGCACAAAGGAAGATGGTTGTGGTTGTTGGAGGTCAATCATCTCAGTCCCTGGACATCACTGCAGGAGTTCCTCAGGGTACAGTCCTAGGCCCAACCATCTTCAGCTGCTTCATCAATGACCTTCCTTCAATCATAAAGGTTAGAAGTGGGGATGTTCACCGATGATTGCACAATGTTCAGCACCATTCACGACTCCTCAGATACTGAAGCAGCCCATGTCCATGACCTGGACAGTTTTCAGGCTTGGACTGATGAGTGGCAAGATACATTTGTGCCACACAAGTGCCAGGCAATGACCATCCCCAACAAGAAAGAATCCAGCTATCTCCTGTTGACATTCAATGGCATTACCATCACTGAATCCCCCATTATCAACATCCTGGGGGTCACCATTGACCATAAAATGAACTGGACCAGTGAGCTACAGGAGCAGGTCAGAGGCTGGGAATTCTGTGGTGAGTAACTAACCTCCTGTCTCCCCTGTGCCTATCTACCACCCTCAAGGCACAAATCAGGTGTGTGATGGAATAATCCCCACTTGCCAGGATGAGTGCGGCTCCAACAACACTCAGGATGCTCGACACCATCCAGGACAAAGCAGCCCACTTGATTGGCACCCCATCTACCACCTTCAATATTCACTCCCTCCACCACTGACACACACTGGCAGCAGTGTGTACCATCTACAAGATGCACTGCAGCAACTCACCAAGGCTCCTTCGACCTGTGACCTCTACCACCTAGAAAGGCAGTAGATGCATGGGAACACTACCACCTTCTCAAGGACAATTAGGGATGGGCAGTAAATGCTGGCCTAGCCAGCGAAGCCCACATCCCGTGAAATAATTTTTTAAACAGTTACTATCTTCTGAAGCTATGGAAGTTGATGCTAATTCTTAAATATTCCTTGGAAGCTTTAAGAATCTACAATTGGCCATATAGATTTCAGCAGGACAGTTGTATTGGTGTTCTTGTCACCTCGGCTACACAACTCAAACTCTGCACTTAAATGCTTCAATAAATTATCTTCCATTGCTTTTGATGACCTCAACCTGTATGACAGGATCTCTGCTCTTGCACACCTGTGAACAACTCACCATCAGGTGACCTCCAACCAAATCCATATACATGGGGATCAGCCTTCTTCTTATATCCTATTGTTTGCTGCTGCTGATGACTCACTCACAGACTCTTTTGCTGATGATTCCATTCTATGGGCTGAATTTCCTTGGGCCTGCGGAGGCAGACTAGGAGGCGGGACTGGGAGCCAAATCGGAAAGTAGCACATCTGGTCGGTTCCCCGATGCATTCCCGTCTCCAAGCAATCTCACCAGAGGCAGGGTGAGCGCAGCAGAAGCTACCCTCCCAGCACCCTCTCGGTGCTCAAAACCAAACTAGCCCACTATTGGGCCAAATGGGGAGAGATGCCATCACCACCAGGATCTTCCCGACAGCAGATGGACCCCCCGCTGCAACCAGAGCCCAGAATTGAATTGGAGGTGGCCTCAAGGCAGCAGGCTCTGGGTGCCTTTGACACTTGCTCTAAGTCATCCCAGCACAGATCTGCTGGGATGTGGTGAGCCAGCCATCCTTTGGAAGGTTTCCCCTTCACACTAATGGCCTGACAACTATGGCCATGAGGAATTTTTAACTTTTTATAATCCTGCAGAGAGCCCCTCCATTTTGAGGTGCCCTCGAAGTCTCCTGCCTGCCTCAGCAGTAGCCACCTCTCCCAGAGAGGCTGCCAGTTGGATATCGCAGCAGGCCCCTGTTTGGGGCTCCCACTTCAATGGTCCGCCAGGGGCATCCTTAATTGGACGGGGCTCCTGGAGGCAGCTTCTTAATTGCGAGCAATGTCCCACCACAGCCTTTTCTGAGTTCCCAACCCGGAATTGTACGCAGTGTTGGGGTCCCGATGACCCCGGCAAACTCCAGCACTCACAATTTCATTCCCTGCTCAGGGCTAGGCATGAATTGTTACTGCTTGATCAGCTCTGTGTCCTTCAATAAGGATAAAAAAAAATTTGTTTCTTCCAATTTTTCAGAGCATCTCTCTCGCAAGTTCAATCATTATCTGTCACCTCATCTTTGATGGTTTGACCATTTTTTTATTCGTTCATGTGATCACTGGCAAGGCCAGCATTTACTGCCCATCCCTAATCGCCCTTGAGAAGGTGGTGGTGAGCTGCCTTCTTGAACCGCTGCACTCCATGTAGGGTAGGTACACACACAGTGCTTTTAGGAAGGGAGTTCCAGGATTTTGACCCAGCGACGCTGATATAGTTCCAAAACAGAATGGTGTGTGGCTTGGAGGGGAACTTGCAGGTGGTGGTGTTCCAGGCATCTGCTGCCCTTATCCTTCTAAGTGGTAGAGATTGAGGGTTTGGAAGGTGCTGTTGAAGGAGCCTTGGTGAGTTGCTGCAGTGCATCTTGTAGATGGTACACACTGCTGCCACTGTGCGTCGGTGGTGGAGGGACTGAATGTTGAAGGCGATGGATGGGGTGCCAATCAAGCGGGCTGCTTAGTCCTGGATGGTGTCGAGCTTCTTGAGTGTTGTTGGAGCTGCACCCATCCAGGCAAGTGGAGAGTATTTCATCACACTCCTGACTTGTGCCTTGTAGATGGTGGACAGGCTTTGGGGAGTCAAGAGGTGAGTTACTCGCTGCAGAATTCCCAGCCTCTGACCTGCTGTTGTAAGCATAGTACGTGTATGGCTGGTCCAGTTCATTTCCTGGTGAATGGTAACCCCCAGGATGACGACAATGGGGGATTCAGCAGTGGCAATGCCATGCTAAAAATACCTTTAAAAACCTTAATTTTGTTTTTCATTTCCACAGAATTCTTAACTCTTTGTAAAGGTCTAGGAGGAACACAGGAACATTAAAAACACGAGTAGGTCATTCAACTTCTCGGGCCGCCCTCATTATTCAATTGGATCGTGGCTGATCTGCACCTCAACCCCATTTACCTGTCTTTGCTCCATATCCCTTGATACCCTTACCTAATAAAAACCCATTGATCGTAGTTGTGAGATCGTTCAGTAAAGGTTTAAATCCTGTCCCATATCTGGGGAGGCTCTTCTAATGCTTCTTGTGTACCCTGTGCAGGATGAACCTTGACAGAAGGTTTTCATCCCTTCAGTCAGAACGATAGTCACCTATAGCTTGAACCACTTTCTCTGTGGTAATCTCTCTTTTCTTATCCACACTACTGTGGTCAGTAGTCTGAACTCTATTTCTTTCTAAGCTTCAAATTCACCATCCTCCACTTGCTTCCTCCTCCCTATACCCATAGACTTACCACATGATTTCCTTCAATAACCATTTCTTTTCCAGGGCCACAGAGTGTGGAGCTCCTTTGCATCCTTGGTCTTTGCCAGCTTCCTACAATTTTTGCTGCACTATCGGAGGTGCCGTCTTGCAGCTGAAACATTACATTAAGGGCCCGTTTGTCTTCTTGCGTGGACGTAAAGGATCCCACAGCATTATTTCGAAGAAGAACAGCTCAATAAAAGTATCCCAGTTTATACTTGTGACACGAAGACCTCCTGCTCCCGGTAACTGATACATCGTGAACTGTTTGCTTAAGTCAAACAAAACTCTTGGCAAAACTCCCCTTTAGAAGACTGAGCAGTGCAAAGTGGTTGGAACACTTCCACCTCACTGGCCT
The DNA here is from genome assembly GCF_036365525.1 of Heterodontus francisci. NCBI lineage: Eukaryota > Metazoa > Chordata > Chondrichthyes > Heterodontiformes > Heterodontidae > Heterodontus > Heterodontus francisci. The sequence continues at coordinate 26,065,805 of NC_090381.1, forward strand.
GCTTTCCAATTGCAGCTCTGACTGAAGGGATGAAAACCTTCTCTCTTTATCTCTCTGCTGGTTGCAAAGATCCCTAAACGTTTAGCCGGTTTAGGCCATTATCGAGGTCACTCCCACTTGTTCGGTGTCCACTGAGCAAATCTGCTCAACCTATTTCTCAATATGATGAAAGGGTAGGAGTTGGATTGAGCCCATGTGAAATTAGACAATAGACTTTGGGAAGACATGGGGTTTGATCCCTGGTCCCTGTTGAATTAGATGAACTCAGCGAGAGTGACAGTAGAGATGCTACAATTGACCTCAAGCTGGGGGGAGGGGGATGGGTGAAAATCAGCCAGTTCCTCATTGCTACCCAACTGGAATGAGCATGTTTCTGAGTGTTGGGTAAGAACAGAATCGGTGTTGAGGCTGGCGGCCCACGTTGCTGAATAGCTAGTCAACACTTTTACACAGGTAAGTGTGTCACAGGAAGAGTGGAAACATGAGTGAGGTACCAAAGGAACTCAGAACATTAACCCTGGCAAAAGTCATCCTCAGGAGGGAGCAACACCTTCATGGTTACAGTATCTGTCTGTATCCTTGAGCTATTTAGGGTTGGATGTTTCCTCTATTAGAGCATACGACCCTTGCATTCCCTGCCACATTATTAGAACCGCAGCAGGGGTTGGGGGAGGGGGGGTGAGTTCTGAGTGGAGAAAGAGCCTGACTTCCCTAGCTCACAACTGACATGCCACCAATCCCCTGGAGAGGAGATGCAGCATATCCCAAAGCAGCTGCCAAACGCCTGCCTCTACCTCTTCTGGAGGGAGGGGGCATTGCGGTGAGAATTCTCCCCCTTCTCTTCTGCCCACCAACCTCCACCATCCCCCGTTGACCCCATCCCTGATCTAGAACACCCCATGTCTTTGGGGCCCTGCTTTGACATTTGAATGCTGGCTCTCGCTCTTACCGGTGTCGCAGTGCATGTCCGGCCCAGCCTAACACCCACATAACGGCAGGGACAAGGCATGCAGGCATCTTTTTACAAACACTTCCCCAGGAAAATGGGCACAAGTCCACTGTGACATACCTCATAGAAGCAGAAGGCACCTGGAGGAAGAATCCAGCCCTAACGTCAACTCTCCATTCCAGACCCTCTCCCTTGACTAATAGGATTTCTGTTCTTCTGCCCGGTTTAACAGGAGACAGCTGTTCAAATTCAAATTCTGTTACTACTGTGGCCGCTCGGTAGGGGTTCGGCTGATCACATGCACCCGATGTAAGGAGGTGTACTACTGCAGCAAGGCCTGTAAGATGACAGCTTGGAATGAGTATCACAAGGATGAGTGCTATGTATCAAAAGGTAACAGTATGTGCTTGTTAGGTAATGTCTTTGACAGCCCTGCCAGATCAGCAATGTGAGCCCAGTAATTTGAGTGCACTTAAACAGCACAACCTGAGCACCAAGGACAAAGCTGTCCTTTATAGTTCAGGCACTTTAGGAAACCTATCAGTCAGGCCATATATATCTGAGGAAGACTAAAGAGAGCATGGCTATCATTACAGAGGAATCATTGACCACTGATGAGGGTCTACCGTACTGAAAGCATGTCTGCTATTAGATAAAGGGGTGGAAAATTCCTCTCCAATCCCTCTAACTAGTCCAGGAGACTGCATTGAACATGACTTAAATTAGTCATTGCCTACCTCTTGTATGATGTGATCTCCACCCCAGATCCCAGTGCAAAGGGAATCGGCTATAATGAAAAATTAGAAAATTCAAGATTTATAGCATAAAAAAAGGTAATTAAGGGGATAAAATTAATGTTGCCTAAATGTATGAACACCTTTAATTGTATGTACCCTTTTTCAACCTCCATATTTCCACTCGGACCACATTAACTCAGTTAAACGCCCACTGTTTTAAAGCATACACAATATACAGATGTTTACACCACAAGCCCATCACTCCACACAGACAAAACATTTCCCATCTTTTAATGCAAAGCTATCAGACTTGAGCACTGCAGGCACACCAGACTTGGAGAAGTCTGATGCAGCAGGTCAATTGCAATCATCCGCTGTGTTAGATTATTGCAATGCCTTGGGACAATTGCTACTCTGCCGGCATGTATTCAAATATTAAATTCAAGACTATGCAGATCCCTGCCTCTTTAAGCTCCCAACTGCCTAAATTGTTCTTTAAGTTCTACTAATTGAATGCATGAGATGCATTGTTCAGATCAGGTAATCATTTCCATTTGACAAACAATGCTGCCTTTCATCTCCTGTCACAGTGCTCCAATGAGGTTGCAGAGTGAAGCTGCTTTCTCAATAGTGAATTGTAGGTTCTCCTGAATAAAATGAACAATTTACCTTGGTGACATTCCTGAAAGCCCGCGTTAGAATTACTTGTCTGGCCGCTGTTATGAAACATTGGCTGGAATTTTACGTTGGGCAGGAGGCCCCACACACCGACCAAAAAGGCAAGCCTGCCTCCGCTGGACCTGGGGAGCCAGGCCACGATTTTTCGCTCCCCAGGCCCTTAAGTGGTCTTGGGCGGGACTTCCACCTCCTTGAGGCAGGACGTCCTGCCGAATGGAGCTGCCGGCCAGTTCTTAGTCCCAGCAGCACCATTGGGAGCGGTAGCCACTGCTGGAACCACACCCAGCCATCGGAGGCAACAAAAATGATGGCCCCAGAGCTCAGGTATGTTTTTGGGGCCTCGCCAGGGACAATTGGCCGGGCCCTGGTGAGGTAAAGGGGGTCGGTTGGGGTGGGGGGAGGAAGTGTTGTGCACTGGGGGCAGTTGGGGCTTTGGGGGCAGCCCTCGGTGGAGCACAGGGTGTCTGAGCAGGAGCGCCCCCTGTCCCCAGCCTGCAAGAAGGCTGCTTGGTTTCACCAGGCTGGGTCCTTGGGGCCTTAGCTACCCGGCCGCCGAGGATAAAATACTCGTGGTGGTGGGAGAAGGCCCTGAAGTGGCAGTTAATTTGCCACTTAAGGGCCTTGAGAGGCCTGGGGTGTGTGGGCTGTTTCTCGCCTCTGCCGCCCCACATAAAATTGCAGCAGGGGAGGGATGGGGTCAGGAACGGCGCACCCCCCACCCTCCCCCCCGCCCCCCCACCTCCCACTCAATTTTACACCCGCCCCTGCCACCAGTCCACTCTTCGGGAGCTGTAAAATTCCAGCCTTTGACCGACTTCCCTTCATTTAAAACCTCTTCACGGAACTGTTTTGTATGACTGTATAAAATAAAGCGGCACCTGGTTTCATGCCACTGGTACTACAAATATTCATACCTACTGAAGTGTTTTCTATCCCACTGATATCAATAGCAGATTGGATAAAGGCCTAGAACCACCCTCTCAGGGGTGGGTAACAAATGCCTCCTTGCCAGTGTCACCCACATCCCGAGAACAAGTGTAAAAGAGTGCAGTTGGTTGTTAACTAACACAAAGATGTGCTTTTAACAGTAAACAAAGTAAACTCAGAACATTATATTATATATTACTTAAATAAATGGAAAGTAAGTTTGAAAAAGGTATTGGAAAGTAAAGAATAATCTACAGATCTGAGTAGAAACAAGAACTCGGGGATATTCAAAATGCAGATAGTTTGGAGAATTGGGATCCCCAGAGAAATGGGCTTTTATGGGAAAGTTAAGGTATTAGAGAGTGGGCTTCAATGGGAGAGTTAGGACACTAGAGAAGTCGGATTTGATGGGACAATTGGGGTACTGGAGGCATGAACTTTGATGGGAGAGTTAGGCTACCAGGGAAATGGGCTTTGATGGGAGATTTGGGATACCAGAGGGATAGGCTTTGATGAGACAGATGGGGTACTAAAAGCATGAGCTTTAATGAAGAGCTAGGGTAACAGACGGGTATTATTGGCATGGGGTTTGATGGATGATTTAGAATTTAGAAGGATCGGCTTCAATGAGCGAGTTAGGGTATTAGAAGATTGGGTTTCAATAAGAGAAGCTGGGCTCTGATGGGAGAGCTAGGGTACTGGAGGGATGGACTCTGATGGGAGAGCTAGGGTACTGGAGGGATGGACTCTGATGGGAGAGCAAGGGTGCTGGAGGGTTGAGCTTCGATGGGCAAATTGCCATTTCTTATCCTTAACATGCAGTATGTGCTGATGAAATCTCTCTCGGTTTCCAGGTCGTGCTCCCAAAAAGAGGAAAGATGAGCTAGAGGGATTGGAGGGAACAGTGGGAACAGAGGGAACAGAGGGAAGAGGGTTATTGGGAGAAGATGCAATGAATTGGAGCCTTTCATCGTCATCATCTGTAGAACTGGACAACTACAGCTATAATTAAAGTGATCTTCGATCTACTGCGCTTCTCTATGTTTATTTTCACACTGTTTTTTATGTGGGTGTTGGGGGGGTGGTCGGGTGGTGGGGGTTGGGGGGGATGGTGGTTCTAAGCATTTTTATGGCGAGGGGTGTCCATACAGGGAATTTGGACAAATGTCAATGTTAAGCAGTCCTAGGCCAGAATTTTCATGGACTAAAACTCTCTTTGCCATGTCACACCAAACACTTTCAGATAAGTTATGGGACAAAATAGATGGAAAATGAAGTTTTCTCTACTGTCTCATCAAGCACTCCCATAGAATGGCGTAAGGTTTCAGGCTGTTCCACTCAATGGGGACTTTCATGTAATATGTCAAAATTTCTACCATTGAGCTAAACCACTCTGAAGGACTTAAGTTACATGATAGTGGGGCTTACAGGTGCAAAGTAACATCCAGACAAGGAATCTGAACTCTGTGCTGAAGACAATAAAGCATAGTTTGACATTCCAGTGATCATTTATACTCATTGCTGCTCTTCATTTGAACTCGACTGGTGTCATTGCCAAGTTACTTGTGTGGTTTCCACTTTGGAGGGAGCGTTATCCATTTGACTAAAAGCTGACACCAGAGTCAGCTTTTTAACAAGCAGGAAAAGCTGCTAATGCTTGGGGAGGGGGGTGGGGGGGACTGCATTGCTCTGCCAGGTGATGGGTGAAGGGAGTTGCAAAATAAACTCAAAGTCAATCAAGATGATTCATTGAGTGGGGTAGTGTAGTGTGTTTGTTATTTTTGTACCATACTAAGATAACTTGTGTCGATGGAAATAAGTGAATCTTATTGTAATTGTTGCTCTGTATGTTCATCTTACTGTGAAATTAAACATCAGTTTGCATTGAGACTTGCCTCATCATTCAATCTGCTTCTGGAGAGGTTGAACAAATACATGTATGAAACACATAAACATTCGACACAAGGAAATTATATTGTTTCACCCCCGGGTTATGCTATCATACAAGTGCAGCAGTGTGAGTCAACTCTGGTAAATCACTCAGGCTGTTTAAAAGAGCAAATTATGCCAGTGAACCTGAGAAGATATCTCTGATAGACCTCAGTTAAGGGCAAATAAACTATATGTTAAGCTAATCTCTCTGTATATTCCTCCATCAAACATTCGCTAGTCAGGTACAACCAGATTAGGGAGAGAGAAAGACTAAAGTTTCCTCCACACTGTGCAATGAAGCACTACCAGATCAGGTTTCAGTATGAGTTACACATAGATTACATCATTCTCAATGCAATTACATCAAGCATTCCCAGATCAGCGCTGGTTAAATGCAGAGTAAAATTCCCTCTGTACTTCTCCATCAAATATGCCCAGGTCAAGTTAGATACAGAGTAAAGCTGTTTTTGCACTGTGCCATCCTGTTTCCCAGATCAGGTACCGCACTAGTCCTAGATAGGTCCGAGATGTAACAAGGGGACAGGCAATATTAGATTTAGTTATGAGTAATGAGCCAAATTTAATTAGTAACCTAACTGTGCGTGAACATTTATCAAATAGTGATCGCAACATGATTGAATTCAAGGTAGCGTTTGAAAGTGAAAAGCACGAACCAGCTACTAGAATTTTAGACTTGGGTAAGGCTGGCTTTACTGGGATGAGACAGAGACTGTCCATGGTAAACTGGGTAGATCTATTAATGGGTCAAATGACTGAAGAACAGTGGAGAATATTTAAAGAAACATTTAACAAAGTACAGAGCGAGTATATACCCCTGAGAAGAAAAAGCTCCACTTCACAGAAAAAACAGCCATGGACAACTAAAGAGATTAGGGATAGCATAAAACAAAAAGAAAGGGCTTACAGAAATGCAAAATGCAGCACAGATCCGGCCGAAGGGGATAGATACAAAGACCAGCAAAGGGTCACAAAGCAGCTTATAAGAGCTACTAAAAGGGATTATGAAGGGAAACTTGCAAGGGACATCAGAATCAATAAGAAGAAATGTTATAGTTACATAAAGGGAAAACGGGTGGTCAAGAGCAATGTAGGCCCACTAAAAGCTGAAACTGGAGATATTGTCATTGATAATGGGGAAATGGCAGACATATTGAACAATTACTTTGCCTCAGTATTTACAGTTGAAAAGGACGATAACGTGCTGGAAGTCCCAAAAAAATGAATAGCCAATAGGGGACAGGGACTTAATACAATTAACGTAAGTAAAACATCAGTAACAAGAAAATTAATGGAACTGAAGAGGGAGAAATCCCCAGGACCTGACAGTTTCCATCCGAGGGTGTTAAAGGAAGTAGGGGAGCACATTGTAGATGCCCTAACTAGTCTTTCAGAGTTCCCTAGATTCAGGAGTGGTCCCTCTGGATTGGAAAGTTGCACATGTCACTCCACTTTTTAAGAAGGGTAAAAGGAGAAACCGAGGAAATTACAGACCAGTTAGTCTGACATCTGTGGTGGGCAAGTTGCTGGAGTCTACAATCAAGGATAGGGTGACTGAACACCTTGAAAAATTGCAGTTAATCAGGGACAGCCAGCATGGATTCATGACAGGAAGGTCATGCCTGACAAATCTCATTGAATTTTTTGAAGAGCTGACTAAGTTAGTGGACAGGGGAGTGTCCATGGATGTTATTTATATGGACTTCCAGAAGGCATTTGATAAAGTCCCACATAAGAGACTGTTAACTAAGGTGGAAGCCCATGGAGTTGAGGGCAAATTATTGACATGGTTAGGAAGTTGGTTGAGTGATCGGCGACAGAGAGTGGGGATAATGGGTAAGTACTCCGATTGGCAGGATGTGACTAGTGGTGTACCACAGGGATCTGTGTTGGGGCCTCAATTATTCACATTATTCATTAATGACTTGGATGATGGCATAGTAAGTCATATATCCAAATTTGCTGATGATACAAAGTTAGGCAGCATTGCAGACAGTCTAGATGGTAGCATAAAATTGTAAAGAGACATTGGCAGACTAGGTGAATGGGCAAAACTGTGGCAGATGGATTTCAATGTGGGAAAGTGTGAGGTTATCCATTTTAGACCAAAAAAGGATAGAGCAGGGTACTTTCTAAATGGGAAGAGGTTAAGTACAGTGGATGTCCAAAGAGACGTGGAGATTCAGGTGCATAGATCTTTAAAATTCCACAAGCAAGTGCAGAAAATAATCAAAAAGGCTAATGGAATGCTAGCCTTTATATCTAGAGGATTGGAGTATAAAGACACAGAGGTTATGGTGCAGTTGTACAAAACCCTGGTTAGACCCCACTTGGAGTACTGTGGGCAGTTCTGGGAACCACACCTTAGGAAGGATATATTGGCCTTGGAGAGAGTGCAATGTAGGTTTACAAGAATGATACCTGGACTACACGAGGAGAGATTACACAAATTAGGCCTGTTTTTGCTAGAATTTAGAAGGTTAAGGGGTGATTTTTAAAAATTCATTCATGGGATGTGGGCGTCACTGGCTAGGCCAGCATTTATTGCCCAGCCCTAATTGCCCTTAAGAAGGTGGTGGTGAGCTGCCTTCTTGAACCGCTGCAGTCCATGTGGGGTAGGTACACAGTGCTGTTAGGAAGGGAGTTCCAGGATTTTGACCCAGCGACAGTGATGGAACGGCGATATAGTTCCAAGTCAGGATGGTATGTGACTTGAACGGGAATTTGCAGGTGGTGATGTTCCCATGCATCTGCTGCTCTTGTCCTTCGAGATGGTAGAGGTCGTGGGTTTGGAAGGTGCTGTCTAAGGAGCCTTGATGCATTGCTGCAGTGCATCTTGTAGATGGTACACGCTGCTGCCACTGTGCGTCGGTGGTGGAGGGAGTGAATGTTTGTAGATGGGGTGCCAATCAAGCGGGCTGCTTTGTCCTGGATGGTGTCGAGCTTCTTGAGTGTTGTTGGAGCTACACCCATCCAGGCAAGTGGACAGTATTCCATCACACTCCTGACTTGTGCCTTGTAGATGGCTTTAGGGAGTCAGGAGGTGAGTTACTCACCTCAGGATTCCTAGCCTCTGACCTGCTCTTGCAGCCACGGTATTAATATGACCAGTCTAGTTCAGTTTCTGGTCAATGGTAACCCCTAGGATGTTGATAGTGGGGGATTCAGCAATGGTAATGCCATTGAATATCAAGGGGAGATGGTTAGATTCTCTCTTGTTGGGGATGGTCATTGCCTGGCAATTGTGTGGCGCGAATGTTACTTGCCACATATCAGCCCAAGCCTGGATATTGTCCAGGTCTTGCTGCATTTCTACACGGACTGCTTCAGTATCTGAGGAGTCGTGAATGGTGCTGAACATTGTGCAATCATCAGTGAACATCCCCACTTCTGACCTTATGATTGAAGGAAGGTCATTGATGAAGCAGCTGAAGATGGTTGGGCCTAGGACACTACCCTGAGGAACTCCTGCAGTGATATCCTGGAGCTCAGATGATTGACCTCCAACAACCACAGCCCTCTTCTTTTGCACTGGTATGACTCCAACCAGCAGAGAGTTTTCCCCCTGATTCTCATTGACTCCAGTTTTTCTAGGGCTCCTTGATCCATACTCGGTCAAATGCTGCCCTGATGCTCAGGGACAATGGCCACACATTGAAGACATGGCTACTGACGTCAGTGAGGAACACCCACACAGCAGTGAAGGAGAGATACAACACTTATCCTGGCTCCACCCGAGCGACCATTGAGAAGACCATTGAGCTGCTGAGGATGAGATTCCGCTGCCTCGAAAAATCAGGTTGAGCCTTGCAGTATGCTCCAGCGAGGGTCTTGAGTATCATGGCGGTCTGCTGTGCTCTGCACAATCTAGCACTGCAGAGGGGGCAGGCCTTGCATGAAAAGGACATGATTGATCGCCAGTCCTCAACCAATGAGCTGGTCACGGAGGAGGCTAATGATCAGGCAGTGCTGGATCTTGAATCCCTCGCACCAGAGACCAGGTACATTGAGAGACAAGCATGAGAGGCAAGAGGCAATCTCATACTTACCCACTTCCTTCTACCATGATGGTCTCTGAAAGCAAATTCAACAAAGACTCGTCTCAATGGATTCAGTCTGTCGTCTCTTTTCTATCTCAATTCCATGCCTAACGCCCAGCTTCACTAAGCGCTCTGGCACATCTGAGACATTGACCAAATGTGGCCTGTGCCTACAATGGCAGCCCAGTGAGGCAGCAAGGGTGAAGGCAGCATCTCACAATTAAGGCAAGAAAGAAGAAGCATTTTTCAACAATGAATGTGAACTGTAATAATAACAAAACTTCATAAAACAATATCAAGGCCAAATGTAAAACACTTGTGAAACCCCAAGTGTGTCTAAGTGCTTTCCTTAATATGTTTGTGAGTGCTCCTATGAGGTGTGATCCCAGCAACAGCAGCTGTGCTGGAGGCAGGCTGCTGATCACACTACCCCTTTTCCTGGGATGTCTTCTAGGAGCATCCTCTGGCTGCCTGAGGCCTGGAGGGCCCCTGCTGCCTGAGGGTTTTCTGCACAGCTGCAGAACTTTCCTCAGGTGTTGTTGCTGCTGGAGCTGGGCTCACTGGTGGAAGGGCTGAGGAGCTGGTGTCCACACTCAGAGTGCCCTAAGGAGAGCCCCCAGCTGTGTAGGTCAGTCTCTCCTCCTCCTTTTCAAGACTCACTTGAACCTCCCTGCTCACCAGAGAAGGACAGGGAACTAGAGAAGATGCCAGGCACCTCGTCTTTGTCTCACCTTGCCACTGTTGCATTGAGCTCATGGCCAAGGTGATGGTGTGCTGTTCTGCACACAATTGCGTAATCTGGCTCCCCATGAGGGTCACCAACCTCTCGATGGAGGAAGCCATGCGCTTACATGCCTGGGACATGGATGGGTTCCTCCATCGTCTGCACATGGCTGCACATGGCCTCTGGTATCTCTGCCAGGTGTGGCCTTACCTCTCTCTGTAACTCCAGCATGCCCTGTGCTGTTGACACCAGAGGCTCATCATCAGCCTGGGGCTCAGCATGAGTCTGGCCATCCACAGTCCTCTAACTATCAGAGGCCTCGGCTGTCTCGCCCTCAGCCAGCTGCTCGGGCATGTGTGTGGTGCTATCACCAGCTTGTGATCCTGATTCTAAGGCTGAGCGTAAACCCACTGAGCAGAAAGTATCTGCACCGGTGGAAGGTGCAGGAGAGTCATTTATTTATTTTTTATTTATTTAGAGATACAGCACTGAAACAGGCCCTTCGGCCCACCGAGTCTGTGCCGACCAACAACCACCCATTTATACTAATCCTACATTAACCCCATATTCTCTACCACATCCCCACCATTCTCCTACCACCTACCTGCACTAGGGGCAATTTACAATGGCCAATTTACCTATCAACCTGCAAGTCTTTGGAGGTAGGAGGAAACCGGAGCACCCGGCGGAAACCCACGCAGACACAGGGAAAACTTGCAAACTCCACACAGGCAGTACCCAGAACTGAACCCAGGTCGCTGGAGCTATGAGGCTGCGGTGCTAACCACTGTGCCACTGTGCCGCCCATTGCGCCACTGTGCCTCCCATGTGATGGTGCATCCTCTGACTGATCCTCCTCCTCAGAAGTTGATGGTTTCCCTTCTTCTGCTGGGGCCTCCTGCGGATGACAACCTGCAAGAGAGAACACAAACATGTGTGGGTTAGGCTGTGTCGATTTTGTCATGCCAATTATGCATGATGTGGATCTCCAGAAGTGCGGTGGAAGACAATCCTCATTCTCTTGTGCAGAGACTATAGTCTCACTATCTGCTATCGAGCAGCCTCCCTAGATTGCTGCTAGCTCCAGTGCCTCCTCCTCAGCCGTGGAAAGAAGTCGGATATCAGCCATTTCTCTGCCAGTCCTTGAGGTCTCCCTGCTGTTATGGACCCGTTTGTCCTAAAAGTGGAAAGAGGGACATAGTAAGACTTCACAGGAAGAGCAACAGAACTGTTCTGCTACTGGCAGCCCCTCATCCCCCACTGACGTTTCCTACATGGCTCCTCCCCAAGTCCGCTCTCAGGGGAAGTCATTGGGCTGAGCTGTGAAAGAAGGTGACCTGTCGCCAAGATGTATCCAGGCATCTGCATCTGTGGTGACGCCTAACCCCCTTGCCATCACCATTGTGATGACTCCCCATGTCGTGCTGCCTCCCGCATATCCACATGAAAGCCCCAAAGAGGAGACAGATGTGGAGGTCTCACCTTGGCAGAACAAAGGAGGTCATTGACTCTCTTCCTGCACTGGACACAGTTGCGTAGGATGACCCCAAGGCTGCTGACCTCCTGTGCTGGTTGTCCTTGGCAATGGCATCAGCTGCCTGTGTGCAGGCACTGGCGCCATTTTTAAAGGGTTTTGAGCCCAACCGTTACATTTAAATATTGAAAGAACCAGTTAGTAAAATAAAACCTGTATTTTGCCCCTCCCACCCCCCCATTACCATAAAATTAAGTACTTGCCCTCTCCCCCACTCAAAACACTTACCCTATCCACCTGACCTTACCCCCTACCAAAGTGCATAAACTTTAACCTAAAACCCTTCCCATCATCCCCTACACCAATGATGTTACTTTGACCCCCCCCCGCACTCCCACACTGAGAAACTAGCTCCTCCCCGTTCCAGTGTTTTGCCTTGTTCCCCTGGACGGGGATCCGAAGACGTGCGAGCGGCGGCCGGCAGCACGACAATCGCACCGGGACAGAGGCGGGAGCATAAGTCTAATTAATGCACTCATTTACATTTATTTAACTATGCAAATGGCAGTCCCATCGCCGAGCCAGGAGGGCCGCCACAAGGCCTCACCACCTCCTGCAATATCGGGCCAGGCCCTTACGACATCGGGGAGTGTGGCGGCCGTCTCCCAGAGACATTTTCTGGCGCACCCCCCCCCCCCCCCCCCCACCACCCCCTGTCGTGACCCCCGACGTCGGGGAGTCTGTAAAATTCAGCATTACAAGCAGGGCTGGCAGCGCTTTAAATGGTGCCAGCACTTGTGTTGCAGCCATCTGATGCTGCAGTCATCGCCTCAGAGACTGCCCCCATCACATAATTGAACAGGCCCTGCACCTCCATTATGTAAAGTGACTGCCTGCTTCATGATCGCAGTCGGCTGGCCGCATGCATCACAGGCTATTAAGCCGCAAAACTACAGAACCTTACAGACAACAACCAAGAAAATGGATAAAGTCTCTCTTTGGCCTTCCGGAGCCAGACAAGCAAGCCTGAATTGTGCACGTGGGCCCAGCGAGGACTTCAAGACTGTAACTTCAACTAAGGACATTGAAACTCAGTATTTGAATTCCATTTATTATGGACTTTACTTCAACCTCTTAACTCTACTTTTCCCCTTTGTATCTGTGTGTGTGTGCCTCTCATATGAATGCAAGCCTGGATACGTCATGTATTTTAGTAATTTTAACTATTTAGTGAGATAAGGTTAATAAACTTACATCTTTCTTGTTTAAACTCAAGAAAACCTGTCTGATTGGTTCATTTGCAATTGTAATTAGAGTAACAGGAGCATGGCTCACTGGGTTGGTAAGTTAAATCACTGTGTTTAAAAGAAAAACCCTGTTGCAGTCAAAGAAGGGGCGAAAGGGGAGCCTGAGAGCCCTTTCTCACCTGGTCATAACACTATGGATATTAACGACTTAAATTAAGGAATACAGAGTTGTATAGCCAAGTTTGCAGTTGACACTAAAGAGGCACAGTAAATTATGTGGATGGGAGGAGGAAATTACAAAGTGACATTAGAAGATTAAGTTAGTGAGCAAAACAATGGCAGATGGAATTCAATGTGGGAAATTTGAGGTCATCCACTTTGGATATGAGAAAGATAAATTGGAATGTTATCTAAATGCTGGGAGATTAGTAGCTGCAGAGGAGCAAAGGGATTTGGATACCTGATGCACAAATGGCTAATAGCTAGTGCACAGGTACAAAAAGCAATCAAAGAGACAAATGGAATGTTGGCCCTTGTCTCAAAAGAATTGGAATTGAAAAGTGGGGATATGATGCTTCATTCGTATAGAGCCTCGATCAGGACTCATCTGGAGCACTGTGCTTGGTTTTGGGCATCAAACCTCAGGAAAAGTATATTGGAGAGAGTGCAGAGTAGATTCACCAGAATTATACCAGGGCTTAGAGAGTTACACTATAAGGACAGATTTGCATAAACCTGGCTTGGTATTCTCTTGAGTTTAGCAGATGGAGGGGTGATCTAATTGAGGTGTTTAAAATGATGAATGGATTGGACTGGGTAGATACAGAGAAACTATTTCCTCTCATGGGAGAGTCCAGAACAAGGGGCATCATCTTAACATTAGAGCTAGGTTATTCAGGAATGAAATTAAGAAGCACTATTTCCACAGAAAGACTTTTGGAAATCTGGAACTCTACCAAAGGTCTGTGGATGCTGGGTCAATTGAAATTCTCAATAATGAGATAGATACATTTTTAATAGTTAAGAACAAAAGAAAATAAGAGGTAGGAGCAGGAGTAGGCATTGGATAAGATCAAGACTGATCTTCTACCTCAACTCCACCTTCCCGCACTATTCCCAATATCCCTTAATTCCCTTAATATCCCAAAAATCTATCAACCTCTGTCTTGAATATACACAAAAACTGAGCATTCACAGCTCTCTGGGGTAGACATTTCCAAAGATTTACAACCTTTTGAGTGAAGAAATGTTTCCTCTTCACAGTCCTAAATGGCCGACCCCTTAATCTGAGACTGTGACCCCATGTTCCAGAAACATTTTCACAGCATCTACCCCGTAATGCCCCTTCAGAATTTGATATGTTTAAATTAGATCATTTCCCATTCTTCTAAACTCCAGGGAATATAGGCCTAGTCTATTCAATCACTCCTTCTGGTACAATCACATCATCCCAGAAACCAGCCCAGTGAACCTAAGGGTGTCATGGGATGTGGAACTCAGCTGAGTAAATGAAGTCATGATCTAAATGAATGATGGAACAGAATTGAGGGGCTGAACAGTTGACTCCTGTTCCTTTGTTTCTATATATTGATTGCCTGTGATCCTAGGGATAGATGGTGCACACTTAGGCGTACCATCTTTGAGTCTCCATGCATCATGACGCCAGCTGTCAGCAAACAAAAACAGAAGAGAGCTGTGTCAAAGTGGAATAACATTGGGGTCTACTTTAACCCAACCCATCCAGTAGAAAACCGGACAGGCGGGCTGTTAAAAATGAACGGGTCACTTACCTGCTCAGACCCCAAATTTTTTTTGTGCCACTTTGGATTTTGACCAACATGTGGATGAGGTGCCTGCATAAACTCATGAATGTATACAGATAGAAGGCCCATTACGTCATTAGGATCCCAGTGCCATTTTAACAGGGGCCTGTGGGGGGAAGCCATCACGGCTTTATCACCAGGCTGAACCAGGTCTGCTGAATGAAAAGGTCCTTCAATGTAAGTGTGGAAATTCCTTTTGTAGAATCCTCTCAGCATTAATCAAGGGACTTCTCTCCCCATGTCCTGATAATATTTACCCCTCAGCCTACATAGCTACAACAGATGATCTGGTCACTACCACATTGCTGTCAGTGGGATCTTACTGTGCAATAAGTGAGGACCATGGTTTCTGTATTACAACAGTGACTAGACTTCAAAAGTACTTAATTGGCTTTAAAGCACTTTAGGATGTCCTGAGGTTGTGAAAGACGCTATAAAAAATCCTTACCCTTTTATTATGTTCTAGGTTGTGACTGGTACTTAATATGGAGAAGTGTTATTGCCCAAAGCGATATTTCGTGCAGTGCTTTTTAAGAATGTTTTATTGAGGTGTGCATTGGTTTGTGCCCTGGAGGATTGTAAATTTCCTTGTAATTAACAATGATAATGCTGTAATGGACAATGCTGTTCACAGGAGTTATTAATGACCTCGGCAGAGGTATTGTAATTAATCATTTAAGTTTGAAGATGACATGCATATAAGGACAGCAGAGCATTTCAATGAGATGGATATCACTGAAGGGGACCTACAGTCACTTAGCAACTGGGCAGAGATGAATAGCAAACATATTTAATAGAGAATTTGGACTGTGAACAGCAAATTGGAGGATATGAATATAAAATTAACCGACTTCAAGCAAGACTAGAGATCCTTTCACCACACTTCAGTAGACTAGATTTCCAGCTAAAGAAATGAGCACAAGACAGAACAAAAGGAAGAAAGAACACATTTGCATTTATATACCGTCTTTCATGAGCTAATGACGTCCGAAAGTGATTTACAACCAATTAAGTACTTTTGAAGTGTGTCATGAATGTGTTTCCACTGTTAATACTTTTGAAGACATGCATGTAAAAGGCTGTGGAGAATATTTGAGGAGATGTTTTTTTTAAAAGGGTCACTGGAAGGACACTTGGGACTTTGTTTAAAAACAAACACGTCCTGGAAGTCACATGTCTTAAGCTAAGTAAACAGCAGGAGCCTTGCTGACTATTGAAGTTGTTTACAGAGAAGTGACATGTCTAGATTTATGGTGGTCAGGAGTTGGTTTTGTTTTTGAACTGTTTGAATGTCTGTTGGGGTGTATGCCTGCTAAGGAGAGAAAGGTTACCAGCTCATTCTGTTCCACCTCATTGAGAAACCCTGAGAATCTAGTGTGAGAACTGGAGAAACTGATGCAGCATTTCTCCTGAGAAGCTTCTGCAAGACTACCTCTCGACATCTCCTGAATGAACTGCCTGAAAAGATCCCAGTGACAACCGTATGTGTCTAGTGACACCTGTCTATGTTACCAGGACCCCAGACCAACTGGAACATTCCATATCTTATCCTTTTTCTTCAAGAATTAACAAGTACTTGGCCAAGGTATTTTTTTTTTGTTTTCTTTGTAAAGTTGATCTCTGCAGAGAAAGCTTCTTTATTTTTCCTTTACCCGGTGTGTGTGTGGTTTTTTTGTGTGTGTGTGTGTTGGGTTATTTAGAAGGGAATATATATTTACTTTCATATTTCAACCTGTGTGTTAACAAGCTTTGCATCTTTATTGAATGAGTCTTTCTTTATAATAAATTAATAATTTTGTTGTTTATTAAAGAAACCTGGTTGGTGGATTTTATTCTTAAACTAAAATAGATAAAGTATATAATTGGCCGTATCAGTAACTGGGTAAAACATTTCAATATATGTTGTGACTACTAGAGAAATGGAACTAGGGAAAGACAGTGCACTCCTCCATCCTCGGTCGTACAAGCGTAGACACTGTTAAAAATCAAGGAAAAAGACAACAAGCTCCCGCCAACAGCAATAAAACTGGATGGGAACACTCAGCATCGACCCAGCATCAACTGAGAGGCCGGAAACAAAAACAGCAAACTCAGCCCTTTCAACCTTGCAAAGTCCTCCTTGCTATTATCTGCGGACTTATGCCAACATTGGGAGAGCTTTCACACAGACTAGTCAAGCAACAGCCTGATATAATAAAAGCAAAATACTGCAAATGCTGTATATCTGAACTAAAAACAGAAAGTTCTGGAAATACTCAGCAGGTCAGGCAGCATCCGTGGAGAGAGAAGCAGAGTTAATGTTTCATCAGCGCTGCTGATACAGTCATACTCGCGAAAACATATCTTACATCCAATATCCTACCACCATCACCAATCCTGGGTATGTCTTGTCCCACCGGCAGGACAGACTCACCAGAGGTGGCAGCTGAGTGGTATACAGTCAAGAGGGAGTTGCCCTGGGTGTCCTCAACATTGACTCCGGAGCTCATGATGTTTTATGGCATCAGATCAAACATGGGCAAGGAAACCTCCTGCTGATTACCACCTACTGTTCCCCCCTTCCACCATCCCGCCCATCAGCTGATGAATCAGTACTCCTCCATGTTGAACACCACTTGAAAGAAGCACTGAGGTTAGCAAGGGCACAGAATGTACACTGTCTGGGGGACTTCAATGGCCAAAACCAAGAGTGGCTTTGTAACACCACTACTGACCAAGCTGGCCGAATCCTGAGGGACATATTTGCCAGACTGGGCTTGCGGCAGGTGGTGAGGGAACCAAGAAGAGGGAAAAACCTACTAGACCTTATCCTTACTAATCTATCTGTTGAAGATACATCTGTCCATGACAGTATTGGTAGGAGCGATCACCACATAACCCTTGTGAAAATGAAGTTCCGTCTTCACACAGAGGATACCCTCCATTGAGTTGTGTGGCACTACCAGCAGCAGAAATGTATTCAACCATAATCCGTAACCTCAAGGCCCGGTATATCCCTCAATCTAACATTACCATCAAACCCGGGCACCATCCCTGGTTCAATGAAGAGTGCAGGAGGGCATGCCAGGAGCAGCAGCAGGCATACCTCAAAATGAGGTGTCAGCCTGGTGAAGCTACAACACCGGACTACACGTATGCTGAACAGCAGAAGCAGTGTACAATAGACTTGGCTAAGCAATTCCACAACCAATGGATCAGATCTAAGCTCTGCAGTCCTGCCACATCCAGTCATGAATGGTGGTGAACAATTAAACAGACTAATGGGAGGAGGTGGCTCCATAAACATCCATATCCTCAATGATGGCAGAACCCAGCACATCAGTGCAAAAGACAAGGTTGAAACATTTGCAACCATCTTCAGCCAGAAGTGCCGAGTGGATGATCCATCTCAGCCTCCTCTTGAGGTCTCCAGCATCACAGATGCCAGTCTTCAGTCAATTTGATTCATTCCACGTGATATCAAAAATGGCAGAGCCCACTGGATACAGCAAAGGCTACGGGCCCCAACAATATCCCAGCTGTAGTGCTGAAGATTTATGCTCCAGAACTAGCCATGCCCCCAGCCATGTTATTCCAGTACAACTCCAACATTGGCATC
Organism: Heterodontus francisci; assembly: GCF_036365525.1. Classification (NCBI taxonomy): domain Eukaryota; kingdom Metazoa; phylum Chordata; class Chondrichthyes; order Heterodontiformes; family Heterodontidae; genus Heterodontus; species Heterodontus francisci. The sequence continues at coordinate 26,083,952 of NC_090381.1, forward strand.
TACCTGACAGTGTGGAAAATTGGCCAGGTATATCCTATCCACAAAAAGCATGACAAATCCAATCCAGCCAACTACCTCCCTGTCAGCCTACTCTCAATCATTGGCAAAGTGATGGAAGGTGCCATTTACAGTGCTATCAAGCAGCACATTCAGCAATAACCTGCTCACTGATATTCAATTTGGTTTCTGCCAGGGCCACTCAGCTCCAGACCTTGTTACAGCCTTGGTCTGAACATGGACAAAAGAGCTGATTTCAGAGGTGAGGTGAGAGTAACTGCACTTGACATCTAGGCAGCATTTGACTGAGTGTGGTATCAAGGAGCCCTAGTAAAACTAAAGTCAGTGGGAATCATTGGAAAGTTCTCCACTATACATAGAACAAAGGAAGATGGTTGTGGTTTTTGGAAGTCAATCATCTCAGCCCAGGACATTGCTGCAGGAGCTCCTCAGGGTAGTGTCCTAGGCCCAACTATCTTGAGTTGTTTCATCAATGACCTTCCCCCATCATAAGGTCAGAAGTTTTGGCATTTGCTAATGATTGTACACTGTTCAGTACCTTCGCAACTCCTCAGATAAAGAAGCAATCTGTGCCCGCATGCAGCAAGACCTGGACAACAGTCAGGCTTGGACGGATAAATGACAAGTAACATTCATGCCACACAATGACAATCTCCAACAAGAGAGAATCTAACCACTTTCTCTTGACATTCAATGATATTACCATCATCAAATCCCCCGCTAAATCCTGGAGGTCACCATTGACCAGAAACATTAGTGGACCAGTCATATAAATACTGTGCTTACAAAAGCAGATCAAAAACTCAGCATGCTGTGGCAAGTGATTTACCTCCTCATTCCCCAAAGCCTTTTCACCATCTAGAAGAAACAAGTCAGAAGTGTGATGGTATACTCTCAACTTGCCTGGATGAGTACAGCCCTAACAATATTCAAGCAGCTTGATGCCAACCTCTTATTAAAACATATAAGTTTCTGAAGGGTCTTGACAGGGTAGATTCTAAGAGAATGTTTCCCTTCATAGGGGAATCTAGAACTAAGGGGCACAGTTTCAAACTAAGGGGTCTCCAGTTTAAGACAGAGATGAGGAGGAATTTTTTCTCTCTGAAGGTCATTAATCTTTGGAATTCTTTTCCCCAGAGAGCAGTGGAGACTGGGTCATTGAATAAATTCAAGGCTGAGTTAGACAGATTCTTGATCTACAAAGGAGTCAAGGGTTATGGGGGGTGGGGGGGTGCAGGAAAGTGGAGTGAAGGTCATAATCGGATCAGCCATGATCTTATTAAATGGCGGAGCAGGCTCAAGGGACTGAATGATCTACTCCTGCTCCTATTTCTTACGTTCTTATGTTAACCAAGACAAGGCAATCCACTTGACTGGCACGCCATCCACCTCCTTAAACATTCACTCCCTCCACTACTGACATACAGTGGTTGCAATGTGTACCATTTGCAAGATGCACTGCAAAGACTCGCCAAAGCTTCTTCAACGGCACCTTCCAAACCCACGACCTCTACCACCTAGAAGAACAAAGGCAGCAGATGAATTGGAACACCACCACCTGCATGTACCCCTAGAGTTGGTGATGTCCTGCAGGGTTAACAACCCTCGAATAGAGTACTGGAGAATGATAAAATAAAAGAGAGATCAGAGCTATGGAAACAAGGTGAGAGTAGTCAGGCAGAGGGAGAGCAGCTATGAAAAATAACGAACAATGAAGCTACAAGAATGACCATGCTTAATGGAGGCCCCGTCAAATGGAGCACTCCAAATTTCTGCAGGCATATATCTTATTGTCTGATCATTAAGCAGGTTACTTTGTAGAACCAAGTCTGTGCTGAGGTACTTTAGTAAAATAGTTCCAATAATATCAATTAAACAATAGTCGGCACAGAGATATTAGTTAAGATTAATTTTTTTTAAAACTACTATTTACATTGTTTCCCACATGAAAAACAGTTTCACTTGGGAAGGAAAACAATTCAAGTGAAATGATTTTTTGGCATTTTGCTTAATTAGCTTTCGGGGAGGGAATGGTTGCCAGGCAACCTTCTTTCAGCAGATTAAAAAGGTTGGGTAGAGTCCAGCTTCGAGTAGATTACTGACTGTTGTCACATTGATTTTGATGAAGGTGTTGCTAATAGTCTCACATTGTCTCCATGTCTTATTGTCCTTTAGGTGTGTATGCATGTAGGTAGTTAGTGAGGCTAGTGCATGTGTGTCTGGCATTGAAGAAGAGGGTGGGGAGTGGAGAGTAGAATCCAGCCTGCAGTTAAGTAGTTGGAAGCAAGGTCAAGTTGATGAGCTTGGTTTCAAAACTGCTTTCACAGTACACCACAACTACTGACATTTAGATGAACTTTCTTTAACATAGAAAGACAGCCTTCTCAAGGGCAATTAGGGATGCGCAATAAATGTTGGCCTGGCCAGCAATGCTAACATCCCATGAACGAATAAAGAGAAAAAATAAGCCTCGACTTAGTGGTAGCACTCTCCCTCTTCAAAGCTTGAGGGTTCAAGCCCCGCACCAGAGAGTTGTGTAAATAGTCGAGGCTGATGGTACAGTACTGAGGGAGTGCTGCACTGGCAGATATGCCTTCTTTTGAATGAAACATTCAGAGGCTGTGACGAGCCAGCCAAGAGACATGTTTTCAGTGCAGGAGCAAACAGTCTCTCTCTCAAACTGTCTGTACAATTCAAAACTATTCAGGTTGCCCAGCAGGTTAGAAATGTGACTAGCTGTTTTGACCCCATCTGTTTGTGGATTTGGCCATCTTAGCAGTCTTCCTGGAATGTGAGCTTCCTCACCTTCAATGTCTGGTGATCAGAGTCCATTGTGGGTTGAACGTGTCAGGGAATGGTGCTTTGTCTCTCCAAGCACTGTCTGCTAGTGTGTAAATGTTTTTCCAGCCACAGCTGATCTGTTCATCAAGTCATTTCCTCGTTCCAGCAACAGTTTAAAATCAATGTTCATATGAAAAAATTAATATGCCTTATTCTTTGCAGGTGGGGATCTGCATGACAATATATCCAATTCCTTTCTGAAAGTTATTATTGAATCTGCTTGAATCCACCCTTTCAAGTAGTGCATTCCAAATCATAACAATACGTGCCAACCAGGGAAATTTGATTCAAGACGCCAACCTATAGAAACCTTTTCTACTTATTTGTCTTCATGGACCCCTACCTCCCATCTGTTGTGATTGACAGCGTTATGTACCATGGGCAGAAAGTCTCACAAAATTTGGAATTATGCCTACAATGCTTAGCAGCGTTATAAACACCAGGAGTGTCAGTAGACAGGAGCTCAGGGACTGGCACCAATGGGACAAGATACAATGAAGAGCAACACTTCTGGTAGAGGGATGAAAGGATAAATTAGAAGCATCACCTGGAGTAGGGGATTAGAGAGAGCAGGAACCAGAGCTACACATGGGGAGGAAAGCAGGAGAACAGCAGTGTTGGGCAGGCTGTTCAATGGTAGAAGGGCATTACAGCTGAGCCTGTCTTTGTCTTCATTCGATAGACATAAAAAAGCACTTTCTAGTCATCAGAGTGGTCAGCAGCAAGCATCCTGGATGCTTTTTCCCTCCCTTACCTTTTCTCAATATTCTAAAAATACACATTTTATCAGAGCTGAGTTGATCACACTCATGTTAGTAATCTCAATTTGCCACGCACAGAAATAAAAATGGCTGCCTCAGTCAAGGTGGAACTTATTGGTCAGTGTAGTGACTAGTGGAGAGGCTCATGGGTATTGCTATCCATTCTGCCCGTCACATTAATGTAATAGTAATGAGCTCGGAGACCCAATAGGATTTCAATGAAGATGTTAGATCACGGTCCTTTTGGATGATCAAAGCAAAATGAGTCTCATTCTTGACCTTGTATGAGCTATGCAGGAGTCAAAAGTCATTGTGATTGTGTGCAACAAACTTAGGTTAGCATTGGGTTGTGGTAATTAGCCAAACAGCGGTCCTCTTTTCAATTCTGCATTCTCCTTACAGCTACAGATATAGGCAAAAAATGAATATGGTTAACTGCCATACTTCATTTTTTTTAAAGTCAGAATTTACAGAGTTTGCAACACAGAAACAAGCCATTTGGCCCAACCAATCTATGCTGTGTGTAAGCCTCCTCCCACCTTACTTCATCTCATCCTATCAACATACCTTTCTATTCCTTTCTCCCTCATGTACTTACTCTTAAATGCATTCATGTTCGTCATCTCAAACACTCCATTTAGGAGCAAGTTGGTGTAAATTATTTAATTTTTGAATCAAAAAATGGATTCTGTGGGACATCACTTGCCGAGACCTGAAAAGACGTTAACTGGCTCTTAATCCTGGTCAAGTCTTTTTGATTAGGAATCAGCAGAGTTTGTGTACTCTGAAACATTAAACACAGCAACTGTGGAGCTATTTTAATGAACACAGCCGGTTTCACAGCGAGTGATCATTCAGTGCTGAAATATCACATCTTGCCAGAACATGAACAGTGTAATGCTCCATCCACTGGGAGGAGACCGGTGTGTCAACTGTCAAAGAACCTTAAGGGATTCAGCGAGTGGTGGCATTACTTCTTGTCATTCAAATTTGAAAAAAGGGATCTGAACACAATAATTTAAAACAGGGCTGTAAAACTCAAAGAACTGCGAGCATCTCTGATGTTGAAGCTTAACTGATCATAATTCAGAGACAACACTTGCAGCTATCCTTGAGGAACTTAGAAAGCAAATGCTCCTTATGAGAAAGAGGAGGCCATTCAGCACATCGAGCACACCCCACTATTTTGTTAGTCATGGAAGCTCTCACTTTAGTTTCCTTGTTAATCTCTGTATCATAGAGTCACAGAATCATTACAGCACAGAAAGAGGCCATTCAGCCCATTGAGTCCATGCTGGCTCTCTGTGGAGCAATCCAGTCAGTCGTATTGCCCCCACTCAATCCCTGTAGCCCTGAGAGTTTATTTCCCTCAAGTGCCCATCCTATTTCCTTTTGAAATCATTCATTGTCTCCGCTTCCAGCACCCTCGTAGGCAGCGAGTTCCAGGTCATTGCCACTCGCTGCATAAAAAAGTTCTTCCTTATGTTCCCCCTGCATCTCTTGCCCAAAATTGTAAATCTGTGCTCCCTATTCCTTGTAGCATCAGCTAATGGGAATAGCATTTCTTTGTCTACCTGATCTACACCTAATCATAATCTTTAATACCTCTATCAAATCTCCCTTCAATCTCCTTTGCTCCAAGGAGAACAACCCCAGCTTGGGCGGCACAGTGGTGCAGTGGTTAGCACTGCAGCCTCACAACTCCAGGGACCGGGGTTCAATTCCGGGTACTACCTGTGTGGAGTTTGCAAGTTCTCCCTGTGTCTGCGTGGGTTTCCTCCGGGTGCTCCGGTTTCCTCCCACATGCCAAAGACTTGCAGGTTGATAGGTAAATTGGCCATTAGCAATTGCCCCGAGTATAGGTAGGTGGTAGGGAAAAATATAGGGACAGGTGGGGATGCGGTAGGAATATGAAATTAGTGTAGGATTAGTATAAATGGGTGGTTGATGGTCGGCACAGACTTGGTGGGCCGAAGGGCCTGTTTCAGTGCTGTATCTCTAAACTAAACTAAACTTCTCCAACCTAACCTTGCTTCAAGTATTTCTCAACACCTCCATTGACTTTGCACCAATGGTCTTTTGGGCTCGTGTGTGTGTATTCTCTTCTAACCTCCCTAGTTCGAGTTCTAAAGCTGCCGTTCCATTTGGCTCCATGCCAGCAGTATTGAAGAGTGGATTGAACACCTTCTCCCCAGAGTTTCTGCGGCTCTCCTACCAAAGTTACGACAGAATGAGTGGGAGGACTCATCTCGAGCGCTGTGGAACCTTGCAATGTGATAAGGAGCTTATTGGATACAGGTACCACTTATTATTGGCAGGGGCCCCTTAGCACTTTTATCAGGCAGTTTGTGAAATGTGACCCAACTACAGCAGAGACAAGGCTTTCTCCACCAGACCCCTCGTCGAGAGCTCTCTTGATGGTTCTGAGAACAACGTCATTCTGTGTTGGGTGTGTACACTCCTCTGCCTTCTTCAGTAGCCTGGCTCATTGAAGTCCTCATCTGATTCCTCTGCAACAGAACACGTGTACGCCCTCACCCTCCGGCAGGCTGGCATCTACGCTATGCTTGCCTCCTGACCTGGCTGCAGCCCACTTGTGCCCACTATCTCACCACGTGCTGATCTCGCCTCTATGCTGTCCTCTAAATTACCTGGACTGTTAGTACCTGAGCTAGTGACTTTGGCTGTGAAATCGAGTGACGATGTGTCTTCTTGCTTTTCCTCCACTGCCTGGGCAGGTTTGCAGGTCTTAGGTATCTGAAAGGAAAAAGAGACAAGCTAGGGTTGCAGTGAAGGGAGAGGGAAAAGTAAGAAGTGTGCACTTACATTATCTACAGCTTCTCAGTCAGATGTGATTGTGGGATGCGGGAGAACTAGGATTAGTTATGAGGGTACCCTGGCAGATGGTGAAATTTGAATTCAATTAGTAAATCTGGAATTAAAAAGCTAGTCTAGTGTGGCCATAAAACCCATCTGGTTCACTAATGTCCTTTAGGGAAGGAAATTTGCCGTACTTACCTGGTCTGGCCTACATGTGACTCCAGACACCACAGTAATGTGGTTGACTCTTAAAATGTCCTCTGAAATGGCCACTCAGGGCAGTTAGGGATGGGCAATAAATGCTGGCTGAGCCAGCGATGCCCACATCCCATGAATGAATAAAAAAAAACCCTCATCTTCAATGGCTTTAGGTCTGCTGCTGGCCATGGTCTCAGCAATGTCCCTTTTCATAATGGCCAGCACTGTCTCCTCCATGGGGGGGTTAGAACATGCAGTTGCACCTCTCCCGCTCTGGTTATCACCTGTTGCCTCCAATTGTGTGTCACCTTCTCCTGCAAGAGAGAGGGAAGTTTGTCAGTGAATGTGGTGCAATCTGTTTGGATGAAGTGACTGTCATGGTTGAAAAGCTGACAGTATGAGGCTTGCAAACTGTAAAGTTGAGGTGAAACAGATGAATTTTGGGTTTGAGTCCTGATTGATAGAGATTGCTAATAGGTGAATGATGGGGGTGTTGTGAATTGAGCAGTGGATAAGGCCAGTGGTGCAGTTGGTGGGATATGGCATTTGAAGATGCAATCACTGATCTTAATCACTTGTCTGAGATCTTTAAACTTTTGCTGGCACTGCATTCAGGTTTCGGGGGCTGTCCTTCTGGCATTGACCTCTGTGACTATCTCTTCCCACTGCCTTCTCCTCTCTGGTCTAGAGGACCTCTTAGCCCCCTGACAATATAAGGCATCTCTCCTGCTTTCCACTTCCTCCATCAAGTGCCCCCTCTCTCTCATGGTCAACCATTCTTGACTCGATCCCAGGTCAGATTTTTTTTATTTATTTGTTAATGAAATGTGGGCATTACTGGCTAGGCCAGAATTTGCTGCCCATCCTTAATTGCCCTTGAACTGAGTGGCTTGCTAGGCCATTTCAGAGGGCATTTAAGAGCCAACCCCATTGCTGTGGGTCTAGAGTCACATGTGGGCCAGACCAGATAAGGGCAGCAGATTTCCTTCCCCCGAAGAGCAGATAGGTTTTTACAACAATTGACAATGGTTTCATGGTCACCATTAGACTAGATTTTAATTCCAAATTCAGTAATTGAGTTCAAATTTCACCATCTGTCATGATGGGATTTGAACCCATGTCCCCAGCAGATTAGCCTGGCAGGTCTGGATTACTAGTCCAGTAACAGTACCACTACACCACAGCCTCCCCCTTTATTTGCAGAACAACTCCCGGCACCTGCTCTGGCCAAAATGCACCTCCCCTTTCAGAGGTGCAGGCTAATTTTACATGGCAACTTAGTAATAATATTCGCCCACCTGCTGGTGTGGGGAGCACTGGCTGCACTCAGCAATCGTTATAATGAACAGGCAGCACAAAGATGGCATGCTGCCTGCATTCCACTCAACAGGCACAGGTTAATTGTGCATTCTAATCCCCTGTCTGTTTTTGGGAGCTAGCCAATTTAACCCCCAACGTGTCCTAAGCTTAGGTCATGAGTGCAATTCCAAAGTCTGCATCCTGCTGGATGGAGATGTGTTGAGCAGAGACACTCTCTGTTTTCATTGATGTCTTACCCCAGGAGGTGCAGACTGCTAAGTCTGGTGCTGCTACATCCTCCTCTCCTGAAGGGCCTGGGGTACAGCTAATGGGTACTGAAGGCAGTCTGTTTCCTCACCCAAGTGGCCATTTTATCATGTTTGGCTGTGAGCTTGATCCTCTCCTCACCTGATGTCCACGCACATCCATGCACTTTTCAGTAGGAATCAATGCTTGGCACTCAGAAGTGGAAAATCTGCCTGATTTCCTCTCCCTTCCCCAGCCCGGGCTGCAGCGGCCTTACCTCTGTACCCCATTGCAGCTCTGACTGAAATCAGCTAGCACAGTGCAGACTACCTATTGAGGCTGGATCCTGTCATTTTTGGCCCATAGGAACAGGAATAGGTCATTCAGCCTCTCAAGCCTGCCTGCTATTCAGATGGACCATGACAGATCTGTATCTTAAAATACTCTTTCCCTTCCACTTCAAAGAAATTAACATATACTCCTTCCCACTTCACAATTTTACACCAGCTCTTCAATATCTGTTCTGTATTCAGAATAAAACTAACATGAGATCTACTGGGAACAGCCATGTTGGAAACCTTTATTTATACCTCCCAACAGAGGGGGCAGCAGAGAGGCAGTAAACAAAAGATATTACAATACAATAAGCCAGTTTAATACAGTATACTACACTCCCTCCTCACTGAAAAGAATACATCAAATGTAAAACGGTACTTGTACATAATTTCCCAGAATACAATAACAATACACTGAAATTTAACAGGTTGGGTTGTATGCTTGTTACTGTAATCACAAATAAAATATATAAAACCAACACTTACAGAATAATTTACATGTAAAAAACAATTGTTTTCCTGAACACCAGTATGTCTTTAACAAAAATAACATCATTTCAAAAAAGTAATGAAAGAAACAAATTATTTCTTCTTCCTTCCGACATACCTTCAATTAACCTATCTGGCTTCTTCCTCTTTCTGTCTGGGTATCTTCTTCAATTTCCATTAGCTTGATTCTACTCTCCCAACATCTGAGACAGTGTCAACCCTGAACTTTGACTTTGCCTATCAACTTCACTTAATGGTTTTGACTGTGAAATTGATTGATTAGTCTTCATCAAAGACCCTGACTCACTTTGCTCTACTGGTGGATTCTGTGATACTGGGAAACTTTCAGTTTCTTTGTGACTTTCACTTATTTCTGACTTTCACTTGAGACTGTAGGAACTTGGACTATAGGAGGTTTCTCATGCTCCCCCTTTGTCAAATATCCTCTTTCAAGCAAATCATCAACTTGACACTGATGGAGTCTCTCTCCAACCTTCATTAGATATGTAAATGCACCTAGTCTTTTCACAACAACTCCAAACACATACTTCTCCTTATCACCTCTGTATTTTTTTAGCCATGCCCTTCTGACTTGCAATGAACTCTCTATGTTTCATGCCTCGAGTATCATGACTCATCTGCACTTTGTCTTGCTTTTCTCTTACTTTACTATTGATGTCTGGCTTAAGTAAACTAAACCTTGTCCTACGAGTGTGTTTAAACTTTAACTTGTAAGGTGAGCAACCTGTTGTAGACTGTGGGGTTATTCTGTAAGAAAACAGAAAATTGTCTAGCCTGTGTCAAAGAGAAACATGGAAATTACTACCTAGCTTGTCACCTAGCAAATAGTTCTGCAAAGATCTCTTTGCAATTTGTACACTTCTTTCTGCAGCACCATTCGAAACTGGGTGATATGGTGGTATTAAAGTGTGTTTGACTCCATTCTTACTCGGAAATATTTCAAACTCTTCTGACATAAACTGTGGACCATTACCTGACACCAACACTCTGGCAATTCATAAATTGCAAACGAGCTTCACAAAACCTCAATAGTTCTGACACTTGTGGTATTGGGCATAAATTCAACATTTATCTACTTGCTATAGTTATCGACCAAAACAAAATACTCTTGCCCTTCCACTTCAAAGATATCAATATATACTCCTTCCCACGGTTTCCTTATGTTTCTTCTTCTTCTTTGGCCTCCTTGTCTCGAGAGACAATGGGTAAGCACCTGGAGGTGGTCAGTGGTTTGTGGAGCAGCACCTGGAATGGCTGCAAAGGCCAATACTAGAGTGGCAGACTCTCCCACAGGTGCTACAGATAAAATTGGTTGTCAGGGCTGTTACACAGAAGGTTCTCCCCTTGTGCTTCTGTCTTTTTTCCTGCCAACTGCTAAGACTCGCCACACTTTAGCCCTGCCTTTATGGCTGCCCACCAGTTCTGGCGATCACTGGCAACTGACTCCCACGACTTGTGATCAATGTCACAGGACTTCATGTCACGTTTGCAGATGTCTTTAAAGCGGAGACATGGACGGCCGGTGGGTCTAATACGAGTGACAAGCTCACTGTACAATGCGTACTTGGGGATCCTGCCACCTTCCATGCGGCTCATATGGCCAAGCCATCTCAAGCGCCGCTGACTCAGTAGTGTGTATATGCTGGGGATGTTGGCCGCATCGAGGACTTCTGTGTTGGAGATACAGGCCTGCCACCTGATGCCAAGGATTCTCCGGAGGCAGTGAAGATGGAATGAATTGAGACATCGCTCTTGGCTGACATACGCTGTCCAGGCCTCGCTGCCGTAGAGCAAGGTACTGAGGGCATAGGCTTGACATACTCGGACTTTTGTGTTCCGTGTCAGTGTGCCATTTTCCCACACTCTTTTGGCCAGTCTGGACATAGCAGTGCAAGCCTTTCCCATGCGCTTGTTGATTTCTGCATTGAGATACAGGTTACAAGTGATAGTTGAGCCTTGGTAGGTGAACTCTTGAATCACTTCCAGAGCGTGGTCGCTGATATTGATGGATGGGGCATTTCTGACGTCCTGTCCCATGATGTTCGCTTTCTTGAGGCTGATGGCTAGGCCAAATTCATTGCAGGCAGACGCAAACCTGTCGATGAGACTCTGCAGGCACTCTTCAGTGTGAGATGTTAAAGCAGCATCGTCAGCAAAGAGGAGTTCTCTGATGAGGACTTTCCGTACTTTGGACTTCGCTCTTAGACGGGCAAGGTTGAACAACCTGCCCCCTGATCTTGTGTGGAGGAAAATTCCTTCTTCAGAGGATTTGAACGCATGTGAAAGCAGCAGGGAGAAGAAAATCCCAAAAATTGTGGGTGCGAGAACACAGCCCTGTTTCACACCACTCAGGATAGGAAAGGGCTCTGATGAGGAGCCACCATGTTGAATTGTGCCTTTCATATTGTCATGGAATGAGGTGATGATACTTAGTAGCTTTGGTGGACATCCGATCTTTTCTAGTAGTCTGAAGAGACCACGTCTGCTGACGAGGTCAAAGGCTTTGGTGAGATCAATGAAAGCAATGTAGAGGGGCATCTGTTGTTCACGGCATTTCTCCTGTATCTGACGAAGGGAGAACAGCATGTCAATGGTCGATCTCTCTGCACGAAAGCCACACTGTGCCTCAGGGGAGACGCGCTCGGCCAGCTTCTGGAGCCTGTTCAGAGCGACTCGAGCAAAGACTTTCCCCACTATGCTGAGCAGGGAGATTCCACGGTAGTTGTTGCAGTCACCGCGGTCACCTTTGTTTTTATAGAGGGTGATGATGTTGGCATCGCGCATGTCCTGGGGTACTGCTCCCTCGTCCCAGCAAAGGCATAGCAGTTCATGTAGTGCTGAGAGTATAGCAGGCTTGGCAGTCTTGATTATTTTAGGGGTAATGCTGTCCTTCCCAGGGGCTTTTCCGCTGGCTAGGGAATCAATGGCATCACTGAGTTCCGATTTGGTTGGCTGTATGTCCAGCTCATCCATGACTGGTAGAGGCTGGGCTGCATTGAGGGCAGTCTCAGTGACAGCATTCTCCCTGGAGTACAGTTCTAGGTAGTGCTCAACCCAGCAGTCCATCTGTTTGCGTTGGTCAGTGATTATGTCCCCCGATTTAGATTTGAAGGGGGCGATCTTCTTGATGGTTGGCCCAAGAGCTCTCTTCATGCCATCATACATTCCTCTGATGTTTCCGGTGTCTGAGGCCAGCTGAATATGACTGCATAGGTGTTGCCAGTAGTCGTTTGCGCAACGCCTAGCTGTTCTTTGTGCAGTACTTCTGGCTGCTTTAAGTGCTGCGGATGTTAAATCGCTGGGGGCTTTCTTGTAGTTCAACAGTGCAATGCGCTTAGCGGCTATGACAGGTTCCAGCTCTTCATTATGAGATTGAAACCAGTCTGCATTCTCTGTCTTACTGCTAATTAAAATGTCATCCAAGAAACAGCACACTCCTTTCATCCCACTTAGTACCTGGTCCATGATGCTCTGGAACACTGCAGGAGCAGTAGACACCCCAAATGGTAACCTTTCATACTGGTACAACCCTTTTGTATATAAATGGTAAGCAATTCCTTGCTCTTGTCAGTTCATTCTAATTGCAAATATTAGACTGATCTATTTTACTGAAGGCATTTGCATAATTAGAAATTAGAAAACAAATCATCACTAGTCGGAAGTAGATAAGTATCATTTTCAATCACCTTATTTACTGTTTGTCTATAATTCCCACAAATTCAAATGGACCCATCTGCTTTTTGAACTACCACAATGAGTGAGGCCCATTCACTACTCTTCACCTTTTTAATTGCCCCTGTTCTTTCTAATCTATCCAGCTCTTTTACTTACCGCTTCTAACTGTGCATAAGGCATTTGCCTAGCTTTGCAAAATGTTGGCTGTCCATCATCTTTTATTGTGACTTCGGCCTTGTGATGGCTAATTTTATCATTTGGTCTTCCTTGCTCAAAAACCACTTTGTGCACTCTTAGCACTTCCTCGGTGTCAGGCGTATGCTTACTGATCCCAACTGTAAATAACTTGGCCCAGTTTAAACATACGTTCTTAAGCCAATTTCTTTCCATCAGGGAGACTTTGTTCCCTCCTAGTACCACCAATGGCAAATAATTCACATTATCCTGATCACTTTAGCTTTAAGCCAAATATGTAACTTTTGTTCATAATTACACCAGTCCTCTTTGTTAGGGTTGAATTCCCCCATTGTCCTAAAATATGTCTTCAGTGCCATATTTTTAAAATTACATACTCACTCAGTTGTAGCTGAACACGAATTGCAGAAACACCTACAGCAATCTTTCAAAATGCCCAAACTTCCTCAAAATTGACTTTGGGAGTTTGAAAAAGTGTGTCAGAATGTTCCTCAGACTGTAATCTCTCGAATTTCATCGTCAAGTTTCTATTGTGTATTCAGAATAAAACTAATATGAGGTCTTAACTGTCTGCACATTGGAAACTTTCATTTACACCTCCCAACAGAGAGGGCAGCAGAGAGGCAGTACACAAACAATATTACAATGCAATAAGCCAGTTCAATACAGTATACTACATCTACCACCTTGGTTCTGTAACCCTTAATATCCTTGCCTAACAAAAATCTAATAATCTCAGTTCTGAAATTTTCAATTGATCCCCCAGCCTCAACAACTTTTTGGGGAAGAGAGTTCCAGATTTCCATTACCTCTTGTGTGAAGAAATGCTTCCTGACATCACCCTTGAATGGCCTTGCTATAATTTTAATGTGGTGCCTCCTTGTTCTGGACTTTCTCACCAGAGGAAATAGTTTCTCTCTATCTACCCTATCAACTCCTTTTATCATCTTAAACACCTCAATTCAATCACCTCTTAATCTTCCATACTCGAGCAAATACAAGCCTAGTCTATCAAACCTGTCCTCATAATTTAACCCTTTTTAGCCCCAGTATCATTCAGTATCCACTCCAAGGCCTCTATATCCTTCCTGAGATATCGTTCTCAGAACTGAACACAGTACTCCAAATGTGGTCTAACCAGTGTATTATTTGACTGTCATATAATGTCCACCCCTTTGTATTCTAGCTTTCTTGAGATGAAGGTTAACATTCATTTGTCTTCTAAATTACTCTCTGCTAGCTTTTATTCATTACCATTTAGAAAACATTCTGATCCAAAGTTGATGACCTCACATTTTTGCACATTGAACTCCATTTGCTGCAGTTTGCCCATTCACGTATTCTATCAATGCCCCTTTGCAACTTTTTAATATCTACATTACTTACTGTGCCCAACTTTGTGTGGTTAACAAACTTGATTATAAGGCTGTCTATCCCTTTATCTAAGTCATTGATAAATATAGTAAAAATCTGAGGTACCGATACAGATCCCCGGGAGACACCACGAATCACATCCTGCCAATTTGAGGACATACTAATTATCCCTACTCTCTGTCTCCTATCTTCAAACTAATTTCCTATTGATGTCAAATGGTTGGCTCCAATTGAATGCACTTTCATTTCTACTAACAGTCTCTTGTGTGGAACCTTATTGAATGACTTCTGGATCTCCATATAAATAACATCCACAGACAGTCCCTGATGAACCATATTAGAAACTTCCTCAAAAAAACTCAGCTTAGTTTGATGTGACTCACCCTTTACAAATCCATGTCTCATCAGTTCATATTTATCCAAGGTGTTACAGTCAGGTGAGGAGGGGAAGGTCAAAGGGCTTCCCTTTATTTCCTCCCTTCCACATCTTGTCTCCATCTCACAGGCCTTGCAATGTAGAATACAGTGTTGCAAATTAGGTGGCCATCTTAAGCTACTATCAAAGTCATCTTTTATCTGCTCCTGTTAAATTTCTTTAACAAAAAATAAATTCAGGTCTCCAGTCAGTGGATTAAAGAAAATTATCATTCAACAAAGCACATTGGCGTGACAAAGTGCTCAGTCACTCTGACCCAATAACAGATTCTAGAAACTTCCCCAAAACTGGCATTAGACTGACAAGACTATATTTCTCTCTCCTACCCTACTTAAATAACGGAGTGGGGACATTGACAATTTTCCAATCCAAAAGGGCAGCTCATGAATCAAAATAGTTTTGGAAGATAATGACTAAAACATCTGCAATTTTCTTACTTGCTCCTTTTAGTACTCTGAGGTGGAAGCCATCAGGTCCTAAAGATTTGTTAACCTAATTAGGAGAAGGACCACTTCATAGGACTGAGACCACTCATTAGGGCTCATACTGGTTTTTAAAAATAAATCACTCTTAAAAATCAATTTGCAACTTGGATCAAACCCAATGGGCTGAATTCAGTGCTGGTGACGGGGGGTCCCGCCAAAGGGCCCAAAGCAGGGGACGATCCTGCTTTGGCGCACAGGGGGACCTAGGACTGTATTTTGTCAGTGGCAGCTGGAGGTGGTGGACGGTACCCTCACAACCAAGTAAGTGGAGTCTGGGGCCAGCGGAGCCAGTCAGGCATGCCCCAGCGATGTTGTGGTGAGGAGGGTATGGGGAGGGGGTTTGGTAAGGGCAGGCGGCGCTTTTGCCATGAGGGCCAGATATTGCCGCTCAGTGCCTCTCTGTGGGCCAAAGAGTGCCCGAAAAGCAGGGCCCCCCACTCGGAGCCCACTGGGAGGCCACCAGGGTCTACTTGGCAGTCTCCCCACGCTGCAGAGGACTCCTCCCCACCGCTAGCAAAATGCCAGCAGAGGCGGGAAGAGGCCTTAATTGGCCACTTATAAGATTCATTGGCCTCTGGACGGGAGGGCCATTCACCACCTTCCCCACCGCTGCCATGATGATATGCCGGCAGGAAGATGACAGACACCCCCAGCCTTCCGGGTTCCTGCCTCTGAGCCCATCTCCGGAGGGCTGGTAAAATTCAGCCCAACATCTTCCCAACATTGAGGATAAGTGCAGTTGTGGAACATTCCCGTCCCGAACCTATGGGCTTTTTTAAATCTATCCCCCTCTCTCAAACTGGTGGGTTGTTCCAGCCGCCCCTCTGCTAGCTTGTTGGCTTTTTCAACCTCTGAAGTTTCCCCTTAAGGTTCTACACTGAATAGGATCAGGCTCAGCTGCAATACCCCACAGGTTAAAAGTAATCACTGACACACACTGACCAGGCTTCACACATGTAGACTCATCATTTGGAGGTGTGGTAACAGAGTGGCCAGTGCCTGTGATTATTCAGAATATTTTATATATAAGGCTTGATCTGACCCACCAGTGACCAGGCAGCCATCTCTATGCCACAGCATTCATCTCTTGCCCAAGAGGTTATGCCACCTGCTGCAGGTCAAAGTGGCCTGGCACTTGGAGGTTAAGGGAATATTTGGGCACAGTTTCCCTTTCCCTACAGGTGAAGCAGTGACCAGAATTGGGTAGTGAACATTTTCTGTTAGAAGCAAAAATAATGGGCTGGATTTTACAGCCCCCCAACGTCCGGGGGTCGTGGTGGTGGGAGACCGAAAAATGCCTCTGGGAGAGGCCTACCACACTCCCCGACACCAGGAAGGCCAGCCCCCATATTGCCGGTGGCAGCGAGGCCACGTGGCAGTACCCCCGCCACTTGGTGACGGGAGTCAAGTTTGCATATTTTAAAAAATACAAATGAAGGAATTAATGACTTACCCGCTCTCGTCGTCCATTCCACTCCGATATTGGTGTGGTGGCCAGCACTCCCACACCTTCGAATTGCTGTCTGGAGATCCAAGGTGTAACACGGGTGGGGAGTGGGGAGCAGGTAAGGGGGTGGGGAGTGGGGTCAAACTCTTCCAATTGGTGTAGGAGATGGTGGGAAGAGGTAAAGATTAAAGTTTGTGAACTGTGGGGGGAAGGTCAGATGCACAAGGTAAGTATTTTGCGGGGCTGTGGGGGAGAGAGCAAGGAATTAAATGTATGGTCATGTGGGGTGGGGTGGGCGGGAGAGGGTCTAGATCCGTTGAATATCGCGGCTGCTCTGCGAAGCTCAGCCCAAGTATGTGGGCCACCAGTGATTACGGCCGCTGCCAGTCACGGCGGCGGCAACATAAATTTGAGCCCAATGTTTCCATTATAAACTGGTTATAGTATAAGGGCTTGAAAGTGTTAATGGTTGAGACAGTGAGAGTAAACCCCTCCCGCTGCAGTGATGATGATGTTATAGTCACATGGGGTATGAGGCTAAGAAGCTCAAAGCAGCACAAGGTATGCTGGCTACACAGGCATGTGGAGAGTGTAAATAGTTATACCTGTATATAATAAATGACTTATTCTTTAATCCACAAAGAACTCGAGACTTCTTTAGACAAGACTCAATCTACGCTACAATACACAATACCAGTGAGATGAATAATGCAATGTTTTTCCCTCTGCCAATCCCTGACTACTCAGTGGCTCTACACATTGCCTACTGAGTTATATGGCAAAAATCCTGGATTCAGGTTGGTGGAGTGGGAAATCAGCCAGGGCTCCTTCTGAGCAGCAACTCCCTATTGAAAGTGCATGCACCAGGTCAGTCTATGATGCTCTTGTTGTCAAATAGCCTGGCAACATTCAATCTAACCTCCCACAGGAGGTAAAATAGAAACGGAAAGTGCTGGAAATACTCAGCAGGTCTGGCAGCATCTGTGGAGAGAGAAGCAGAGTTAACGTTTCAGGTCAGTGACCTTTCATCAGAATGTTAATTCTCTCTCCACAGATGCTGTCAGCCCTGCTGAGTATTTCCAGCACTTTCTGATTTTATTTCAGATTTCCAGCATCTGCAGTATTTTGCTTTTATTGCTCCCAAAGGAGGCACTTGGTTCGGGGAGGGTGAGCAGCTAACCTCTGTGGAATCTGTACCCAGCATGAGTTGGCATCAAGAGAGAACAAAGAACAAAGAACAAAGAACAGTACAGCACAGCACAGGAACAGGCCATTCGGCCCTCCAAGCCTGCGCCGATCTTGATGCCTGCCGAAACTAACACCTACTGCACTTCCAGGACCCATAATCCGTCTATTCCCTTCCTATTCATATATTTGTCAAGATGTCTCTTAAACGTTGCTATTGTATCTGCTTCCACCACCTCCCCTGGCAGCAAGTTCCAGGCACTCACCACCCTCTGTGTAAAAATCTTGCCTCGCACATCCCCTCTAAACTTTGCCCCTCGTACCTTAAACCTATGTCCCCTAGTAACTGACTCTTCCACCCCGGGAAAAAGCTTCTGACTATCCACTCTGTCCATGCCGCTCATAACTTTGTAAACCTCTATCATGTCGCCCCTCCACCTCCGTCGTTCCAGTAAAAACAATCTGGGTTTTTCCAACCTCTCCTCAAAGCTAATGCCCTCCAGACCAGGCAACATCCTGGTAAACCTCCTCTGTACCCTCTCCAAAGCCTCCACGTCCTGGTAGTGTGGCGACCAGAATTGCACGCACTATTCTAAGTGTGGCCTAACTAAGGTTCTGTACAGCTGCAACATGACTTGCCAATTTTTATACTCTATGCCCTGACCGATGAAGGCAAGCATGCCGTATGCCTTCTTGACTACCTTATCCACCTGCGTTGCCACTTTCAGTGACCTGTGGACCTGTACGCCCAGATCTCTCTGCCTGTCAATACTCCTAAGGGTTCTGCCATTTACTGTATACCTCCCACCTGCATTAGACCTTCCAAAATGCATTACCTCACATTTGTCCGGATTAAACTCCATCTGCCATTTCTCCGCCCAAATCTCCAACCGATCTATATCCTGCTGTATCCCCTGACAATCCTCATCATTATCCGCAACTCCACCAACCTTTGTGTCGTCCGCAAACTTACTAATCAGACCAGCTACATTTTCCTCCAAATCATTTATATATACTACAAACTGCAAAGGTCCCAGCACTGATCCCTGCGGAACACCACTAGTCACATCCTTCCATTCAGAAAAACACCCATCCACTGTTACCCTCTGTCTTCTGTGACCGAGCCAGTTCTGTATCCATCTTGCCAGCTCACCTCTGATCCTGTGTGACTTCACCTTTTGTACCAGTCTGCCATGCGGGACCTTGTCAAAGACTTTACTAAAGTCCATATAGACAACATCCACTGTCCTTCCCTCTTCAATCATATTCGTCACTTCCTCAAAAAACTCAATCAAGTTAGTAAGACACGACCTCCCCTTCACAAAACCATGCTGTCTCTCGCTAATAAGTTTGTTTGTTTCCAAATGGGAGTAAATCCTGTCCCGAAGAATCCTCTCTAATAATTTCCCTACCACTGACGTAAGGCTCACCGGCCTATAATTTCCTGGATTATCCTTACCACCCTTCTCAAACAAAGGAACAACATTGGCTATTCTCCAATCCTCTGGGACCTCATGTGTAGCCAATGAGGATGCAAAGATTTCTGTCAAGGCCCCAGCAATTTCTTCCCTTGCCTCCCTCAGTATTCTGGGGTAGATCCCATCAGGCACTGGGGACTTATCTACCTTAATGCTTTGCAAGACACCCAACACCTCCTCCTTTTTGATAATGAGATGACTGAGACTATCTACACTCCCTTCCCTAGGCTCATCATCCACCAAGTCCTTCTCCTTGGTGAATACTGATGCAAAGTACTCATTTAGTACCTCGCCCATTTCCTCTGGCTCCACACATAGATTCCCATCTCTGTCCTTGAGTGGGCCAACCCTTTCCCTGGTTACCCTCTTACTCTTTATATATGTATAAAAAGCCTTGGGATTTTCCTTAATCCTGTTTGCCAATGACTTTTCATGACCCCTTTTAGCCCTCCTAACTCCTTGCTTAAGTTCCTTCCTACTGTCTTTATATTCCTCAAGTGCTTCATCTGTTCCTAGCCTTCCAGCCCTTACAAATGCTTCCTTTTTCTTTTTGACTAGGCTCACAATATCCCGTGTTATCCAAGATTCCCGAAACTTGCCAAAATTATCTTCCTTCCTCACAGGAACATGCTGGTCCTGGATTCTAATCAGCTGACGTTTGAAAGACTCCCACATGTCAGATGTTGATTTACCCTCAAACAGCTGCCCCCAATCTAAATTCTTCAGTTCCTGCCTAATATTGTTATAATTAGCCTTTCCCCAATTTCGCACCTTCACCCGAGGACTACTCTTATCCTTATCCACAATTACCTTAAAACTTATGGAATTATAGTCACTGTTCCCGAAATGCTCCCCCATTGAAACTTTGACCACCTGGCCGGGCTCATTCCCCAATACCAGGTCCAGAATGGCCCCATCCCTAGTTGGACTATCTACATACTTTTTCAATTAGCCCTCCTGGATGCTCCTCACAAATTCTGCCCCATCCAAGCCCCTAGCACTAAGTGAGTCCCAGTCAATATAGGGGAAGTTAAAATCACCCACCACTACAACCCTGTTACCTTTACATCTTTCCAAAATCTGTATACATATCTGCTCCTCTACCTCCCGCTGGCTGTTGGGAGGCCTGTAGTAAACCCCCAACATCGTGACTGCACCCTTCCTATTCCTGAGCTCCACCCATATTGCCTGGCTGCACGACCTCTCTGAGGTGTCCTCCTGCAGTACAGCTGTGATATTCTCCTTAACCAGTAATGCAACTCCCCCACCCCTTTTACATCCCCCTCTTTCCCGCCTGAAGCTTCTAAAGCCTGGAACATTTAGTTGCCAATCCTGCCCTTCCCTCAACCAAGTCTCTGTAATAGCAACAACATCATATTTCCAAGTACTAATCCAAGCTCTAAGTTCATCTGCCTTACCTGTTATACTTCTCGCATTGAAACAAATGCACTTCAGACCACCAGTCCCGCTGTGCTCAGCAACATCTCCCTGCCTGCTCTTCCTCTTAGTCTTACTGGCCTTATTTACTATGTCCTCCTCATTTACTTCACTAACTGTCCAACTGCTCTGGTTCCCACCCCCCTGCCACACTAGTTTAAACCCTCCCGAGTGACGCTAGCAAACCTTGCAGCCAGGATATTAGTGCCCTTCCAGTTTAGATGCAACCCGTCCTTCTTGTACAGGTCCCATCTGTCCCTGAAGAGAGCCCAATGGTCCAGATATCTGAAACCCTCCCTTCGACACCAGCTGTTCAGCCACGTGTTAAGCTGCACTATCTTCCTATTTCTACCCTCACTGGCACGTGGCACAGGGAGTAATCCAGAGATTACATCCCTAGAGGTCCTGTTTTTTAACTTACTACCTAACTCCCTAAGCTCCCCCTGCAGGACCTCATCACTCTTCCTGCCTATGTCATTGGTACCGATGTGTACCACAACCTCTGGTTGTTCACCCTCCCCCTTCAGAATGCCCTCTGTTCGTTCAGAGACATCCTTGACCCTGGCACCAAGGAGGCAACAGACCATCCTGGAGTCTCTTTCATGTCCACAGAAGCGCCTATCTGTGCCCCTGACTATAGAGTCCCCTATAACTATTGCTCTTCTGCGCTTTGTCCCTCCCTGCTGAACAACAGAGGGCGGAAGAATATCCAGGAATGACCAGCCTTGCTGACCCATGTCTAAAGCCCATACCTGAATGGGAGGGACCATGAATCCAGTCAGCTGCAGTTCTCACTTCCACTTTTGTTGACACTTGAGTGTGTAGTGCACTTGCTTCCGAACCAAAGGGCTGAAACTATACTCCCGCCGCCGAAATCGGCTGTGGGCAAAAACAGTGGCGGCCCACCTGTGCGGGCTGCATGTCGCGCAGCCACCGCGATATTAAGTGCAGCAGCTCATTTAAGTAGCCAGGGCGGGTCGCCCTCCTCGATGACGTGGAGTGGTCGGGCTGTCCGTCCCCGGCAATGGCGTCAGCTGCCTATGTGCAAGCACTGACGCCATTTTTAAAGGTCTTTGAACACTACCGTTGAATTCAAAAATTTAGAGAGACATTGAATAAAAAACATTAAAAACATTTATTTTGCCCCTCTCCCCAATAACCAAAGAACTAATTACTTGCCCTTTTCCCGCTCCCAAAACACTTAGCTTGTCCACCTGACCTTCCCCCCGCCAAAGAGCATGAACTTTAAACTATAACCCTTCCCACCATCCTTTACACCAATGATGTTACTTTGATCCTGCTCCCCACCCCTCGCACACTGAGAAACTTACCTCCTCCCCCCTCCCCACCAGTGTTCCACCTCGGTTCCCCGGATGGGGATCCGAACGCACGAAGATCACACCAGGACAGATGACGGGGACGTAAATATCATTAATTCATTGATTTTCATTAGTTTAAATACTTAAATGGCGATCCCATCATGAAGCCGCTGGCAATGTCGGGCTGGGCCCTCCTGGTGTTGGAGTCCATGGCGGCCCTCTCCAGGCGGCATTTTCCGGCCGCCCCCTGCCACGAACCCCGACATTGCGGGGGGTGGGAGGCTGGGGTCTGTAAAACTCAACCCAAAAAGTCATGGGCTCAATTCAAAGCTGGAGCACAATCTAACCTGATGCTCTAGTACCATATTGAGAGTTCTGCACTGTTGGAGGTGCAGTTTTTTGGATGTGCTGTTAAACTGTGGATCCATCTGTCCTCTAAGATGATGTAAAAGGTCCCATTGGCACTATTTTGAAGAACAGGGGAGCTCTCCCCGGTGTCCTGGCCAAAATTTATCCCTCAGGCAGCATCACAGAAACAGATTATCTGGTCATAATCACATTGCTGTTTGTGGGAGCTTGCTGTGCACAGACTGGCTGCTACGTTTCCTACATTACAACAGTGACTACACTTCAAAAGTACTCCATTGGCTGCGAGGTGCTTTGGGATGTTCTGAGGTCATGAAAGGCACTATATAAATGCCAAGACTTTCTTTTTTTTCCCCTGTCCAATATTTATCCCTCAGCTAACATCACTAAAAACAGATAATCTGGTCACTATCACTTTGCTGTTTGTCTGGCCTTGCTGTGTGCAAATTGACTGCCACATTTCCCATATCACAGCAGTGACTACATTACAAAAATGGCTGTAGAGCACTTTATAGGACATCCTGAGGTTGTGAAATGTGAATTTTAATAGAGGCAAGAATGGCTGATACATAGACTCAAAATGTTCATTTTATTTTCTGAAAAGCTTTGAAACCAAACATGTAGTAAACAGGTAAATGTGTACTTTTGTTATTTTTTTAAGCAACAAAAATAAAGTAACACAACAAAGAAAGACTTAACAACACTGATTTCCAAAGCATCTTGGAGGTTATTGACAGTAAAAAGCCCAATCAAACGATCAACATTAAAATTAAAAGGGAGACTACCATATTGACATTTAATACATTCCTTTTGAGTTTAAAAAAGGCACAGAATGACTTGTGAGGTGTTTCAACTGAATAGGGCAAAGCTTTTATCCACACCAACAAACCCATGAAGTGAGTAAAACAAGCCACTGGATTTCCATGACCACAGGGGCAGGGATTGTGCAAACTAGGCCCAAGGCTGCTGGTGGTATGATGACAATGCACCTTTGTGATTAGAGCCATTTAAGAGGACCTCCTATGGGCTCTCCACTCTATCTATGACCCTAAAAAGAATGGTGTGTCTTACATTTTGGTGCTTTAGGGGCAACAAGTTGAAATAATGATGATGAAATTAGTTGGCAAGTCAGCTAGAAATTGAGAGCAAGAGAAATGTACCTTGTGGGATGAAAAATTGTCCCTCCTACTTGTATGTCTTGGGACCAGCTAGTGTGATACACTTGGGCTGCGATCTTTGTCCCTCATTCCATTTACTATGATAAACAAGAAGAAAATTCCAACTGGAAAATTAAGGGAAGAGTGGCCATCGAGAACCCCTTACTCCAGAAATCTCTCCACTGCTTGCTAGTGTTTGACCCAAAACCAGTGCACGCACAAGACCGAACAAAATTGGTCAGTTCACTAGGAGATCAAACCTGTCCCCAGCAACCTAACCAACACACCCACCCCCAGAAATGGCAAAAAACCCAATGCATTCTGCCAAAAAAACAAAACAGGACCGAGAAATAAGATACGGTTGAAAGGCCCCAATAAGTCAGACGTTGCCTTTTTGTAAAGACTAGTCACAATATGTGTGTTACAGACAATGGTGCACAAGGCACCCTGATCATACCCCCCACCCAACAAGAATTCTCAATAGATGACCGACAATAATGTAAAGTGTCAAACATCACAGGAAGAAGGTAGGCCTTTCAAGGCCTGTCTCAGCATGTTTAGTATTGGAACTGCATGAACCCTGAGCTGATATTAGTACAAAAAACAGATACAGTTAAAGCAATTTAAAGGGTGAAGGGATGGGGAGAGGGATAGAGATTGTTCTTTTACATTTCATTATTTTTACTTGGACATGCTTGCTGTTGCAATGCTATGTCTTAAAAGCTATTGCCAATACCCCTTCTCCACACCCATAAGATATTACCGGTTACCTGGGATGAGCGGAAGTGACAAGTGTCCCTCTCCCCATCTACCCCTGCAGCCTGACTGGACTAGCAATTCCACACTGATGGACAAATCTCACCAGCCGTTAAGGTAAGCCCTCTTTTTGCCAGGCTATTCAATTGGATCTATGCTTTGCAGCCCCGAAAGCAATTTTACCGGGCTCCTGATGTTGGGCTGTATGGTGGGGGAGGGGGGGGGGGGGGGTGGGGTGCGTGGGAGGGGGCAGGCAGGTCATTCCGGCAGAAGCCTGCCATCAGGATGGCCGGGCCCCATCTGCTGTGGCGAGGCTCCGTGGCGGCACCCCACCCACCCCGCCCCCCCACACAGCTGGGCGACAGGATCCAGCTTTGCAGATTTAAAGTAGCACAATGAATACATTTAAATAAACTTACCTGGGATCTTACGAGCACACTGTGATCTTCAATGCGGCCACCAGCTCTCCCGCACCTTCACTTCCCCGTCTGGGGAAAGCAGGCATGACACTGGTGGGGAGGGGGGAAAGTTAAGATTTTTATTGCGGGGGGAGTGTAGGGGATGCTTGGAAGGGGTGACCTGTAAATGTTATACAGTTTGTGGGGGGGAAGGTCATATTTGTAAGGTATGTTTTGGGGGTGGAAGGGCAAATACTTCATTTAATTGTTATTGTGGGGGTGGGGGGGGGGGGTGATGAAAGTGCGTCATAATTTTATTCGGTACATTTTGTGGGGTGTTTCTTTAAAAATTTAAATTAACCGTCAGGGCTGGCTGCCCTTTAAAAATGGTGCCAGCTCCTGCGCACAGGCAGCTGACGCAATTGCCGGCATCAAACAGCCCACCCCATCCATGTGATTGGAAGGGGTAGGACGACCCAGGTCTTTAAATGAGCCACTGAGCGGTAGGTCGTGGCGACTTTGCGGTGTGCATGCCGCCATTTTATTCACCCGCCGCCAGGGCTCTTAAAATCCAGCCCAATGTGTGTAGATTCCTCCATGCAGTGGTTTAACTACCGTTGGCACATGGATCACAAGGTTAAAAAAGACTTTCTCCTCCAATCACATTTAATCATTCTCCCAACCCATTACACTCCTCGCTATTGTCACCAAAAGGTCGCTTTTTTAACTTAATAGATTTTACAAAAAATTTACACCTGCGGTATTATAAAAAATCCTAAACCATTCACTCATAAAGATATCGAAAAGATTTAATCGCCTGTAAGCTGCATCTCTTGTCTCGTTGTAAAAGTTTACTCCCCATCGTGCAGGAGAGCGAGCGAGAGAATAATTGAGAGAGGGAAAAAAGACACAATTGAATAATTCAGAGAGAACGCAAGAGAAAGAGAAAGAGGGAGCTAGGGGACGCCGACAGAAAACATGGAAAGTGTAGAGAAAAAAGTGAAAGAGAGAACCCGAGAGAGGGAGCAGCATGAGAGAGAGGAGAGATTATCTTTTAACTAAAGACTATTTCATGGGCGGTTTTACTCGGAGCACATGAACAGAAGAGTTATCCAGACAATAACTGCAAATAATAGAAGCTTTGTTACAGCAATCAATAACAGTGAGAATTACAGAAAAAAGGATGGGGACTTGGTGGTGGAAGAGGTGGGGCAGGTCCTTAAACTTAAAACCAGCTTGGTCCCAATTACATTTTATTTTAAAACTGAAAGTTAATACAGTGCAAACATTTATTAAAATATATATTTTTTTGAAAGAATCACAATCACCAGCTGGAATAATAGCAATATGAGTGTAAAATAGGACCCGATTCAAAACAGGAACTGGGATATAGCATCCAAAAAGGGAACAGGGATTTAACCCTCAACTGTGTGGTTAGTCTGAAGGAGAAAAACCAACAAAACAGCTCTTGATAAATTAAATGTGCTGAGGAGATTTGAATGGTTTCAACAGAGTTTGGAAGTGGGAATCTTTATAAATCTGTCAGGTCCTGACAGGCAGCTTCCATTTTAAGCTGCCGATATGTTTGACTTTGCTTTACCCCTTTTCCATTTTTGCATCCAATGCTCACTGCCGTGTCAACATGTCACGAAAAATAATTGCATAAAAATGTAATTTAAAAAATGTGAATTGGGAAATCTTCTACCTTGGTTACAATGTGACATTTGTAACCTAGCCAACTATAAAGCACCTGGCTTTTTTTAAAACCGTTTTCTTTCATGGTGGGCTATAAGCAAGCAGTGTACAGGCACCTACAGGTTACCTTCTGTAAAATGAGGCAAACTGCACATGGGATGAGGGGAGGGGAGAACATATCCAGGGTCACCATTGGGTAAGGGCTTACCCAGGGTCACCACCAACACGCTAAATCATTGCTGTAGGAAACACCTAACAACATACTATACACCAGTGTTGTCCAATAGGATTTCAACGCTCGCCAAACTTGTGGTGATCAGATCACCATATTCTCCACACGATACAAAATATATGCAATATTAATAAAAACAAATGCGCAATCTTTTGAAAATAGGTTTGAAGTTTTAAACTGTCAGCAATCAAGATAAGTATGTTCACTGCCAGAGCCAGGAGAACAGCTTCAAAAGGGTTTTGCAATCCCACAGTTCCACAAAGCAAGCCTGCTGTATACACTCTCATAGGGTGGTGACAATCTGTTAACTGAAATGTTCTGTTTCTGACAGCGTGCTCCAGTTTGTTTCAAAAAAGCAAATTTCTTCAAAGGTAAACTGACTCTATTTTATCAGAATTGATATATTAAGAGTCTCGGGGAGGGAACAAAATCGACAAATCTCTGTGTATTGGCTTCTGCACTCTGACTCTTGCCTTGCTTATGCTCTGTCACCTGCCATTTCCGAATACAGTGTCCAGACATTTCATAGAACTTTGGCTCCTGTAATCTCTCTTTTTACCCCACTAGTGCCATATTCCTCACAATTGCTGATTTCAACAGATCCATGAAGATGAAAGCTGAACACATTTGGATGTTGCTGCACTGCCCTAGCTTGCTAAAACTACACATTTCAACCGTCATTGACAGCATGTTGCACTGTCCATTGCTCATGCACCTCAACTGTTCTGTGAAAACTGCCAGCGAAGCAAAGCCAAGTTCTTGAGTTAACATCCCCTGTGTCACTAGATTCCCCAAGAAAATTTTGAGAGCAATCGTACTGCTGTCCTTCTGAAGGCTGGCCCTGCTTTCACAGAGTTTCACAGAGCAGTCCCGCAGATCTAAATACATGGTCATTTAGAGACACCCAGAGAGAACAGGAATAGAGAAGGTAACAAATGGTGGACTATTTTTCTTGTTTCATTGAGCAAATGACTCTTCAGCTTCCAGGTCACTAGAAACCTGACAACTGAACTATATTCTGATAAACATAGTCGCGGGGTGACCAATTTGTGACTTCTGTCTAATAGCAATGTGGTTGATTCTTCCTTGTTCAGTTGGGGACAGATGACAAATAACAATCTAGCGAAGTAACACACATACTTATGCCCACCACTGCAACTTTAACACAACTCAGTATTGTGTGGCTGTCATGATGAAGAGCATCAATTTGCCACATGTGGCGAGTGGCAAGCGTATTCGACAGCACTGTTCTGCATAACACTGGAGCTCTTTTTTGGTGGGAAGAGGTGGGTGCTTGTAGGCTTGAAATGAAATGTTAAATTAAACAGAAACCTAAAAATTCTTTTAAAAAATCAGAGTGCGTATAGAAATAAATTGGAGGTTAGCATGCATTTTCTGTATGCAATTTTGTTTTTTTTATTTTTTTTCCCCAAAAAGCAAAACCCATACATGGCAATGTTGAGGACAAAATTAATTCCTGGATTGAATGGGCACAACTGAGAAGCTGGGCATTTGTCTCACAGCCAGCTCATGAATGTCACAGTATAACCACCCCTGACCTACCCAGTGAGCTATTCTGTTTATGTCCTTTCAAGCAATATAACAAAAGTATTTCTCCTTATTTAATTTTTGCAGTTGTAAGGCAGTGACAACTCTTTTAGGCCCAACATTTCCCAGCATCCTACCTGAGAATGCCTCCAATGGCTGCTGTCTTTTGGGCTCAAAATGGCAGCCATATTTTAAAACACAACAATGCTACTACACCTCTACCACATAATAGACAACATACCTAACAGTATCAGATCTAAGGCCCATTCCCTTTCATAACCTCTACCACCATTGCCTCCCATACCCCACAACTACCACCGCACCCATTTATTGACCTCGTTCTTTCAGTAAGTTGAAGATTCAGGAACCAAAAAGCATGAGAACATTTTACCCATCACTCTCCAATTTACCCAAATACACTCACTGTTAAATTTTAATTGGCTGCCTCTGTGTCAGCTTGAATTTGGCTTTTTGTATGTGTGTTCTTGTAAATCATTTTCTCTTTTAAAAACCTCTTCTCTGCCTATTCTATCTTTCCATTAATCCTTTTGTTGAAACCAAACAGCATGCAAGTTATTCACTTGCATGGCTTAACAGCAGATTCGTGTCTCTGCCAGTGAGGAGTAATTTGTGTGCAGTTAATAGGAGGAAGGTCTCAATTCAACTTTTTTTTTAGTGTTTTAACTTCTGGAGAAGGCAACTCCCCACTCTCATCCACTGCCTGCACCCCATCACCCACACCCACTCCCCCACCCCCAGCCTCCACTTGATAATTCCATTCTCTACCAACTTGACAGTGCAGCAGTAACATTACAAGTAGCATCAGTTGCTCTCTGATCCTTTGAGAAATATTGACCACCATTTTGCTTTTAAAGGCCTAACATAACAAACAGAGACCCCACGATATGGACATTTCACAAATGATTAAACCAACGCTTCATATACTACAGGCTAAGAAGAACTGGAGGGCCTTGTTATTGGGAACAAAATCTCCAGGAAGACTGATCCTGGTATTCCATAATGATTCAATTCATCTGGAATTATAGGGATGACATCCTATTGGGTGTCCTTACTCTCAATGTACTGTAGCACAAGATGTTCCAGAGAATACTTCGCTGGCAAGTTTACCTTCAAGAAAACGAGCGCAATCTCAAACTTAGGATTTGTTTTATTATTAGCCTCTCAATACACGGCAATCTCCTGGCCTCCCAGTGGGAGCCTGTGTCTGTGCTGCATTGAGAATGGGTGATCAGAACAATCAGAACAAATGATCAGAACAGCCCCAAAGCTGGGAAAAAAAATTCGGCTTGAAAAGTACTGGAACCTCCTCAAACTGCACAGAGGAAACTCCCATCCCCAAAGTGTTCAAAGATCCAAAGCATATTCACCTCCAGCACCGCCAGAATTTACAAATAGCCAAAAGATTCTTTTATTTTTGTTGCAAAGTTAAACAAAACGCTTGTCCGTTTTGGCAAAGGTTTTGCCTCAGTCTCTCTCTCTCTCTCTCTCTCATGCCCCACAAAAAATTCTACCGACAGAAATATTGCAGGGTGAGGGCCAAGGCCAGCAGGTGAAGGAAGGTGGCTGAGCATCGCACCATGTTGCCACCATTTTCTGGTTTGGATTTCCCGCTCTGCTCTGGGATGGCATAGACGATGGGTGACCTGGTTGCGGCGTTGAAGAACCGTCTCCTGCCGCAGCCATCTTCCGAGCAGGCGTCACCACTTCCAGATCCACTGCTGTCATCACCTGCAGGAAATACAAAGGTGTTAATGAGGAGAAGTTCAGTTATACTCCCAGCTCTGAGCTCCATCACACTCCCAGCTCCGAGCCCAGTTACACCCCCAGCTCCGGTCCCAGTTATACTCCCAGCTCCGGTCCCAGTTACACTCCCAGCTCCGGTCCCAGTTATACTCCCAGCTCTGGTCACAGTTATACTCCCAGCTCTGAGCTCCATCACACACCCAGCTCTGGGCCCAGTTATAGTACCGGCTCCGGGTCTGGTTATACTACCCGCTTCAAGCTCCGCTACACTCCCAGCTCCGAGCCCAGTTATACTCCCAGCTCTGGGCCCAGTTATACTCCCAGCTCCGGTCCCAGTTACACTCCCAGCTCTGGGCCCAGTTATACTCCCAGCTCCGGTCCCAGTTATACTCCCAGTTCCGGGCCCAGTTATACTCCCAGCTCCGGTCCCAGTTATACTCCCAGCGCCGGGCCCAAATATACTCCCAGCTCCGGGCCCAGTTATACTCCCAGCTCCGGTCCCAGTAATACTCCCAGCTCCAGGCCCAGTTTCACTCCCAGCTCCGGGCCCTGCTATACTCCCAGCTCCAGGCCCAGTAATACTCCCAGCTCCAGGCCCAGGAAATGGTGGGGGAGGGATGGGTGTTGGGTTGGCACAGGAGAGGCAGCATAAAGAGGGAGTTATAAGGTTTGTAGGGAGTTGGTGGATTGATGGACGAGGAGGTTCTGAGTCCTGGCAGTATTCATGAGGATTGCAAGACCTGAGATGTAGTTCGAGATCACTCAGTGGGGCTGGGTCCCCGGAATATTTAACGGAGACCCAGTGGGAGTGGTGTTTGGGACAGGATGTAACTGGTGGTTGGGGAGTTCCACAAACACATTGGGGGAGAGGTCCTGAGTCTCTCAGCATTCTGTTGGCAGGATTAAATGTCAGGGGAGATGCAGAATTTGAGAATGGGGATGGGACTAGAATTTATTTAATTTTTATTTAGAGCACTGAAACAGGCCCTTCGATCCACTGAATCTGTGCCGACCAACAACCACCCATTTATACTAACCCTGCAGTAATCCCATATTCCCTATCACCTACCTACATTAGGGGCAATTTACAATGGCCAATTTACCTATCAACCTGCAAGTCTTTGGCTGTGGGAGGAAACTGGAGCACCCGGCGAAAACCCACGCGGTCACAGGGAGAACTTGCAAACTCCGCACAGGCAATACCCGGAACTGAATCCGGGTCACTGGAACTGTGAGGCTGCAGTGCTAACCACTGCGCCACTGTGCCGCCCCATTGTACTGTAAGGATTGTAAGCGCTTCAGAATGTGTCAATCAACGTATTATGAAAGGAATGTTCTGGAAATAAGATCCAAATGTTGTTACATTTGGTCAGGGTAGTACCTATGCCGTGTTAGTTAGGAAGAGAATGACCATGCCAGCAAGTTACAGAGTACACGACCTAGAGAACAGACAGTGACCGCAGTAGGATTGCGCTTGAATAGAGCGTAGGCAATAACCATGTCTGTCAGGAGCCAATCACACTGCCAGCACTATGGTAGGGAAAGTTAAGATGTGAAAGGTCGTGGTGGTGGACAGCAAGAGACTAAGGATACTAAAAGATATCAGGATCCAAGCACCAAGGACAGAGCAGAAGTAGGCCCAAGCCCCAAAATAAGCAGAAAGGTCACTGCAAACACAGGATATTAGAATGGGTAAGTGTTTGTTGTTGTCCCATGGCATTGCACATGGAGGGGAGTCAATACCAAGTTTGCTCCTCAGGTGAAGCTGGGTGGGAGGGCAGGGAGTAATTTGACCAGAGTACACCGAACCTAATTCAGTCGCTGTTGCAAAGTCAGACATTCCCTCCTTATTTCTAGGCAATGCTTTGTTAACAAAAAGAAGTAAACTGGATTGCAGCAGTTCAAGAAGGCAGCTCACCACCATCTTCTCAAGGGGAATCAGGGATGGGCAATAAATGCTGGCCTAGCCAGCAACACTCACATCCCAGAAGCAATTTTGTTTTAAAAAAAGAGGTAGAATCACATTTGAGGCAATAGGCAACAATAATAACTTGCATTTATATAGCACCTTTAATGTACTAAATCTCCCAAGTTGCTTCACAGGAGCTTGAATCAAATAAAATTTCACAATGAGCCACATAAGGATATATTAGGGTAGGTGACTAAAAACTTGGTCAAAAATATAGGTTTTAAACAGCATTTAAAAGAGGAGAGAGAGACTGAGAGTTTTAGAGAGAGAATTCCAGAGCTGAAGGCCTTGGCAGCTGAAGGCATGGCTGCCATTGGTGGAGCGAAAATTAGGGACGTGCAGGCGGCCAGAATTGGAGGACCGCAGAGATTGCAAAGGGTTGTAGAGCTGGAGGAAGTTACAGGGATAGTGAGGGGCGAGGCCATGGAGGGATTTGAAAATAACCATGGGCATTTTAAATTTGAGGCGTCGTTGGGCTGGAAGCCAATGTAAATCAGCGAGCACAGGGGTGCTGGGTGAAGGAAATACAAAAACGTACGGTAATTTGGAAAGCGAGGAGGTAAAGTTAGTGACAGCACGATCATTTCTCTGGAGTTTAGGCTAGGACAGGGGTCACCAACCCACAGCTCCAGAGCCACACGCGACTCTTTAACACCTCATTTGCGGCTCCCAACCTTTGCCAGTTGGATCGCACTATAATGAAAAAGCCTAAAAATAAAATTAAATCAGGAAAAGTAAGAGCTGTGTTTTTATTGTGGGGATAAAAGACTAATCATTTATGCTGCACTTTACAATTTCAAATGATTATTTTAATGGAAAACCTCACTGTGCTCTAAATAAACCTGTTGGAGTAGCATGGCTATACCATGGATATAGACAATGACTTTGGTTCGAGGAACAGGTTTTATATTTGCGACCATTAGTGTTTCTAATATAGCTGAGACGATAAATTATTCTGAATGTATTATTAGAAGCAATTTTTTATCACGAGAATGAATAGCCAAAAAATTGTCTTAATTCTACGCATCTTAAGTTAAAGTTTGTTTTAAAGATGACTGCACTGACAAAATTATGGTAAAATATTCCATTTATTGCAAGATCTGTTACACAAAGACAAAAAGTATTCTCAGT
Source organism: Heterodontus francisci (assembly GCF_036365525.1). Taxonomy (NCBI): domain Eukaryota; kingdom Metazoa; phylum Chordata; class Chondrichthyes; order Heterodontiformes; family Heterodontidae; genus Heterodontus; species Heterodontus francisci. The sequence continues at coordinate 26,117,027 of NC_090381.1, forward strand.
TTTATATGTAAATTTCTTATTACTTTTTTTTAACTCAAAGTGGAAACGTGCTGTTTTTCTATTAAATTAATATGGTTCACTATTTTTACACTTACCTTTCGAACATGCTTATACATAATTCATGCAAATTGACACATAAAACCTGAACATGCATATTTGCGAAAAAAATCAAAAAAGACACAAAAACTGTCAAAAAATATGATAATTCAGTTAGTTCTATTTAAATTTTGATTTTTTTCTATTGATATATAAATTCAATATATGTATTTTATTTTTCAAATTATGCATTCTACCAGAGACACTTGGCAAATTGCCATGTATTTGGTTTAGAAATGCCAAATTTTCATCTTGCGTTCCCAATAGTTTTTATTTGAAGATGATATTTTTAACAAAAGGCTCTTCAGGTAAAAAGGTCACCGACCCCTGGGCTTGGAGATGTAAAACATAGGCACTGCAGCGCTACCACTGCCTGGAGGATGTAACTACATTGTTGAAAGTTTCATAGGTAATTTCCATTAGCAAAGTGGACACAAGTATTTAGAATGGAAAAAGTTGACGTAAAAGTGTGGTAAAAATGAAATAACACTTTTTAGAGTTTGCATCAGCTCTGGGAGGTGGTATGTCATGTGATTTGCAGCTCTGGGTGAAGCTCAGTATTCCTATGGCAAAGATGGCCAATCAGACTGTGGCAATGGGATATATTATACCAGGATGGATTTTCTTTGTTGGTATCACCATTTCTTAATGAATTCTGTCATAAGTTGTTTGATGGCAATTGGCAATTTGAAATGTCCACAAGAGCAGCTTAACAGACCATAGGTAAGATTAATTCAATTAATCTAATCATTGAACCATTAAAGTGAGGTGTACGCAGACAGGTGGCATTGACACCAGATCCCAGCACATAATAGCAGACTTCAAAGCCATGGCTTTCAAGTAATTCCCATGGCAGTAAATCTCAGCTTCATTTCTTTCAGGAGACCTGATCCCTGTGGATTGGACATTTGCATCAAGCTCATACAACTTCACACCGTGAAGGGCTATGGAGCCCTATCCAGTGCAAGAAATATATTTTAAAGAGGGTAATTTAACTCCATGTGATCTGATTCTCTTTTAAGTACTGTGCTTCCACTTGTTTTGGCTCTCTATTATCCAGCCTGTAAATAAATCTTACTATTCAGTTTAGCCTGTGCTCACTAGTCTGGCAGTGTAGTATTTTCCGCCTATTTAAAGGACTAAGGAGAACATGATGGATGTCCTCCCATGAACATTAGTGGTTGATGCCGCAAAACAAATCCTGTGATATTTCTTCTCACTCAGGGTACATGTAGGGACACAGGTTTCAGTTCATGGGAAACACGTGTTGTTGTTTACAGTAAAGTGTCGGAAGAAAGCTTGAAAATGTGAAAATGGTCTCAGTGCTAGATTGAAGCAAAAGGAGGGATTATCGGGATAGCAGGAAAAGTGGGAGGAAGTAGAGACCAAAAAAAAGATAGAAGGTGAGTTAAGAATGCAGAGGCAAAGAGAAAAAGGGAGGAGAATGAGAAAGGAAGGAAGGGGCACAAGAAATGGGGAAGAGCAGGGAGCTGGGAAGAAGGAATGGTATGAATGAGTAACAGAAGAGGGAGGAGCGAAGATAAGAGAAGGAAAAGTAGCAAAAAAATTAAGGAGGGAGGAGAAAGAAGATCTTCAGTAGGAAAATATCAAGGGATCTCAAAACCACTGTACTAAGGATTGAGTGACTGGTTGGAACCTGTCCTTAGCATGTAAAGTCGCTTGCATCAGTGAGCACAAATGCATCCACTAAAAGCAAACAGCATTAAAGATAGCGCAGAGCCAGCTACTTACTCGTATCTTGGAAATCCACATCATTGCCATTGTAGGCATTCCGCAGTCGATTGGTCATTATTCGCAGCTGCATGATCTGCTGGCGAATGGTCATATCCGGTTTGGTGATGTCAACCTCGACCTCTGGATTATTAATCTGATTGGCTAAGCCATCTGCCATAACCTCCGGGAGGTACCTGTCATGTGTGATCAGAGTTAACAAGCATTAGTCCATGGTGTGCACAAACCAGATGTTTGCTTTTAGGATGGTGGGGGTGCGGAAGGAGTGGGAAGGGAAAGGGGGGAGCGGGGGGAAAGGGAGGAGAGAAGGGGGAGGGGGGAGTGGGGAGGAAGGGTGTGAGGGGGAGAGGAGAGGGCAAGTCCCATCTGATTAATATTGAACTACTCCAAATATAATGATTTGAAAGAATTCTAGGTTAGATAATATTGTCTGTGGTCTAGAGGAACAATCCTAGGGTAATTTAAACAGCTGTAAAGGGATCTTTATGTTAAAATCTCCATTCAGTGGTCAAATGGCCCACTTGGTAAATGTGTAGCCCAGTATGGTACTGGGCCACACAGGACCAGATGGTCTTGAGTTCAGTGCCTTGATACCTAATCTCAACTAGGGTAGTGATATGGACACTACAATTGGCACCAACTCTCCATGGCTAGTCAGGAGGGAAAGAAATCAGTCAGGATCACTATCTATCAACCCGCTAGAAACTGTAAGGTTTAGACATTGGCTAATGGCAGGACTGCTTTCACCTGTGATGCCCTACGTGGTCAAACAGCCAGGTGGCACTCAATCTCTAGGTGCAGACATGAACAGTAGCCTCTGTCCAGTCGGTGCCAAGAACCCTGGCTGATTAAATTATTCCCTCCCCATTTCGAGTCGAGGGAGCCTCACTCTGCTCTCATCACTGAGTCCAGCCAACACAACACAGTCCTGGGATTGAAACTGCCATATCCTGGCCTATACAGCTACCATGGCCCAATAGTTAGCACACGTACACACTGAACTGACAGGGAACTCTCCCCAATGCCACTGCCATTGAATTTCAGCAGGACGACACAAAGCCAAGCAATGAAATTGAGGACTCTGAGCTAGGGCTTGCACACACATGCTCACAAGTGCCCACATGAGCACGCACACACACACACAAAAGCACCATAGTTTTCCCTGAAACTCTTGTCTCAACAGTTGTTTGGCTTGGTATTTACATTGTTGCATTGACTAGTCACACTACCCAGCCCAGTGTACATTACATGTCTGTGAAGACAGCTGCTACACAATAGCAATATACTGTACACTGTGGTTCAGGGAGGGGAAACCAAATCTGCTCAGTTTGGATAAATACAACCACTGTTGAGATATAGATTGAGCAATCTAATACAACACTTAATAGCTCCGAGCCCCCATCTCTGTACATAAGCTCTGGAATTCAGTCGATAGGATTTTTAATTAGAAAACCACTCAAACGATAAATTTCCATTATTTTCTTTTAAAGAAAACCACACATTCCCATTACTTAAAGCTGCACAATTCCCTTTGGGTAATTTTGCAGCACAATAATCAATAAGGAAAAATTTGCCTCAGATGGCCTCTGTCGGAGAAAGTCCATTTGATGCTCCCTAACAAGATCAGCATTGCACACTCTAGTAATCCTCAGGGATGCAGTGTATCCTGTGCTGCCAGGTTGTATTCTGTCATTAGACATCACCTTGTTCATCACTACGAAGCCCATGGACTTCTGAAAAGGTCCTTTTTATAAATAGTACAAATTCAATTGCAAGGAACAAAATGCAGACACACACACACACACACACAGAGCGTCATTTTTTGTTACTAGAGCTGCTCGCTAACATCAAGATGCGAGACGGCTAACCTCCAGTGACGTCACTGGATGCCACACAAAGCTCTCTGACTATCCAAGCACCAACTAGAATCAAGCGGGTAGCAACTCAAATGGAGGCGCTACAGTTTGCAACTGGGTTACTCACTAACTTATCGTCAAGGGAGATGATCTCAGGAATGTTGGCCATCAGAATGATGGGATGTAGGTTTCCACCTATGGCACTCCTACTCCTTGCACAATGAACCCCTGATTTCAGTCACGCTGTGGTTGCCAGTTTTGAAGCTAATCCATGGTCCTGTATTTTGATCGGGCCGGGAAGGGCCAGAAGCCGGGACTGCCTTGCCTACAGTGACATCTCCTTAGCTATCTGTTGCCAGAACAACAAGAAAGGGAGAGAGAACATAATTGAATCTCAGCCCAGTCACAGCTGGGCAGGCCACAAATGGAGGCCGATGGATATGTGGGATGGGAAATTGGACAAGGGAGAGCAGGCCCCACATGTCTAATGACTTGTATTATGAACCCTACAAAATATCTGACTAATTATTGTTACTTGCTTTCCAAGTATAAGAAAGCACAGACTGGGAAGCAAGCCACTTGGACAAGAGATGGCTCTTTCTGTTGAGTGTGTCCAAACTGACATATTATGGACTCTACTTGTCCCACGCATTCAATGTCCTGGGATGGGGTGGGGGGGAATATTCTATATAAAGATGCCTTGTTCCAAATTAAATATTCCCATTATTCCATGTTACTTAACAAAACTCTAGAATGCTCATCTGCTTATCTTTTCCCATATCGCCACCATTCATTTCTTCTCCACAAACAATATACTCCACCCTCTCCCCAAGCAAACAGGAGGGATTTCTTGTGGGGTCACTTCTTCAGACACTCCGCTGTAGAAATTTGGAGTTCCTATCCAGGTCATCACTTGCTAAATACTTCATGAAAACCCATACAGTCGATCCTGCCCTCGTGACCTTGATAAAACATCTGCTCTTCTTGAGTGCTAATTACGCCAAGCACACACACAATCCTCCCAAGGCTTGAAGATTTGGTCAGTCACCAGTGCTGATAAGCTAATTCAGCTCAGCCATGAAGCAGATTTCTAAAAGCAGGAACTATTAGAATTTTGATTGATCAGGGTATCGATTCTTGACCCCATTAACAGCCTATAACTGCTGTCTAAGACACTGCTCTCAACTGTGAAAACTCTTCCAAAGCCACCAGGAGTGCTCCATACATGAATATCAAACACTTGCTAAGACTCTCAGCTCCTGAGCCTCACTCAGGCAGTCACTATATTGGCAGTCCTGAAGCAATGGCAGGAAAACGATGCTGAGGTGCAGATCAGCTGTGATCTAATTGCATGTCAGAACAAGTCCGAGGAGCTGAATGGCCTACTCCTGTTCTTACTGTTCCTAGGACAGAAAAAGGACTTAAAAGATTCACCTAAAAGGAGCTCAAATGTGCTGGATGATGAGGGAATTCGGTGAGTGACAATAGGACATTTTTATCTCATGGGCAAGGATCAAACAACTCAGAAATGAAGCATTTCCTCAAGTATCATCAAATTGGTATTTCACTAAAACCCACCCAAGATGTAGAGTTAGTGCTAAAGTGTAGTCATTTTATGCATTAATACAGTGACCCAGTGCTAACAATGTCTTTGCTCGTTCAGGGCTTGTTAATCCTTTGCTTACCTGTGCTCTCTGCCTCACAGCTCTGCAGTCTATGTCCTCTCCTGTATATCCACTCATCTGACTAGCATCCAAGCTTTCTGTACCCTAGTGGATTAACCTCAAGACCCCTCCATGGCCCTGCTTCTCCCGATCTGAATGTTCCTCCCTAGCTTCAGGGCTTTGCTTGTGTCTCCCGCTCTTCAGATACTGCCTGTTTGCCCACAAACAGAGACTGTTCTTTCAGATACTATGCACCTGTCCTCTCCCGTAAGCTCAGTGTCTTGCCACATCCCTCATTGGTTCAAGAAGATTCTTAAAAACCTTTCCCTTTGACTGTGTCTTCAACCTCCCTCTTTCTAAATTTTCCATCCTTTCTTTTGCTCGTGAAGTGTCCGGAGGTATTTTCTTTGCTTCCGTATTTCCCCAGGAAAGGCGGATGAGAGGCCTGTTCACTGGGAATGTGAAGAGGCTTGAAATGTGTCAGGCAACAGGCAATGGGGAAGTGGAGACAAACAGACAGAGCAGCATAGGGAGTGCAGAAACCACAGAACCCAGAAAAAGCGGTGATTGGGCATTATGGGCACGCATCACCACAAGGCATTTTGGGTACACTGGGCGATCTGAGCCAATCAGGGCATAAAGCACACAGTCAGCTAACGTCTGCAGTTTCAAACTTGCCAGTCAGTGTATTATGACTGGCCACTGAAGCTGAGTGCTTAGTTCCAATTCTCAAAGCTTTTAGAAAGGGTGAAGAGTAAAGTTGTGTTTTTCTGAGAGTGCATTAAAAGAAATGGAAGAAAGAATGAGTTGCCATTAAATGCATTCTCTGTGTGCAGTAATTTCATCTCCAAGTCTTCAATTCATACGATTTCTGCTTTTATGAGCTCGTCATTCACCAGAGTGTGTGCTTTAGATATGGGCACTTGATACCCAGTCATTGCCTCCCCGCTTTCAGTCGGAGCTTACCACCATATTGGGTTTGAGAGCAAAATGCCAGCTGTTCCTGATGGTACATTGGGTGTATGTGCTATTCAACTGTGGAAGGAATTAGGAAAGTCCCAGCTTCAATCCACAGTCTATGTCGGAGTAGCTGATTTTTTTTATTCATTCATGGGATGTGGGCATCGCTGGCCAGGCCAGCATTTATTGCCCATCCCTAATTGCCCTTGAGAAGGTGGTGGTGAGCTGCCTTCTTGAACCACTGCAGACCGTTTGGGGAAGGTACACCCACAGTGCTGTTAGAAAGGGAGTTCCAGGATTTTCACCCAGCGACAGTGAAGGAACGGCGATATAGTTCCAAGTCAGGATGGTGTGTGACTTGGAGGGGAACTTGCAGGTGGTGGTGTTCCCATGCATTTGTTGCCCTTGTCCTTCTAGTTGGTACAGGTCGCGGGTTTGGAAGGTGCTGTCGAAGGAGCCTTGGTACATTGCTGCAGTGCATCTTGTAGATGGTACACACTGCTGCCGCTGTGCGTTGGTGCTGGAGGGAGTGAATGTTTGTAGATGGGGTGCCAATCAAGCGGGCTGCTTTGTCCTGGATGGTGTCGAGCTTCTTGAGTGTTGTCGGAGCTGCACCCATCCAGGCAAGTGGAGAGTATTCCATCACACTCCTGACTTGTGCCTTGTAGATGGTGGACAGGCTTTGGGGAGTCAGGAGGTGAGTTACTCGCCGCAGGATTCCTAGCCTCTGACCTGCTCTTGTAGCCACGGTATTTATATGGCTACTCCAGTTCAGTTTCTGGTCAATGATAGCCCCTAGGATGTTGATAGTGGGGGATTCAGTGATGGTAATGCCATTGAATGTCAAGGGGAGATGGTTAGATTCTCTCTTGTTGGAGATGGTCATTGCCTGGCACTTGTGTGGCGCGAATGTTACTTGCCACTTATCAGCCCAAGCCTGGACATTGTCCAGGTCTTGCTGCATTTCTACATGGACTGCTTCAGTATCTGAGGAGTCATGAATGGTGCTGAATATTGTGCAATCATCAGCGAACATCCCCACTTCTGAACTTATGATTGAAGGAAGGTCATTGATGAAGCAGCTGAAGATGGTTGGACCTAGGACACTACCCTGAGGAACTCCTGCAGTGATGTCCTGGAGCTCAGATGATTGACCTCCAACAACCACAACCATCTTCCTTTGCACTAGGTACGACTCCAGCCAGCGGAGGGTTTTCCCCCTGATTCCCATTGACCTTAGTTTTGCTAGGGCTCCTTGATGCCATACTCGGTCAAATGCTGCCTTGATATCAAGGGCAGTCACTCTCACCTCACTTCTTGAGTTCAGCTCTTTTGTCCATGTTTGAACCAAGGCTGTAATGAGGTCAGGAGCTGAGTGGCCCTGGCAGAACTCAAACTGAGCATCACTGAGCAGGCTATTGCTAAGCAAGTGCCGCTTGATGGCACTGTTGATGACACCTTCCATCACTTTACTGATGATTGAGAGTAGGCTGATGGGGTGGTAATTGGCCGGGTTGGACTAGTCCTGCTTTTTGTGTGCAGGACATACCTGGGCAATTTTCCACATTTCCGGGTAGATGCCAGTGTTGTAGCTGTACTTGAACAGCTTGGCTAGGGGCACGGCAAGTTCTGGAACACAGGTCTTCAGTACTATTGCTGGAATATTGTCAGGGCCCATAGCCTTTGCAGTATCCTGCGCCTTCAGTCGTTTCTTGATATCACGCGGAGTGAATCGAATTGGCTGAAGTCTGGCATCTGTGATGCTGGGGACTTCAGGAGGAGGCCGAGATGGATTATCAATTCAGCACTTCTGGCTGAAGATTGTTGCAAATGCTTCAGCCTTATCTTTCGCACTGATGTGCTGGGCTCCCCCATCATTGAGGATGGGGATATTTGTGGAGCCACCTCCTCCAGTTAGTTGTTTAATTGTCCACCACCATTCACGGCTGGATGTGGCAGGACTGCAGAGCTTAGATCTGATCCGCTGGTTATGGGATTGCTTAGCTCTGTCTATCGCATGCTGCTTACGCAGTTTGGCACGCAGATAGTCCTGTGTTGTAGCTTCACCAGGTTGATACCTCATTTTGAGGTATGCCTGGTGCTGCTCCTGGCATGCCCTCCTGCACTCTTCATTGAACCAGGGTTGGTCCCCTGGCTTGATGGTAATGGTAGAGTTGGGGATATGCCGGGCCTTGAGGTCACAGATTGTGGTTGAGTACAATTCTGCTGCTGCTGATGTCCCACAGCACCTCATGGATGCCCAGTTTTGCATTGCTAGATCTGTTTGAAATCTATCCCATTTAAAACGGTGGTAGTGCCACACAACACGATGGAGGGTATCCTCAATGTGAAGACGGGACTTTGTCTCCACAAGGACTGTGCAGTGGTCACTCCTACCAATACTGTGGTAGGGGCCCTACAATTGGGCTCAGCTCCTGACGGGGGATGGGGAATAAATTTCAGCCAGATGAGACCTGGCATTTAACAGCTGTTTAGGAATGAGATGAGGACAAGGTTGAGGACTCTGAAGTCCCCAGCCCATCTATACTGCCCATATAGAATGCTGAGCAGGTAAAAGTACCAAAAAATGTTGGCGCCCAATACGGAACTCAGAGAAAGGAGATGTATAATTCTGTGAAACAGTAAGAGGCAAGACTTTTCATCACAGGAAACCATGTGTCCCCTGTTTGTGAGATAACAGGTTTCGGGTGCTAGATTTCCCCACATGTGCCAGTATTGCCTAAAGCAAAATACCACCTCCGATATTCCTATTCCACATAGTGGCTGTTTTGACCATAGGATTACAATTAAGTTGTAGTTTCCCCAACACTGCTGGCCATTTGCAAGGGGGTGTCTCACTGTGCAAGGGAAAATAATGGCAGCCAAGCAGGAGGGACAAAGAGGAAAAGCAAAGGGTTTGGGTAGAGGTTGGAGAGAAGAATCTTGAAAGTAAGACAGAAGGTAGCACAGTGGAGGGAACGAAGTAGGGAATTCCAGAGGACAGCAGCACATTGGCTGAATCAGTGACCATAGATGTTGAAATGGAAGGACTGAGGGACCAGGGGCAGCCCAGTGTTTGTGGAAGCATTAGGCTGGGAGGAGATGACAAAGGCAGGGCCAGGTGAGGCCTTGAAGAGATTTGAAAACTGAGGTTGGGAAAGATGGATCTTGTGGAAATCAGGGCTCTCAGGTGACCCCTGATGGAAAGTGCACATGTGCTTATTGGGTATGATGCTTCCTGCAGCCGAATAGCTAGCTGTAGCTCACTATCTGGGCTCATACGCAGATAATGGCCATTTATCCGAGGAAATAGAAGGCTACCAGCACCATAATACGAGGCAGTGCCCTCAGGATATGAGGAATAGAAAACTGAGATATATCCTATTAGGTTCATTTGCTATTGTTACCCAACAGAACAACCAGTCCCAGTGCTACAAAGTGCACACTAGATTTTAGAGTGGAAGAAAGTACATGGATACCTTTCTCCAGTTGCGACTGAGACAGCAGCATCTTACCTCCCTCTGTTCTGCCCATTCCAACACCTGTCCTCGTTGGCTGAGCCTGCTGTCACCTTCTCGCTGCACAGGGCACTGGGGAGTGTGACCCACAATTCTCTAACGTCACGAAGCTTCATCTTGACTTCAGTAACCTGAAAGGACACCAGGCATTACTGCACCTTGAACTCACTCACAACCACCTTGACCTTCAAACCCCAAACTGGCACACCGTGCAAACTCGGAAACATTGTGAATTCCTCTCACCAAGAAACATACATGGTTGTTCTCAACAACGATGCAGTAAAGACCTGGATTTAAACAGATAACTGGTTGGCAAGCTGTTTCTCTTTATGTCAGGCAGATCTTTTTCACACTGTGGGTGTTGAGATACAATTGAATGGGAATCATTAGGGGTCATGTTGTTTAGGAGCAACATAGCAGATTGGGACGGAGTTGGTCGGTCAGCTGGTCCTTTTTTAACCATTTTCTTCTTGTATCTTTGCAACAAGTCAAAAACTAGGATGGCATTGGGAGTGAAGAAGCCACATATAATCAACACCCTGGAGCCTAAACTCCAGAGGGTGCGACATAATCACCAAATCAAACTACATTGTACTACGGAGCGCTTAGCAGGTGCCCAGGTGACTTTGTTGTGCACTCTTTTGTCTCAGGATTTAACAACAATGGCAGCTTCAGAGGACTTGTACACTCCACTGTCACAAGTCTTGTGGTTTGTCATTTCCTTAGCATTGCAGCTTGTTGTCCAAATTGACTGTAGGGTTCTCCCCATTCCCCAAAAGAAATGGCCCTCCAGTGTCTGAAACAGGAGAGTGGCTCTCGAATGGCAACTGATGCTAGATGTACTGTGCTTGGTCCGAAAGACCATGATGACTTAGGTTCAAGCCTTGATCTCTGCTGAATCAGCAGGGTGCGACACTGCTGTTAGTCTCAACTCCCCTGGGCTGGGGAAGAGGAATAAAAGACACAGTCAAGGCTGTACTGATGACCGAGGGAACCCTGCTGGAAACTGTCACTGCATGATCAAGCTCCACAGTGCTGCCACCCACAGTCAAATAGCCAGCCGCCCTCACTTTCTGGAAATATATTTTTTCTTTAGCATAATTCAGCAATAATAACATTCAACTAAATGGGAATTTTGAAACTCCGGGTCATCCAGAACTTACCAATCTGTCCATGGGGGGAGTGACTAGACTGACTGGCTTCTCTTCCACTGGGTAAGGTTTCCCACGTCTCTTTGGGTCATCGTCGGCTGACCGTTTGGCCACTGATTTGAGGTTGCCACAGCCCTGAAGAACCTGGGAATGAAACAAGAAATGAAAGGAAAATTCAGCCAAACAAACAAATATATCCTGCTTAAAACTAGGTAGAATTTGCTTCTTATATAGATAAACTAAAGCATAGAGCATTTGCAGGCACTCCCATGTTTGGCATAAGGTGATCTCACAGCAATGGAGAGAGAACTTTCCCATAATGCCAAATGGTACAGAATCACCTGATGAATCACCATTTGTAGTGGGGTGTGCCACAGAGTAGCTTACTTCCAGCACACACATCTGTGCACAAACATATTCCTGATCTTCCATTGCATCACTGACTCTATAACTTCTTTGGCCTCCTTATCTCGAGAGACAATGGGTAAGCGCCTGGAGGTGGTCAGTGGTGTGTGGAGCAGCGCCTGGAGTGGCTATAAAGGCCAATTCTAGAGTGACAGACTCTTCCACAGGTGCTGCAGAAAAATTTGTTTGTCGGGGCTGTTACACAGTTGGCTCTCTCCTTGCGCCTCTGTCTTTTTTCCTGCCAACTGCTAAGTCTCTTCGACTCGCCACACTTTAGCCCCGCCTTTATGGTTGCCCGCCAGCTCTGGCGAACGCTGGCAACTGACTCCCACGACTTGTGATCAATGTCACAGGACTTCATGTCACGTTTGCAGACGTCTTTAAAGCATGGACGGCCGGTGGGTCTGATACCAGTGGCGAGCTCGCTGTACAATGTGTCTTTGGGGATCCTGCCATCTTCCATGCGGCTCACATGGCCAAGCCATCTCAAGCGCCGCTGACTCAGTAGTGTGTATAAGCTGGGCATGTTGGCCGCCTCGAGGACTTCTGTGTTGGAGATACGGTCCTGCCACCTGATGCCAAGTATTCTCCGGAGGCAGCGAAGATGGAATGAATTGAGACGTCGCTCTTGGCTGACATACATTGTCCAGGCCTCGCTGCCATAGAGCAAGGTACTGAGGACACAGGCTTGATACACTCGGACTTTTGTGTTCCTCTATAACTACTATATATACTATAACTCTATAACTACTACTACAATTAGAGATTGCCTTTAATGTTGTAGAACATCCCAAGGTGCTTCACAGGAGCATTATCAAACAAAATTTGACACCAAGCCATGTGATATTAGGACAGGTGACCAAACGTATGATCAAAGGGGTAGGATGTAGGGATCATCTTAAAAGGAGGAGAGAGAGTTAGAGAGGGGGAGAGGTGTAGAGAGGGTATTCCAGAGCTGAGGGTCTCGGCAGCAGAAGTGCAAAACCTCCAATGTTGCAGCGAATTAAAATCGGAGATGCTGAAGAACCAGAATTGGAGAAGTATAGGTATCTCACAAATTTGTAGAGCTGGAGGAGAATACACAGCTAGGGAGGGGCAAGGCTATGGAGGAATTTGAAAACAAGGGTGAAAATTTTTAAATGGAGGCATTGCTTGACCGGGAGCCAGTGTAGATCAGTGAGCACTTGGGCGATGGGTGAATGGGACATGATGCAAGTTAGGACATGGGCAGCAGAATTTTGGATGAGCTCAACTTTACGGAAGGTGGAGGATGGTTATCCCAACCAACCTTCACGCAAGCTTTGGAAAGAATACTTTATCTTCCTCTGCAGTCTTAGATCTGACCATATCAACCTCAGAAGTCAGCCAGATCCCCATTTTTATACCCGCTCTCCTTCCAAACAACTTTTTTTAAAAATTCATTCATGGGATGTGTACATTGCTGGCCAGGCCAGCATTTATTGCCCATCCCTAATTGCCCTTGAGAAGGTGGTGGTGAGCTGCCTTCTTGAACCACTGCAGTCCATGTGGGGTAGGTACACCCAAAGTGCTGTGAGGAAGGGAGTTACAGGATTTTGACCCAGCGACAGTGAAGGAATGGCGATATAGTTCCAAGTCAGGATGGTGTGTGACTTGGAGGGGAACTTGCAGGTGGTGGTGTTCCCATGCAACTGCTGCCCTTGTCCTTCTCGTTGGTAGAGGTCATGGGTTTGGAAGGTATTGTCTACGGAGCCTTGGTGCATTGCTGCAGTGCATTTTGTAGATGGTACACACTGCTGCCACTGTGCGTCGGTGGTGGAGGGAGTGAATGTTTGTAGATGGGGTGCCAATCAAGCAGGTTGCTTTGTCCTGGATGGTGTCAAGCTTCTTGAGTGTTGGTGGAGCTGCACCCATCCAGGCAAGTGTCGAGTATTCCATCTTGTAGATGGTGGACAGGCTTTGGGGGGTCAGGAGGTGAGTTACTCGCCACAGGATTCCTAGCCTCTGACCTGCTCTTGTAGCAATGGTATTTATATGGCTACTCCAGTTCAGTTTCTGGTCAATGATAGCCCCTAGGATGTTTGTAGTGGGGGATTCAGTGATGGTAATGCCGTTGAATGTCAAGGGGAGATGGTTAGATTCTCTCTTGTTGGAGATGGTCATTGCCTGGCACTTGTGTGGCACGAATGTTACTTGCCACTTATCAGCCCAAGCCTGGATATTGTCCAAGTCTTGCTGCATTTCTACACGGACTGCTTCAGTATCTGAGGAGTCACGAATGGTGCTGAACATTGTGCAATCATCAGTGAACATCCCCACTTCTGACCTTATGATTGAAGGAAGGTCATTGATGAAGCAGCTGAAGATGGTTGGGCCTCGGACACTACCCTGAGGAACACCTGCAGTGATGTCCTGGAGCTCAGATGATTGACCTTCAACAACCACAACCATCTTCCTTTGCGCTAGGTATGACTCCAGCCAGTGGAGGGTTTCCCCCCTGATTCCCATTGACTCCAGTTTTGCTAGGGCTCCTTGATGCCATACTCGATCAAATGCTGCCTTGATGTCAAGCACAGTCACTCTCACCTCACCTCTTGAGTTCAGCTCTTTTGTCCATGTTTGAACCAAGGCTGTAATGAGGTCAGGAGCTGAGTGGCCCTGGCAGAACCCAAAATGAGCGTCACTGAGCAGGTTATTGTTAAGCAAGTGCCGCTTGATGGCACTGTTGATGACACCTTCCATCACTTTACTGATGATTGAGAGTAGGCTGATGAGGCGGTAATTGGCTGGGTTAGACTTGTCCTGCTTTTTGTGTGCAGGACATACCTGGGCAATTTTCCACATTGCAGGGTAGATGCCAGTGTTGTAGCTGAACTGCAACAGTTTGGCGACGGGCACGGCAAGTTCTGGAACACAGGTCTTCTGTACTATTGCCGGAATATTGTCAGGGCCCATAGCTTTTGGACTATCCTGTGCCTTCAGTCGTTTCTTGATATCACGCGGAGTGAATCGAATTGGCTGAGATCTGGCAGCTGTGATGCTGGGGACTTCAGGAGGAGGCCGAGATGGATCATCAATTCGGCACTTCTGGCTGAAGATTGTTGCAAATGCTTCAGCCTTATCTTTCGCACTGATGTGCTGGGCTCCCCCGTTATTGAGGATGGGGATATTTGTGTTGCCACCTCCTCCAGTTAGTTGTTTAATTGTCCACCACCATTCACAGCTGGATGTGGCAGGACTGCAGAGCTTAGATCTGATCCGTATGGGATTGCTTAGCTCTGTCTATCGCATGCTGCTTGCGCAGTTTGGCATGCAGATAGTCCTGTGTTGTAGCTTCACCAGGTTGATACCTCATTTTGAGGTATGCCTGGTGCTGCTCCTGCACTCTTCATTGAACCAGGGTTGGTCTCCTGGCTTGATGGTAATGGTAGAGTGGGGGATATGCCAGGCCATGAGGTTACAGATTGCCATTGAGTACAATTCTGCTACTGCTAATGGCCCACAGTGCCTCATGGATGCCCAGTTTTGTTAGATCTGTTCGAAATCTGTCCCATTTAGCATGGTGGTAGTGCCACACAACACGAAGGAGGGTATCCTCAATGTGAAGACGGGACTTTATCTCCACAAGGACTGTACGGTGGTCACTCCTACCAATACGCCAAAAGACTTGCAGGTTGATAGGTAAATTGGCCATTAGAAATTACCCCGAGTATAGGTAGGTGGTAGGGAAATATAGGGACAGGTGGGGATGTGGTAGGAATATGGGATTAGTGTCGGATTAGTATAAATGGGTGGTTGATGGTCGGCACAGACTCGGTGGGCCGAAGGGCCTGTTTCAGTGCTGTATCTCTAAACTAAACTAAATACTGTCATGGACAGATGCATCTGCGGCAGGCAGATTGGTGAGGACAAGGTCAAGTATGTTTTCCCCTCGTATTGGTTCCCTCACCATCTGCCGCATTCCCAGGATAGCAGATATGTCCTCTGGGACTCGGCCAGTAGTGGTGCTACCGAGCCACTCTTGGTGATGGACACTGAAGTCCCCCACCCAGAGAACATTTTGTGCCCTTGCCACCCTCAGTGCTTCCTCCAAGTGCTGTTCAACATGGAGGAGTACTGACTCATCAGCTGAGGGAGGGCGGTAAGTGGTAATCAGCAGGAGGTTTCCTTGTCTATGTTTGACCAGATGCCACGAGACTTCTTGAGGTCCAGAGTCGATTTTGAGGACTCCCAGGGCAACTCCCTCCCTCCTGTATACCACTGTGCCGCCACCGCTGCTGGGTCTGTCCTGCCGGTGGGACAGGACATACCCAGGGATAGTGATTGCAGTAATAAAAACAAGAAATGCTGGAACCACTCAGCAGGTCTGGCAGCATCTGTGGAAAGAGAAGCAGAGTTAACGTTTCGGGTCAGTGACCCTTCTTTGGAACTGACCCGAAACGTTAACTCTGCTTCTCTTTCCACAGATGCTGCCAGACCTGCTGAATGGTTCCAGCATTTCTTGTTTTTATTTCAGATTTCCAGCATCCGCAATATTTTGCTTTTATTATAGTGATGGCAGTGTCTGGGACATTGTCTGTCAGGTATGATTCCGTGAGTATGACTATGTCAGGCTGTTGCTTGACTAGTCTGTGGGACAGCTCTCCTAACTTTGGCTCAAGCCCCCAGATGTTAGTAAAGAGGACTTTGCAGGGTCGACAGGGCTGGGCTTGCCGTTGTAGTTTCCGGTCCCTAGGTCGATGCCGGGTGGTCTGTCCGGTTTCATTACTTTTCATGGTCATCATTAGACCAGCTTTTTAATTCCAGATTTTATTAATTGAATTGAAATTCCACCTTCTGCTGTGGTGGGATTCGAACCCATGTCCCCAGAGCAATACCCTGGGTCTCTGGGTTACTAGTCCGGTGACAATACCACTACGCCACCGCCTCACCGGTAGGGAAATCCATGCCCTCTATTTTAAAGAGTTTTTCTTTTTTTTTGGTCTTTCTAATGTCCTTTCGCAACCTTACTGAGACGATGCATTGGCTTTATTTAGCTTTTTCGCAAATGTGTATGTGGACTGTGAAACTCATTAATTTTGTGGGAGGAATGTGGGCCCTGAATTCACTGTTGTTTTCCCTATACTCACTCCCACCCACCCCGTTTCCGGACTTGGTTCGGTCCTAGAGACGGGCCTGTCCTTTCTCTTTCCAGAGGGCGGCACAGTGGCGCAGTGGTTAGCACCGCAGCCTCACAGCTCCAGGGACCCGGGTTCGATTCCGGGTACTGCCTGTGTGGAGTTTGCAAGTTCTCCCTGTGTCTGCGTGGGTTTCCTCCGGGTGCTCCGGTTTCCTCCCACAAGCCAAAAGACTTGCAGGTTGGTAGGTAAATTGGCCATTATAAATTGTCACTAGTATAGGTAGGTGGTAGGGAAATATATAGGGACAGGTGGGGATGTCTGGTAGGAATATGGGATTAGTGTAGGATTAGTATAAATGGGTGGTTGATGTTCGGCACAGACTCGGTGGGCCGAAGGGCCTGTTTCAGTGCTGTATCTCTAATCTAATCTAATCTAAATCTCAGAGGCTGACGGGCCTGCTGCGTATTTCCAGGCCTGCCTGGACATTGTTTCCTCCAGATTTCCATTTAAGCTGTTAGGTTTCCCCCTTGATCTCAAATGAGAGACACCGACTCAACAAACTGAGGGCAAGTGACCAGGAGCAGATCAATAAGGATTCCAACAACTGTGTAATTAATTGTTAATGGTTTGAGGTGAGCTCATTATGGACCTGATGAAATAAGCGGTGGTGATGGGTGTGGGGGGAGACTCTTTGTTATCGAACTACTGCATCAAGGGGGGGGTGACTATTTAAAAGCTTAATAAAGTGATCCCTCAGTTGACTGGTGGAAATGACCACAAAAAAGCAGCACATGACTAGGAACTCAGTACAACTGGTGGGAGGAGTGAATGAAAGGCAGAGAGGTGACACAGGCTGGAGCAGTAACAGCTGGGGGCGGGGGAAGGTAAAGTATCAAAAATCGCCCCTCACCCCCTGCAAGGCAGTTGAACAAACCCAGCTCCCTTTATCTCCTTCTTTGTTATGCAATGATTCAACTGCTCCCAGTGCCAGATAGCCTGAGAGTGTTTCTTTTCTCATCCTCTCCCAAGCACTATCTCAAGTGTGGCAGCCTCCACTCTTCTGGAGAGGTGGAGAAGAGACAAAGGTTTATTATGCAATTAAACTGCGGAGGAGAAGAAAAGTGACAAAGTAGGATCCTGGAAAATGGGCTGGGTATTGGACGGGATCCCGAGTGGACCCAGTGATAGCATCTGACCCAAGCTTTGCATGGGTGCGGGTGGAGGGGGTGGGGGTGGTGTTTGGGGTGGGGTGGGGGTGTGCAAGGCAGACTCCATTCCTGAGAGAAAATGGAAACAGCCTAATTGTGAAGAGAGGAAGATAACTTCTTAGGAATGGATGAAGAAGGAAACAGGTCAGAACTCCCAAGCTTCACAGGAGGCTCCTCCCACCCTACTTCATCTAACTCTTTGAACATATCCTTCTATTCCATTCTCCCTTATGTACTATTTAGCTTCCCCTTAAATGCTGCATCTATGTTATTCACCTCAATTACTCTGTGTGTTAGTGAGTTTAATATTCTGACCATTCTGTGGGTAGAGAACATTCTCCAGAATTTCTTATTGGCTTTGTTAGTGACTATCCTGTATTTATGACCCCTAGTTTTGGACTACCCCACAAGTGGAAACATCTTCCCCACGTCTACCTTATCTAACCCCTGCATAATTTGAAAGACCTCTTTCAGGTCACTGCTCATCTTTCTCTTTTATGGAGAAAATAACTACTTTTTATTATAAAGGAACGCATTACTTCTAACGTTCAATAATTGTAGGCAAACATGGTAGCCATTTTGTGATATGGCTCTGGGGCGGAGTTAATGCCATCAGCCCTCAATATATTGCTGGCAGCAATACCAAAGTAAACTAGTTGGATTTACCAAGGCCAGCAGGCTAGAAAGACTCCCATTCTTTTTTTTATTGCCAGGTGAGGCCAGGATCAGAGGCAGGCCGAACACTTCACACTAATGTTCACTGTCTGCCAGCATACTGTGTGCAGTCTTACATATGAAGAACAATAGCAGCAGCCATAAAACAGGGTCTCAGTAAGTGGCAGTGCGTTCAGGAGTGCGGGGGTTGGGGGCTGTCGGGAGAGGTTATAGAAAGTGGAGGAAAACATCCAAAGGCCAGCATTCCCTTTAGAGGAGTCACTTTAGATGACAATGCCAAATTAACTGGTTAAACTGGTTTATAAGTCAGACTCCAGAACAATGAAGACGTAGATTCAGAAGTAGATGGAACACGACATGTCTAAACATGAATGTTATTTGCAGGTGTTTCTGCACAAAGCTGTCTGTGGTGCTTCAGTCTAATAGCATCTCTTCAGTGTATCCACCCAGGAACTGAGAGAACAAGTTAATCTTATTTACAAACTGCAGTCTAGGGATGTCAAGGGTCCTTGTTCGTGGATGATCAACAACAACAAGAACTTGCATTCATATAGCTCCTTTAATGTAGTAAAAACACCCTTGAGTGCTTCACAGGAGCATTATCAAACAGAAGCCGGTACTGAGCCACACAAGGAGCTATTAGGACAAGTGAGCTAACGCTTGTCAAAGAGGGAGGTTTTAAGGAATGTTTTAAAGGAAGAGAGAGAGAGAGAGGCAGAGATTTGGTGATGGTGGGGGGTTGGTTGAGTATCCATAAGGCCCAGGCCAGGGGTCAGAAACCCTTGGCTCTGGAGCCACATGCAGCTCTTTAACTCTCATTTGCAACTCTCAAACTTTTCCAGTTGGATTTTCATGAAAAAAGCCTGAAAAAATTAAGTCAGGAAAAGTAAGAGCTGTGTTTTTGTTGTGGTGATAAAAGACTAATCATAATGCTGCACTCCGTGGTTTCAAATGATTATTTTAATGAAAAACATCATTGTGCTCTAAATAAACCTGTACAAGTGGTACAGTGACACCATGGTTATAGATAATATCTTTGGTTCAAGGAACAGGTTTGATGGCTGTGACCATTATTGTTTCTAATATATCTGAGACTGCGACCCCGACCACTCCCTGGTGTGCAGCAAGGTTAGACTCAAACCAAAGAAGTTGCATCATTCCAAGCAGAAGGGCCACCCGCGCATCAACACGAGCAGAATTTCTCACCCACAGCTGTTACAAAAATTTCTAAATTCACTTGTAACAGCCCTTCAAAACACTCCCACAGGGGATGCTGAGACCAAGTGGGCCCACATCAGAGACGCCATCTATGAGTCAGCTTTGACCACCTACGGCAAAAGTGCGAAGGGAAATGCAGACTGGTTTCAATCTCATAATGAAGAGCTGGAACCTGTCATAGCCGCTAAGCGCATTGCACTGTTGAACTACAAGAAAGCCCCCAGCGATTTAACATCCGCAGCACTTAAAGCAGCCAGAAGTACTGCACAAAGAACAGCTAGGCGTTGCGCAAACGACTACTGGCAATACCTATGCAGTCATATTCAGCTGGCCTCAGACACCAGAAACATCAGAGGAATGTATGATGGCATGAAGAGAGCTCTTGGGCCAACCATCAAGAAGATCGCCCCCCTCAAATCTAAATCGGGGGACATAATCACTGACCAACGCAAACAGATGGACCGCTGGGTTGAGCACTACCTAGAACTGTACTCCAGGGAGAATGCTGTCACTGAGACTGCCCTCAATGCAGCCCAGCCTCTACCAGTCATGGATGAGCTGGACATACAGCCAACCAAATCGGAACTCAGTGATGCCATTGATTCTCTAGCCAGCGGAAAAGCCCCTGGGAAGGACAGCATTACCCCTGAAATAATCAAGAATGCCAAGCCTGCTATACTCTCAGCACTACATGAACTGCTATGCCTGTGCTGGGACGAGGGTGCAGTACCCCAGGACATGCGCGATGCCAACATCATCACCCTCTATAAAAACAAAGGTGACCGCGGTGACTGCAACAACTACCGTGGAATCTCCCTGCTCAGCATAGTGGGGAAAGTCTTTGCTCGAGTCGCTCTGAACAGGCTCCAGAAGCTGGCCGAGCACATCTACCCTGAGGCACAGTGTGGCTTTCGTGCAGAGAGATCGACCATTGACATGCTGTTCTCCCTTCGTCAGATACAGGAGAAATGCCGTGAACAACAGATGCCCCTCTACATTGCTTTCATTGATCTCACCAAAGCCTTTGACCTCGTCAGCAGACGTGGTCTCTTCAGACTACTAGAAAAGATCGGATGTCCACCAAAGCTACTAAGTATCATCATCTCATTCCATGACAATATGAAAGGCACAATTCAACATGGTGGCTCCTCATCAGAGCCCTTTCCTATCCTGAGTGGTGTGAAACAGGGCTGTGTTCTCGCACCCACACTTTTTGGGATTTTCTTCTCCCTGCTGCTTTCACATGCGTTCAAATCCTCTGAAGAAGGAATTTTCCTCCACACAAGATCAGGGGGCAGGTTGTTCAACCTTGCCCGTCTAAGAGCTAAGTCCAAAGTACGGAAAGTCCTCATCAGAGAACTCCTCTTTGCTGACGATGCTGCTTTAACATCTCACACTGAAGAATGCCTGCAGAGTCTCATCGACAGGTTTGCGTCTGCCTGCAATGAATTTGGCCTAACCATCAGCCTCAAGAAAACGAACATCATGGGGCAGGACGTCAGAAATGCTCCATCCATCAATATCGGCGACCACGCTCTGGAAGTGGTTCAAGAGTTCACCTACCTAGGCTCAACTATCACCAGTAACCTGTCTCTAGATGCAGAAATCAACAAGCGCATGGGTAAGGCTTCCACTGCTATGTCCAGACTGGCCAAGAGAGTGTGGGAAAATGGCGCACTGACACGGAACACAAAAGTCCGAGTGTATCAGGCCTGTGTCCTCAGTACCTTGCTCTACGGCAGCGAGGCCTGGACAACGTATGCCAGCCAAGAGCGACGTCTCAATTCATTCCATCTTCGCTGCCTTCGGAGAATACTTGGCATCAGGTGGCAGGACTATATCTCCAACACAGAAGTCCTTGAAGCGGCCAACACCCCCAGCTTATACACACTACTGAGTCAGCGGCGCTTGAGATGGCTTGGCCATGTGAGCCGCATGGAAGATGGCAGGATCCCCAAAGACACATTGTACAGCGAGCTCGCCACTGGTATCAGACCCACCGGCCGTCCATGTCTCCGCTATAAAGACGTCTGCAAACGCGACATGAAATCGTGTGACATTGATCACAAGTCGTGGGAGTCAGTTGCCAGCATTCGCAGAGCTGGCGGGCAGCCATAAAGACAGGGCTAAATTGTGGCGAGTCGAAGAGACTTAGTAGTTGGCAGGAAAAAAGACAGAGGCGCAAGGGGAGAGCCAACTGTGCAACAGCCCAAACAAACAAATTTCTCTGCAGCACCTGTGGAAGAGCCTGTCACTCCAGAATTGGCCTTTATAGCCACTCCAGGCGCTGCTTCACAAACCACTGACCACCTCCAGGCGCTTACCCATTGTCTCTCGAGATAAGGAGGCCCAAAGAACATATCTGAGATGATAATGTATTCTGAATGCACTATTAGAATGTACTTTTTCATCACGTGAATGAATAGCTGAAAAAATTGTCTCAATTCTACACATCTTAAGTTAATGTTTGTTTTAAAGATGACTTTACTGACAAAATTATCGTAAAAAATTCAATTTATTAAGAGATCTGTGATACAAACTATGAAGAGAGACTAGATAGGCTGGGGTTGTTTTCCTTAGAGCATGGAAAGCTGAGGGGGGGACCTGATTGAGGTATACAAAATTATGAGGGGCATAGATAGGGTAGATAGGAAGAAACTTTTTCCCTTAGCGGAGGGGTCAATAACCAGGGGGCATAGATTTAAGGTAAGGGGCAGGAGGTTTAGAGGGGATTTGAGGAAACATGTTTTCACCCAGAGGGTGGTTGGAATCTGGAACACACTGCCTGAAGAGATGGTAGAGGCAGGAACCCTCACAGCATATGAGAAGTATTTAGATGAACACTTGAAAAGCCATAGCATACAAGGCTATGGGCCAAATGCTGGAAAATGGGATTAGAATAGATAGGTGCTTGACGGCTGGCACAGACACGATGGGCCAAAGGGCCTGTTTCTGTGCTGTATAACTCTATGACTCTAAACATAAAGACAAAAAGCATTAATTCTTTCAGTTTTATACGTACATTTCTTATTTCTTTTTTATTCAAAGTGGAAATGTGCTGTTTTTCCATTAAATTAATATGGTTCACCATTTTAACATTTTCTTTTCAAACATGCTTATACATAATTCATGCGAATTAACACATAAAACCTGAACATCCATATACTGGAAATGTGCAGAAAAAATAAAAAGAGGCAAAAAATGTCAAAAAACATGGTAATTTAAAGTTAGTTCTATTTTTTTCTATTGATACATCAATTCAATACATGCATTTTATTTATTATGTATGCAAATGAAACATTCTACCAGAGACATTTGGCAATTTGCCATGCATTTGGTTTAGAAATGCCAAATTTTTGTCTTGCAGCTCTGAATAGTTTTTATTTTAGGCATTTTTTTAAAAAGGCTCATCAAGTAAAAAAGGTTGCCTAGGTAGAATGCCTGTGGTGAAGTGAAGGAATTCAGGGATGCATAAGAGAGCAGAACTGGAGGATTGCAGCTACCTTCTGTGTGCCCACTTTGTCCATTGTAAGGTAGTAATGTGGAACCAGCACCTACCCACCCACTCCTCTCTAGTATGTATACCCAGACCTTCAGGTTGGCAGTTGGGGTGGAATTTCCAGCAGAGCATGGATACTGGGTAGATCTGGAACCTTGTGTCCTTTAATAGTCCTGTGTACTGTCTGGGTATCCTGAGTAGGACCGCTGACTCGCATGTGTTCATTCTATATACATCAGCCAATACTAACTCAGTGACCAAGCTATAACACCTTGCATTGATATAGCCCCTTTAGCATAGTAAAATGTGCTTTATTAGATCAGGCTGAATATAGACAATCAACATACGCTCCAAAACCAGGAAATGGTAGTTCCAACTAAAGGGCTGCAAAGGAAACCCGACACGAGCCTGAATGCCGGACCCGGAAGCCCGACCGACCCATACCCAACACATGTCGTCTGGTCCCGTCGGGGTGGGGTCGGGTAGCCGGCCTTTACCCATGTACTGTTGTAAAGGCCTGCTACCTGACCCGACCCCGACAGGACCCGACGACATGTGTCGGGTTCAGGTCGGGTCGTGTCGGGCTTCCGGGTCCGGCATTTGGGCTCGGGTCGGGTTTCCTTAGCAGCCATTTAGTTCCAATCATGGTTCCCAAATCGACATCCAATCCCAACCGCGGCTCCCAAATCCAAATCCAATCCCAAACATGACTCCCAAATCTAATTCCAACCATGGCTTCCTATTCTAACTCTATCCATGGTTCCCAAATCCACATCCAATTCCAGCCATGGCTTCCAAATCCAAATCAAATACCAGCCATGGCTCCCAAATCCAATTCCAACCATGGCTCCCAATTCCAATTCCAACCATGGCTCCCAAATCCAAATCCAATTTCAACCATGGCTCCCAAATCCAATTCCAACCATGGCTCCCAATTCCAATTCCAACCATGGCTCCCAAATCCAAACCAATTCCAACCATGGCTCCCAAATCCAATTCCAACCATGGCTCCCAAATCCAAACCAATTCCAACCATGGCTCCCAAATCCAAATTCAATCCCAACCATGGCTCCTAATTCTCATCATGGCTCCCAATTTGATTCCACAATTGAACCACAGATTAACACACCCCTCCTGCACTGCAGCCGTATTATAATTCCATCAGATGTACTAGCCATCCTATGGCATAACCCGAATGTGATGCCAACTCAGTGCCACTTAGCACCCAACGATGGGCAATTTTGTACTGGCGATTTGCATTGAATAGAACTGGCCCAAGTCTGTCCAAACCCATCTCTCATAGCAGGCATACAGGAGCATTTTACATCGCTTGCTATTGTTAAAGGGCAGAATTCTAGCTCGTTGTGCCATCCACTGCTTCCAAGTCCGAAATTCACTCTCTGCCTTGACTAACCTTACCTTTGATGAGATGTGAGCTCTGTTATCTCGCATGGTTTGTATTGCTTCAGAGATCTTCACATAAATTGTATCAACCAGCGACTCCATGTTTGACGGTCCATTAAACCTGTCAGCCACCTGAAGCATAGAGTCTGAAATAATAAGAATAGTTAAAATCAGTGTTTTAATTCCACCTACAGATTGCTCTGTACAAGTATGCTGTCCAGGCCCTATCCCCTGCAATTGCCACCCTAAACTTCTCAGCATTTCGACCTCCTTGTCTTCCTTTAAGACTTACCTTAAGATCCACCTGGTTGACCAGGCTTTTTGTCACCCCTCTTACTGTCTCCTTCTTTGACTTGGCATTGACGTTTGCCTGATTACACAACTGTGATGTATCTTTGGATATTTTTCCATGTTAAAGATGCATGTTGATAAATTATGTAAGTTTTTTCTCCCACCTCCAATTTTCTCTCCTGCTCTTTAGAGGGAGCAGGGTAGAGCTCTGGAGGCACTGGGCACTCTTGTAACCATTTTGTGTTTTTCAAGGTGAGGGTGTTCAAAATCATGAGGGGTTCAGTCAGAGTAGGTGGTGAGAAACTTCTCACTGGTAGAAGAGTCAAGAACCAGAGGACACTGACTTATGGTAAATGGCAAAAAAACAATGGCAACATGAGGAAAACCTTTTTACACAGCGAGTTTTTAGGATCAGTTTTTTATTCATTCATGGGATGTGGGTGTCGCTGGCTAGGCCAGCATTTATTGCCCATCGCTAATTGCCCACTGAAGGCATTTAAGAGTCAACTACATTGCTGTGGGTCTGTCGTCACATGTAGGCCAGACCAGGTAAGGACGGCAGATTTCCTTCCCTAAAGGACATTAGTGAACCAGATGGGTTTTTACAAAAATCGACAATGGTTTCATGGTCATCATTAGACGAGCAGTGGTTAGGATCTGGAATACACTGCCTGAGAGTGTGGTGGAGGCAGATTCAATCACTGCTTTTAAAAGGGAATTAGACAAGTGCCTGAAGAGAAGAAATTTGCAATGCTACGGGGAAAGGGCAGGGGATTGAGACTAACTGAGTTGCTCTTGCAAAGAGCCGGGCCAAATGGCCTCCTTCTGTGCTGCAACCATACTATGATTCTTTCCACAAAGTGGCTATTCTTTATGTGTGAACTCAGAGTGGATGTCACTGGGCTATTCAGCCGTGCAAAGCATCACATCTAATCCCAGTTCTGCTCTTTACCTGATATGAACATACATTGTTGAGCAATACCTGGGAGCTAGGCTGATATTTTCACCTCGAGCTCAGGTCATGCAGGCCAGTTACAGCCCTAATGTTGCCCTGGTTAAAATCTTCTAACTCATCACAAATTATACCTGTGACACTGTGTTACTGACTGTATCTCTACTGATGTTAATCCAGCTCTCTCACACTGTCACTCAGTAACCCCTCCCCCAGCACCCTGTTTTATTGACTGTGTCTCTACTGATGTTAATCCAGCTCCCTCACACTGTCACACAGTAACCCCTCCCCAGCACCCTGTGTTATTGACTGTGTCTCTACTGATGTTAATCCAGCTCCCTCACACTGTCACACAGTAACCCCTCCCCCAGCACCCTGTGTTATTGACTGTGTCTCTACTGATGTTAATCCAGCTCCCTCACACTGTCACACAGTAACCCCTCCCCAGCACCCTGTGTTATTGACTGTATCTCTACTGATGTTAATCCAGCTCCCTCACACTATCACCTTTAGGAGTCAGTTCTCCCAATGATGCCATCTGCACCCATGGTTTAAAGAGAAGGTCATCTCCTAAAGCTTTCTCCCAATCATCCGCCGAAGTTTGGCAATAGATTAGCAGGAACCTCAGACAAACCCCGGTAACAGGGCTTCCTGCCGAAGGTATGGCATCTGATCATGGAAATTCCTGTCATATGTGTTCAAATCAATGGAAAAATCAAGAGGAATGAAGGAAAATCCTTTAGATGTTGAGTAGGGATCTACAGAGGTACCTAACGTTGAGGTTCAGTGTCCATGACTGGTGCCCCCAGCCCCCATCAACCTTACCGATTAGATTCCTCCATTCACTGTCTAGGTCAGCCTGATTAGCCAGGCAGCCCTTCAGGATGTTGAGGCAGTAGTTGTTGCAGGGTTTCACATTTGCCATGCTCCGGCAGTGAGGACAATACATCAATCTCATCATGGCTCGTACACACTCTGGGCTTGGAGGCACCTGGGGGGAAAGATTTAATACAACGTTGAATACTTTGAAAAGAATTACCCCTCAGTCAAAGCCAGATTTGTCCAACAAGGGCCCAAAGTTGCAATGTGCATCTTCCTCAGTGAATGTTTGTCCTTTTCAAGGTGAGCGATGTTAGTGCTTGAGAATGCCAACAGATAAGCCCAGGTTAAGTACAACACTGGCAGACACAGGATAAAGCTTCCCTCTGTTCTGTCCCAAACCCTCTGCCTTATTATCAGATATAGAGAGGTATAGCTGCAGCAGCCTTGTGGTTAACTTGTGACCCAGAGGTTGAGAGTTCAAAACCTACCATGGCAGATAGTGAAATTAAATTTAAGAAAACACTCCTGTCAATGTTCCAGAAAATGACAATTACAAAACACTAATAACCTTCAAGCAAGACAG
This sequence comes from Heterodontus francisci, assembly GCF_036365525.1. Lineage (NCBI taxonomy): Eukaryota > Metazoa > Chordata > Chondrichthyes > Heterodontiformes > Heterodontidae > Heterodontus > Heterodontus francisci. The sequence goes on from NC_090381.1 coordinate 26,144,180, forward strand.
CCTACCAGCCAAGTCACTCCAGTCCCAATGCCACCAGGGCAATGAGAAATGTTGCCCTCATTCAAAAATATTTTTCTTTGAGGAGAACGAGCCCTACTTTTCCATTTCAGGCTTGTATCAGCTTTTAGCATCCCCAGTTCTGACACAACACATACAGACAGCAAGGTTCCCCTCCCTTTGCCCCAACCAAGTTCAGAATAATGCCCCCTATTACATCAGCATGTCATGTCCTCATCCAACTATTAACTGGGGTTTATAGAGGAGCCTTAGAGGCAGCAGAGGAGTTAGGTTCAAAGGTAGGGTGAGAGGGGAATGGCAGTGTGTTAATTCGGTGCCTCACTCAAGAACAGCTGCAGGAAAACAGCTCGTCTATTAAAGAAAAAAATTGAATACTGTCATGCCAGGTCCCCAGCTGCCAAGAATGAGGCACATTAATTTTGTCATGAATATTGATTTTAAACTGTTACTGGAGTGAAGAAAGGACTTGTTAAAACAGCTCAGTTGTGGCTGGAAAAGACATTTGAATGTTAACAGACAGTGATTGGAAGGACAAAGGACCATTCCCTGACACATTCAACCCACAATGGACCTTGATCACCAGGTATTGTGTGTAAGGGGTACATTCTAGAGACTGCTAAGGTGATACAATCCAAGACGTGGTCAGACCAGTTAGTCACATGACTAACCTGCTTGGCAACCTAGGGTTTTCTGAATTGTACAAACAGTTTGAACTGAGAATGTCTGTTTGCTCCTGGACTGAGAAGATCCCTCTTGTTTGCTCCCATCTCTTTCTCACAAGCCTCTGAATCCACTGAAGGCACATGAACCCCAAGAGAGAAAAGTCTCCTACAGTGAACAATGTTTAAGAAGAATACTGGGCCCCAACGAAAAGCAAGATCTATCTACAATCAAGGACTCTACAGTGAGCTCGAAGAACCATAACAAAAACTCTTCAGATATTGCCTCAAACTTTTCACTTTATTTTTTTTCTGCTCTTTTCTATCTCTATTTTGCATGTATTGCATATGCTAGCATGGGCGCTTTGTGTATCCATAGGCGTCAACCAAATTAGAGTTTAAGTTTAATAAATTTCAATCTTTCTTCTTTACCTAAGAAAACCTGTTTGTGCTGGTTTCTTTCCCTTATAATTGGAAAGCGGTGAACAAGGATTCATCAAGGTGGAGCTAAAAACACGGTGTGTAACAAATTAAACCCTGTTACGGTAAGATTAGGTGAAGGGACCCCAAGACGCCTTTCTCACCTGGTCGTAACAGAAATTTGGGAGATCATCCAGGGTTGACCCACGGACAAACGAGAAAAATTGGAAGTGGGAAGCGAAATTGTTCCCAAACAAAGTGCAAGATTTCAATACAGGTTTTCTTGTGGTTGTGTTTGCTTGAAATACTCACATGTCTGCGACTGAAGCTAGTAGCTCCCAAGCCAGGGTGAAGTAACTTGGGATAAGTTAAAAGCACTGTCTGTGGAGGAGTTGAGGAAAATGGCTGAACAGTGTGGGATCACTGTATTTAGCAAGGCTAGGAAATCTGAACTCCTAAGATTAGTGGCCAACCATTTTTCTCCTGAATCTGAAGAATCAGAAACAGTGTTAGAAGCAGACTCGGACAGGGTATTGTTAGCAAAGATATAATTGGAACAGAGGAAGCAAGAATTAGAGGAGAGGAAGAAAGAAAGAGCCTTCCAGAAGGAACATGAAGAGAAAGAAATATAGGAGAGAGAGAAAGAAAGACAGTAGAAGGAACGAGAGAGAGAGGAGACAGAGAAAGAATATTCCAGAAAGAATGCGAAATGCTGAAGCAGCTTGAGCTAACTAGGGGTCCAATGCTCCAAGTCAACAAAATTCAAACTGGAATGAACTAACAGTGAAGGAATACAGGGGCAAATGGGATTGAGCAGCATTGGCATTAATGGGCTGATTACAAGAGCTCAGGGGTCCACAAGTGGCCCTAGGGTTCGGCCCCTTGACTTACAGAGGCTTTTCATACTCCTTCCAATGAAGTTACTTCCCCCTTGAAGACTCTGCACCCTGTGGTGAGATGATTAGTAACAGGTGTGCTCTGTTCAATTAGAAGATAGCGTAATCTAGTTTCTGCTTCTTCCATACTCTCCTAACTCAGCACCACTATGTAGTTATACAAGAGGCACCATTCTCAAACAGCAGCTGTACAGTGCAATGCAAGACCAGTGGACCTGAGCTGCAGTGCCAACCTCCACATAGCCCTCTCCTCAGTGACAATGCAACACTGTAATGCTGTGCCTCCGTGGGAATACCTGTTAAATGGTTAATGGTAGAAAAGAGTTGATTAGGTCATTGATGCTCTACCAGCTTTATAAAGAGTCCTGTTAAGTTCAGAAATTCTTAGGCAATTTTAAGCTTGGCTTTCCAAAAATCAGTGATTATGTTGCATTTGTTGTTAAAAACTAAATGATTAGAGACTCTCCCAGCAAAGACAGAGAGGGAACCCCTAGACCCCTTCTCACCTGGTTGTAATACAGGGCAACAGGGATAGAGTCAGGGAACGTGATTGATTCGATGGCTCTACAAAGAGCTGACAAGGACTCAATGGGCCAAATGGCTTACTTATGTGCTGTCACTACTCCCATCCAAAAGGGGATACCTCTGAGAGTGCAGTGCTCTGTCCATACTTCACTGAAGTGGAAGCCTAGACTACTGGCTCAAGTTATGCATTTTAACTTGAATACAGGACCTTCTACCTTACAGGTGAGGGCGCAACCTACTGAACCAAGCTGACACCTTAGAAGGAACATGAAAACTTTAGAAAGGTTCCAATAAATGTTCCCATGCTTCTGCTCCATCGCTTTCCAGATATTGGCAGGATGTAAAATAAAGCAAACCACAGATGCGCTCCAATAAAACCAGCTAATTTGAGGAGACGGCTGCTTTCCATTTGTTATGATGTAATCTGACAGCTCTGTCTTCTCAATAACAAGAGTGCCTTTGTTGGGTGGACATGCTATAGTTTTATCACGATTTCCAGGCATTTTCTCAACAGGAGGTGGGAGGATCTTTTCAGCACAGATCGCTTTAGGGGGAAGTCTGGTGCTGTAACACCTTATAATTAAAATCTGCCCTTACATACCTTCGACACACAGGTGCACAGGCACAACTGCCAAAAGGATTTTATCATTCTGTACTGTTGAGCTGACAAACAAAAGGTAAACTAGTGAGAGAATAACTTGGAGGCACTTGAGCCCGAATGCCAACACAGAACTTTTTTTTTTGATTCAACTAAAGGGCTAATTGCTTAAATCATGGCAAGTCACCACAAACAGGAGCTTTCTGGGTGAAAGTCTGGGCCTCTACTGCAGACTAGTCCCTCAGAATCCCATCCCATTGCAGCTAACTGGCAGGTCAAACCGGAAAATGCATCTACCAATAGACAAACTTGAAGGGAAAACCCTTCAGATGAGGGAACTAGAAACAAAGGGTTTTAAAAAATCTCACAGCTGTAGGAAACGGGGTTGGGCGGATTAGTGAAAGAAGGAGGCCATGTGGGAGTGCATCATTCCCAGTTTTGGAGTAAACAGCTATCCCATTTACTGCCAAGAACACCTTCAAACTGCAGAACAGCTAACAGCTCAGGCAGGGCATTTTGCATACTGCCAAAATTTGGCAGAATACTTTGAAACACTAGCATCACCACCAACTGCTCCACTCCTTTTTAAAATTCACAATCCACAGCCGGTCACAACACCCTTTCTTTCCAATTTTCTCCTTTTTTTTCAGCACTCTTGACTCCTGCTGAGTACAGGTCCAGGGGCGTCAGCAGCCTCCAATACCTTAATTAAAATGGCTAATCCTTGATTCTGGCCGGTGAGCACTGCTGAGCTACACTGCAGTGGAAAGCATCAGAGCCGAGCCCGATCCTGTCCTCCTGCATGCTCTCTCTAGTAAAGGTGGTGGGGGGGGGGGGGGGGGGGGGGCGGTGTTCGCTGAATGGCAATCAGCAGAGGAACCCCGGTTGATTTCTCAGTGTACCTAGCCCGATACATTGAGGCTAAGTGAACCATCCCAAACTACTGCCTTAAGCAAAGAATATTTAGCTCAGCGCAGTCAAGGAATTGAAGCTGCTGCAAGCTGGCACCAATGGTTGAATGTAACATCAGGCACCACCTTCTCTGTCAGTGGGGAACCACATGGCATCTCCAACATACTAGCAACTTCAGTAAGTAAGTTGGCTGCCATGCTAAAACCATAAAGGAGACTATGGGGTATGCTCTTGAACTGATACGAGATATATTCATGAACTGCCGCATGTATTATGTTCTCAAATTGGCTAATTTAAAAGGGAACTTTCATACTTCAATGTGTGCGTTAGTGCTTTGCATCTTTACTGAATAACTCTTGTTTTATAATAAATTAATAAAATTGTTGTTTATTAAAGAAACCTGGTTGGTGTATTTTATTCTGAAATAAAAATAGAGTATATAATTGGCCGTAATGGTATCTGGGTAGACATTTAAATATATGTTGTAAGCCGTGGAGAAGTGGAACTAGAGAAAGACAGTGCTCTCTTCCCACCTCGGTCGTAACATCTAATTGGGGGCTTATCCAGGATAATCCAAAGCCGATGACGTGTAATTGTCAGTGTGCTAATAAGAATTTAAAAGGGGAAAAGGAAAACACCAGGTTTCTTGTGCATTAGAGTAAAGTTTACACTCCCGGAATGGCTTTGGCAGTTGCTACGACCTTTCTGGAGAGGAAGGATTTATCCCTGAATGATTTGCAAATCTTAACCGAGACTAGGCTAAAAGCATTGGCAGAAAAGTTGGAGATACAGTTAAAACCAGGGGCTAAGAAAGTAGGCATAATTGAGATAATAGCACAGCATTTGAAATTGGAAGAAGGAAAAGGCAATCCAGATGATATTTCAGTTGAATTAGCTAGACTTCAGTTGCAGATGAAGCAGCTTGAACTTGAAAGTGAAAAAGAAATGAAAAAATTTGAACTTGAAAGAGGAGAAGAAAAGGAAAAGGAAGAAAGAGAGGAAAAGGAAAAAGAGAGAGCATTTCAAAAGGAAAAAGAGAGGCAGGCGAGCGAAAGGGAGTGAGAAAGGGTATTCAAATTAAAAAAAGCCAGAACTAAAACAAAAGAGTGGGCTTGACTCCAGTGAAAGTTCTGAGGCGGAAGAAGCTGACTCCAACCCAGGACCCAGTGGGGAACTGTTTAAATTTGTAGGTAGTCTTGCTTTTCGTTGGGGCCCAGTATTCTTCGTAAACCTTGTTCACTGCAGGAGACTTTTCTCTCTTAGTGTTCATATGTCTTCAATGGTTTGCAATGCTGGTGTGAGTGAGATGAGAGCAGACAGGAGATAGATGTTCTCAGTCCAGGAGAAAAACAGCCTTCTGATCTCAAATTCCTTGTTGGAAGTTCAAATTCAAAAAACTCCCACAGTCAGTCATGTGACTAAAACTGGTCTGACCACTTCTTCTGTGTATTGGGGAAGCAACGACTGGGTCCCCATTATTCCAATGCTGTCTGTTCCTATGCAAATATCTTTCCAGTCAGGGGCTTGCGATTTTAAGTTTTAATGTTCATGTGGTGAAATGTAGTTTAGCATGTAGTCTTGCCAGGTGCCTGACAATAGAGAGGCTTCACATCACAAGTGAAGTTTGGCATTATCATCCCCAATGTCTAGAAATAGTTTCCCCTCTAATATCTGGTCACTCTATTCCACTTCCATCTTATAGCACTTTGCTACAGCTATTTTTATTTGTTATTTTATGCCTTTGCTGTCCACTCTTATGTTGCCCAGTCAGGGAGTTATGGCAAAGTGGCAATCATGGAGACTCTGAGGCTGGTAGAATATCTGAAGAATGGTATGCATATATAGAATCATTACAGCATTAAAGGCTATTTAGCCTATCTTGACTACACTATCTCCTCAATGAGAATGGTCTTTTTAATCCAATTCCCAGGCTTTTTCTCTGTACGCTTCCATATTTTTACGTGTCAAATAATTACACAACTGCCTTTCAAATAACTATAGTCTCTACCTCACGTACAATTGCATTTCCATGTTTCTTTTACCCTCTTGGTGAAAATATATCTTCTGAGTTCTCCCTTCATTCTTCCAGTGATAATCCTCAGTCTGTGCCCCATTATTGTTGATTCACCAACCATTAGACAAATCGTTCACAGTATATCCTTTCATAATTTAAAAACCTCCATTATACCCCTCCTTAACTTGCTCGGTCCCAGTGAAATAGTCTCAGTCGTTCGAGCATTTCTTCATAACCATCACCTCTCAACTCTGGTGTCATTGTGTGTTTGAATGAATATAAGCAAAGGCATTCAAACACTTGTCTGATTTATGCTCCTGTGCAGCTCCTTGGGACATTTTCTTACATTGGAGGCACTGCATAAATACAAGTTGTTATGCTAGTCAATTTGCTAAACTACATTTTGAATGGACCTGTTGGAATCACTACTGTGTTACGACCAGGTGATAAGGGGTCTAGGGGTTCCCTCTCAGCCTTTGCCTGGTTTATCCGTAACAGGGTTTAATTTTAAAACACCCTGTTTTTAGCTCCCACTTACTGAATCCTTGTTCACTGCTCCAATTGTAAGGCAAAGAAATCAAACCTGTTTCCTTATATTTAAGCAAGAAAGGCAGAAGTTTACTAATCTTAAACTCTAATCCAGTTAACAACCACGAATATGCGACGTGACGACACTGGCATGCATACGTGATAAACACACATGCAGATAGAGACAGAAAAAGTAGAAAGAATAAGGGGGAAAGTTTCAGGCACTATCTGGTAGTTACAGTCCTTTAAGTTCAATGTGGAGTCTTTGGCTGCCGGTAAGTCTTGCAATTCGTTTGGGCTCAGTTCACGCTTCAACTTGTTCCAATGTAGGAGTCTTTTCTCTCTTGAGGTTTATGTGTATTCCATGGGTCCACTGGCCTGGGGAGAAAGTGAGAGAGAGAGACAGCCAGGTGAGAGACTTGCTTGTTCCAGCTTCAGTTGCACACCGCCTTCTGAATTCAAGCTGTCCTGTGGCTAGTTCAAAAAACCTGGACCACACAGTTAGTCATGTGACAAGCTGGTTTAACCAGTCCTGGCTCTGTGGATTGTATCGTCTTAGCAGGGCCTGGAATGCGCTTCCTTACCCCTTCAATGTCTGGTGCTCGAAATCCATTTGGGTTAATTGGAGCAGGGAATAGTCCTTTGTCTCCACAAGTAGTGTCTCTTAGTTTGCAAATGTCCTTCCAGCCCAGTGTCTGGTGATCTTCAAACAAGCCATTTCTTCACTCCAGCAACAGTTTAAAATCAATGTTCATATGACAAAATTAATATGCCTCATTCTTGGCAGCTGGGGATCTGCATGACAATTGGAAACTTTTGAATTGCAATTTTCACATTGACACACATTTTGGGACCCCCATGCCCACCCCAGCTAGGGCCTTGAGCACATCTCACTTGCAATGGAATATCAGGGTCAGGGTCCCTGGTTGCAGTATAAAAACAGCTTGAGCTGACAGTGTGATATTGTGCTGGTTTGCTGCCTTTGATGTCTTAAATGGCATTTTACAGCTCTGGTAGGTACTTTGGTGGAATGGTCTTAACTCTGTATCTAAGCCACGCTGTCCTTTCACACCAGAAAGCTGGGCTTGAATCCAACGCAGACACAAGGGCTAAATACCTCCTCGCTCTGCTTACTGCAAACATGTAATTAAAGTGCACAGCATCAATCCAGTTTTTAGTGGGTGTACAAAAGCACCCCAGGTCCAGCATAAGCTGACAATGTCACTTACAGAGAGTATAGGATTAACAAATGTCATGCTGGTGCCGTAGTGGGTGCTTCTCTGAGACTAAGATTGTGACACACTTTGATAGGAAACTGTAGAGGGAGCTTTATTCTGTAATCTAACCTATGTTGCACTTGACCTCAGAGCGTTTTCATCCTTTCCAGAATGGAATGGAAACCTTGATGTCTTTTTTCCCCTCCTCTGACTTAGATTAATTCCTAACTGCAGAAAATTCATTGTCCTCACTGAGATCAGCTCACCTGTCTCAGGGGATCTAACCTGGCACCACAAGAGGCAGGCATCATTTGAGCACCAATCATGTACTTGTGAAACAAGATGCAAATTTTACTGCTGCCGGATCTGTAACACCCACAGAAAGGGCAGCACTGCTGGTGCCATTACCCCTCATCACAATCTCTCACTCTGTCCACTTTAGGAGATCCCACTAATGATTACAGCCCAATTACCTTTCATAAACCAGGAGAGATGTGATTGCAGCTCTGTTAATAGTGCAAAATCCTTTCATGGACCACATCAACCTGAGTACAGTAGGTTAAAAGTGTTCAGTACATCTCATCTCTGACTCACCGGCTTATTAGAAAGTGGGCTCCAGGGAGTTCATTCACATGAACAACCAGCACCCTTGAGGTGCCAGCAGTTAGAAAGGATCTTAGGTTGCCAGGGTGAGTGCTTCTAAACTCAGCAGGGATGAGTGCCAGAATTAAACTGGCCAGCGTTGCAATCTATAAGCCTGAGAGGGGGAGGTACTGGATGGTGCAGTGGGCTTCCATTCCTGATCACCATCCAATTGGAAGTGTAAGTGTGTGTGGGTGCTGGATGAAGCCAGGATTAGGCTTGCCTACAATGACTCCCACTGGTGCATAACCTGCCACTGCTCAAGTGTTAAGGCTCACAAATGAAGAACAGCTATCTGAGCAACCCCAGCAGGGATCAACATAGGTCAACTGCCTCAGGAACGGACGACAGAATATATGAAGCATCTAACATATATAATGACATGTATAATGATTCAAATGTCGGCACAGAGATGATTCAATCATTGTAAAGCATTCTGTTATGGGACAATGATGCCATATATTTATATGATAGCGAGACTAGAGAATCTGGGATTGTTCTCAGAGCAGAGAAGGTTAACGGGAGATTTAATAGAGGTGTTCAAAATTCTGAGGCCGTTTCATAGAATAAATAAGAAGATAACAGTTTTCACTGAAAGGAGGCTTGCTAACCAGAGGACACAGATTTAATATAATTGGCCAAAGGAACCAGAGGGGAGATGAGGAGATTTTAGTTCTGCAGTTAGTTGTTGTGATCTGGAATGCACGACCCAACAGTGTGTTAGAATAGGAAATCAATCAATGATTCTGACTACTGAAAGCAGTCGAGTGATAACGATAATCCCAAACCAGAAGTTGCCTATGCATTTCACTGAGATAATAATTATTTCTCAATGAGAGCAAGTTAACAATGAAATTTATGCTTTGCACGCCAATGTGTCATATTGATTTAAGATGAAAATGCAACTTTAAAAAAAAATTGGAATAAACTAGGATATTGAAACGGTAAAATTTGCAGGGTGACAGGGAAAGGGTGGGGGTGTTGGACTAATTGAATAGCTCTTTCAAAGACCTAGCACAGGTTCGATGGGCTGAATGGCCTACTTCTGTGCTGTATTATGTTCCAATTCATATTGTGATGCTGTTACACAATTCAAGATTGACAGACCGCTTGTAGTCATGCACACCAACCAACACTACAAGGGATAAATCTCCCTGGGGAATGATGCCTTCCACAAGATTTCAAAAAGCATCTGAACACAGTTAGTGCACAGACCACAAATTCAGCCACTCTCTCAGGACCTGACTCTCAATTAATTACAACTGGGACTTTTTTTCCCGTTGGTGTGGAAATGCTCCTGTTTCAGTGACCCGGTATCAGCAGTAAACACTCTGCATCTTGCTGCTCTTAACAAAACTATCCATGATTCAATACGACAAACTCAGAGACACCAAAGTGTGATGGCAGTAGGTGGCGCTGTACTTGAATTATGAGTAACCCAGTTGGTCGAGCTTTAACCTGTATCTAACCTGATGGGACAATGTAGAGGAAACTTTACTCATGAATCCAATCCATGTTGCAACTGGCTTAACAGTGTTTGATGGGGCAGTATAAAGGGATCTTTACTCTGTATCTAACCTGTGCTGTACCTGACCGAGGAGTGTTTGTAGCAATGTAGAACAAGCTTTATTCTGTGGTAAATTGTTCTGTACCTGACCTAGAGGTGATGGGACAATGTAAAGCGAAGTTCACTTTGTATTGAACCTATACTATACCAAACATGGGAGTGCTTAATTGGGCAAAGTAGGATTACATAGGATAAACAGCACAGAAACAGGCCATTCGGCCCAAACAGTCCATGCTGGCATTTATGGTCTACTTGAGCTTCCTCTTGTCTTTCCTTATCTAACTCTAATACCAGAGAGGGAGCTCAACTCTTGAATCCAGCCCATACTACATTTGCCATGAGTGCATTTGATAGGGCAATGTAGAGGGAGTTTTATTCTGTATATAAATCATATTGTCATTGATCTGAGTATTTGATGCTCACATAGCCTACACAGTTAATGTCTAAATTCTCTCTTGGCCATATGGGCAAAATGCCAAGAGGATGATCAGCTCCAGCAGCACAATCCCCTACCCGGAGTTAACAGGTTCACTGGGGGCATGGGGGGTTGTGGGGGGGGGGGGGGGGTGGGGGGTGGGGAAGGGTAGTGGCGGGAGGCCTGGGATGTTGAGGGAAGATAACTCAACAAAAAGAAATGTCTTCTCAGTGAATGCAGGATGGTTTATTAGACTTGACCAGATGAGATTATTGAAGCCAGTGGCCCTCTGCCAATGGTAATCCAGCTCTCTCATACGGTCAGGTCCACTCACTCCCCAAAACCAACGCTGCCGCTGAGCTCAGCAACATTCCATTTTGAAAAGGTTGCGTCGTGAAGTGTTATTACAACGCGAATCGCCTGTGCGGCGCTGAGACTTTGTTTTAACATAAATCATATCATCGCATCAGCATTTTGGCAAACCAACAGTAAAGGATTTGGCAAACATTTTCCGATGTGGGTTGTACGAATCTTAATGAGAATATTTCTATGAATGAAGTGAAGCCCAGCCACTCAATCAACAAACACAATGATCTCAGCCAGTATTTTCCAGTTGGACCAATGCATTTAATTTTCTTTCACACCCCATACTGTATCACGGACTCTGCCTATCTATTTAATCTCCAATTAAATTCCTCAGGAAGGACATATTGGCCTTGGAGGGGGTGCAGTGTAGATCTAACAGAATGATTGCTAGACTCCAAGGGTTAAATTACAAGGAGAGATTACACACAAGAGGGTTGTATTCCATTGAATTTAGAAGGTTAAGGATAATTTGATTGAAGTTTTGAAGATATTAAGGGGAACAGATAGAGTTGATAAAGAACATTTATACCTGCTGGTTGTGGAGTCTCGGACAAGGACGTATAGTGTAAAAATGAGAGCCAGACCTTTCAGGAGTGAAATTAGGAAACACTACGACACGCAAAGCATGGTAGAAGTTTGCAACTCTCCTGCAAATGGCAACTGATGCTCAATCAATTGCTAATTTTAAATCTGAGATTGATGGATTTTTGTTAACGAAAGATATCAAGAGATATGGGGCAAAGGCGATATTTGGAGTTAAGACACAGGTCAGCCATGATCTCATGGAATGGTGGAACAGGCTCGAGGGGCTGGAGCCTGTAAGGCCTACTCCTGTTCTTTTGTTCCTAATTGTTAATGAGTTTTGTTCATTTTATCTTTGTGTCCTCTGGTTCTAAGCATATAATCCACATCAACCACCCTGCTCACAACTCTTCATTTTCAAGATCGGAAAAGTGTAAATTTGCTGGGAGGACAGTAAATTCTTGATTCATTCTAATTCCCTCTAGTATAAGCAGGGTTGGCTGATGGAGTCACTTGTAGCCTACAGCCCTATGTCCAGCAATCATTTTTGTCCCTATTCTCTGGACTCTTCAATGCACTCTTGCAATTCATGTCTACTGTAAGCTGGGAGGACAGAGCAGCTGGCACTGCCGTCAGGAGGAGAGGCCTGCACACAGCAGGGGTAGGCATAAGGCCGAGTTGCCCTTGATGGGCAGACAACAGGAGGCTAGAAGCTGGTGTGGCTCTTGGCCTGAAAAAAGTGGTGTGGACTGCTAAATCTGTGATGGAGCAATTGTTTCCAGGAGGACCAGGACAGAAGAGTGACATGAAAAGTCTTCAGATAGCTGGCAGAGGAGAGAAGGCAATGACAAGATCTATGGGTGGCCTGACAAACCGTAACCAGTAAACCAGTCACTGCAAAAAGCATTGATTCTACATACAGAGTTTTGGTTGCAGCAGCTTGGACAGAAGCAGAGGTACGGAGCGAACTTACAGCTGGGAGGTCAATTTCAGTGTAAGTTAAAGGTTAATTCCCTTTTGTTTTCGGAGGACCAGGGGACTGCTGGGTAAGTGAAAACTATATATTTGGGCGGTTTAAAATCAATTTCTTTTAGTTTTGGTTGCAGCAGTTTGGACAGAAGCAGAGGTACGGAGCGAATTTACAGCTGGGAGGTCAATTTCCGTGTAAGTTAAAAGTTAATTCCCTTTTGTTTTCGGAGGACCAGGGGACTGCTGGGTAAGTGAAAACTATATATTTGGGTGGTTTAAAATCAATTTCTTTTAGTTTTGGTTGCAGCAGCTTGGACAGAAGCAGAGGTACGGAGCGAACTTACAGCTGGGAGGTCAATTTCAGTGTAAGTTAAAAGTTAATTCCCTTTTGTTTTCGGAGAACCAGGGGACTGCTGGGTAAGTGAAAACTATATATATGGGCGGTGGCTGTACCTGAGACACTACACGTGTAGTGTCTCCCACCCACCCTCCTCCTCTAACCAAAAAAACAAAAAAAAAAGGACTCTGGTGTTGATAAGGTAAGCTTTTTATTTAAAAAGTTCTGTCCGTCGGATTGCTAAGCTAACAAGTTTTGACTTTTTTTTGGGGGGTTTTTCAGTAGATTTGTTGGGAATTTAGAATAGTGGGAATGGAAGTTAAGGCAGTTGTATGTTCCTCCTGCAGAATTTGGGAGGTAAGGGTCGCCAAGAGTGTCCCTGCTGACTGCATCTGCAGGAAGTGCACCCAACTCCAGCTCTCGAGAACCGCGTTAGGGAACTGGAGCTGGAGCTGGATGAACTTCGGATCATTCGGGAGGCGGAGGGGGTTATTGAGAGGAGTTATGGGGAGGTAGTCACACCTCAGGTAAAAGAAGTAGGTAGATGGGTTACCGTCAGGGGAAGGAGAGGGAACCAGCAGGCAGTGCAGGGATCCCCTGTGGCCGTTTCCCTCAACAACAGGTATACCGTTTTGGATACTGTTGCGGTTTCGAATTACCAGGGGTAAGCAATGGGGTACAGGTCTCTGGCACAGAGTCTGTCCCTGTTGCTCAGAAGGGAAGGGGGAAGAGGAGCAGAGCATTAGTCATTGGGGACCCCATAGTTAGGGGAACAGATAGGAGGTTCTGTGGGAACGAGAGAGACTCACGGTTGGTGTGTTGCCTCCCAGGTGCCAGGGTTCGTGATGTCTCGGATCGTGTTTTTGGGATCCTTAAGGGGGAGGGGGAGCAGCCCCAAGTCGTGGTCCACATAGGCACCAACGACATAGGTAGGAAGAGAGATGGGGATTTAAGGCAGAAATTCAGGGAGCTAGGGTGGAAGCTTAGAGCGAGAACAAACAGAGTTGTTATCTCTGGGTTGTTGCCCGTGCCACGTGATAGCGAAGCGAGGAATAGGGAGCGAGATGAGTTGAACACGTGGCTGCAGGGATGGTGTAGGAGGGAGGGTTTTGGTTTCCTGGATAATTGGGGCTCTTTCTGGGGTAGGTGGGACCTCTACAAACAGGATGGTCTTCACCTGAACCAGAGGGGTACCAATATCCTGGGGGGGAGATTTGCTAGTGCTCTTCGGGAGGGTTTAAACTAATTCAGCGGGGGAATGGGAACCTAAATTGTAGTGCCAGTGTGCAGGATATTGAGAGTAGTGAGGTCAGGGATAAGGTTACAAGGACGCCAGAGGGCACTGGCAAGCAAGAACCTGGTTTAAAGTGTGTCTACTTCAACGCCAGGAGCATCCGGAATAAGGTGGGTGAGCTTGCAGCATGGGTTGGTACCTGGGATCTCGATGTAGTGGCCATTTCGGAGACATGGGTAGAGCAGGGGCAGGAATGGATGTTGCAGGTTCCGGGATTTAGATGTTTCAGTAAGAACAGAGAAGATGGTAAAAGAGGAGGGGGTGTGGCATTGTTAATCAAGGAGAGTATTACAGCGGCAGAAAGGACGTTTGAGGACTCGTCTACTGAGGTAGTATGGGCCAAGGTTAGAAACAGGAGAGGAGAGGTCACCCTGTTGGGAGTCTTCTATAGACCTCCGAATAGTTCCAGAGATGTAGAGGAAAGGATAGCGAAGATGATTCTCGACAGGGGCGAGAGTAACAGGGTAGTTGTTATGGGGGACTTTAACTTTCCAAATATTGACTGGAAATACTATAGTTCGAGTACTTTAGATGGGTCAGTTTTTGTCCAGTGTGTGCAGGAGGGTTTTCTGACACAGTATGTAGACAGGCCAACTAGGGGTGATGCCACATTGGATTTGGTACTGGGTAATGAACCCGGCCAGGTGTTAGATTTAGATGCAGGTGAGCACTTTGGTGATAGTGATCACAATTCGGTTAGGTTCACCTTAGCGATGGGCAGGGACAGGTATATACCGCAGGGCAAGAATTATAGCTGGGGGAAAGGAAATTATGATGCGATTAGGCAAGATTTAGGATGCGTAGGATGGGGAAGGAAACTGCAGGGGATGGGCACAATCGAAATGTGGAGCTTATTCAAGGAGCAGCTACTGCGTGTCCTTGATAAGTATGTACCTGTCAGGCAGGGAGGAAGTTGTAGAGCGAGGGAGCCGTGGTTTACTAAAGAAGTTGAAGCGCTTGTCAAGAGGAAGAAGAAGGCTTATGTTAGGATGAGACGTGAAGGCTCAGTTAGGGCACTTGAGAGTTACAAGCTAGCCAGGAAGAATCTAAAGGGAGAGCTAAGAAGAGCAAGGAGAGGACACGAGAAGTCATTGGCGGATAGGATCAAGGAAAAACCTAAGGCTTTCTATAGGTATATCAGGAATAAAAGAATGACTAGAGTTAGATTAGGGCCAATCAAGGATAGTAGTGGGAAGTTGTGTGTGGAATCAGAGGAGATAGGGGAAGTGTTAAATTAATATTTTTCGTCAGTATTTACAGTAGAGAAAGAAAATGTTGTCGAGGAGAATACTGAGATTCAGACTACTAGGCTAGATGGGATTGAGGTTCACAAGGAGGAGGTGTTAGCAATTTTGGAAAGTGTGAAAATAGATAAGTCCCCTGGGCCAGATGGGATTTATCCTAGGATTCTCTGGGAAGCCAGGGAGGAGTTTGCAGAGCCTTTGTCCTTGATCTTTATGTCGTCATTGTCGACAGGAATAGTGCCGGAAGACTGGAGGATAGCAAATGTTGTCCCCTTGTTCAAGAAGGGGAGTAGAGACAGCCCTGGTAATTATAGACCTGTGAGCCTTACTTCGGTTGTGGGTAAAATGTTGGAAAAGGTTACAAGAGACAGGATTTATAATCATCTTGAAAAGAATAAGTTCATTAGCGATAGTCAGCACGGTTTTGTGAAGGGTAGGTCGTGCCTCACAAACCTTATTGAGTTTTTCGAGAAGGTGACCAAACAGGTGGATGAGGGTAAAGCAGTGGATGTGGTGCATATGGATTTCAGTAAGGCGTTTGATAAGGTTCCCCATGGTAGGCTATTGCAGAAAATACGGAAGTATGGGGTTGAAGGTGATTTAGAGCTTTGGATCAGAAATTGGCTAGCTGAAAGGAGACAGAGGGTGGTGGTTGATGGCAAATGTTCATCCTGGAGTTTAGTTACTAGTGGTGTACCGCAAGGATCTGTTTTGGGGCCACTGCTGTTTGTCATTTTTATAAATGACCTGGAAAAGGGTGTAGAAGGGTGGGTTAGTAAATTTGCGGATGACACTAAGGTCGGTGGAGTTGTGGATAGTGCCGAAGGATGTTGTAGGGTACAGAGGGACATAGATAGGCTGCAGAGCTGGGCTGAGAGATGGCAAATGGAGTTTAATGCGGAAAAGTGTGAGGTGATTCACTTTGGAAGGAGTAACAGGAATGCAGAGTACTGGGCTAATGGGAAGATTCTTGGTAGTGTAGATGAACAGAGAGATCTTGGTGTCCAGGTACATAAATCCCTGAAAGTTGCTACCCAGGTTAATGGGGCTGTTAAGAAGGCATATGGTGTGTTAGCTTTTATTAGTAGGGGAATCGAGTTTCGGAGCCACGAAGTCATGCTGCAGCTGTACAAAACTCTGGTGAGACCGCACCTGGAGTATTGCATGCAGTTCTGGTCACCGCATTTTAGGAAGAATGTGGAAGCTTTGGAAAGGGTGCAGAGGAGATTTACTAGGATGTTGCCTGGTATGCAGGGAAGGTCTTACGAGGAAAGGCTGAGGGACTTGAGGTTGTTTTCATTGGAGAGAAGGAGGAGAGGTGACTTAATGGAGACATATAAGATAATCAGAGGGTTAGATAGGGTGGATAGTGAGAGTCTTTTTCCTTGGATGGTTATGGCAAACACGAGGGGACATAGTTTTAAGTTGAGGGGTGATAGATATAGGACAGATGTCAGAGGTAGTTTCTTTACTCAGAGAGTAGTAGGGGCGTGGAACGCCCTGCCTGCAACAGTAGTAGACTCTCCAACTTTAAGGGCATTTAAGTGGTCATTGGATAGACATATGGATGAAAATGGAATAGTGTAGGTCAGATGGTTTCACAGGTCGGCGCAACATCGAGGGCCGAAGGGCCTGTACTGCGCTGTAATGTTCTAGTTCTAATCTCATGTGCTGGCTGTACTGCCCGTGTCTATATATCTTTGCACATGGGTTGGGGCAGTCTCATGAATATAAAACAGCACCAAGGTACGGTGCAAGAAAGAAAGACTTGCATTTATGTAGCACCTTTCATGACCTCAGGATGTCCCAAGCACTTTACAGCCAATGAAGTGTAGTCACTGTTGTAATGTAGGCCTAGATTTTGTACATAGTTGGAGTTGTACTTGAACCCACAACCTTCTGACTCAGATACAAGGGTACTACCACCGGCCACAGCTGACAGTTGTATAAATGAAAGGGCTGCCACACAAAGCAATGTGTTATCGGCATCCTGTCCGCCCATCCCTAAGGAGGAGGCCTTGGCCCCAGCTGATCCAGGCAGGATGAAAGAAGGCACGATTTCAAAAAAAAGATGCAATACTTAATGAGAGGAATTAGAGAAGAACCAACTGTGACTCCCTCAGACAGAACTCTTGTTCACAGCATTTTGACTAGCACAGCTGTCTTGCTTAAAATAAGAAATTTCCAGGAGAGGTTGAACGCTACATCGAACCGAGCGGAGTAAACATTTGGAATTGTTCCCAGCTCATGTAATTAAGTCGGTGGAGAAGACTAGAAGAGGTCTCATTCTGAAAAGGTCACCAAATACAACGGCTCACGGTGTTTCACTCATGTAACAGACTCCCCTTATGAGAATCTCCATGTGATAAACACAATGCAGCTTCCAGCTGTGACCCTTGACAGCAGACGAGGGACAGCAGTTCTCCACTCCCTTGTACATTTGGCACTTAACAACAACAACAACTTCCATTTCTATAACACTTTAATGCAGTAAAATGTTCTGAGGTGTTCATGGGAGTTTATCAAACAAATATCAACACCAAGCCACAAAAGGAACGATTAGGACAAATGACCAAAAGCTTGGTCAATGAGGTCAAGGTGTCACCATGAAGCACTCCCAGGTCAGCTATAGTACAGCCAGATGTGGTAAATAGCCCCCTCAACAGATCTCAGCCCTTACCTCAGGCCATTTCCTGCACCAGACATAATGTGACTCTTGCTAAGTGAGATGTCAATTTAGTTCCTGAAGAGAGCCAAGTTGAAGCATGCACAATTAAGACATATACAAGCTCTTACAGGTAGAATACTGTCTTATTAAAAGAGGATCCATTGAACAATTCTTGCTTGAAAGCAGACTTGTAAGTTCAGGGAACTGAATTTGTTTTAATTCACTCTGACATCAAACTTTCAAATAAGGACATGTCTAGAATTGGAGAAGTGCAACAAAAGACTCTTGACAATTCCAATTGCTGTCCATTAAAAATCTAACATCTTTTTCCACTTCTGATATGTCTTTCTTTTTCCTCAACCGAGGATTCGCCTCCAATGTGGTTGACATGGCCCTCAACCATGTCCGGCCCATTTCCCATACCTCTACCCTCAACCCTTCCCCTCCCTCCCGGAACCGCGACACGGTTCCTCTTGTCCTCACTTTTCACCCCGCCAGCCTCCACATCCAAAGGATCATCCTCCACCATTTCCGCCACGTCCAGTGTGATGCCACTACCAAACACATCTTCCCCTCCCCTCCCCTGTCAGCATTCCAAAGGAATTGTTCCCTGGACACCCTGGTCCACTCCTCCGTTACCTTGTCCCCTTCCCACAGCACCTTCCCCTACAATCGCAGGAGGTGTAATACCTGCCCATTTACCTCCTCTCTCCTCACTATCCAAGGCCCCAAACACTCCTTTCAGGTGAAGCAGCGATTTACTTGTACTTCTTTCATTTTGGAAAATGTATTAACTGCTCACAATGCAGTCTCCTCTACATTGGGGAGACCAAATGCAGACTGGGTGATCGCTTTGCGGAACACCTCCGCTCAGTCCGAAAGCATGACCCCGAGCTTCTGGTTGTGGCCATTTCAACACACCCCCTTGCTCTCATGCCCACATATCTGTCCTGGGCTTGCTGCAGTGTTCCAGTGAACATCAACCGCAAGCTCGAGGAACAGCATCTCATTTACCGATTAGGCACACTACAGCCTGCCGGACTAAACATTGAGTTCAATAATTTCAGAGCGTGATGGGCCCCCCTTTTTATTTTTAGTTATTTTTTCTTTTTTATTTGTTTATTTTATTTTAGTTTGTTTCATCATTCATTTTTTACCATGTACCTATCGACTGTTTCTTTTTCATGTTTGTGCTTTGGGCCAGGACTGTTCATTTTTCTGTCCATTAACACACTCTCTGCACTAACGCTTTGTCTTTCAATACACCATTGACATACCGTTTGATTTTGCTCCATGACCTACTGATCAGTTATTCTCTGTGACCCTCTGTCCTATTAACACCTTCCCTTTTGCCATCCCTTGCCCCACCCACCGCTTTACTTGCTTAAAACCCATTATATTTCTAATATTTGCCAATTCTGATAAAGGGTCACTGACCTGAGATGTTAACTCTGCTTCTCTCTCCACAGATGCTGCCAGACCTGCTGAGTATTTAAAGCATTTCTTGTTTTTATCTCTTTCCACTACATGGGCTGCAAATTCCATGAAGCCCCACCAGTCACAAAGCCAATCCATTTGGGGACGTCACTAAAAGTGTTCCAAACTTTGAATCTGGTCTCTTTCTCCTTCCTCCACCCACCCTAGGGAAGGCCTGGGATTTGTGAGGATTTATGGTATTCGCACATCAATCCTACATTTTCACGTACTTTTTGTAAACCAGGAGTTGCACCTCACAGTCTAGCAGATGTGATCTCTGCTGGCCTTAGTTTAATTTGAATGCATAATATTCCTGGGAGTCAGGTGGTGCTTTTCAGCCTGAAATGTCTCATTATGCTCTGTGCGATGAATTCCTTTTTGAGGTGCAGTAATGTAGATAGGCACAGCGGCTGTTCTGCACACACAATAATCCCACAAACAGCAGTGACATGAACAAACGATTAAAAGCAACTCAGGCTGAAGGAGAAATGGTGGTTCCTGTGCATAGTCAGATGACCAAGGAGTGGGAAACTTGGCTGATCTTCCTTCGTCGCCATATTTTTTGAGGTGCTGAGGCCGATCATACAGCCTGGATGGACAAGGACCAAGGTCAGGAGCAGGAGGAGCAGCAGGACCTGGACCAGGCGCAAGAACAGGGTCAGGACCGGGAGCAGGATCAGCATCAGGATTGGGACCAGGACCAGGAGCAAGGGCAGGAGCAGAAGATAGGACCAGGAGAAGGAGCAGGACCAGGTACAGGAGCAGGATCGGGACCAGGACCTGGAGCAGAAGCAGAACATGGAGCAGGCCCAGGATCAGGATTGGAACCACCAGCAGGAGTAAGAGCTGGACCAGGAACAGGATCAGGTCCTGGATCAGGAGAAGCAGCAGGAGCAGGAGCAGGAGCAGGCCCTGGACCAGGAGAAAAAGTAGATACAGGACCAGGCGTAGCAGACAGGAACAGGAGCAGGACTCAGACCAGGCGACGGAGCAGAAACAGGACCAGGAGCAAGAACATGAGCAGGAGCAGGACCTGGACCTTCTTGGATGGAACACGCTATTCCACTGCACAGTCTACATGTTACTCATTGGGCGAGAAAACAGTTGATATCTCTTGTTTAAAAACCACACTCACCTAATTTACAGTTAGCTTTTCCTCAAAATTATCTGTTGCAAAACATGTAACAGCTGTGCAAATACTAACATATTTCCTATTGACCTGCTGCATACTTTGGGGGAAATGAGCATCCTGTACCTGAAACATTAACCTGTACCTTTTCTCCTTTCAAATGTTGGCGCTCTGCTGTGGATCTCCCATTTCCATTTCAGACATGTTCATGTTCTGCTGTGGGCAACAACAGCTTCAATATTCAACCCTGTCTGTGTATCCCCAACAAAGTCCTCACTCTATCTGTCTGGAGATCTTCCAGTTCTCTGTGTTATTAATGGCTGCAGTTGAGGTAACTTGCTGTGGCGCTGAATGCTTTGATTGTAAGGCGCAGGTGGAGAGTAATGTTTTTGTACATCACCAACCTGGTGTCTCAATACTGCTTCTGTTGTTGGGACAAGATTTCATCTGTCTTTGTTTGGCTCAGTTGGACTGTGATTTGTCAAAATACAAATTGCAGAAAACAAGAGGGGTGGAGGTAGGACACTGAACTGTTGGAAAAATTAGAGGCTAGAAAAGGCCGTTTGACTCATCAACGCTCATCCCATAAGACCCCAAACGCTCCCATTTAAGTATCCAATTGCATTTGTGTTTTGTCTCAAGAGGCTTGGTCTGGAAAAGGATTTGATCAATTATGCTTGTTGGTGTGGTTCAATTGGTAGCAATTTGGAGTCAGTCGGTTGTGTGTTTAAGCCCCAATCTGAGAATTAACTTCATAATCCAGGTTAGTACTTAACCCTTAAGGGAGTGCCGCATTGTCAGAGGTGCTGCCTTTTGGATCAGACATTAAGCTGCCTGTTCAGTTGGCCATAAAAGATCCTGTTGTGCAATTTGAAGAGGAACAAGAGAGTTCTCCTAGTGTCTGGGCCAACATTCACCCCCTCAAAAAAAATGGATCAACAGCTTACAGGTTACAAAGTTATAGAAATACAAACAACTCACTTGGGTTCATTTCTGGAGGAACAGAATTCAAAAGCTGAGAAGTTATCTTGAACTTATATATAACCTTGGTTAGACAATATTTGTGGTACTATGCTCAGACCTGGTCTCCATATTATGAAAAGGATGTAGAGACACAGGAGAAGCTGCAAAAATCATTTACAAGGCTGTTACCAGAACTAAGAGGTTATAACTATCAAGTAAGATTGTACACGTTGGGGTCTTTTTTCTCAAAAAAGATAAGACTTGTATTTATGTAGTGCCTTTCATGACCAAAGCACTTCGCAGCCAATGAAGTACTTTTTGAAGTGCAGTCACTGTTGTAGTGCAGGAAACGCAGCAGCCAGTATGTGCACAGCAAGCTCCCACAAGCAGCAATGTGATAATGACCAGATAGTCTGTCTTTTTCTGATGTTGATTGAGGGATAAATATTGGCCAGGTCACTGGGGATAACTCCCCTGCTCTTCTTTGAAATTGTGCCATGGGATCTTTTACATCCACGTGAACAAGCAGATGGGGCCTCGGTTTAACATCTCATCCAAAAGATGGCACCTCCAATAGTGCAGCACTCCCTCAGTACTGCACTGGAGTGTCAGCCTTGATTTTTGTGCTCAGGTCCTGGGGTGGGACTTGAACCCAGAACCTTGTGACTCAGGGGCAAGAATGCTACCAGCTGAGCCACATCAAACAAAAAGTCTTTCGAATTATGAAGGAGTTTGATAGGGTAGATGTAGAGGAGATGTTTTCACTTGTAGTGGAGTCCAAAACTAGGGGATCATGAATATAAGATAGTCATTAATAAATCCATTAAGGAATTCAGATGAAACTTCACTATCCAGAGGGGAATAGCTTGGATGCATTTAATAGGAAGCTAGATAGGTACATGAGAGAGAATGAAATAGCAGATATGCTGATAGCTTTTGATGATGTAGAGCTGGAGGAGGCTTGCACAGACCAGCTGGGCTGAATGGCCTGTTTCTGTGCTGTAATTTCTATGTAATTCAGCTCTTTCAATGAATGTGAAAAATGGCAGCTGGATGACATAGATGTTTTATCTCTCGACCCTGAGTTTGAATACAATCAAGATTTAATAAGACAATGTTGTCTCTGTCTGTTGGCTGTAAGCGACCAATGAATTTGGTCTCAACTGATTACATGGGGCAGGACAGGCTGGCTGGTGTGAGAAATGGTCAAATAGCAATCTCAATACTTACTCAGACTAAATCGGTGTTTGAACTTCCAGAGCTGAGTGATTTGATTGAGGATGTTTAAAATAATGATGGGGAATTTACAGGGTTGACTCTTCCCCAAATAAGGGGCCTTAAAGAGGGTGCAGAGGAGAATTACTCGGATACCAGGGATGAAAGGCTTCTTATATGGAGAGACTAGGCAGGGATTGTTCTCCTCAGAGCAGAGAAGATTATGGGAAGATTTAATAGAAGTCTTCAAAAATCATGAGGGGTTGTGATGGAATAAATAAAGATAAACTGTTTTCACTAGAAGGAGGGCTGCTTACCAGAGGGCACAGACTTAAGATAATTGACAAAAGTACTAGGCGGGAGATGAGGAGAAATTGTTTTGCAAAACGAATTATTACGATTTGGAATCCACTGCCTGAAACAATGGTGGAAGCAGATTCAATAGTAACTTTCAATAGGGAATTGAACATATACTTGAAAAGGAAATGTTAGCAGGGCTATGGGGAAAAAGCAGGGGAAAGGGAATAACTGTGAAGCTCCTTCAAAGAGCCAGCACTGGCATGGTGGGCCAAATGGCCTCCTCCTGTGCTGTACAATTCCATGATATCGTAGAATTGGCACTTAAGCCAGTTAAAAGTGAATACAAGCAAAATATTTTCACACAAAGGGTTAAGAGAGTATGGAATGCCCTGTCCCAGAAGGTTAGAAAAGCAAAATCAATTGTGGTGTTTAAAAGGGGACATAGATACTGTCCTTCAGAAGTATGGCTTTTAATTGAAATAGAGAGATGGGAGGAAATCAGGATTAAAAAGGCTTCACGTTCCTGACTGAGACTGTGAAGACTTGTTTGCTCCCTCCGTTCAGGCCCTGCAGCTGTGGTGTGAGCTTCCCCACTTTCCGTAGTCGGGTTACATCCATTTATCCTCTGAAAGCTGATCTGCCAACACACTGCAGGTGTGAGCAGATCCTTCAGCTCTTTCTCATGATCTGTAAAATTACAAGCCAGAATCCAGCCAAAGCTTTTTTTAAAAACTCGGTACCCAGGTGCAGTAAGAAAGTGAACTATACAGCATGAACATGAGGCTAAATCTACAAAACCCTGGCCTCCCAGCAAAGAACTATGTTCAGTGGGTTGGGGGAACGTCACAGCGACAGTACATTAATCCTGCCACTGACCCCCATGCTTCCTTCAAGTGTGGCTCTATTTTGGGAGTGTTGGACTTTTGAATTTATCCATTATTTCTGGTAGTTTATCTACAATACCTGCAAGTCGGCTCCCCCGGGTACCTCAGTCATTTAGACTAGGGAGAACTTCATATTTGGTCTCTTATCTGTGCTCTCAGGTGGGAGCTCACTACTTAGTAACCAGGATTAGGCAGGGAAAATTAGCCAGTGATCCTGCTCTTGTTAACTGGACAGCAATCCATGATATATACATTGTATTTACAGCACAGAAACAGGCCATTCGGCCCAACAGATCCATGTTGGTGTTCATGTTCCACAGGAGCCCTTTCCACCCTACTTCAATTAACTCCATCAACATTTCCTTCTATTCTTTTCTCCTCATGAGCTTATCTAGCTTCCCTTTAAATGCATCTGTGCTAGTTACCTCAACTACTCCGTGTGGTAGAGAGTTCCACCTTCTAACCATTTTCTGGGTTAAAAAAAAGGCTTTCCTTAATTCCCTAATGGATTCTACTTATGGCCCCTAGTTCTGGTCTCACCTGCAAGTGGAAACATCTACTCTGTGTCTATCCTATCAAGACTTTCACGATCTTAAAAATCTCTATTAGGTCATTCCTCTAGAGAAAAGAGCCCCAGCCTGTTCAATCTTTCCTGATGGTGAAAACCTCACAGTTCTGGTATCATTCTGGTAAATCTTTTGGCACTTTTTCCAATGCCTCTAAATCCTTTAAGTAATACGGAGACCAGACCTGTTCACACTTCTCCAAGTGTGGTCTATTCAAGGGTCTATACAAGTTTAACATAACTTCTCTGCTTTTCACATCCATGCTTCTCAAAGGGAACCCCAGTATTTTGGGCAACGCGATATAAAGTGCTTTTCCTCCCTTCTCCATGAACAAACAGTGCGAAGAGAAGGAAAACATTTCATTATTATTTATAGATACAGCACTGAAACAGGCCCTTTGGCCCACCAAGTCTATGCCGACCAACAACCACCCATTTATCCTAACCCGACAATAATCCCATATTCCCTACTACCTACCTATACTAGGGCAATTTATAATGGCCAATTTACCTATCAACTTGCAAGTCTTTGGCAGTGGGAGGAAACTGGAGCACCCAGCGAAAACCCACACAGTCACAGGGAGAACTTGCAAACTCCGCACAGGCAGTACCCAGAATCGAACCTGGGTCCCTGGAGTTGTGAGGCTACGGTGCTAACCACTACGCCACTGTGCCGCCATTGTTAAGAAAATTCAAATTCTAAAACTTTAGCAAGCACATAATGAAAGAGTCCAGTCAATCAGGTTAACAGGCCTCCAAATGCTGAATAACATAATGATCAATAAATCCAATGATGACAATCCCACAATGTCATGTGGGGCAGCAGTTAACTACAATGCTGCATCGTGCATACAGCACTGCACTGTTCAACTGTATGAAGTGCCAGCCAGCAGAAATGTTGAGAGCAAACACTCCATTAACCCCTTATTTGCACTTTATCTGCTGTTACACATTCAATCAGTGCTGTTAAATACACTGATTCTGGATCACTGAAAGGCAATTTTAGGGTGCTGTACAGTTACATCAGCAGTTGACTGATCAACAGTTTTGTTCCCCAGTGTGCTGTGCAAACTGGCAATACAGTTACAGAGAACAAACACAACACAGGATTACTACCTTGTCTTGGAGGAATCCAATATAAACTGATGGGAAGTCAAAATGGCTTTTTGGTAACAGCATTTGATCCTTGTCACTGCATAATCACTACAGTTTCAAACTTCATTTGAGAACTGGCACACTGCATATTTTGTCCCTAATTTACAGAGTGTTAGACCATGTCTATTAGCTTCTCTTGCAAAAGCAAACACTGAACACTCCATATTATGACACATTGGCCTGAATTTTACTGCAGGCGTTGGGACCCTGACGTCGAGACGAAAGCGGGTCCTAATCCCGCGCTTGCCAGCACCAGGACCAGCGGCCGGCCCAATCAGAGGACAGGTGCTCTGAAGCTCAGCAGCGTCACCGGGAGAGGTGATCACTGCTGAGGAATGGCAGAGACCTCGGGAACGTTGTAAAAAGAATTAAAATTCAGGGGGCTGACGATCAGAGGGGAAATCCCTTCGGGAAGATCACTGGGGCCACGGGGGCTGCCTTCCCTACCCGAGGCCCCCTCTTTAGTCTATCAAGGTTCCAACTCCGATGACACCCCAACCCCCCCCGGGCTGCCACAGGGAGGTTGCTTTCATTAAGCTGACGGCCTCGCCACACAGCAGGGGTGGGGGGTGGGGTAGGGGTTGCCTCATCAGCAAAATGCCAGTGGCCCCCTAAAATGGCCCTTATAGGGCCTTTAATTATGCTAGTCGGCTGCCCGCTCCTCAATCGCCCGCATCCGTTCAAACCGTTAGGAAAATGCCCCTGCGGTGGGACCACATTGGGGAGCTAGTCTGAAGCAGTTCCCTGATATTTTACTGCTCTCCCACCCTCCCAGCCGACCACCCAGGGGCCGATAAAATTCTGCCCTGTGATTCAGAAATCAGTCTAACACACATCATGTTACAAGATCAGAAAATGCTCTCCCCACTGCAGCCATGGCCACACCGAATACACCAAGAAGCACTAAACAAACTTCAATTCTTCTGTTAGCACATGGCATGTACGAGTGTGTGCATAATCGTGTGTCCATGTGTGAATGTGTATACATGTGTGTGTATGTGCATATGTGTGTATAGGCTGCATAGTTGTGCAAGTGTGTACACGTGTCTGTGCATGTGTGTATAATCATGTATGCATGTTCTTGTGTAGACAGTGAGTGATGATAATGGATAGAGAGAAATCAATTGAAATCAGGATTAAAAAGGCAAACATATGAACGAACAAAATGGCGTAACAGGCCTGCTCTATTCTTGTGTAAGCCATTTGATCTTCTAATAGTGTGCTCTTTAAACAATCGACATTAGACAGTCAAACTCCTGTCCACCGACACGGAACTATCCTACGAACTGTCAGAGGGTGACACACACTCCATTCCCACCCCACTAACAAAATCGTAGCCCACCAAGTTTCAACATCTTCAGGAGAGATAGCAGTGAGGAAAGTATAGAAAGAAACAATTTTATTTATTTCACTGTTGCTGTCACTATCAGAGCAGAGGCTGCCTGGCCCCAGCTGCTATTCTCTTTATGATCAGCTGCTGGCATAGCAGGCTTCAATCTCCAACACTTGCCCTGAATGGAAGTCATGTGGAATCGAGTGTAAAACACTACTGCAGTTCAACACACCCATGCTCTACAATGAAAGTTAACAAACTGCACTTCCAAACCAAACAGGCACTGGAGCTGTGGAATTCCTCTTTGGATTAACAACCAGTGTTACTTTTCAAATCATTTGCATGACGTTCTTTCCTTCCCCCTTCTCCTTCGCACCTACCTGAGAGACTTTCTTCACCACCTCCGTACCAACGCTGAGACCCCGCACGAAGGAGCGAGCGGCAATGAACACCCGAATTAGCCTTATCTTGAAGAACCGAGGCACCTCACCAAAGGGCCGCAGCTGCTCTGCGTGCTTAACCATACACTCAAGGTACTCTTCGCTGATCTGGTAATGTGGATTCTGATGCTTGAATTGGTACTCCATCAACCTCAACCAGAACTCATTCAGCACCTCCTCCAAGTTGATGTTGGCACCTCTGTAGTAATGGCGGAGCTCGCTGAACAGGTCCTTAAAGATTTTGCTATTCTCAAAGTAAAGTTGCCCATACATTTGTGTAAACTTCCTGTGAAGGTTCTTTTCCGATTGGTCCAGCAGTTCTTGGAAATAGCCTGTGGGTGAGAAAACCAAACGATCACTCTCAGTACCCAGGACACCAAAGACACATTAAACCCAAACTCCATGCTAGACTTGAATCCTACACCATTCCCCAGTGTCATCACCCTCACCCCTAGCTGGAGTGAATCGAACTCCTCTCTCACACTCCGGGACAAGGAAAACTCTGTGGGTGATGCCTCACCCATCTCCATCTATTAAAATCTGTCATGATCAGTGCTCCTCCATACCTTCCGCTTGTACGATCCAAGCTCATGCACTGTCCTACATATTTCTCCTCTTCCAGTGTTGACACCAAGAAATATCTCTGCCCATTCTTTCCGAGGACCTCAGCACTTCTTACCTTCCAAAGTCTTCTCTTCCTTCTCTTTTGACCTACAACATTAGATTAAACCATATAGTCTTCGCCTGTTGAAATACCAGGATAAAAGTTCACAAACAATTTGCCTGAGAACTCAATGGCTCACTGCATGGTGTCAGAGTGAAATCCGAAGATCCCAAGTTTGATTGCTGATTTGTGCTGAACCAATGCCATAGGTACCACAAGTGGTCTCAGGTTTGCTTTGCCCAGTCTGTCATCGCTATTCTGTGACACACGCCCACCACCCGCCACTGGATGGTGCGCATGTGTGGGTGAGAATAGCATGTAACCTCTCTGCAATGCCCTCCATGGCAGAATAGCCTGCTGAAACTCAGGGGCCAATTTTAACCTTACCATCCAGATGAAAACAGGGCCAGCAAGCAGAAAATCTTTCAAGTTACTTACCTGCCCGGGAGCTGACAGATTTGGATTTTCATCTGTCCTCCTGAGCTGGAGAGAAGGCTCCCCATCCAAAGCTGGTAGGCTCCTTTTTAACACATGCATGTCACCTCACGGTGACATTACTGGGACCTGAGTGCAACTAAACTCAGCAGCCTAAGGGGAAACATTGGTGAGTTTCCAGCCATGCCTAACCCAGTAGCGAAGAGGATCAGGACAAGAACAGGCCCAAAAAGATGAAATTTGTCCTTTTGTTTTACTTGCCATGCAAGGTCAGCAAGACTAGGCTTGCTCCTCCAGTATCCACATGGAAAGCTGAGCCTCACCTATCAAGATCTCGCCCATATCCATCACCCCATCAATTGCAAGGAGCCACAAAGGATGGCCCAGCAGCCAATCTTGCCACTTACAGAATTCAAGTAAGGCCTGGGAGTTAAAAAGACCCAGGCCTAGCTCACACACTGCTACCCACCCATCCTAAAACAGGCCTGCAATTGAAATCCAGGCCTCATTGTCTGGGACCAGAAATAAAAAATTACCATTTGATTGAAGTGTTTGCTGTGATTAGGTTCAAAGGTCATAACAACCCATGTGAAGGGGAGAATTATTCATCAAGTTTTACAATAATATAGTGGATCAACAATTGCCATAACCATATCAGAAGAAAAATCGGAGTCCCAACCATTCCATATACTTTGATAGCTCCTAATATGACCTGTCAATCTAAAAATAAAAGCATTCAAAAAAGCTTTCCCCCAACTGTTGTGTTTATCAGCCATGTTTCCATTCCTGAAACACATGTTTAGTTTTAGTTTAGTTTATAGATACAGCACTGAAACAGGCCCTTCGGCCCACCGAGTCTGTGCCGAACATCAACCACCCATTTATACTAATCCTACACTAATCCCATATTCCTGTCACATCCCCACCTGTCCCTATATATTTCCCTACCACCTACCTATACTAGGGGCAATTTATAATGGCCAATTAACCTATCAACCTGCAAATCTTTGGCATGTGGGAGGAAACCGGAGCACCCGGAGGAAACCCACGCAGACACAGGGAGAACTTGCAAACTCCACACAGGCAGTACCCGGAATCGAACCCGGGTCCCTGGAGCTGTGAGGCTGCGGTGCTAACCACTGCGCCAATATGCCGCCCAAATGTCAACCAAGATCATATCCTCCGTGTCCAGATCAGTGTCCTCCAGATGCTGGACAGACCAGACAGGAGGGATGATTACAGATACTCGAGAGGGAAGACACACAGAGCAGTGTTGTGCAGGGATTGCGCTGAAGTCAGCCCAGGCTTGGTGACAACATCTTTACAGTTTTAGCAAACCAGCCGCAACTAGTCACAACAGCAACAACCTGTTTGCATTTAGGTAGTGCCTTTAATGTGGAATAAATGCCACAAGGCACTTTGCAGAGCAGTAATGATGGACACTTGAGTGTACCACTCTCTCCTTTAAGATGCGCCTTAAAACCTACCTTTTTGACCAAGTTTTTAGGCATCTGTTCTAACATCTCCTTATGTGGTTCGTGTTGTGGGATCATTTTAAGAGGCTGTAAGTGAAGAGTCACTAGAGAAAGTGATGTCATGTCACACATGACCAGAGAGTTGTGGGTGTATCCCGGCAGAGAAAGACGTGTGTTGGTGTGCTCCTCTAGTAGCTGTTAGTTCACGCACCAAAGGAACGAGTAATATTACATTCGGTTTCAAATAATGTTTGGCAATTGCTCCTGTGAAGCACCTTGGGACATTTCACTACATTAAAGGCGCTACATAAATGCAAACTGTTGTTGTAAATGGGAGAGAATCATAGAATCATACACCATCAAGGAAGGCCGTTCAGCCCTTTGTTCCTGTGTCAGCTCTTTGGAGCTATTCAATTAGTTGCACTTCCCTGCTCTTTCCCCACAGCCCTGCAAATTTTTCTGTTTATACCCAATTCCCTTTTGCAAGGTGACATGTCAAACAGGTAATTTCAAAGGCTGAGAGAAATGAAGTGTGGTGGAGGGATTTAGGGAGCATTCCAGAGAGTAGGGCCTAAACAGCTGAAAATGTCCTCATCTATATTACAACAGGGGGTGGAGGTTGATGCACAGGAGACTATAGAGTGAGAGGAACAAAGGGCTCACACAAGGCATAATTGTGGAGGAGGTCACAGGGATATGAAGGGGTGAGGCCATGGTTAGAATTATAGGATGAGGAAAAAGATTTGGAAATTGATGTGTTGGGGTACAGGACGCCGGTGTTGTTCCATGAGAATTTGGCTGCCCTGGGCTGGTATTTTTAACACTGAGAAACCTGGGTGAAGGACTAAGACCCACAGTCCAACAAATTGGAGTAGGAGAGAAAATGAGGCTTAACAGGAAGTAGTTTTTAGTTTAGTTTTAGAGATACAGCACTGAAACAGGCCCTTCGGCCCACCGAGTCTGTGCCGACCATCAACCACCCATGTTATACTAATCCTACACTAATTCCATATTCCTTCCACATCCCCACCTGTCCCTATATTTCCCTACCACCTACCTATACTAGGGACAATTTATAATGGCCAATTAACCTATCAACCAGTAAGTCTTTGGCATGTGGGAGGAAACCAGAGCACCCGGAGGAAACCCACGCAGACACAGGGAGAACTTGCAAACTCCACACAGGCAGTACCCAGAATTCAACCTGGGTCGCTGGAGCTGTGAGGCTGCGGTGCTAACCACTGTGCCACTGTGCCGCCCAAGTAGTGATGACATGCCAGCAAGCTTGAATTTTGAGAGTCCTTGTATTGTAGCAGGAGGGGAAGACTGAGGGAGGTGAGAAATCCCACAGTTTCAAAGTCCCGGGAAAGAGACAGGTAGACGAGGAGACATCAATGGTCCGTTCAACACAATCTGGATTGCCAGAGGATGAAGCACTGAGCAACACAACTATAGTCCGTCAAAGAATTTTGAAATTCTGCCCCTTGTAAGACATGTGTAAGATTTAATTGGCCAATTCACCCATTGTTCATTGGGTTCAGCTGTATGTTTGCATATATTTATCAGGTAATCAAGTTTGTTTTTGAAAGGTTATAATCCGCCAATAATTCTGTAAGACTTCTAAAGGAACCCACAACCTGATGACTCAAATGGGCAGTGGATCACCCAGTGCAATGTTGAAGGATGTCAACCAGCTGTGAATCCCTTGGTCTGTTGTGAGTTAGCTAATCCCAACCAAAGGGAAGGATTACAATGGTTGGTCTGGGATAATGGGGTCAGGTGGGAGAGAAATATCAGCCGCGATCAGCATGTGTTCATTATGCTGGAAAGACCTGCCCCAATGATTTTTCTCCACAAGCCACTGGGCTAACCCTGCTCTTCTGCTCACTCCCTGTACCTTTTGTTTCTCCTCACTGCTGTGCAACTGGCCTCCTTCCTTTTCAAAAAGAATTGCTCGACTCTGCTTCAGTGACGGGGCGAGCAGATGTCAGGACTCACTGTTGAGACCCACACCTGAAGGATAGCCATTTGGCCAATGAACTCCGTAGAGAGATTGCTAAAGTGATCATAGAATGATTACAGCACAGAAGGAAGCCTTTCGGCTCGTCATGTTCGTGCCAGCTCTCTGTAAGAGCTGCTCAGCTACTCCACTCCCCTGCCTTTTCCCTGTAGCCCTGCAAATTTTTTCTCTTCAGATAATCATCTAATTCCCTTTTGAAAGCCACAATTGAATCTGCTTCCACCACACTCTCAGCTACAGCATTCCAGATCCTAACCACATGCTGTATAAAAACGCTTTGCCTCATGTTGCCGTTGCTTCTTTTGCCAATCACCTTAGATCAGTGTTCTCTGGATCGGGATCCTTCCGTTAATGGCAACAGTTTCTGCCTATCTACTCTGTCCAGACCCCTCATGATTTTGACAATCTCGATCAAATCTCCTCTCACCCTTATCTTCTCTAACAGAGCAACCCCAGCTTCGCCAATCTAGCCATGAAACTGAAGTCTTTCATCCCAGGAACCATTCTCGTAAATCTTTTCTGCGCCTTCTCTTACGCCTTCACATCCTTCCTAAAGTGCAGTGCCCAGAATTGGACGCAATACTCTCATTGTGGCTGAACCATGTTTTATAAAGGTTCACCATAACTTCCTTGCTTTTGTACTCTCGGCTTCTATTTATATCAGTGCCTGCGCTGCATCATAAAAGATTAGAGCAAAGAGTTGTCTTGGAATGTGCAACCATTTAATCAGTTGATGAGAA
Organism: Heterodontus francisci; assembly: GCF_036365525.1. Taxonomy (NCBI): domain Eukaryota; kingdom Metazoa; phylum Chordata; class Chondrichthyes; order Heterodontiformes; family Heterodontidae; genus Heterodontus; species Heterodontus francisci. The sequence continues at coordinate 26,176,785 of NC_090381.1, forward strand.
AATCAATTGGAAGAATTGCTGTGTTCTCTTATAGGGGACAGTGCATCACCTTGGCCCTTAATGAATCAAGCTGGAAAAAATGACAACTTAATGTCTTGCAATTTGCACAATTTTACCAAGCTCCCTTTAAAAGTTTGCAGCATTTTGACACGCACTTAATCAAGGAACACAAGACTGCAGTTGTAAAAGATAATGGCATCTCATTACATACTAATAAAAGCTGCTGCACTGGGTTTAAATTCAATTTGTAAGGATGCTGAGCTCTTATCTCGAGGACACTCAGTATGCTCCTATTCTTGCTGAAAAGCCAATGGTTTGGTGTGTATCATTTCCCCTTGTGTAGATGGGGAAGATCTCCTCTGAATGTATTTACATTGAGACTGTCACAGTAAACTCACAGTCACAGAATACAGAACTCTGCTGTCTGTATCCAAACTCGTACCAAGTCCCGTTAACCTATTACCCCTGTGCTCACCGACCTACATTGGCTCCCTGTGCAGCAACACCTCCATTTTAAAATTCCCATCCTTGCTGTTGTCATGCAGCCAAGAATGAGGCACACATTATTTCGCCACATGAACATTAAAATCTTTAAAATGTTGCTAGGAAGAAAAGAGGGCCTATCACAAGGAATTGCCAGGCCCCTCACCGGAAAGACCTTTTTTGCATACTAGCAGACAATGTTGGAATAAAGGACCCAGTCCCTGATTCCCCAATGCACAGAAGACCTGGTCAGACCCGTTTAGTCACATGACTAACTGGCTGTTTGAATTTGAACTTGCCACAGAGTGTCTGAAACTCAGAAAGCTATTTGCTCCTGGATTGAGAACACCTCTCTCCTGTCTGCTCTCATCTCACTCTCACCAGCTTCAGAAACCATTGAAGACATATGAACCCCAAGAGAGAAAAGTCTCCGACAGTAAACAAGGTTTAAGAAGAATACTGGGCCCCAATGAAAATCAAGATCTACCGACAAGACTAGAGTGATCTCAAAGCACAGTAACAAGAAACTCTTCTGATATTGCCTCAAACCTCTCCATTTTATTTTTCTTCTCTTTTCTGTCTCTATTTGCATGTGCGTATCACGTGTGCATGCTAGCATGAGGTGTAACGTGTGTCCATATGCATTATCCGAATTAGAGTTTAGGTTTATGTTTTACATAAATTTCACTTTTCTTCACTTAAACTTCTTAAGAAAGCCTGTTTATGCTCATTTCTTTGCCTTATAATTGGAAAGTGGTGAACAAGGATTCACTAAGGGGGAGCTCAAAGCACAGTGTGTTTAAAACATAAACCCATTACAATAAGACCAGGTGAAGGCTAAAAGGGACCCCTAGACACCTTTCTCACCTGGTCATAACACTCTGCTTTGTTATTATTATCCTTCCCATTAAAGCCTGGCTCAGGTATAAAATTAAAACAACCCGGGCCCGACCCGACCACAGCCAACCCGGGCCCTTTAATTTTATTTTGTGCCCAACTGACCCGACCCGACACGAATATCCTTCATCCGTTCCAGCAGCAGGCTGTTCCTGCAGATGGAGTTGTGGGGAATCTGTAAGTCTGATCCCGTGACTTCCCAGAAGCAGCACTGTTCAGCCCGACCTGACCCGAGCCCGAATGCTGGACTCGGAATATAGACCCGACCCAAACCTGACTAGACCTGACTACATGTGTCATAGCCAGGCTTTACTTCGCATGGCAAAGAGGCCTACTGTGGAACAGGCTTGCCATCCACTCTGTGACTCGGGCATTTGCACAACTGAAGTCCTTTCACACCCGCCGTGTAAGTGTTGGACAGTATTCATTTCCTGAAGGCATCAAAGATTGTTGACAACTTGGCCAGGTCTGGCAGAGCTTTCACTTCTGGAGTCAAAAGGTTTTAGGATCAAACCTCACTCCAGTACCTGAACATTTTTTAATTGTTTCACGGGATGTGGGCATCGCTGGCAAGGCCAGAATTTGTTGCCCATCCCTAATTGCCCTTGAGCTGAGTGGCTTGGTAGACCATTTTAGAGGGCAGTTAAGAGTCAACCACATTTGCTGTGGATCTGGAGTCACATGTAGGCCAGACCAGGTAAGGACAGCAAATTTCTTTCTTAAAAGGACATTTGTGAGCCAGATGAATTTTTATGACCATTGATGCTAACTCCATGACACCATTACTGAGAAAAGCTTTCAATTAATTGAAATTTCTTTAATTAGATCATTGAATTTAAATTCCACTAGCTGCTTTGGTGGAATTTGAACCTGTCACCAAGGCATTACCCTAAACTGGATAACAAAACCAGTGATATTATCACTATGCCACATCTCCCCAGGGCTAGCTTATATGAACAGCAGCTGTAAACTATTTAGTGGGTAAAGTATTATTCTGCTGCTAAGTTGAGGCCATGCTGACCTGCTGTTACTTAAACATCAAGTGAGGCTGCTCAGAGCGACTGACTTTAGAAGTGTTTTATGAGGTTCCTGGCAGTGATTGGAAACATGAAGGGGGTGAATTTATTCGGGGCTAGTCTCGCTCTGCCCTGCAACCTTGGCAGAATTTTGGCAGAAGCTCCATTTACATGCATCAGTGGGGTTTCCACAGAATATACGGTGGAGGAACAAGAAGGATTCCACCCCATGGCTCTTGTTGCTGTTGGGGGATTGTAGCCTGGAGGGCAGTTTGGGGCTCAGGGACTGATCACAGTGATGCAGGAATGACAGGGAGAGGTGGTGGTGGGGTGTGCGTCCAGTAGTCTGAAGCCAGGACAGGTGATGGCAGGAAAAAGGAGCAAACACCATCAGGCCACAGGCCCAGTTTTAGTAATTCCGGATGGGAATATTGTGGTCAGAATGCCACAGCGCCACCTACCTTAGAGAAGGAATTGGGAGGACTCAGAGCAACAGCACTGTACACAGGAAAGAGTTACAGAAAGTGTGACACTTGCAGGAAGTGCGGCTGATATGTTGGACTTCTAATAGATGTAATACATGAACAACAGAGAGACTGAACTGAGACGCGAATGAGCCAATAGGCAGCGGTATTAGGTGTGGCTAAATTCAGCCGCACTTAATTGACACAATCTGGATTAAAGATTGTCCCTCGGTGAATGGGACCACAATGCTGGAGCGATCTCAAAAGAAATACTCTGAGCTTCAAATCTGTCCCTGTAAGCTCGCCGAAGGATCAGACAGCTAGCGTGACAGATTTCAACTGAAGACGACCCGAGAAGGTTCCAACATTACATAGAGTCATAGAGTTATACAGCACAGAAACAGGCCCTTTGGCCCATCATGTCCGTGCCGGCCATCAAGCACCTACCAATTCTAATCCCATTTTACAGCACTTGGCCCGTACCCTTGTATGCTATGGCGTTTCAAGTGCTCATCTAAATATTTCTTAATGTTGTGAGGCTTCCTGCCTCTACCACCCCTTCAGGCAGTGCATTCCAGATTCCAACCATCCTCTGGTGAAAGCATTTTTCCTCAAATCCCCTCTAAACCTCCTGACCCTTACCGTAAATCTATGCCCCCTGGCTATTGACCCCTCCGCTAAGGGAAAAAGTTTCTTCCTATCTAACCTATCGATGCCCCTCATAATTTTGTATACCTCAATCATGTCCCCGCTCTGCCATCTCTGCTCTAAGGAAAACAACCCTAGCCTTTTCAGTCTCTCTTCAAAACTGAAATGTTCCAGCCCAGGCAAAGTCCTGGTGAATCTCCTCTGCACCCTCTCCAGTGCAATCACATCCTTCCTATAGTGTGGTGCCCAGAACTGAACACAGTACTCCAGCTGTGGCCTAACTAGCGTTTTATACAGATCCATCATAACCTCCCTGCTCTTATATTCTATGCCTTGGCTGATAAAGGCAAGTATCCCATATGCCTTCCTAACCACCTTATCGACCTGTGCTGCTGCCTCCAGTGATCTATGGACAAGTACACCAAGGTTCCTCTGACCTTCTGTACTTCCAAGAGTCCTACCATCCATTGTATATTCAAAGAACAAAGAACAGTACAGAACAGGAACAGGCCATTCAGCCCTCCAAGCCTGCGCCGATCTTGATGCCTGTCTAAACTAAAACCTTCTGCACTACCGGGGTCCGTATCCCTCTATTCCCATCCTATTCATGTATTTGTCAAGATGCCTCTTAAACGTCTCTATGGTACGTGCTTCCACCACCTCCCCCGGCAACAGGTTCCAGGCACTCACCACCCTCTGTGTAAAGAACTTGCCTCGCATATCCCCTCTAAACTTTGCCCCTCTCACCTTAAACCTATGTCCCCTAGTAACTGACTCTTCCACCCTGGGAAAAAGCTTCTGACTATCCACTCTGTCCATGCCGCTCATAACTTTGTAAACCGCTATCATGTCGCCCCTCCACCTCCGTCGTTCCAGTGAAAACAATCCGAGTTTATCCAACCTCTCCTCATAGCTAATGCCCTCCAGACCAGGCAACATCCTGGTAAACCTCTTCTGTGCCCTCTCCAAAGTCTCCACATCCTTCTGGTAGTGTGGTGAGCAGAATTGCACGCAATATTCTAAGTGTGGCCTAACTAAAGTTCTGTACAGCTGCAGCATGACTTGCCTATTTTTATACTCTGTGCCCCGACCGATGAAGGCAAGCATGCCGTATACCTTCTTGACTACCTTATCCACCTGCGTTGCCACTTTCAGTGACCTGTGGACCTGTACGCCCAGATCTCTCTGCCTGTCAATACTCCCAAGGGCTCTGCCATTTACTGTATACTTCCCACCTGCATTAGACCTTCCAAAATGCATTACCTCACATTTGTCCAAATTAAACTCCATCTGCCATTTCTCCGCCCAAGCCTCCAACCGATCTATATCCTGCTGTATCCTCTGACAATCCTCATCACTGTCCGCAACCCCACCAACCTTTGTGTCATCCGCAAACTTACTAATCAGACCAGCTACATTTTCCTCCAAATCATTTATATATACTACAAACAGCAAAGGTCCCAGCACTGATCCCTGCAGAACACCACTAGTCACATCCCTCCATTCAGAAAAGCACCCTTCCACTGCTACCCTCTGTCTTCTATGACTGAGCCAGTTCTGTATCCATCTTGCCAACTCACCTCTGATCCCATGCGACTTTACCTTTTGTATCAGTCTGCCATGAGGGACCTTGTCAAAGGCTTTACTGAAGTCCATATAGATAACATCCACTGCCCTTCCTTCATCAATCATCTTTGTCACTTCCTCAAAAAACTCAATCAAATTAGTGAGACACGACCTCCCCTTCACAAATCCATGCTGCCTCTCGCTAATAAGTCCATTTGTTTCCAAATGGGAGTAAATCCTGTCCCGAAGAATCCTCTCTAATAATTTCCCTACCACTGATGTAAGGCTCACCGGCCTATAATTTCCTGGATTATCCTTGCTACCCTTCTTAAACAAAGGAACACCATTCGCTATTCTCCAGTCCTCTGGGACCTTTCCTGTAGCCAATGAGGATGCAAAGATTTCTGTCAAGGCCCCAGCAATTTCTTCCCTTGTCTCCCTCAGTATTCTGGGGTAGATCCCATCAGGCCCTGGGGACTTATCTACCTTAATGCTTTGCAAGACACACAACAGCTCCTCCTTTTTGATAATGAGATGACTGAGACTATCTACCCTCCCTTCCCTAGGCTCATCATCCACCAAGTCCTTCTCCTTGGTGAATACTGATGCAAAGTACTCATTTAGTACCTCGCCCATTTCCTCTGGCTCCACACATAGATTCCCTTCTCTGTCCTTGAGTGGGCCAACCCTTTCCCTGGTTACTCTCTTGCTCTTTATATACGTATAAAAAACCTTGGGATTTTCCTTAATCCTGTTTGCCAATGACTTCTCATAACCCCTTTTAGCCCTCCTGACTCCTTGCTTAAGTTCCTTCCTACTGTCTTTATATTCCTCAAGTGCTTCGTCTGTTCCTAGCCTTCCAGCCCTTCCGAACGTTTCCTTTTTCTTTTTGACGAGGCTCACAATATCCCGCGTTATCCAAGATTCCCGAAACTTGCCAAACTTATCCTTCTTCCTCACAGGAACATGTTGCTCCTGGATTCTAATCAACTGATGTTTGAAAGACTCCCACATGTCAGATGTTGATTTACCCTCAAACAGCCGCCCCCAATCTAAATTCTTCAGTTCCTGCCTAATATTGTTATAATTAGCCTTCCCCCAATTTAGCACCTTCCCCCGAGGACTACTCTTATCCTTATCCACAAGTACCTTAAAACTTATGGAATTATGGTCACTGTTCCCGAAATGCTCCCCTACTGAAACTTTGACCACCTGGCCGGGCTCATTCCCCAATACCAGGTCCAGTACGGCCCCATCCCTAGTTGGACTATCTACATATTGTTTCAAGAAGCCCTCCTGGATGCTCCTTACAAATTCTGCCCCATCCAAGCCCCGAGCACTAAGTGAGTCCCAGTCAATATAGGGGAAGTTAAAATCACCCACCACTACAACCCTGTTACCTTTACATCTTTCCAAAATCTGCCTTGTTAGTCCTCCCAAAATACATTGCCTCACACTTCTCAGGATTAAATTCCATTTGCCACTGCTCTGCCCATCTTACCAGCCCATCTATATCGTCCTGGAATCTAAGGCTATTCTCCTCACTATTTACGACACTACCAATTTTCGTGTCATCTGCAAACTTACTTATCATACCTCTTATATTCACGTCTAAATGATCAATGTACACTACAAACAGCAAGGGTCCCAGCACCGATCCTTGCGGTACGCCACTGGTCACAGGCTTCCACTCGCAAAAACAGCCCTCGACCATTACTCTCTGCCTCCTGCCACTAAATCAATTTTGGATCCAATTTGCCAAATTGCCCTGGATCCCATGGGCTCTTACCTTCTTACCAATCTCCCATGCAAGACCTTATCAAAAGCCTTACTGAAGTCCATGTAGACGACATCAACTGCTTTACCCTCATCTACACAGCTAGTCACCGCCTCGAAAAATTCAATCAAGTTAGTTAGACATGATCTCCCCCGCCAAAGCCATGCTGACTATCTCTGATTAATCCATACCTCTCCATGTGGAGATTAATCCTGTCCCTCAGAATGGTTTCCAATATTTTCCCGACCACTGATGTTACACTCACCGGCCTGTAATTACCTGGTTTATCCCTGTTACCCTTCTTGAATAATGGTATCACATTCGCTGTCCTCCAGTCCTCTGGTACCTCTCCTGTGGCCAGAGAGGATTTGAAAATCTGTGTCAGAGCCCCTGCTATCAACTCCCTTGCCTCACATAACAGCCTGGGATACATTTCATCTGGGCCTGGGGATTTATCCACTTTGAAGCCCGCTAAAACAGCTAATACTTCCTCCCTTTCAATGCTAATATGTTCCAGTAAATCACAATCCCCGTCCCTGATTTCTGCACCTACATCGTCCTTCTCCATAGTGAACACAGATGAAAAGTAATCATTTAAAACCTCACTTATGTCCTCCGGCTCCACACACAGATTGCCACTTTGGTCCCTAATGGGCCCCACTCTTTCCCTGGTTATCCTCTTGCACTTAATATACTTATAAAATGCCGTAGGATTTTCCTTTACCTTGCCCGCCAGTGTTTTTTCATGTCCTCCCTTCGTTCTCCTGATTACTTTTTTAAATACCCCATACACTTTCTATACTCCTCTAATGCCACTACTGTTTTCAGCGCTCCGAATCTGCCATATGCCTCTTTTTTTTTCCTGATCCAATCCTTTATATCCCTTGAGATCCATGGTTCCCTGGACTTGTTGGTCCTACCCTTCACCTTTTCGGGTACGTGTTGGCTCTGAACCCTCACTATTTCCTCTTTGAATGACTCCCACTGGCCTGATGTAGACTTTCCTACAAGTAGCTGCTCCCGGTCCACTTTGGCCAGATCCTGTTTTATCATACTGAAATCGGCCTTTCGCCAATTCAGTACCTTTATTTCCAACCCGTCTTTATCCTTTTCCATAACTACCTTAAATCTTACAGAGTTATGGTCACTATCCCTGAAATGCTCCCCCACTGACACTTCTACCACTTGTCCAGCTTCATTCCCTAGGATTACGTCCAGTACTGCCCCTTCTCTTGTAGGACTTTCTACGTACTGGCTCAAAAAGCTCTCCTGGATGCATTTTAAGAATTCCGCCCCCTTTAAGCCTTTTGCACTAAGAATTTCCCAGTTGATATTAAGGAAGTTGAAATCCCTTACTATTATTACCCTATTATTTTTACACCTCTCTGAGATTTGCCTACATATCTGCTCCTCTATCTCTCCCTGATTGTTTGGAGGCCTGTCGTACACTCCCAGCCAAATGATTGCCCCCTTTTTGTTTTTAAGTTCTACCCATCAATGCCCCTTAAAAACTGTTGAATTCTGGGTTAAATTTGTATCTTGGCAAGTGCAGATAAGGAGCACTGGTTTTGCCATGACTATTGCTAAAAGGTTATCACCTATACTTACAGTATGATGAATAGTTAAGCTTCTTTACAGCTATTACACTGATTCTGATATTTTTAAATAAATTGCAATGAGGCTGTGATATTGCTGCATTGGCCCATCACTGAGGGGTTAATATTATTCATGCAAGTAGATATAAGCTTCTGATTCCTACCAGCAGGCAGGTCCGACAAATGTGTACAATGCCGACAAGCATGGACACTACCAGCTGCCCTGCCGCAAAGTCTCAGGAGAAAGGGGAAGGAAAAGGTCCAATTACACGGGAATCAGACAAGTAAACTCTAGCAGGCCAGAGTATGAGAGGGATAGGGTGGGGGAGGGGAATGAGAGTGAGGAGAATGGAAGTGATTTAGGGATGGGAGTGACAGTGAGAGAGGGAGGGGAATGAGAGTGAGAGGAAGGAGAGGGAGAGGCATGAGAGTGAGAGAGGGAGAAGGAGGAGAACAATAGGGAGAGTCAGGGGAAAAGAAGTGAGAGAGGGAGAGGGAGACCAATGAGAGGGAGAGGAATGAGAATGATCAAGGAAGAGGGAGGGAATGAGAAAGAGAGGCAGGGGAACAGAAGTGAGAGAGGGAGAGAGAGGCCAATGAGAGTAAGAGGGAGAGGGACAGGAATGAGAGTGAAAGAGAGAGAAAGAGGGGAACAAGAGGGAGAAGGGGGGAATTGAGAGTTAGAGGGAGGAGAACGAGAGGGAGATGAAAGTGAAAGGAGTATGTGAGAAGGTGGGGGATGAGAGGGGCCAAACCTATGTGGGAGAAATTTGTGCCCTAAATTCCCGCAGGGCCTGTTGCATACCTGGGGATAATGTGGCCAGGTGAGGACAGGAGGTGGTGGGAAATGGGTGAGGACCTGGTGATGTCAAATTCACTCTCTGAAGAACTGAGGAGGTGCCGGTGGGAACCAGCAAAATTCCCAGTGCGCCTGCTTTCTATCCTGCTCTCACACTCATTCCCCTCTCCCTTCCTACTCCTCACACACTCACTCCCCTCCTCCTTCCTTCCCCTCACTCACTCTACTCACAGTGGCGCAGTGGTTAGCACCGCAGCCTAACAGCTCCAGCGACCCGGGTTCAATTCTGGGTACTGCCTGTGTGGAGTTTGCAAGTTCTCCCTGGGTCTGCGTGGATTTTCTCCGGGTGCTCCGGTTTCCTCCCACAAGCCAAAAGACTTGCAGGTTGGTAGGTAAATTGGCCATTACAAATTGTCCCTAGTATAGGTAGGTGATAGGGAAATATAGGGACAGGTGGGGATGTGGTAGGAGTATGGGATTAGTGTAGGATTAGTATAAATGGGTGGTTGATGGTCGGCACAGACTCGGTGGGCCGAAGGGCCTGTTTCAGTGCTGTATCTCTAAACTAAAACTAAACTAAACTCTCGCTACCCTCTTCCTTCCTACCCCTCACTCACTCTCACTCCACTTCCCCTTCATACTCTTCACTCATTCTCACTCACCCTCCTTCCTACCCCTCATTCACTCTCACTCCCCTCCCCAATCTGACCCTTCACTCACTCTTGCTTCATTCCCCCTTCCTAACTCTCATTCTCGCTCCCCTCCCCGATCCTAGCCCTCACTTACTCTCACTCCTCCTTCCTATCTCTCACTCACTCCACTCCCCTTTCCTACTCTGTCACTCACTTTTGCTGCCCTCCTCCTTCCTGCCCCTCACTCACTCTCTCTGCCCTCTCACTTCTTGTCCCTCGCTCACTCTCGCTCCCCTCCCACTTTCTACCCCTGAATCACTCTCGCTCCCCTCCCCGTCATATCCCTCTCTGCTTCTGGTTCCCTTCCCTCTAACTTTCTCACTCTCGCTCCCCTCCCCCTTCTTATCCCTCTCTCACTCTCGTTCGCCTCCCTCTCCCTCTTGTTTCCCTCCTCCTCCCTATCCCTTGTTCACTCTCAGTCCCCTCCTCTTTCATATCCCTCGCTCACTCTCACGCTCCTCCTGTTTTCTCTGTCCAGACTGAACTGGACACTGGCAGGATTCTGGTGTTCAGTGTCATGTCGAAGCACAAGTGGGGCCCAGTCTGACAGACTGGAATAGTCCAGGGAGATAAAGGAAGTTAAGTTCAAACTTGACCACTCTTTGAAGCCAGTGCTGCTGGTTTCACTCTCAAGCGCCTCATCAAATGTGACATTTTGATTTCCCCCCCACCTCTCCTGCACACATCCAAGATGTGGCATATGCACCCACCTACACTGTGCCAATTGCCTGACGTCAGTGGGTGGGATAGAATTGGATGCAGGTGGAGTAATTCCTGCATTGTCAGCAGAGCTGGATTACAGATTTCAGATTCCTTGTAATTATTTACACATAAAATAACTTCTTCGGAAACTGTAAGGGTGACTGTGTAGATTAGAATGCTCTTTTCTTCAATGTGTATGTAGTTAAATTATTTTATCTGTCTTATTTACCTGAGCGAGGAAACATTACAACAGAAACTTTCGATTGGTTTTGAGGTACCTGCGGGTGTGAGAATCCTCTGGTTAGAGGAAGAACAACCGCGTTTAACACTAAATTTCCTTTAGAAAGTTACTATTGAATCTGCTTCCTCCCCCCCTTTCAGGAAGTGCATTCCACATTATAACAACTCATTGCATTAAAAACACTCTCATCGCCTCCCAATACTTGTTGTTCAAACTCAAACAATGGACTCCTTTTTTGGGGGGGGGGGTGGGTAGAGTGGCGGTGAGGGAGATGATCTTGGTGCCTCGCTTGAAGGAACAGGTCAGGTTCCATTCCAGGACACGTTGCGGTTTAAACAGCCAAGCCAGCTGTGGGGGAATCAGACTCGCAGCGCCAGTGCACCCTGTCAGCTGTTCCACACTCTCCGCCAGGCAGCTGGTGCTCACTGCCCCCAGCCCACATCACAATGGTTAACACTGAAGAAACAGATGGGAGACAGGCACGTCAGAGGACCTCAGCACAGTCAGTGACTCAGAAGGAGAATGAAAGTAGGATCCTGGGATCTGCTGGGGATTAGACCACACAGTGACTCTGAGGCCTTTCAGAGCTTCCTGACAGCTGATATTTTTGACTCAGAAATCAGCACAATTATGGAAGTGTTTCCCCTCATCTGTGGGATTGATAGCCGCTGTTCTGTTCCTGTTTTTTCCACAAAACCTGGGCACTTCTTCGAGGGGGTTTGGTTCGGACAAATGCAGATCGGAAATATTTAATTTCCTTTTCTTGTTATATTGTTGGCTTGTTCCCCTCTTGCTCCCCAGACGATGTGGGAAGCTGTTGTAGAAACTTCAGGGTTGGGAGAGAGATAGACTGATGGAGAGTAATCAGCAGGGTGTGAGGGAAAGACAGAGTTTGGAACAGAGAGTCATAGGCAGGATGTGGGGGAAAGAGAGTTAGGAACAGAGAGTCATAGGCAGGATTCTGGAAAGGTTCCATCAGACTGCAAAGTGGCAAATATAATCCCTCTATTCAAGAAAGGGGAAGGCAGAAAACAGGTAACTGTAGGGCAGTTAGCTTGATATCTGTCATGGGGAAGGTGTTAGAATCGATCATTAAGGAGGTTATAGCTGGGGACTTAAAAAACTCAAGGTAATCAGGAATAGTCAGCATGTTTTGTGAAAGGGAAATCATTTTTAACCGATTTGTTGGAGTTCTTTGAAGGAGTAACATGCACTGAGAATAAGGTGGAGCCCGTTGACGTACTGTACTTGGATTTCCAGAAGGCATTTGACAAGGTGCCACATAAAAGGTTATTGCGCAAAGTAGGAGCTCATGGTGTAGAGGGTAATATATTAACATGGATAGAAGATTGGCTGGCTGGCAGAAAACAGAGAGTATGCAGAAATAGGTTATTTTCTGATTGACAGGGTGTGACGAGTGGAGTCCCGCAGGGGTCTGTGCTGGGGCCTCAACTTTTTACAATTTATATCAATGACTTAGATGAGGGGAGCAATGGCATGGTAGCTAAATTTGCAGATGACACAAAGATAGGTAGGAATGTATGTTGTGAAGAGGACAGAAGGAGCTTGCAGACTGATATAGATAGGTTGAGTGAGTGGGCAAAAATCTGGCAGATGGAGTATAATGTGGGAAAGTGTGATGTTGTTCACATTGGCAGGAAGAATAAAAATGCAGAGTATTTCTTAAATGAAGAAAGACTGCAGAATTCCAAGATACAGAGGGATCTAGGTGTTCTAGTGCATGAGTCACAAAAAGTTAGTATGCAGGTACAGCAAGTAATAAATAAGGCTAATAGAATGCTATCCTTTATTATGAGAGGAATTGAAAATAAAAGTAAGGATGTTATGCTTCAGTTATACAGGGCATTGGTGAGACCACATCTCGAATACTGTGTGCAGTTTTGGTCTCCTTATTTAAGGAAGAATATAAAAGCGTTGGAGGTGGTTCAGAGGAGGTTTACTAGATTGATACCTGAAATGAGTGGGTTGTCTTATGAGGAAAGGTTGGACAGACTGGGCTTATTTTCACTGGAGTTTCAAAGAGTGAGGGGAGACTTGATTGAAGTATATAAGATCCTGAACAGTCTTGACAAGGTGGATGTGGAAAGAATGTTTCCTCTTGTGGGTGAGTCCCGAACTAGGGGGCACTGTTTGAAAATTAGGGGTTGCCCTTTTAGGACAGAGATGAGGAGAATTTTTTTTCTCTCAGAGAGTTGTGCGACTTTGAAACTCTGCCTCAGAATGTGGTGGAGGCGGGTCATTAAATATTTTTAAGGCGGAGGTAGATAGATTCTTGTTAGCCAAGGGAATCAAAGGTTATTGGGGGTGGATGGGAGTGTGGAGTTCGAAACACAAACAGATCAGCCATGATCTTATTGAATGGCGGAGCAAGCTGGAGGGGCCGAATGGCCTATTTCTGCTCCTAATTCGTATGCTCGTAGTAATCAGGTCAGCCATACCCAACTGGCAGGAGCACTTCCACACTTGTCATTTCGATTGCAGGTTTATTTTTTGTTTGTCAACACAATGGGAACCAATGGTCTGACCATCCACTTGGTGCTCCAGCTTCTCTTTGTCAGCTCTCCACAGGCTTCCAACATCCAATGTCTCCATCCATCAGCTCTTCCCCTCCAAGCTCCACCAGCTGCCCAAGGCCCAGTGTGTTAACTGCAAAACTCTCATTCTTTGCTTTCAAATCATCCCCAAGTGTCATGTACAATGATCCCTGCACACAGCCACCCTGAAATGTAACGTGGAGTGTTCTCACAAGTTGTCCCTTTTAAGATATCGCACCTGAACAGCCTTGCAAAACAATTTGAAGATAGTGCATTAAAATGAACAGGCTGTGCACAATGAAAACATTTTATAAGGGGACATTACTAATGTCCACCACCCTCTCTGCTCTTTTGCCCCAGGTCTCGCTCTTCCTCCTCACCCCCTCGCTCTTCCTCCTCACCCATTCACTCTTACTCCTCACCCCCTCGCTCCTTCTCTTTTGCCCCAGGTCTCGCTCTTCCTCCTCACCCCCTCGCTCTTCCTCCTCACCCCTTCACTCTTCCTCCTCACCCCTTTGCTCCTTCTCCTCACCCCTGCTTCTTCTCCCCATCACCTCTGCTCCTGCTCTTCCACCCCTTCGCTGCTTCTTCCCACCGCCCCCACTCCTTCTCCCCAACCCATCTCTCCTGCTCCTCACCCCCTCTCTCCTGCTCCTCACCCCTTCTCTCCTGCTCCCCCATCCCCTCAGTGCTTCTCCCCACCCCTCACTCCTTCACCCACATCCCCTCTGCTTCTGCTTCTCCACTCCCCCACCCCTCGCCGCTGCCCCTCCACCCCCAGCCCCTCACTCTTGCTCCCCACCCTCTCGTACCTTCTCCCCCACCATGTATCAGGGAGGGGGAAAGTTACCTGGACACTCTGTTCCAGAAGGCAGTCACACCAGGCTAGGGTCTTCTGATTTAGTCATTGGCCAGGGACAGGGGTGTGTGTCTGCAAGTGAGGCAGGTAAGGGGATTGAGAAGGTACAGGTGGAGGAGCCTCAGTCCTTCCAATTGTCCAACAGATTCGAGGTTCTTGCAGCTTGTATGGCTGAGATTGGGGGCTGTAGGGTGGATTGAGTGAACTAACCATGGCACCGTGGAGCAGGAAGCCATTCAAGTGAGGGGAGTAAATAGGAATGTAGTGGTTGTCGGGACAATGTAGTCAGAGGGATAGACACAGTTCTTTGCAGCTATGAGCGAGGCCAGAAGGCTGTGTTGCCTGCCTGGTGCCAGGGTTCAGGACATGTGCTTGGAGCTGGAGAGGAACTTGCAGCGGGAGGGGGAGGATCCAGTTATCGTGGTCCATGTAGATACCGATGAAATAGATAGGACTAGGAAAGGGGTTCTGCTTATGGATTATGATAAGTTAGGGTCTAAATTAAAAAGCAGAACCACAAAGATGTAATCTCTGGATTACTACCTGAGCCACAAGCAAATTGGCATAAGGTAAATAAGATATGAGAGTTAAATGCTTGGCTCAAAGACTGGTGTGGGAGAAATCGGTTATGATTCATGGAGCACTGGACCAGTACTGGGGAAAGTGGGAGCTGTACTTTTGGGATAGTCATCACTTGAACTGTGCTGGGACCAGTGTCCTGGTTAATCGTAAAAACTAGGGCGGTAGAGAGAGCTTTAAAGTAAATAGCTGGGTTGAGGAGGGGGATGCGGGGGGAAGGAATCAAGTAAGGGAAGAGGATAGAAAGGACAAGGCAATAGTGCAGGGTTGCGATATGGGTAATGATAACCAGAGTGTAGCAGGAAGGACAGAGCATATAAACTGAAGAGTTCACCAGCAGATAAGGCCAGAGTTTGCATGAATTGTAAAAAGACATAATTAAAGGCTCAGTATATGAATGCACGCAGCGTTCATAAAAAAAATGGATGAACTGATAGCACAAATAGAAATAAATGTGTATGACCTGATAGCCATTTCAGTGATGTGGTTGTAAAGCAACCAAGGCTGGGCCCTTAATATTCAAGGGTATTTGACATTTCAGAAGGACAGGAAGCTAGGAAAAGTGGGGTAGCTCTGTTAATCAAGGATGCCATTAGTACAATAGTGAGAGATGACCTTAGTTCAAAAGATAAGAATGTAGAATCAGTTTGGGTAGTGATAAGAAATAGCAAAGGGAAGAAGTCACTTATGGGAGTCGTTTATAGGCCCCCTAACATTATCTACACTGCAGGACAGAGTATACAGGAAGAAATAATGGGGGTTTGTAAGAAAGGTACTGCAGTAATCATGGGTGATTTCAATCTACGTATAGATTGAACGAATCAGATTGGCAAAGGCTGCCTGGAATATGAGTTCATAGAGGGTATTCAGGATAATTTCTTGGAGCAGTACATTCTAGTGCCAACCAGGGAGTAGGTTATTTTAGACCTGGTAATGTGTAATAAGACAGGATTAATTAATGACCTCATAGTTAAGGAGGCTCTAGGCAAGAGTGATCATAACATGATAGAATTTCGCATTCAATCTGAGGATGAGAAGTGTGCGTCTAAGACTAGTGTTTAATACTTAAATAAAGACAATTACCAGGGTGTGAAGACAGAGTTGGCCAAAATAAACTGGGAAATTAGATTAAAAGATAGGACAGTAGAGAAGCAGAAGCAGACATTTAAGGAGATATTTCATATCTCTCAGCAAAGATATATTCCAGTGAGGAAAAAAAGACTCTAGGTGAAGGATGTACCATCGTTGGCTAACTAAGGAAGTTAAAGATAGCATCAAATTGAAAGAAAAAGCATACGATTTTGCAAAGATTAATGGTAGTGGGTTTAAGAAGATGGTTTTCATAGAGAAGCATTCCAGGATGATGCTGGAATAGGGAGCAGTTTTCGCAGATGAGAGCAGGACCCGATAGTGTTTTAGGTGGTCCAGCCAGATGTGGCGGTGCATGGCAAAACCAGCTGTCCACCATATCCATTCAGATTAGCCATGATCTTATTAAATGGCGGAGAAGGCCCAAGGAGCCGAATGGCCTACTCTTGCACCTAATTCATACATTTGTATGTTAGTATGTACCCATAGGTATGCACCCCCTCACTCCTTCACAGTAATGGCATATAAAATAGTACTCACCATGAGCTTAGCACTGATTAAGACCACATTCAGAAATCTCAAATCCATTTTTATATTGCTTTTTTTAAATTCGGACTCAGGGCTCTCTGTGGTCCAGCTGTTAAATCCTGAAGTACAGCAACTTGTGTGGCCATTTTATGGGTGACATGCAAAGTGGTAGGACCAGAGGCCTATGTTTTAGGGACAAGGGTGGACTGCGATGTTGTGACGATTGAACAACACAGGAGCCAACCGAGGGTAGGTTAGGGCAATGGTTATGTTACAGGACTAGTAATCGAGAGAATATAAGTGCAAATCCTACTGTGACAATTCGAGAATATGAATTGAGTTTGTTTTCAAATTTGTACCAGTAAAAGTAACCGTGAAGCTGTCCAATTGGCTTAAAAACTTAATAGGTTCACCAATCTCCTTTAGGAAAGGAAATCTGCTCTCCTTACCCAGTCTGGCCTATATGTCACTCCAGTTCCACACCAATGTGCTTGACCATTAGACTGGCCTCTGAGGTGGCCTAGGAAAACACTACAAACTGACGCAGTGGTTCAAGAAGAGGGCCACTACCATTTTCTCAAGGGAAACTAGGGGTGGACGATAAATACCGACCTTGCCAACGATGCTCGCATCCCAAGAATTAATTTTCTTTAAAAGCTCCCAGAATCTGAGTGAATAAAAAAAAACTTGAAACTACCTCTTCATTAGATTTTGGGCACAGATGACATGGGCTAGCCAACTGTAATGAGGAGGCAAGTTAATAAAGGGGTACAGATGCCCTCACAAAGTTTGATACAGTCTATTTATTTTTTTGATTCAGATTAACTTTCAGTGTGCTGTGCCTTTAATGCAAAACAGTCCTCTGAGCCCAGCACATCACCAATAATATAGGTTGCTTGTCATCGTGCCTCAGGCCATTACATGGTGTAAATGAGATTCAAGGCCAAAGCAGAGATCCAACACTCCTCAGAGTGGAACAACAACAACAACAACAGATGCCTTGTTGGGGAGAAAGGCATTACTGACACAATGTTTCAATGGTGGCTCCTTAACTGAACAACGTGTTCTGCAAACAGCGGCTATACTGAGGATTTAGCATGATAGAGAGCTCAGCACATCTTTCAGGACCACTGTTCTGATCTCTGATTGAAATTCGAGGTTAAGACACAGCCACAGGCACTCAGCTCAACACCTAACTTTCATATCTCAAAGGAGCAAAATGACAGCAGACTGACTAACAACACGTAGAGCTGGGCTTCATCAGGAAACCGTTCCTCAAAACGACACCTAAAATATTAACTTGTCTATTCTCTCCATGGACACTGTCTAATTTGCTGAATGTTTTCAGAAATTTCTGTTTCTGCTTCCTCAAGACCTGTCTGTCTCTCTATGTCTTGATTCATTCCTCAGGAAGCATCACTTTGCTCCAAACTTAAGGAAAGATTGCCTACTTCCTGTAGTGCCAGGTGTGCTTCAGTCAATCATCAGATGGTGCCCATCAGATTTTTACTACTTGGAATTGCCAGTTTTATGGGTATGAACATCAACAACCAATATTTATATAGCATCTTTAATGGAATAAATCATCCCAAGGTGTTTCACAGGAGCATTATAGAACAAAATATGACACTGAGCCACATAAGGAGATCTTAGGACAAATAACGAAAGGCTTGGTCAAGGAGGTAGGTTGTAAGGAGTGTCTTAAAGGAAGAAAGTGATGTGGAGAGGTGGAGAGATGTAGGCAGGGAATCCCAGAACTTGGGGCCTAGGCAACTGAAGGCACGGCCACCAATGGTGGAGCGATTACAATTGGAAAGGCCAGAATTAGAGGAGCGCAGAGATCCTGGAGGGTTGTGGGCCTGGAGGAGATTACAGAGATAGAGAGGGGTGAGGCCATCGAGAGGCATTTGAAAACAAGGATGAGAATTTTAAAATCAAGACATTGCTTGACCGGGAGCCAATGTAGGTCAGTGAGCAGGGGGTTGGTAGGGGAACGGGACTTGGTGTGAGTTAAGAAATGGGAAGCAGAATTTTGGATAGCCACAAGTTTACAGAGTGTAAAATGTGGGAGACTAGCCAGGAGTGTGTTGGAATAGTCAAGTGTAGAGGTAACAAAGGCATGAATGAGGGTTTCATTAGCAGATGAGCTAAGGCAGGTGAAGTCGGGTAATGCTACGGAGGTAGAAATAGATGGTCTTAGTGATGGCACAAATATGTGGTCGGAAGCTCATCTTTGGGTCAAATACAACACCACGGTTGCAAACCAACTGGTTTATCTCAAACTGTTGCCAGGGAGAGGGATGGAATTGGTAGCTAGGGACCAGAGTTTGGAGCAGGGACCAAAACCAATGGTTTCATCCTTCCCAAAATTTATTTGGAGGAGACTTATGCTCATACAGTACTGGATGTCGGATTAGCAATCTGATAATTTAGTAAAAGTGGAATAGTTTAGAGAGGTGGGTGTTGTCAGTGTATATGTGAAAACTAAAGCCGTGCTTTCGGATGACATTGATGAGGGGCAGCATGTAGATGAGGGGGCCAAGGACACCAGAGGTAACAGTGCGGGAGCAGGGTGAGAAGCCATTGCAAGTGATTCTCTAGCTATGATTAGAGAGATAAGAATGGAACTAGGTGAGAGCACTCCCACTGAGCTGGACAACAGTGGAGAAGCATTGGAGGAGGATGGTGTGGTCAACCATGTCAAAGGCTGCAGACACGTCGAGAACGATGAAGAGAGATATTTTACCTTTGTCACAGTCATTTGTGACTTTGATAAGAGCTGTTTCAGTAATGTGGCAGTGGTGGAAACCTGATTGGAGGGATTCAACATGGAGTTCCAGAAAAGAGAGGCAGGGATTTGGGAGGCAACATGTTCAAGGACTGGAGAGGAAAGGGAGGTTGGAGATGGGGTGGCAGTTTGCAAGGATAGCGGGGTCAAAGGTTGTTTTTTAGAGTTGAGGGAAGATGATGACGAATTTAAAGGAGAGAGAACTGTCAACAATATCGGCTAACATGGGGAACAGGAGGGGAAGTCGGTGATCAGAAGTTTAGCGGGAATAGGGTCGAGGGAGCAGGAGATGTGTCTTATTGACAAGATGAGCTTGGAGGGGGCATAAGGGAAGATAGGAGAGAAACTAGAGAAAGTTAGAGTTCAGGGCTAGAGCAGGGGGGAACATTAGAGGAAGTTTGGCGTGGTGGGCTAGTGGAATGGAGGGACAAGGCAGAGGCTGCTGATCGGATGGTCCCGATCATAGTGACAAAGAAGTCCTCGCACTTATTATTGAAGGTGAGGGTGGAGGAGAAGGTGGGGGAGGGGTGGTGGGGGTTAGTGGGTGGATTTAAGAAGATGTTTTTCATAGAGAAGCATTCCAGGAAGATGCTGGAATAGGGAGCAGTTTTAGCAGATGAGAGCAGGACCCGATAGTCTTTTAGGTGGTCCAGCCAGATCTGGCGATGCATGGCAAAACCAGCTGTCCACCATATCCATTCAAGTCTTAAGGGAGGGGAGATGGGAGCCATACTGGGGGGATGGCAAAAGGAAGTCTCCTCGTCAGGGGTCTCAATCAAACTGGAAGTCTCTGCATAATATTTTTGAATAGCTTTTCTAGACTGTAGGTGAAGTCAAAGAACTGGTTGGAAAGAATTACCATGTCTGACCATGCAAGCTCATACTGACATAGACCCAAATGAATGGGACGTCCACAAAAACTTAAGGTATTACCTCTACCAAGATCCATTCAACTCCATTCCACTAATTACCCATTCTGATGGGGTTCTGAGCTCAGTTTTTCCAGCTTTGGCAGCTGCCGAGACACCAACCCAGGATCAATGGCAATCCTCGCAGTTGCTTCAAGAGTGACATTACCAGAGGGCTGGGAGAAGGTTGATTGTCTGCCCAGCTGGCATCCTACCTTAACCGAAAGAGGTGCAGACTTGCCCAATTTTCCTGCTCTCCTCCCTGAAGTGAAGTGCCCCAGGCTTGTTTGGAGTATAAACACCAGAATGAGCCAGTTAGTCTGAATGGACTATTTCTGTACATTCTAAATAATTCTCTATAAAGAAAGCTGCTGTTTCCAACTGCTCAGTCAAGTGACACTAATAAAACGTTCCATGGTGCTGTACTTGTTAGTTGACAATATTTATCCTTAACATTAATGGACTTCCTCCTTTTTTCCCCAGCTGTTACACAACAAGATATAAATGATCTAAGAGGTGATAAAGCCAAGCACAGCAGTACTGGAATACTTCTGGTATTCGGGTGCGTGTGTGCAGCACCAATGCTGTGTGAAAGACATTGCCTTGCTCTTATTAAACCCTGTTTATCATGCTGTGGTTGCCAAGGATACAGTGAACAGAGTTGAGGCAGAACCACAGAAACAAAGTCTTTGGCCAAAAGTCAGGGCAATTCAAAGACTCCTCCCAGCAAAAACAGAATGACTTTAAGGAGAGGTGCAAAACGGCAGCAGGAAACATGACTTTAGGGAAGCAGAGAGTTGAAGAGTCTGAAATTTGGGCCAACAATTTCCTTTTGTCAGAAATCGGAACTTTAGCTTCTAAGTGAAATGGGCAATAATACTTCTAATAAATGCATCCTGGCATAGTCGTTGTCCCACAAAGCTCAGTTTGAAGAGATGGAAACACATTTAGTTGTCATGTACGGAAGGAGCCGTGATGAAATAAACAACGAAATGGAAGGATTATGAATTTAAAAAGTCAACTGCTAAACAAAATCACAAGAACATGGACACATATACACAGTCAAAATGGAGTAGCAGCCATGTGACCCCTCCTGTACTGGAAATCCACAAACTATTCTGCAAAGATGAGGCTGGTTCACCTCATCTGAAATAGCTCTGGGGAGAACCCCTTTGAAATTGAAAGGAGCTATAGCATATTAATGACTCTGATTGACATGAATGAACGAACAGAGGATGCTGAAGACTATCTGACTCATAGCCAAACCAAGATGAATCAGGGGTGAAGCAGCAACATCATAACAGAATGATTCCCAGTCAAACATCAAGTGATGGCCATGGTTATTATCCTGGCGCATTGCGTGGTCACAACAGGGGAGGGGGCCATGTGTCTTCAGACAGAAACTCCAACGTGATAGACTTTGACCTTAAAAGGTAGCTATCTGGAAAGGGAGAGGGGAGATCAAGCTAACATCACAGAAAGCTTGTGAGAAGGATCCAGCAAGCAAGAGAAGAACCCTGCTGACCAAGAACAGCCACCCACAGCAGAGACATCACAAAGTGACTTTGAGATTAACCATCTGTGAAGGTAACAAACTACACACCACCAGATTTGTGCTGCATTACAACCACTAGAGCTCTACAATACCTCTGCAGGTTCAAGACTTGCAACTTTAAAAAAGACTTTTCCTCCCGAGAAGACTCAATAATCTTCTGCAAACCACAAACATTTACCTCACTTGGGACTTTAAACTATCTCTTACCCTTTTCTCTCTATATATTTATTTTCCTGTATATAGGAGTGGGTGAATGTGTATGTGAGTGGGGTTGTGATCATTTCAGGATTTGTTTTAAAATAGTTACTTTTTTTTAAACTTACGAGAAAACCTGTTATTTGTCTGTTTATTTGACCCTAAAGACACTCAGGGGCTAAAGCATCATTTTAACAAAACACGATTGCGGTCAGTTGGGAGATAAACAGTGGGAACTACCCACACCCCTTACCACCTGTCTGTAATATAGTGGTCTTGAGACAAGACGAGCCTGTTATGAAAGTGTTTCCTTTTTTAAAAATTTTTTTTGAGGACGTGTCAAAACTGAAAAGATTCCATGGATTTATTTTTCTTACCAAGTTCACTGAAAGGACACTTGAGATGTTGTTTGAAAATAACCTATGCTGGAAATCATGTGCTTTAAGTTCAATAAACAACAGAAACCTTGGTAACTTGGAGAAGATGTTTCCAGAGAAGCCACATGTCAAGATTTATGGAGGTCAGGAGGTTGACTTTCTGTTTGGGGTGTTAACTGTTTTGACAACAATTGGAAATCAACTTGCCAAGGAAAAACCACACAGCTCACCTCTTTCTCTACCTCTTTGAAGAAACCCTGCAAATATCCAGTGTGGGAGATCTAAAATCCCTGGTGCTGCATCTCTCCTGAGAGTCTGGAAAAACCTGCCAGATTAATTCTCAACGTCGCCTGAAAAGAACTGCTTTAGAAAAGATCCCAGTGACCTGTCTCCATAAGGCCAGGCGCCAGGCCAAAAGAGACAACTGACTTCCTTCCATATCTTCTCTTTTTTCTTCAAGAATTAGCAAGTATTTGGCCAAAATATTCTTTTTTTCCTCTTTTTTTTAAACAGACCTCGGCAGAGAGAATTTCTGTATTTTTTTTTCCAGAGTGTGTGTGTGAGTGTGTGTAGGGAATTTAAAAAGGGAACTTTCACATTTTGATCTGTGTGCTAATGTTTTGTTTCATTTCTTGATAAGTCTTGTTTGATAATAAACTGATAATTTAGTTGTTTAGTAAAGAAACCTGGTTGGTGTATTTTATTCTGGGATAAAGAGTAGAGAACATGATTGACCGAATCGGTATCTGGTTAAACATTTTAAAAATATATATTGTGACCTGCGGAGAAGTGGGACTAGAAAAGACAGTGCACTCCTCCCAGCTCGGTCGTAACAAACCAAAGACATAGACAACTGATTCTGGCTTGAAACTATTCAACAATAAATTAATTTATCAGTGGCCTGAAATGAGGGTACTTTAATCTCACCTCCCGTTATTCACCGGGTGCTCCTGTTTCCTCCCACAGCCAAAGACTTGCAGGTTGATAGGTAAATTGGCCATTGTAAATTGCCCCTAGTGTAGGTAGGTGGTAGGAGAATTGAGGGAAGGTGGGGATGTGGTAGGGGACATGGGATTAATATAGGATTATTATAAATGGGTGGTTGATGGTCGGCACAGACTCAGTGGGCCGAAGGGCCTGTTTCAGTGCTGTATCTCTCTATATGAAAAACATCATGTAGAACCTCCAGTCCAGTACAAAAATTGGCTTATAACGTATGTAAAAAGAAATTGCATTTATATAACACCCTTCAGGATGTGTCAGCACACTTTATAGTTAATTATTTAGATTTTAAGCGTAGTCACTATTGTCATATAGGAAATGTGGCAACCAATTTGCACACAGCAAGCTCCCACAAACAGCAATGTAATAATGAGCAGATACTCTGTTTTAATGATGTTGGTTGATGGATATATATTGACCAGGGCACTGGGTGGAACTCTTCTGATCTTTGAATAGCGCCACGGGATCTTTTACATTCACCAGGCTTCAGTTTAACGTCTCATCTGAAAGACAGCATCTCCGACTGCAACATTCCCTCCGAACTGCACTGAAGTGTCAGCCTAGACTTTGTGCTATAGTCTCTGGAGCGGGCCTATGAACCAATCATCTTCTGACTCAGGAGCAAGAGTGCCACCAACTGAGCCAAGGCTCTCGATTGTATTGCTGTCAAACAGATTGGCAATTGGAACAGAATCGCAGTGAGGTACATACCAGCACGAAGGTCAGCTGAGACTGCTCAACCTACCCCATCAACTTGGAATCACTTATGATGTTGGATGCTCTTCTTTGTCAAGGTTCTGCACATTGCTATTGCAACTAACTAACATTGCTGTTACTTTTGATACTGCTCTATTCTGCAAAATAGTCGACACCTGTGTTACATCGCACATCAAATATCAGCAACAATTTTCTATGGTGTTTCCCAAGAGTTATAGCAAACTTGAAGGCTTTGAACTCCATTGCATTTCATGCCACATCACCAGGTGGGGAAATCCCCTCCTCCAACCATTACAGCCCAATCGAAAGAGACTAAAGAACAGGGAAGTTAAGGGGAGATTCAATAGAGATGCTCAAAATCAAATGGGGTTTTGCTAGAGTATATAAGGAGAAATTATTTCCACTGGTATGAGGGTCAGTAACCAGAGGACACAGATTTTAAGATAATTGGCAATAAGTACCAGAGGAGAGATGAGATGATCCCATGAGTCGTTATGGTTTGAAAGGGCAGTGGAAGCAGATTCAACAGTAACTTTCTAAAAGGATTTGGATAAATAATGGAAAAGACTATGGGCTAGAAATTGGTGTGCATAGGTGCTTGGGCGCAGGTTCGTGATTCACAACCTTCCTAGGGCTGGTTCAGATCGAGCTGAGTAACACCCAAACTGCATGTCCCTAGCTCATCCGAATGGTTGTAGCATTGGCCCAAGTAGCTCCAGTGCTCCTTCTCTCTGCTTTTACTGTCTGCGACCTCTGTGCTCTGCAGGGGCACCGCCAGCATTGTTTGCAGACCACATGGCTTAGGCAGTCTGCTCCTCTTAAAGGCACACTCCATATTAAGGGGAGCCTGCAGAACTGCCTGAACTGAAGACTGCTGGAAAATCAACTTGGAAGGTTTCAGCAACCACAATGACACAGCACACAAGGAAGCACTGGTTCAGTGACGCAGGCTTGGAGGTTCTGGTGAGCAAAGTGCACTCTAGGATGGAGGCTATGTTTCCCCAGGTGGATAGGAAGTCCTCACATATCAGCCTGAGGATGGAGTGAGTGCTCCCGGAGTGTGACTCTCAGAATATGGCAGCAGTGCTGGAAAAAGTACAATGACCTCATTTGGGTAGTCAAGGTCAATGAATGTACCCTCACATTAGATCTCATACCTACTGCTTATCTACCATGTTAGCTTTTAACTTATTTTCCCAGTCCAGTGTAGCCAACTCTGTCTTCATACCCTTGTAATTGCCTTTATTTAAGTTTAAGACACTAGTTTTAGAACCAGGTTTCTCACCCTCAAACTGAATATGAAATTCTGTCAAGGTATGATCACTCTTGACACAGGACAGCCTCAGCACATGCAGGAGGAACAGGAAGAGGATCCACACAAAAGTGACGAGGAGGCACCATCACTCGATCTGACACTCAGCCACAAGCTCAGATACTGACACTCTGTGAACTTTACAGGCTAGTATAGAGTCAGGATCTGCATGATGACACAAAGATAGATAGATAGGAAAGTATGTTGTGAAGGGAGATAGAAAGATTAAGTGAGTGGGCAAAGATCTAGCAATTGGAGTATAATGTGGGAAAATGTGAAGAATAAAAAGGAAGCATATTATCTCAATGGTGAGAGATTGCAGAGCTCTGAGATGCAGAGGGATCTGGGTGTCCTAGTGCATTAATCGCAAAAGGTGAGTATGCAGGCACAGCAAGTAATTAGGAAAGCTAACAGAATGTTATCATTTACTGCAAGGGGAACTGAATACAAAAGTAGTGAAGTTATGCTTCAGCTATACAGGGCATTGGTGAGACCACATCTGGAGTACTGTGTACAGTATTGGTCTCCTTATTTAAGGAAGGATGTAAATGCGTTGGAAGCAATTCAGAGAAGGTTTACTAGACTAATACCTGGAATGGACGGATTGTCTTATGAGGAAAGGATGGGCAGGCTAGGCTTGTATCCGCTGGAGTTTAGAAGAGTAAGAGGCGGCTTGATTAAAACATATAAGATCCTGAGGGATCTTGACAGGGTGGGTGTAGAAAGGATGTTTCCTCTTGTGGGAGAATCTAGAACTAGGGGTCAATGTTTAAAAATAAGGGGTCACCTATTTAAGATAGAGATGAGGAGAATTTTTTTCTCTCAGAGGGTTGTGAGTCTTTGGAACTCTCTTCCTTAAAAGGCAGTGGAAGTAGAGTCTTTAAATATTTTTAAGGCAGAGGCAAGCAAGGGGGTGAAAGGTTATTGGGGGTAGGCGGGAATGTGGAGCCGAGGTTACAATCAGATCAGCCATGATCTTATTGAATGGCGGAGCAGGCTCGAGGGGCTGAGTGGCCTACTCCTACTCTTAATATTTATGTTCAAATGGTGGGTCACCGGGCATGAGAGGGCTGCAGCCAGGTCAGGGGAATGGATAGTTCATGTGCCAGCTCACCGGAGGGCAAGGTGAAGATGAGTTCTGCTGCAGGGGACTCAGATGATGACTTCAATGGGGTGGCATACAGGAGAATGCTGAGGAGGATGCATACCGAGATGCTTGGGGCATTTAGCAGACCTGCCAGACAGCCTCCTGTTACTGACTAGGAGCATGGAGGAGTCTGGCTCCAATGTGGCAGAGGGCACTGTGCAGAACTTGAATTCCATCCTTTCCAGTGTGGAAAAGGTAACCAACTCCATGGCAGCACTGGTGGATCGACCCATGATGCAGAGCCTGGTGGCCATTGTCTCAGCTTCCATTGTAGCATAGGCAGAATCCTCCCGATGTCACAGGCTGCAGATGGAGGTCATGAGATCCATGGCAGCTGCCATGCAGTATCAGCGGGTGCAAATCTCAGTGTGTAAAGGGGCATGCAGGTTCTCATAGTAGTCTAGCAATTCATCCTCCAACAGATTATTAGGATTGCTGAGGTGCTGGCCTCGGGGAGAGACACTGCCTCTGTCGAGGACGAATCTGCTGTCCTCTTTCAAGATGACAGAATTTGTCATCTTACCACTGCCACTTCACTAGTGCTCTTGCTGTTATCTATTAGCAAGCCCAGACTGTGTCTCCCATGCCATGGTAGTGCAGTCTGAAGCCAGGCCCTCAAGGGCCAGGGCTGCTCAAGGTCACCCTGCAAGGCCATCTGCAGTCTTCCCCAGTGAAAGTCAGCAGCCTTCTAGCAGCCATGCTGCAGCCACTAGGGTAGCACTGCATAGGAACACTAGGACAGGCAAGGGCATGCACAAGATAGGGACTAAGGGAATTCACAAGGGTGAACAGTTCGTTGTTGCTTGTACAATTAGATGTGTTGTTCTATAAAGATATTTTAAGAAGGTTTTTGATGATGGTTTTTTCTTGTTGAATGTTGGCCGAGGAGATGTTGTGATGGGGAGTGTGACGTGGGTGTGACGGTGGCAAATAGTGGCTCCATGTTGTGATGGAGAAGTTGTTGAAGTGGAAGCAGAGCCCCTCAATTCACTCTCTCACAATCCGTCTACTTACATAGGGTCCAGGATGCCTCCCCCCTGCCTTCTCCGGTCTCTTTCTCCTCCTCTCCTCACTGAGCCTCTTCCATTTCATTTCCTGGTCATGTTGCAGACCAGCAGGGAGTGCAACAACTGCCCCATTACATGGGTCAGATAGTCCTCTATCCTCCTTGACTGTATTCAGAAACTGGCAAAAAAAAGCACCTCCCTGAACCCAGCACAGAGCTTCCGCCAATTTTGTCTATGCAAAACATACAGAAAAACCTCTCACCTGCAACTTGTGGAGTGGCCTTATAAATAGCACAGGTTTAGGTCCCATTTTTCAGCCGCACACTGCACACCTAGGGCTGGAGTGGCGGCGGGCGAAGAAAATGGCGGGCCGCACGTACGGGCTGCGTGCCGCCATGCCGCTGTGATCTTCCTCGCTGTGGCCCACAATAATATGCCAGTCGAGCCGCTCCCCGCCCCCATCAAGTGTGAGGGGCGGGCTCTCCGACGCCAACAATGGTGTCAGCTGCTGTGCGCAGGCGCTGGCGCCATTTTTAAAGCCCTACTAGCTAATTTAATCTTTTAAAGTTACACTCCTGCCACCGTACTGCTTAAAAATCTGCCACCCCTTTCCCACCTCCCAAAACAAAAAAATTCATTATTTGCCCTCTCCCTGCCACTGGCCAAAGTCCTTACCTTCCACACTTGACCTTTCCCCTCCACAAAACTGAACAAAGTTCACAGGTCACACCTTCCCACCATCCCCCACACTAATGATGTAAATTTGACCCCATTCCGCCCCCCTCCCCCCGGCACTAAAAATCTTAACATCCCCCCTTCCTCACCACTGTGATGCCTGCTTTCCCCAGACAGGAAAGTGAAGGTGGGTGAGAGCCGACCACCACACAGAAGATCACGACCCGACGGTAAGATTGGAGCCAATTTTATTTAAATGTATGCATTCTGCTAATTTGAATATGTTAATCCAACTCCCTTGGAGCCTTGTCACCGCCGGGAAGATCAGGCCCAGCCCTCCCGGCATCGGACTCCGTGGCGGACAGCTGCCGGAATGAGCTTCCGGCCCCTGCCGCCATGGAGCCCGAGGTTGGGAGCTTTGTAAAATCTCAGCCCTAATCTTTGTTGAGTGACGCACAAATTTGTGAGCTGGACCTGTGTGGTTGGAGTTTCCAAACCTGCCATTGCATCAGTCAGTTGGGCAGTGATGTCAGGATAACATTCATTTAAGGCCTTTAGTTGCATGCAGAGGACGCAATTGCGTGTAGCATTCTACTGCAGCAATGCTGTGCCAACTGCACAGGAAGCCCCCAGTGGTGCATTCTCCACCCCCCCGAAGTGGCAGTAGCCCTCTTTAGTGCCACTCGAGATGGTGTTACACGAACCAATTTCTAACCCAAAATCTGCTGAGCTTTGGGGATAGAGTGGAGGACTGTGATTCGTTGGACAGCTCTTTCAAAGAGCCAGCACAGACTCGGTTGGCCTAATGGCCTCCTTTTGTACTGTAAGATTCTCTGATTTCGTTGCAACATAGGGCTACCAAGGCAGCAGTTTGCAGTGTATAGCTGAGCAGTGATGACTTGTGAGAAATCCCCTCACTTTCACGGTCTCACCCCATCTGCAGGACATGTCAAGTAATCCCAGAGGAAGCATCAAAATAAATTACATCTCTGGTGTGCTGCTCCCATCACTGTGACATCTGAAGGATGAAATGACAAGCTGACAGATTTCAAATTGCTTTGCGGTACCTGGGGAAAGCTGGATTGCTGGGAGTCGTCACAGATAGAGAACAACAACTCCTTCTTCCTTCAAGAAGTAGGCCGGCAGAGCCCAGTCCATTCAAACCCAAGGTTACAGTCTCTCTCAAAAACAGAAACGTGCTGTTCCTTCACAGTTCACGTAGATACAATGTTTAACATACTTCTGTCGAAACAAAACGTTTCATTGCCCAAGACGGCCACAAGTGGATCTTGTAGATACAGATATGATGGTGAACCTCTCAACTAGGACAAGGGGACAAATCTATTGATTCCATAGAACATAAAGCACAAAAACAGGCCATTCAGCCTAACCTGTCCATGTCAGCCTTTATGCTGCACTGGGGACTCCTCCTATCATTCCTCATCTAACTCTATCAACATAATCCACTATTCCCTTCTCCCTCACATGCTTATCTAGCTTCCGATTAAATGTATCTACACAATTCGTCTCAAACACGCCTTGCGGTTATGATCTTAGAAATTGTTCTTTTGATTCCGCAGTCTATATTGTTAAAATAAATTGTGAACAGTGGTCCCAGCACAGATCCTTGTAGAACACAACTTCCCACCTTCTGCCCCTCTGAATAACTACCCTTTATCCCGAATCTCTGCTTTCTGTCTTGAAGGAAGCTCGGAATCCATTCTGCTACTTGGCCCTGACTCCACTTAGTTTGAGCTTATTCATTGGTGTATGATGTGGTATCTTATCGAAGGTGTTATGGACAGGTAGGAAGTGATGTGGGTGACTTCTACTTTTCGCCCCTCGACTGACCACAGATCATGTTTTAAAAATAGTGTTTTAGTCCCTGAGTGTTTTAAGGGTCAAATAAATAGACAAACAACAGGTTTTCTCGTAGAAAGATAAATATTTATTTTTACACAATAACCGAAAAACATTTGCGACTTCACACACTCATGCATTCACACATATACACACACACAAGATAGAGAGTAGAGTGATAGCAGGCAATTCGAGTCCCAATTGTTGGAAAAGAGTTTGTTGTTTTAAAAAACCTTTAGAAGTTTTTTGGGAGGAAAACTTTCAGAGGTGCAAGCCTGAATGTCCTTTGTCTTGAAAAGGATGAAGTGTCACAGGCTCCTTGTGGTTACGCTTCAATCTGAAATCGATGGTTGGAAATCCTGGTTTACCTTCGCAGATGGGGAGTTCCAAAGTCACCTTGAAATTTCACTGCTGCAGAAACCATAGGATTGAATGGGACAGCACTGTCTCATTAGACATGTTTTTTTTATCTGAAATTTCTGATGTTTGGATTAGTTAAAAGATGTTATCAGCAGGGCTCCTGCTTAGCTGGAACTGTCTCACTGTTGTTCTGGCTGCAAAAGACCTTCTCTGGTTGTTCTGCCTCTCTCTCCAGAGAGATACCTTTTAAGGTAGAATCTTGTCCAGTTGGGGTGTTGGTCAGGTGACTAAGGGGTCTTCCTCGCCTGGGGTGATTCATACAATGTTCCAGGATATGGGAACCATTGTTACTTGATGGCATCTGAATATGGTCCATTTTGATAAATAGCTGTTATTTCACTCTTATTATTTTGGCCTTGGCTTTGAAGTCTGCAAAAATCTTTGTTAGCTTCATTCCTGCAGATAGAAGTTGTTAGCATGGAGTGGGTTGTTTTCCATTTCAATGTGTTTTCTCCAAAGCTAATTCAGACATAGATAATAGGTTTCGTTTTCAACAGACAAACATTTTTATTGACAGTAGAGGAGGGGTCACTTGACCTCTACTCCATCTTGTCTGTGGCACAAATAAGAACAAAGAACAAAGAACAGTACAGCACAGGAACAGGCCATTCGGCCCTCCAAGCCTGCGCCGATCTTGATGCCTGCCTAAACTAAAACCTTCTGTACTTCTGGGGACCGTATCCCTCTATTCTCATCCTATTCATGTATTTGTCAAGATGCCTCTTAAACGTCGCTATCGTACCTGCTTCCACCACCTCCCCCGGCAGCAAGTTCCAGGCACTCACCACCCTCTGTGTAAAGAACTTGCCTCGCACATCCCCTCCCACATCTAAACTTTGCCCCTCTCACCTTAAACCTATATGCCCTAGTAACTGACTCTTCCACCCTGGGAAAAAGCTTCTGACTATCCACTCTGTCCATGCCGCTCATAACTTTGTAAACCGCTATCATGTCGCCCCTCCACCTCCGTCGTTCCAGTGAAAACAATCCGAGTTTATCCAACCTCTCCTCATAACTAATGCCCTCCAGACCAGGCAACATCCTGGTAAATCTCTTCTCTACTCTCTCCAAAGCCTCCACGTCCTTCTGGTAGTGTGGCGAGCAGAATTGCACGCAATATTCTAAGTGTGGCCTAACTAAAGTTCTGTACAGCTGCAGCATGACTTGCCAATTTTTATACTCTATGCCCCGAGCGATGAAGGCAAGCATGCCGTATGCCTTCTTGACTACCTTATCCACCTGCGTTGCCACTTTCAGTGACCTGTGGACCTGTACGCCCAGATCTCTCTGCCTGTCAATACTCCTAAAGGTTCTGCCATTTACTGTATACCTCCCACCTGCATTAGACCTTCCAAAATGCATTACCTCACATTTGTCCGGATTAAACTCCATCTGCCATTTCTCCGCCCAAGTCTCCAACCGATGTGTCCATTTTCTTGTAGCTCAGTTCAACAGTTGACTTTTATTACATAATTCCTCCAGTTCATTTTATATTTCATCACTGTTTTCACCATAAGCATGACAAAGGCCCTTTGAAAATCTAGACACATTGCAACTACTACATTACCCTTGTCTACATTTTCTGGAGGACTGATATTCTCAAAAGTAATCAATACATGAGATGGACATCTGGGGAGGGACTGGAGGCAAAAGTGGCGAACTCATTTCAGAATCTGTTGGGTGTTATGAGCAGCTGTAGACTATTTCTGGATAGACAGCCTTCATAATCTGTATTGACCTTATGATACTGCACAAGGCACTGGATACAGCAAAGGCTATAGGCCCTGACAGCATCCTGTAGTAGTGAAGATTTGTGCTCAAGAACTAGCCGCACTGCTAGCCAAGCTGTTCCAGTACAGCTACAACACTGGCATCTACCAGACAATATGGAGAATTGCCCAGGTATGTCCTGTACACGAAAGGCAAGACAATCCAATCCAGCCAATTACTGTCCCATCAGTCTACACTCCATCATCAGCAAAGTTATTGAACAGGTCATTGACTGTGCTATCAAGCAGCACTTACTCAGCAATAACCTGCTCACCAATGCTCAGTTTGGGTTCTGCCAGGGCCACTGCTCCTGACCTCATTACAGCCTTGGTCCAAACATGGACAAAAGAGCTGAACTCCAGAGGTGAGGTGAGGGTGACTGCCCTTGACATCAAGGTAGCATTTGATCGAGTGTGGCATCAAGGATCCCTAGCAAAATTGAAGTCAATGGGAATCGGGGGAAAGCTCTCCACTGGTTGGAGTCATAGCTGGCACAAAGGAAGATGGTTGTGGTTGTTGGAGGTCAATTATCTCAACCCAAGGACATCGCTGCAGGAGTTCCTCAGGGGAGGGTCCAAGGCCCAACCATCTTCAGCTGCTTCATCAATGACCTCCCTGCCTACATAAAGGTCAGAAGTGGGGATGTTTGCTGATGATTGTGCAGTGTTCAGTACCATTCACCACAGATACAGAAACAGTCCGTGCTCGCATGAAGCAAGACGTGGACAATATTCAGGTTTGGGCTGATAAGTGGCAATGACCACCTCCAGCAAGAGAGAATCTAACCCTCTCCCTTTAATGTTCAATGGCATTACCATCGCTGAAGCCGACACCATCCTGGGGGGTTACTGTTGCTTAGAAACTTAACTGGATCAGCCATGTAAATACTGTGTCTACGAGAACAGGTGTCTGTGATGAGTAACTCACCTCTTTTCTTCCCAAAGCCTGTCCACCATCTACAAGGCACAAGACAGGATTGTGATGGAATACTCCCCAATAGCCTCGATAAGTGCAGCTCCAAAACACTCAAGAAGCTCAACACCATCCAGGACAAAGATGCCCCTTTGATCGGCACCCCATCCACTACCTTAAGCATTCACTCACTCCACCATTGGCATTCAGTGGCTGCAGTGTGTTCCATCTACAAGATGCACTGCAGCAACTTGCTAAGACTCCTTCTACAGCATCTTCCAAACCCACGACCTCTACCAACTAGAAGGACAAGGGCAACAGACGCATGGGAACACCACCATCTGCAAGTTTCCCTCCAAGCCACACACCATCCTGATTTGGAACTATATTACCGTTCCTTCACTGTCTCTGGGTCAAAATCCTGAAGCTCCCTTCCTAACAGCACTATGGGTGTACCTACCCCACATGGACTGCAGCAATTCAAGAAGGCAGCTCACCACCACCTTCTCAAGGGCAATAAATGCTGGCCTTGCCAGCAATGCCCAGATCCCAGGAACAAATAAAAAAAGTAACTGTTAGCTAACCATTACCAATTTACGCCTCATAAATGGGATGCCTCTTTCTGTTAAACCATGTCAACTGATCCCCAAGAGGCAAGCATGCTCTTATTTACACGTACTTAGTGTTGTTACTAGGCAGATTAGGCTCATTGGTACTAATCAGCTCTAAGCAAAGCAGATCACCCTTCACCTGATGAAAGGTCATCGACCTGAAATGTTAGATTTGTTTCTGTGCCCACAGTGCTGTCAGACATGCTGAGCATTTCCAGCATTTTCTGTTTTTATTTCAGGTTTCCAGCATCCACAGAATTTTGCTTTTGCACCCTTCAGCCAATGTTTTAACGGTATGCCAATGTCCTTCTGTAACATCTCATTCATCACCTCCAAGGGGCACACCTGGACCCCTCCCCAAGAACCTCACCCTAATGTTATGCTGCTCAAAGGGCTGGCTCCATATCCAACTCAAGTTTGGAAGGACAGTCTCAAATTATACTTGTTACAGTCAAGTGAGGAAGGATCGAAGGGCTTCCCTCTTTTTCCTCTCCTTACCACAACTGGTTTTCTTTCCTAACACTTTCTTAAAGTAGATGTACTGGCCAATTCAGTAGGTGTGTGATTATTTACTTGCTTTGATCATAACAAGAACCAATCGGACAGGTTTTCTTGAGTTAACAAAGAAAGAGGTTAACTTTATTGTACCTGAACCGAATCAATAAAATAATAAATAATGTGCCAACTTTCACCCACACACACACTCAGCACGTTTACACACACACAAATGGGTTACAGAGTGAGGAAAGGTAGATTGGTTGAGTTAGAGTCCAGAAAAAAAGATATACAGTGTGTGGTGTTTGGTGATTCAGCTGTCTTCTAGCTGAATTCAGTGGTCCTGAGGCTTTTAGTTTGATGAGGTAGATGACTGTTTTGGTGAGTCTCTTGGAGATAGCGATGCGGATGATTTCCTCCACTGGGGTTTCGGATTGTAGCCAGAGTATGCAAACGTGGTCAGTTAACAGGCAGGATTTGAAAGCTTTCAGGCTGGAATGGAGAGAGAGAGAGCGAGAGAGAGGGATCCCCCAGCGCCCACCACCCCCACCCCCCACTTAGGGTCTGCTCATTGCTCATGTCAGAGTCCAGTTGCTTCTCCTCTGCTGCAGAGAAAACACCAGCTTAAAAACCACAGATGGGGAGGGGCTTGTCACATGACAGTCACTTGGTGATTCAAACATAGCACTTAGCAGTATTTTTCTTCTTACTGAAAAGAACAGGTAGTGCCTTTAAACTTCCTGGGTCTTTGTTCTTACTGGGAGATGCATGGACATTTTATCTTCCTCCTCACAGTCCTTTGCAATGTCGGATACAGTGCAGCAAACTGGGTGATCATCTTAAGCTGCCAGCAGTCATCCTGTTTTAAATGTTCTTTTTAAATTTCCTCAAAAAAAATAGTTCAGATTTCCAGTCAGTGGACCGAAGAAAATTATCATTCAACAAAACACGTTGGTGTAACACACTGCATGGTGTTTTGCACAGTTCAAATGGACGTTGCATGAGTCCATATTAGGAATTTTGGCAAATCATGATTTTCTGGCCAGGGTTTTCTGCTGGCATCCCTAACTTCTGATAAACATAGCCACAAGCATAGTTCCATGAGAGACACACTTGTACAACTACCCTAGTGTTAAAATTTCAAAAACCCCGCATTTCTGCAAATCAATGATTGAATATCATCACAATCTGCTTGCATTCAGGAGCTGCCATATCACTGCTTTGAGGTCACAATTTATCTCCTGGACCAGCTCTTGCACTAAGTATGATGGTATCCCTCTTCCCTTTGCTAGAGGTTTCACAGCAGACGACTGGGGATAGAAGGAATGATTATTTCCTTTTCAGAAGGTTAGGGGTTTGAGATACTTGGACACATATTTCAGACTGACACACACAGTGCATTATTTCACAGAATCTTTTATGTGTGTCTGAGAGGGTAGCCAGGGGCCTTGGTTTGAAGCCTCATCTAAAAGGAGGCACCTCGGACAGTGCAGCCTTCCCTCAGTATTGCACTGGAGTGTCAGGCTAGATTATGTACTTAATTGTCAGGAGTGGAATTTGAACCCAAAACCAACTGTCTCAGAAGCGAGAGTGCTACCATTGAGTCACGACTGGCAATGTTGTTCATTGTAAGTCTTGAGAAAGGCGCAGGACACTTGAAGGAACATGTGAGGCACTCTTGTGGAAACCATGCAGTCACTGAGATCGTGACCAGCTTGCCTAATGGTCAGGTTTGCTCTTGAAACTTTTTCACAAAGTCAGCTTGTGAATTTGAAACATCACCAACTCCAGGTCTGCTCACAAAGTTTATTTCTTCCCACTCCCAAACTCATTCCTGTTAACACCATTGCCTCAGAGAGCACTCATCTACAAACTCTGTGATACTTCATATGGTACCGAAAACACCAACGAACCCTCAACACCCACCCCACAACACCCTAAGTAAAAGAAAAATGCTTCCAATCAGCTTACTTGTTCAATCACTGTGCTTAACTGACCATCTCACTAATTAATAATCCAATCAAGGGACCACTTTCCAGTTACACGTTCCATATCCAGGGCTTCCATGGGTCACAGCACAGGAGATTGGAAAGGTGCAGCTGGCTATGCCTTCCAAATTAGCATTTGATTTTCTTCACCAGCATCAATCACCAGAACAGCCCCTGGGGCCTTCCGATTCCTGTCTAGGACTCTTCGTCCGGCCAGTTTTTTAAAATAGCAGAAAGCAACAAAACAAAAGCCGGCAGCTTTCTGTCACACTCACTCATAACAGTTGCAGGAGCAATTCCATATCTATCGGGGACTGTCATTAAAAAAACACGAGTTGAGAAGAGCTGAGTTGGAAAATGCGGTGCGAGGGTGACAACTGCAAAAGTAATACAGAACTTTATTTATATAGCGCCTTTCTTGGCACCAGGACCTCCTAAAGTACTTCACAGCCAATGAAGTACTTTTGAAGTGTAGTCACTGTTGCAATGCAAGAAACAAGGCAGCCAATTTGTGCAAAGCCATTCCCACCAACAGCAATGTGATAATGGCCAAATAATCTTGTGATGCTGCTTGATGGATAGATATTGGCCAGGAGAACTCCCATGTTCTTCTTCAAACTAGTGCCATGGGATCTTTTACATTCACCTGAGAACACAGACAGGGCACTTTCTTGCTGGGTTTTTGAGCATTAAAGGAATGTATTTTTGTTGTAAACTATGTATTAGTTCTTTAAATGTTAGCTGTTGCCTGTCTACCGTCATACCTTTTAATTAGTTTCCTAATCCACCATGGCCAATTTGCCCCTCATACCTTCATAGTTCGTTTAGATTTAAGACCCTAGTTTCTGATTGAACTACATCACTTTCAAACTTAATGTAAAATTCTATCATATAATGGTCACTCTTTCCTAAAGGCTCCTTTACAACAAGATTATTAATTAGCCCTTTTTCATTGCACAATACTAAACCTAAAATAGCCCGTTCCCCAGTTGATTCCTCAAGCAGTCCGTGTAGAAATGCGGCAAGACCTGGACAATATCCAGCCTTGGGCTGATAAGTGGCAAGTAACATTTGCACCACACAAATGCCAGGCCATCTCCAACAAGAGAGAATCTAACCACCTCCCCATGACATTCAATGGCATTACCATCACTGAATCCCCCACTATCAACATCCTGGGCGTTACCATTGACCAGAAACTGAACTGGAGTAGCCATATAAATACAATGGCTATAAGAGCAGGTCAGAGGGTAGGAACAAAAACAAGAAATGCTGGATTCACTCAGCAGGTCTGGCAGCATCTGTGGAAAGAGAAGCAGAGTTAACGTTTCGGGTCAATGACCCTTCTTCGGAGGGTCACTGACCCGAAACGTTAACTCTGCTTCTCTTTCCACAGATGCTGCCAGACCTGCTGAGTGAATCCAGCATTTCTTGTTTTTGTTTCAGATTTCCAGCATCCGCAGTATTTTGCTTTTATCAGAGGGTAGGAATCCTGCAGCGTGTAACTCACCTCCTGTCTCCCCAATGCCTGTTCACCAGCTTCAAGGCACACTCTTCAGGAGTGTGATGGAATACTCTCCACTTGCCTGGATGGGTGCAGCTCCAACAACACGCAAGAGGCTCGACACCATCCAGGCCAAAACAGCCTGCTTGATTGGCACTCCCTCCATCACCAATGTACAGTGGCAGCAATGGGTACCATCTACAAGATGCACTGCTGCAACACACCAAGGCTACTCAGGCAGCACCTTCCAAACCCGCAACCTCTACCACCTAGATGGACAAGGGCAACAAATGCATGGGAACACCTCCATCTGCAAGTTCCCCTCCAAGTCACACACCATCCTGACTTGGAACTATACCACCATTCTTTCACTGTCGCTGGGTCAAAATCCTGGAACTCCCTTCCTAACAGTACTGTGGGTCTATCTACCCCACATGGACTGCAGCGGTTCAAGCACGCAGTTCACCACCACCTTCTCAAGGGCAATTAGGGATGGACAATAAATGCTGGCATGGCCAGCAAAACCCACATCCCATGAAACCAATAAAAAAATCGCACTGCTCTAGAAAACCATCTCACATACATTCCAGCTACCTGGCTTCTCTATGGAATCAAATGAAGTCATTCCCCAGCGCTGCCTCACACGGTTAGCAATACAGATGAAAAATGTCGGAGGCTCTATCCTGAGTCCATGAAGGGGTGTGACTGGGCAGGGCAGAAGGGAGAGGGGCACTAAGATAGGTGAAGGGTTTTTAGTTTGAAGTGTGGGGAAGTGCAGTTCTTGCGACTTGAACATTTTTTGAGGGGTTTTATGCAATAGTTTGGAAAAGGCGAACGCAGAATCCAAGGCACAGACTCCCCCATGGATCCTGAATGGCTCATTTCATTGTTGTCTTATATTACAAGCAAGCTAACGCAGACGTAACTAAATCTGCATATTTCATTATTGCTGCTTCCTCGAGTATATTAATAGCCAAGTGCTGGTTTCACTAAATTTCTCATTACATTAATGCACAAATCCATCTCATAAACTGAACAGAGGCTGCAAAAGATCACAGTGAATTTCATTACAAAATCCACTCACAGGAATGTGTGAGCTCTCAGTGACTGTAAAGGTTACATTGCAGGGAGTTCAGGGGTAAACTGCTACCACAGCTAGGTGGCCAGAGGCACTGCCCACATGGGAGCGGGTGGATCTCAGGCTTATTCCTGCCCTGTGGCAAACCAGTGATGGGGTGTGGGGACAGTGGTGTTGCTACAGGAGATGGTGAGGGAGGGAAAAAATAATCACTCAGTGCTACAGGGCCTGGTGGAGCAAAGCTTCAGCTCAGTCGCACATTTGCACCCCTGAGTTAAGGGTGTAAGGTACAAACCCAGCTCCAGATAGTCTGCTGAGTGGAAGACAGGTGCTCTGGATCTGAATTCTGGGATGACATCCAGAAGGACACTCATGTCCAGTGCATGTGGGTGGCCTCCCTCCATCATTTGGGCTGTGAAACCTCCTGTCATATATGAATAAAGCAAGATTTGCATTTGTATGGCACTCTTCAAAACCTCAGGATGTTCCAAAGCTCTTTACAGCAATAGAATGCTTTTTAAGTGTAGCCGCTGTTGTAATGTAGGAAACACGGCTGACAATTTGTGCACAGCAAGCTCCCATAAAAGCTAATGTGACAATGACCAGGTAATCTGTTTTTAGTAATATCGGTTGAGAGACAAATATTGGCCAGGGCACCTGAATGAATTCGCCTGCTCTTCTTCAAAAGCGAGCTATGGGATCTTTCACGTCCACCTGAGAGGGCAGATGGTGTCTCGGTTTAACATCCCATCCAAAAGACAGCGTCTCCAACACCGCAACACTCCATCAGCACTGCAGTGAAGTGTCAGCCTAGGTTATGTGGACTTGAACCCACAACTTTCTGACTCAAAGACAAGAGGGCCACAGCTAACATTAGCACCCTGTGTCACAGACCTGAAATGTTAACTCTGTTTCTCTCTCCACAGATGCTGCCAGATCTGCTCAGTATTTTCAGCACTTTCTGTTTTTATTACCACCATAATGGCTGGTTATATAACCGAAGTTCCCATTTTTCAGCACAATAGACATGCAGCATTGACAGAATTATACACTGACCTTTCACCTCTGGAAACAAAGCTCAAATCTGTTGGTTGCAAGGATCCTATGTGAAATGACTTTGGGAGATCGCAACTCATACTTTGGTGGGATTTGGTCTATGCTATGAAGTGGCATTAATCCTTGGCATTAGGTGGCACTAAATAGACCATTTCTTTCCAAGAGGCTGTGTTGGGAAGTCGAAAAATGTTCCTCTGTTGAGGTTTAAGGCTCAGACAGGTTGTTGGTGCACCGGAGAAGTAGATTTGCAGTGAGGCCCCTGAAATGGGGTGAGTTCCATCTCCTGAGTACGAGCATCCCTTACCTTGATAAGCTTAAAACTGAGTAAATTCATCTGTTGAAAACACCTCTTTCACTGAAATAATCTGCTGAGACTTAGAAGTTTAGTTTGGTGGTTAGAATTTAAAGTACAAGAGGAGCCCATTCAGCCCATCATTCTTCAACTGGAGCCAATTTAATCCAATCCCATTTCCCTGCCCTTTCCCCTGTACCATCTTATACTCTTCCTTTTTGAACCCTTATCCAATTCCCTTTATAAATAATGTTACAGTCTGGCTCAGTCACCACAAAAACAACAGTAAAACTTCCCAAAGTGCTGCACTGGAGCATTATCGAACAAAAGTTGACACCGAGCCAAAGGAGACATTATGACAGGTGACCAAAGGCTTGCTCAAAGAGGTAGGTTTAAAGGAGAGTGGTAGAGAGGCAGAGAGTTTTAGGGTGGGAATTCCAGGGCTTGTGGTGGGATGATGGCAAGCAGGGATGCACAATAGGCCAGAGTTGGAGAAGCATAGGGATCTTGGTGGGTTGTAGGGCTGGAGGAGATTATAGAGATAGGGTGAAGTGAGGACATGGAGGGATTTGAAAACAAAAAGTTGAGAATTTGAAAATTGAGTTGTTGCCGGACTGGGAAACAATGTAGAGTGGTGAGCATTGGAGTGATACGCTGATGGGACTTGGTCTGAGTTCAGGTAGCAGAGTTCTGTAATCTGTAAGTGTGAGTATACAGTGACAGTCTCACTGTAAATAGCAACCAGATAAGAAAATATTATCAAGTAAACAAATTCTCATGATGCAACTGTCGTGTAGTATTGAAAACCAAACATCTGTCTACTAATTATGGCGGTATAATTTGTACTTTGCACAGCTAAAGAGGCAGTTTGAACTTTTTTTGCTTCTGGGAAGAAGTGAAATGCCTCTTGGACAGCAAGATATAGAAAGGTGGGTGTGTAAAACTGTTGGAAAAATTTACACAATGCAGCAAAAGCTTGGTCAAAGAAATCGATTTTATAGAGCATTTCAATGGAAGAAAGAGAAATAAAAAGGTGAAGAGGCTAAGGGAGGGAATTCTGGAACTGAAGGCCTCGGCAGCTGATGGCGCGGCAGCCAATGGTGGGGTGAAGGAAATCAGGGGCGCACAAGAAAATTGGAGGAGCGCAGGTATCTTGGAGGGTGGTAGCACTGGAGGACATCACAGAGGGGTGAGGTCATGGCGGGATTTGAACACAATGATGAGAATTTTAAAATGGAGGTGTTGCTTAATTGGGAACCTCAGGTCAGTGAGCAAAGGAGCACAGGACTTGGTGTACGTTAGGATACGGGCAACAGAGTTTTGGATGAGCTTACGTTTACAGGGGTTGGAGGTGGAAGGCCAGTCACTTGGAATCACAATACCTCATGGAGTGTCACCAAGGTGGAGTGGGATTTAAGGGAATTCGGGTGCTTGATGAAGACTTTTTCCCATTCCCATTCTTGGATGCAAAGTTTTCGGGAGAAAGTTCCTGACTTCTCAGTGTGTTCCTAGTGGGCGAGGCCAAGTAGCAATCTAGGAGAATTCCCTCCACGGAACAACCGAGAGCCATTGGCAATGCTGGAATCAGTTACACACTATAGTCACTGCTATCACCAATGATAACCCAAAGGTGCAATCAAGGTGTATGTCCCACAAGCAGTTCAGGTCCTAACATAGTGATTAGTCTTCTTCAATGATCACAAATGCCAGTAAAACTAACTCGTTATACTAATCTGTACACTGCCGCAACCTCCATTCAAAGCAGGAAGGTCACTCAATTGCTAGCTGCAGGCACTAATAATAGAGCTCACATAACTGGAGAGAAATTGGGAAGCTCATCATATTTTTGTAATTACAAACCGCAATACCTCAGCTTTGAAAATAAACCACTTAAATAATTAAAGATGAG
Source organism: Heterodontus francisci (assembly GCF_036365525.1). Taxonomy (NCBI): domain Eukaryota; kingdom Metazoa; phylum Chordata; class Chondrichthyes; order Heterodontiformes; family Heterodontidae; genus Heterodontus; species Heterodontus francisci. The sequence continues at coordinate 26,218,853 of NC_090381.1, forward strand.
AAGCACAGTTGAGATAACTGAACACTTATTCAACCCCTCCCCCGCCCACCCTCTGCTCGCCACACATGAACAACAAGGCCAAACAGGCATTCTTAATAACACCACAGGCTTCATTCAACGACAGAACTAAAAGACAGGATAGAGCTGCAGAGTGAGCATTAAAATGGCCCCTGGGTCAGTGGAGACTTCAGTGCCTCAGGATAGGAGCGAAGAAAATTTGTGGGGCCGGGAGGGGAACAATAAAATAATGAATGATAATTATTATTAAACACAATTGTTTTCTCCAGTACATTGTCTCTCTGTAAACCTACAATGAGCTGTTGATGATTGACCAGCCAGGCAGGCTTACTACTGAAACCTTCTCCGCCATTCCATACTATCATGTCTGATCTACTGCCTCAACTCCACTTTACCTCCTGGCTCGCCATATCCCTTGATTCCCTAAGAGACCAAAAATCTGTCTATCTCAGCCTTAAATATATTCAATGCTGCAGCATCCACAACCCTCTGGGGTAGAGAATTCCAAAGATTCACAACCCTTTGAGTGAAGAAATTTCTCCTCATCTCAATCCTAAATGAACAGCACAACCTCTCAGTTTCTACCCTGTCAAGCCCCTCCAGAATCTTCAGCAGGTCTGACAGCCTTGGTGGAGAGAGAAACAGATTTGACATTTCAGGGTGAAGGATTATCAAGTTAACTTAGTTCCTCTCTCCACAGAGGCTGCCAGACCTGCTGAGTATTTCCAGCATTTTCTGTTTTTATTTCAGATTTCCAGCATCTGCACTATTTTGTTTTTGCCCTTCAGAATCTTGTATGTTTCAATAAGATCTTCTAAGAGGCAGAGAGTATAGGCCTAATTTACTTAGCCTCTTATCATAGGACAGTCCCATGTTGACCTATGATGAGATGAATTCTTCCAGATAACTCTCTAGGCCAAAGCCTGATGGTTAGGGTGGTGTTAGCTGCAGAAGCTTGCCAGTGATCTGCTCCAGTGAGCTGCATGGTTTTAGCCAGTTAAACTCCAGCAGTTCCCACTTGGGTGTCCCCAAGCCTTGGCTCTACTAAGTTGTATTCAAGGCCTTGGGATTTAATTTAATTTCCTTCGACAGCACCTTCCAAACTCGTGACCTCTACCACCTAAAAGGACAAAGACAACAGACGCATGGGAACACCACAAGTTTCCTTCCAAGTCACACACCATCTTGACTTGGAAATATATCACCGTTCCTTCACTGTCACTGGATTAAAACCTGGAACACTCTCTCTAAAAGCACCGTGGGTGTACCTACACCCCAAGGACTGCAGCGGTTCAAGAAGGCAGCTCACCACCACCTTCTCAAGGGCAATTAGGGATGAGCAAAAAATGCTGGCCTTGCCAGCAATGCCCACATCCCATGAAGCAATAAAGAAAAGTATCTCTACAGGGATGTGTGCCCACCTCACAGCGGTGACTTCACTTCAAAAGGGACTAAAGAAACTGGGATTGTTCTCCTTTGAGCAGAGAGGGTTAAGGGGAGATTCAATAGAGGAGTAGATAAGGAGAAAATGTTCTCATTGGCAGAAGGGTGAGTAGCCAGAGGACACAGATTGAAGATAATTGGTAACAGAACCAGTGACGAGATAAGGCAAATTATTCTTACCCAGCGAGTTGTAATGATCTGGAATGTACTGCCTGAAAGGGCGGTGGAAGCAGATTCAATAGTAACTTTCAAAAGGAATTGGATATATATCTGAAAAGGAAAAATATGCAGGGCTATGGGGAAAGAACAGGGCGAGTGGGATTAATTAGATAGCTCTTTCAAAGAGCTGGCACAGCAATAATAGGCCAACTTCTGTGCTGGAAGTTTCTATGAATCTATTAAAGAATATCCATTGATTGTGAATCACTTTGAGACGTCATGAAGATGTGACGGTTCTGTATTTAATCTTTTTCAATCTTATTTGTAACAAACTGTGAAGGCAGCTTTTAAGTCAAACTTTCCATGATGCTGGACACAGGATGCTTAAACCAGCTGGAAAACACAAGGTTGTATTAGATAGACCTCAGGGTTGCAGGCAGTAACCAATCAGTTGTTGCACATTGGGCTTATTGCCCAGCCAATAACACATAACAAAGGAAACAAAGTTAGCTGGTGACGTACCATACCTCGATGCCCAGTGACCTGCATTAAGACTCCACCATGCCTAAATCAGTGCTGGCTAGATATCCATAGGGCACTAAAGAACCTCCTTCAGGGCTGCACAAGGATTAACAGTTTGCATTAGTCTAACCAATGGCCCAATTGGTAAAAGAACTGCCCAGTTTGCCAATCCCCACGGACGAACAAGGCTGATCCTGTAGTCTCTACGGTGTCATCTCATCTTAACCAGGGGCTGGTTTCATTGCTCCTGGGTTGGGATTTACCAACTGAATGCTATTGGGAGGGAGGATTTCATCCTTACTAAAGTCTCACACACATCACACATCCATAATCACATCAACAAAACACCAGGTTCATTGAGAGAAAATGGACTGTGGGTCAAAAAGACATAATCCAACCCTTATTTCGTAGTGCACCCCTGGCACACAACCTCACCTGCTGGGTGCATAGAGAAACTACTGGCACACCTTGCCAATATGAGCTCCTGAGAGCGAGACAAGGCACAAGGAGATACAGTGACAAAATCGTTTCTCTTGTTTGCCATGCTTCAAGCATTTTCTTTGTGGTTATATCCATTGCTATCCCCCTCCCCAACCACCACCCCCCCACACCAAGTGTCCCCACCAGTACTTCACCCCAGTGCTTCACCTTGTCAATATGCTCTCGGAAGGCACAACTCAACCATGGAAAGATAGAGTGTTAGACGTTAGCTGTGGCTCAGTGGTAGCCCTCAGAACTCTAAATCAACAGGTTGTAGTTTGAAGCCCCATCCCATAGACTTGAGCACATAATCAAGGCTGACAGTTGAATGCAGTGGTGAGGGACTGCTCTATCAATGGATCAGCAGTTTATGTTGGCTTATCCAAAAGTCCAGTTGGTAAACTCCCTCACATTGTCACTCAATAGCCCTTCCCCCAGCACCTTGCGTCACTGACCGTTTCTCGACTGATCTTACTCCAGCTCCCACACACTCACTCAGTTTTCCGTCCCCCAGCACCCTGTATTACTGACTGTATCTCAACTGATGTTAATCCAGATCCCTCACACTATCACTCAGTAACCCCTCCACCAGCACCCTGTGTTACTGACTGTATCTCGACTGATGTTAATCCAGATCCCTCACACTATCACTCAGTAACCCCTCCCCCAGCACCCTGTGTTACTGACTGTATCTCGACTGATGTTAATCTAGCTCCCTCACACTGTCACTCAGTAACCCCTCTCCCAGCACCCTGTGTTACTGACTGTATCTCTACTGATGTTAATCTAGCTCCCTCACACTGTCACTCAGTAACCCCTCCCCCAGCACCCTGTGTTACTGACTGTATCTCGATTGATGTTAATCTAGCTCCCTCACACTGTCACTCAGTATCCCCTCTCCCAGCACCCTGTGTTACTGACTGTATCTCTACTGATGTTAATCTAGCTCCCTCACACTGTCACTCAGTAACCCCTCCCCCAGCACCCTGTGTTACTGACTGTATCTCGATTGATGTTAATCTAGCTCCCTCACACTGTCACTCAGTATCCCGTCTCCCAGCACCCTGTGTTACTGACTGTATCTCTACTGATGTTAATCTAGCTCCCTCACACTGTCACTCAGTAACCCCTCCCCCAGCACCCTGTGTTACTGACTGTATCTCGATTGATGTTAATCTAGCTCCCTCACACTGCCACTCAGTATCCCCTCTCCCAGCACCCTGTGTTACTGACTGTATCTCTACTAATGTTAATCCAGCTCTCTCACACTGTCACTCAGTATCCCCTCCCCCAGCACCCTGTGTTACTGACTGTATCTCTACTGATGTTAATCTAGCTCCCTCACACTGTCACTCAGTAACCCCTCCCCCAGCAACCTGTGTTACTGACTGTATCTCTACTGATGTTAATCTAGCTCCCTCACACTGTCACTCAGTAACCCCTCCCCAGCACCCTGTGTTACTGACTGTATCTCGACTGATGTTAATCCAGCTCTCTCACACTGTCACTCAGTATCCCCTCCCCCAGCACCCTGTGTTACTGACTGTATCTCTACTGATGTTAATCTAGCTCCCTCACACTGTCACTCAGTAACCCCTCCCCCAGCAACCTGTGTTACTGACTGTATCTCTACTGATGTTAATCTAGCTCCCTCACACTGTCACTCAGTAACCCCTCCCCAGCACCCTGTGTTACTGACTGTATCTCGACTGATGTTAATCCAGCTCTCTCACACTGTCACTCAGTATCCCCTCCCCCAGCACCCTGTGTTACTGACTGTATCTCTACTGATGTTAATTTAGCTCCCTCACACTGTCACTCAGTAACCCCTCCCCCAGCAACCTGTGTTACTGACCGTATCTCTACTAATGTTAATCCAGCTCTCTCACACTGTCACTCAGTAACCCCCCCGCACCCCCCCCAGCACCCTGTGTTACTGACTGTAACTGTACTGATGTTAATCTAGCTCCCTCACACTGTCACTCAGTATCCCCTCCCCCAGCACCCTGTGTTACTGACTGTATCTCTACTGATGCTAATGCAGCTGCCTCACACTGTCACTCAGTAACCCCTCCCCCAGCACCCTGTGTCACTGACTGTATCTCTACTAATGTTAATCCAGCTCTCTCACACTGTCACTCAGTAACCCCTCCCCCAGCACCCTGTGTTACTGACTGTATCTCTACTGATGTTACTCCAGCTCCCTCACACTGTCACTCAGTAACCCCTCCCCCAGCACCCTGTGTTATTGACTGTATCTCTACTGATGTTACTCCAGCTCCCTCACACTGTCGCTCAGTAACCCCTCCCCAAGCACCCTGTGTTACTGACCGTATCTCTACTGATGTTAATCCAACTCCCTCACATTACTCGGTTTAGTGTCTCTTTGGGAGCAATGCCTTTTTGATGAAAATACCTGTTAAATTATTCTTCTAAAAACAATATATTAAAATATTCATGTAGATATTCAGCAACAGTTTGACACTTGTCAAATCAAGACTCTTCAAAAACATTGATTGACATTTAGATTTTTCTTCACCGCCATTCCCCAAAACTTGCTAAACTCATTTTTTTGGCATTTTGTTTGTGAGAACAGAAAGCTTTTTTAAGATGAGCTGAATTGTTCTCTTTATCGGGGGAATTCTCCAAATGCATCATGCTCGGTGACTTACCTATCCTTCAAACTATCTCGAGCTGTCATTGGCTGACCAGCACTAGCAAATGTACCAACAAAAGTCCCAACATATTACATAGAAGTGAGCAAACAGGAAAGAAAGTCAGTCCTTAAACTAGCCAATCAGATACTTCTCAAATAGTTGCTCTCCCTAATGGAGGAGATAAGAAAAAGGCTGTTGCCTGATTGGTGTATCTAACCTTCAACCTCTTTCCATTTCAATCATTCTCTATTTCACAAATACCAGTGCAGTGAATACTCCTCTGAACATCCTTCTCATCTCCTGCCCACTAAACAGCCATTAGATTCCCTGCATCATCACGTTGTTGTGAACAAGGTTTGCCACACTGACAGGATTGCCAACTCTGATTGGACGTGTTCCTGGGGTTTTATCACATGACCACTCGCCTCCACCTGTCCTGTCCAGCCAAGCAGCCTTTAATTTGTATCTCCAATATTTCTATAACTGCTAAACAAAAATATTCAAAGAAAATGAAAATCACACAATTCTTTTAATGCCCCTATCATCTTTCTCCTGGGTTTCTCATAGCAATGTCCAGGAGAATAATCTGCAATTCCTGGAGACTCCAGGATGATCCTGGAGGATGGGCAAACCTACACACTGACTCCCTCACTCTTTTCCCAGGATCGCAAAACTGTGGAAGTCGTCAGCTCCCCCAATCTTCCTCTGACAATCTACAAATATTAAATATCCAATCTTGGTGCTACCTAATCACTGTGATGTGATTTCTTCATCTTACCTCCTACATGACCAAGACTGATGACCTCTGACATTCTCTGGCCTTGATAGCATCATACTGTTGCCATGTCACCTCGGTTGCTCAATAAAAATGAATGATGAGTTGGTTCGCTATTGCTGGTGTTGTCAAGGTCTAGAGTGCACTGCATCATAACCACCCAACAGAGCACCAAAAGGGCATCACTGTCAAATCAATAAAAAAAAATGGACTCAATATATTCAGCAAGTAGCTATCCAGCTACTTCATTACTTTTACTTATTTCTACACTTGATTCAAAGTAATTTCTAAGCTATCTTTGCCTTGTGAATAAAGGTGCAGGAGTGGTCCTGACAGACCAAGCAGATCCAAGGTTGACTTCCTGGTCAGCAAGGTGCTGGGGGAAGGGCTGAAATTGGCTTTGCACCTGTAATGCAAGGAGGAAAGGCTATAATATTCAGTCAGGGCTCCCACACCAGATCACAATCCAATAATCCCTGCTTGAAAGGTGAAATTTGGTGCCATGCCCAAGCAAAAATCTGTACCTTCAGGAGAGAAGGGAAGGACAGACAAGTAATCCATTTCAGTGTGACAGGTTGGTGCTTCCATACTGCACAGTGTAGCAGAATATCCTTCTGCCATACCTCCCCACATGAAGCAAGTCAATTCAGTGGAGTTCAAAATCCTGGAGCTCTCTAACTAACAGAATTGCGAGAGCAACATCACCACACAGACCGCAGCAGTTCAAGGAGAAGTCTCACCACCACCTTCTTAATGCAACCAATAAATGTGGCCTTGCGAGATTTACCCCCCCATCCCAAAAATCAATTAAGAAAGGCTTGCAAGTATGTCAACAAGTTGTTCTGCTGTGGCTCCTGAGGAAGGGTTGCTCTCTTTAGAAAAAAGATTACAAGGAGATTTAATAAATGTGTTCAAAATCATGAGCAGTCTAGACAGTGTAGATAGAGAGAAACTGTTCCCATTGGTGGAAGGGTCGAGAACCAGAGGATACCGGTATAAGGTGATTGGCAAAAGAAACAACAGCGACATAAGGAATAACGTTTTTACACAGCGAGTGATTAGGGTCTGGAATGCACTGAGACTGTGGTGGAAGCTAATTCAATTGGGACATTCAAAACGGAATTGGATAAGCACCTGAAGAGAAAAGACGTGCAGGGCTGTAGCGCTGTAGTGAGAGTGGGAAAGTGGGACTGAATTGCTCTTGCAGACAGCTAGCACAGAAACAATGGGCAGAATGTCTTCCTCCTGTGCTGTAATTATTCTATGAATCTATGAGAGGAACACTGAGGATTTTATTTTTCAATCCATCCCTCCTCCCATTTTTTCCCTCCCCTCCTCAAGTTATTGATTCCACAGGCATTGGTAGGTCTCCAGTTCTTCACACAAGTAGCCAACCACCTCATGCAAGTCAAGACACCAGCATGGAAGGTATCGGAGCCAAGACCAAACAAGTTGCCACTTCACGGCCATGTTTTTCAACAGAGTCACTGAGGATCAATCAGAAGCAGGACTCTTCACTGATTTTTCTCCTCCCTTAGGCCTCGTGAGATCAGCAGATTCAACTGGGGTACAAACTGTGGCCATCTCCTAACCTTTACTACTCATTACTGCACTATGTAATACATTTAGCCAACAGGCCATCAGTCAGGCTTAGAAGGATAAAGTGGAGCTGAGAATAGGCTGTGCAGCTCCATGCATTTCAAACTTGCAAACAAACCAGCAGAAACAGTGCTAAATAGTGGCCCCAAGCTATTCAGGATGTTTTCTAACAATGCTGCGAGCTCCTGCATGGACTTGCTGAGACAGTTTTATATATTTAAAAAACGCTACCATCTGATGAAAGAGAATTCAAAGCAGACCTTCAAGGAAAAGTGAGGGGAGGAAGAAAAGAATTTCACCCTCTGACAAGGAGCACTTTCTTCTCCATCCAGCTGGTTTATTGGGTCTGACAAAACATCAAGCGTCAATCTTCAGGGAGTTGTGAGGATGTGGGGGTGAGGCCAATAGCAGTGTGTGCTCAGAGAAATGGATCAAGATCAAACCTTAACTTCAGACAGGCAATGGATGAGCATCACTAAATCTCTTTTATAAAGGATAATGATTAGGCCACTCAATGCCAGGTAAAATTATGACATAAGCTGAAAATTGAGGCATCCCAGTGAATCATTTCATGATTGACACCACCACCTACTGCAGTAAGGTGAGGATAGCACAGTAAGGTATCCTGGAATTGTCAAGTGGTCCCACCCAACACTTCTATGGATCTCAGGCAATCTGAGGGTGTTTGAATAGTTACCCACAGACAGGCTACCAAAGCTCCAAAGATTGAACAGTTGTACTTTCCCTCTGTGATCCCATTTTATAAAAGAGTCGGACTGAGGCATGGTGAGCAGGGAGGCCACAGGCCCCATCCCTGGTCGGAGTTAGCTGTTCTGTATCATGGCAGCCAGCAACTGCGGGGTTCTACAAATGGATGCAACTTCCGTCCTCCTTCTCCAGGAAAACAAAGAGGAGGGTGGCTACAATTAGCTTCAGCACCACTCCCACCCCCCCTCCCCACCACCCCCCCATGTCTGTAGCAGTGGTCCCTGCTGGACAAAAAGAGAAAAGAAAGAAGTACATTTGTATTACGCATTTTACAACCTCAGGAGCTGAATACTTAAGGTGTAGATGGAGTGCCGATCAAGCGGGCTGCTTTGTCCTGGATGATGTTGAGCTTCTTGAGTGTTGTTGGAGCTGCACCCATCCAGGTAAGTGGAGAGTATTCCATCACACTCCTGATCTGTGCTTTATGGACAGTGGACAGGCTTGGGGGCGTCAGGAGGTGAGTCACTCGCCACAGGATACCCAGCCTCTGACCTGCTCTAGTAGCCCGGTCCAGTTGAGTTTCTGGCCAAGGTGACACCACCCACCACCGCCCCCCCACCCCTAGAAAGTTGACGGTGGGGGATTCGACAATGGCAATACCATTCAATGTCAAGTGGAAGGGCGTGGGGGGGAGGGGGGGTGGTTTAGACTCTCTCTTGTAAGACATGATCATTGCCTGTCCCTTGCGTGGCATGAATGTTACTTGCCACTTATCAGCCCGAGCCTGAATGTTGTCCAGGTCTTGCTGCATGTGGGCGCGGACTGCTTCAGCATCTGTACATTGAATGCAACTACATTTCCTAAGTAATGTGCCTTTTCTTGTGGTACCTTAGAAAACTAAAGGTTGTTCTACCTTTTTTTCTCATTCAAACACACAAATCTTTGAACTTGGCGGGACAAATTGAGGAAGGCTGTGAAAAAAGCAAATGGGATCCTTGGCTTTATTAATCAAAGTTCATCTTTTTTGGCCTCCTTATCTCGAGAGACAATGGATACGCGCCTGGAGGTGGTCAGTGGTTTGTGAAGCAGCGCTTGGAGTGGCTATAAAGGCCAATTCTAGAGTGACAGGCTCTTCCACAGGTGCTGCAGAGAAATTTGTTTGTCGGGGCTGTTGCACAGTTGGCTCTCCCCTTGCGCCTCTGTCTTTTTTCCTGCCAACTACTAAGTCTCTTCGACTCGCCACATTTTAGCCCCGTCTTTATGGCTGCCCGCCAGCTCTGGCGAACGCTGGCAACTGACTCCCACGACTTGTGATCAATGTCACAGGATTTCATGTCACATTTGCAAATGGGATCCTTGGCTTTATTAATCAAAGTACATAGTACAAAAGCAAGGAAGTTATTATAAACCTTTCAAAATGACTGGTTAGGCCTCAGCCAGAGTGTTGTGTCTAATTTTGGGCACCACAGTTTAGGAAGGATGTCAAGACCTTAGAAAGGGTGGAAAGGAGATTTACTAGAATGGTATCAAGGATGAGGGATCAATTATGTGGAGAGACTGGAGACGCTGCGATTCTTTTCTCCTTAGAGGAAGAAGGGTAAGTGGAAATTCAATAGAGGTTTTCAAAATGATGAAGGGTTTTGAAAGAGGAGATAGGGAGAAACTGGGTGGAATATAATGGGCCACCGGGAAATGGGCTAGGAGGCGGAGGGGCTCATAGAAGTGCAACGGAACACAGGAAGCAGAGGGCCCGTCACCTTCCCGTCATACTGTAATTTTATCGGGGGCAGGAAAGAGCCCAATTGAGGCCCTTAAGTGGCCAATCAATAGCCACTTAAGGGCCTCCTGCCGCTGTCGCCGGAATTAAACCAGTGGTGGTGAGGGGGGAGGGGGAGCCTCCGCCATGTGGGGAGGTTGCCCAGTAAAGCAGGGCAGCTCCCCTGCAGGCTTGGTGGGGGTGCCCTCCTCCGTGGGCAATCTGTGGCCCATGGAGATACCCGATGGCAAAGGCACCCCCCCCACTTCGCTAACCAACCCCTTGCCCTCAAAGACCCCCCCCCCCCACCCCTGGAGGGGCCTGCCGGATTGGCTCTGGCAACCCTCCATCACTTACCTTGAGTCGAGGATTCCAGCACTGGGCCTGGTCGCAGGCCTGGTGTAGTACTGACAGTGACCACTGCTCCCGGTGGTGCTGCCAATACTACTGAGCTGCCGGCCCTCTGATTAGCTGGTAGCTCTTGGAGGCAGGATCCCTGTCCTTAAAGGAAAGGGGACCACGGCACCGGGCAGTTCATTGCCCAAGCGCAGTTGAATTATGCTGGGGGGCTCTGAAGGGCCGAGGCAGGGTTCCCGTCACCTTGTCAGCCCTTTATCGGAACCCCTGCTGACTCCACTAAATTCAGCTCAGCAGTTTCCATCAATAGGACAGTTGGTAAAGACCTGCTACCCGACCCGAACCCGACGGGACCCGACGACATGTGTCAGGTTCGGGTCGGGTTGCACTTCCGGGTCCGGCATTCGGGCTCGGGCCGGGTCGGGCTGTGTTGGATAAGCTCTATCGCAGGTAGGTGGCTCCAATGTTAATTTAATTTTTGAACTGGAAAGGTGGCTTTATTACAGTTATTTTAAGCTTGTGCAGATCAGCAAGAAAGTGAAAACGGAAGCCAAGTTAACTGATGGTCGGGTCGGGTCGGTCGCGGGAAAAAATGGAAGGACTCGGGCCGGGTCGGATATGGTTCTGTCAGGCTCAGGTCAGGTTTTTTTTTGCAGACCCGAGCAGGCCTTCAACGATTGGTAATCAGAGGACACAGATTTAAGATTATTGGCTAAAGAACCAAATGGAGCTGAGGAGAATTTTTTTCTATGCAGTGAGTTGTTGCGATCTAGAATGTTCTGCCTGAAAGGGTGGTGGAAGCAGATTCAATACTAACTTTCAAAAGGGAGTTAGATATATGCTTGAAAAGGAAATATTTGCAGAGCTAAGGGGAAAGAGCGGGGAACAGAAATAATTGGATTTCACTTCCAAAGAGATGGCACAGGCATGATGGGCCAAATGGCATCCTTCTGCGGTGCATCATTCTATGATTGTACGATTCAGTTTTCAGATGTTGCAATAAGTTGTTGTGTCTGCAGACTGACAGATCAACACTTCACCTGTTTGTGAGGGCAGGGCCTGTAGTGGGATCCCTCTGGCGCTGGATGAACAGGTAACTAAGCCAGCTGCTTCATTGCAGCATCTGTTTGTAGTCCCATTTAAAGACAGGTAATCAAATAAGTATAGATGTGACTGGAACTATTCGAGATGAGCAATAAGTGCTGAGACACGACTACGTGCCTTCAGTTGAGACTGATGAGTAAACTGAGAACAGCTCCGACCAACTAACAACCCCCTGCAACGAGCATCAGGAACAACATTAATTAAAAGGGCCTTGGCAAGCCCTTTCTTCAGTTTGTTGGCGAAGAAGCATGCCATCTTCCTTTCATCGCATTGGCATCCCAAGCAATTATATGTCTGTTTGATTCCTTTCATTGCACATCGGTGCTGGTCAACAAATTAAAAAAAGGTCACCAAATGATTTTCGCAAAGGTATTGCTCCTTCAAAATTTTAAAAGGAAAACTTAGTAAAACGGCAGCGATGGTAAAAAAAAAATGTTAAGCATAAGCAAGGCTGGTCACATTGGTTAGCATTCAGTGCATTGGCGAGGGAGTGCTGCATCATCAGAGGTGCTGTCTTTCATGGGTGATCTTAACCCAAGGGCCCATTTGTCTGTTCCGGTGGATGTTAAAAAGATTTCATGGCACTACCTGAAGAACAGCAAGGTGTTTTCCCGGTGAGTTGACCAGCATTCTTCCCTGAAACACCACCACTAAAACTCCGCCCTATGGCGTTTGAGGGATCTTGCTGTGCGCCAATCAGCTGATGCAACTGCTTACGTACCAACTGTGACTGCACTTCAAAAGCAATCTGGAGAAGGTACTAATATACTGTGACTACACAAGCGCAATCATTTATTTAGTCGAAAGTGAAGCCAGTTTATTGTTTCATGTGGAGTCCCTCATTAGAGCCACCAGGATTAAACACAGGGGCCTTTATGGCCCACTGAGCCACCGCAGGAGTTGCCCTTTCTGTTTCCTCATTCCTTTTGCTGAGATCTGTCCCCTCCAAACACCTTTGCACCAGTTACATCAACACCTGTCGATATTGCTTCCAACAAACATGCCATCCAGTGCAGATAAGGACTTCAGCTGTCAGCAGTGGGCTCTTCTTTTAGGGGATTGCTCAAACCATTCACCCAGTGCAACGCAAAGTGGACCATCAAATCAGAAGCAGTGTTTCTGCAGAATCCCTCTAATCCACTGCAGCAACTGAACGCACACGATCCAATTCACGTGGGTGTCCCAGTTTGTCCTGGGGTGCAGGGTAACTTACCCCTTTACGACAACTGATTATTGATATGTGGTATAAATCACAATGGGATTGGGCTGAGGCAGGGCTTAACAGGCCAAGGAGATGGAGCCAACACTATTCAAGGGCACCAATTGGAAATTGCAGATGGGTCAACAGATGTTCACTTTCCACACAACGTCAAATGGGCCCTAAACACTCCCATTCTAGACTTATGAAAAAAGAGTGGCCACTTGGATATAGCGATGACAAAATTAGAGCCAAACCTTACCAAGAGTCAGTGTCTTCAGGATAGAAGGGGGAGTGGGCAAGTGCAGATCAAATGGGATCACTCTCTCACAGAGGTTCAAGCAGGTATAATGAATTAGGGTGGGTGTTCATGTGGGGGCGGGGGGGGGGGGGTGGGGAGGCATGTTATGCCCCAATCTGAACCCCTAAAACAGATAATCTGATCCTTTATCTCATTTACTGTTTGTGGGACCTTGCTGTGTGAAAATTGGCTCCCACATTTTCTTATTTTACAAAAATAACTGCACTTGGAAAGGAAGTCGTTGGCTGTGAAGTCTTTTGGAACATCTTGAGGATTTGTACAACATATCTGCAGTGCAGATTCCTCCTCTGTCAGCTGAATGCAGTGACAAATTCATCGAACCAACAGCATCATAGTCGCCTGTATCTCCAAATGCTCGGTTGAGTTCAGGTTTTCTGTTTTTGGAAAGTAACGGCTGGAAGTCGGTCACACACGTTTGGCTTCCAGGTGCCTGTACTGGGGGATCAACAGCACCCCAGCCCAGAGACACAGTACTAACAGAGGGAAGGGATGTAGACAGGCTGTTCTTCCTTAACAGCATCAAGCATTCAGTAAGGTGCAAAAAGTGTCAATAGAGCAAGTGCAAGCTCAAAGCACTTACTGGGAAGTTGGTCAAAGCATCAAATTGCACCTCGGTCTGGGATGCAGACAGAAGTGGATTGGTTTACAGGCAGGAATCTAAGGCTCGTAGACCTGCAAGCTACTAAATATTGATGTTTCGATGGCTCTGACTGAGACCTCCCTGAGTGATCACACTCAGCTGCCAGCTCTTTTGATGCGTGAATTGTCTCATTCTTCAGTCATTCACTTTTAACTTTCACATTGTATGCTGGAAGCCTTCAAGAGGCTCAGATGGCTCACCTTATCCATGCACTGTGTTTCCTCCTGACACTCAGCCAAACAGAGCAAGAATGCCCCAGGTTTCATCCATGGATGACTTGGACTGAGCTCATCTTACTAATAACACCAGAGAGGAGCAGGGTGGAAAGAGAAGTGCTACAAATGATCTCAACATGCTAACTAGGGTTGGGAAAGGGGTGGTGGTGACGTGTGTGGTTAGGGGGAGGGAAATTAGCCAAGAACCCCCATCCCAAAGGTTAGTGGAACTTTACCACAAGAAAAGTCACCACCTCCGAGAAAGGAGTGGAGAACATTGAGCAACAGAGGGTTTCAATGGTTTTAAAATCTCAATTTCTCTCCTTCCCTCCAGATTCACATATTTATAATATTTTGTGAATGTCCGAAATAAGCACTTCCAGCTCAGGTAAAGCTGCAGAGAAGGACTCCATCTACTCGTCCCAGTGATGTGCTTCATTCAAACCTCTGATGAATAGTTTTCACAGCCCCAATGTGGCTCTTCCATGTCCTGCTTTAGCCACCAATGTGGTCCTTTTTTGGCAATTTGGCCACGTTAACCATGGCTCAGTGGTGACACTCACCCCTCTGACTCAAAAGGTTGTGGGTTCACGTGCCACTCCAAAGACTTGAGCACAGCAATCTAGGCTGTTACTCCAGTGCAGTACTAAGGGAGTGCTGCACTGTTGGAGGTTCTGTCTTTCAGATGAGATGATAAATCAAACTCCTGTCTGCCTTTTCAGTTTGATGTAAAAACCCCATGCCATAATTTTGAAGAAGAGCAGGGGAGTTCTCCCTGGTGTCCTGTCAACATTTGTTCCTCAACCAACACCACTAAAACAGGTTATCTGTGAATTTATCTGATCGCATTTTGTGGGACCTTGCTGTGCGCAAATTGGCTGCTGTGTTTCCTACATTACAACAGTGATTACATTTTAGTAGTACTTCATTGGCTAAAAGGTACTTTGGACAGTCTTAAGTTCGTGAAAGGCATCATATAAATGCAAGTCTTTTTTCCAATACCAAATCATTCCTAGTGGGGAGTGTCATAGATTTCCTATGAAATGGGATGAATCTGCCCCAAGTAATTTCACAGGAGATCCTTACTGACAACAGAGGAGTGGGGTTTGAAAACCACTGGCTTGTGGAATGGATGTCAGTTCCAAGAATAAACAAACAATTTCCAATGTGATTCTATGTCTCCAGATTTTGAAAGAGCAAAGCCTCAGTGTGCCACTCTCCCACATTTCCACATGACACTGTGCCTCCACCAGCATGCCAACTTGGAAAATGGGTACCAGCGTGAGCTAGTAATGATCAACAACTGGTCTGTTAAGACAGATGTAAAATGACCTAATTTCATGCTATGATGGAAGCATATCATTATGTTGATCCAACTCTGGGTACTCAATGCAAAGGGCCCAGTCCACTGTGCAAACTCATAGATCCAGCAGAATAGTGTGATCCAGCTGCCAGTGGCTACACAGAGAATGAGAAGCTTCTGCTCCACAGCAGTGTAGTTGTGAGAGCCAAACCTTGGAAAGTCGAAAGCCCAGAAATATTTCAAAGCATTTTTATATGAAGAAACATATAGCAAGTTAGTCCATGCACAGTAGAAAAAAAGCATTCATTTTTTAAAGTAGGAGCCCTTGACAGAACCAAAAAGGGTATCCAAACATAACAGTTACAATTATATAAATCATCTGAACTCCTTGATTAGACTCCAGCCTGTAACTCATCCCGAGGTATCTATTCCCTTTTGGGCCTCCTTATCTCGAGAGACAATGGATATGCGCCTGGAGGTGGTCAGTGGTTTGTGAAGCAGCGCCTGGAGTGGCTATAAAGGCCAATTCTGGAGTGACAGGCTCTTCCACAGGTGCTGCAGAGAAATTTGTTTGTCGGGGCTGTTGCACAGTTGGCTCTCCCCTTGCGCCTCTGTCTTTTTTCCTGCCAACTACTAAGTCTCTTCGACTCGCCACAATTTAGCCCTGTCTTTATGGCTGCCCGCCAGCTCTGGCGAATGCTGGCAACTGACTCCCACGACTTGTGATCAATGTCACACGATTTCATGTCGCGTTTGCAGACGTCTTTATAGCGGAGACATGGACGGCCGGTGGGTCTGATACCAGTGGCGAGCTCGCTGTACAATGTGTCTTTGGGGATCCTGCCATCTTCCATGCGGCTCACATGGCCAAGCCATCTCAAGCGCCGCTGACTCAGTAGTGTGTATAAGCTGGGGGTGTTGGCCGCTTCAAGGACTTCTGTGTTGGAGATATAGTCCTGCCACCTGATGCCAAGTATTCTCCGAAGGCAGCGAAGATGGAATGAATTGAGACGTCGCTCTTGGCTGGCATACGTTGTCCAGGCCTCGCTGCCGTAGAGCAAGGTACTGAGGACACAGGCCTGATACACTCGGACTTTTGTGTTCCGTGTCAGTGCGCCATTTTCCCACACTCTCTTGGCCAGTCTGGACATAGCAGTGGAAGCCTTACCCATGCGCTTGTTGATTTCTGCATCTAGAGACAGGTTACTGGTGATAGTTGAGCCTAGGTAGGTGAACTCTTGAACCACTTCCAGAGTGTGGTCGCCAATATTGATGGATGGAGCATTTCTGACGTCCTGCCCCATGATGTTCGTTTTCTTGAGGCTGATGGTTAGGCCAAATTCATTGCAGGCAGACGCAAACCTGTTGATGAGACTCTGCAGGCACTCTTCAGTGTGAGATGTTAAAGCAGCATCATCAGCAAAGAGGAGTTCTCTGATGAGGACTTTCCGTACTTTGGACTTCGCTCTTAGACGGGCAAGGTTGAACAACCTGCCCCCTGAGCTTGTGTGGAGGAAAATTCCTTCTTCAGAGGATTTGAACGCATGTGAAAGCAGCAGGGAGAAGAAAATCCCAAAAAGTGTGGGTGCGAGAACACAGCCCTGTTTCACACCACTCAGGATAGGAAAGGGCTCTGATGAGGAGCCACCATGTTGAATTGTGCCTTTCATATTGTCATGGAATGAGGTGATGATACTTAGTAGCTTTGGTGGACATCCGATCTTTTCTAGTAGTCTGAAGAGACCACGTCTGCTGACGAGGTCAAAGGCTTTGGTGAGATCAATGAAAGCAATGTAGAGGGGCATCTGTTGTTCACGGCATTTCTCCTGTATCTGACGAAGGGAGAACAGCATGTCAATGGTCGAAATCTCTGCACGAAAGCCACACTGTGCCTCAGGGTAGACGCGCTCGACCAGCTTCTGGAGCCTGTTCAGAGCGACTCGAGCAAAGACTTTCCCCACTATGCTGAGCAGGGAGATTCCACGGTAGTTGTTGCAGTCACCGCGGTCACCTTTGTTTTTATAGAGGGTGATGATGTTGGCATCGCGCATGTCCTGGGGTACTGCACCCTCATCCCAGCACAGGCATAGCAGTTCATGTAGTGCTGAGAGTATAGCAGGCTTGGCACTCTTGATTATTTCAGGGGTAATGCTGTTCTTCCCAGGGGCTTTTCCGCTGGCTAGAGAATCAATGGCATCACTGAGTTCCGATTTGGTTGGCTGTATGTCCAGCTCATCCATGACTGGTAGAGGCTGGGCTGCATTGAGGGCAGTCTCAGTGACAGCATTCTCCCTGGAGTACAGTTCTAGGTAGTGCTCAACCCAGCGGTCCATCTGTTTGCGTTGGTCAGTGATTATGTCCCCCGATTTAGATTTGAGGGGGCGATCTTCTTGATGGTTGGCCCAAGAGCTCTCTTCATGCCATCATACATTCCTCTGATGTTTCCGGTGTCTGAGGCCAGCTGAATATGACTGCATAGGTGTTGCCAGTAGTCGTTTGCGCAACGTCTAGCTGTTCTTTGTGCAGTACTTCTGGCTGCTTTAAGTGCTGCGGATGTTAAATCGCTGGGGGCTTTCTTGTAGTTCAACAGTGCAATGCGCTTAGCGGCTATGACAGGTTCCAGCTCTTCATTATGAGATTGAAACCAGTCTGCATTTCTCTTCGCACTTTTGCCGTAGGTGGTCAAAGCTGACTCATAGATGGCGTCTCTGATGTGGGCCCACTTGGTCTCAGCATCCCCTGTGGGAGTGTTTTGAAGGGCTGTTACAAGTGAATTTAGAAATTTTTGTAACAGCTGTGGGTGAGAAATTCTGCTTGTGTTGATGCGCGGGTGGCCCTTCTGCTTGGAATGATGCAACTTCTTTGGTCTGAGTCTAACCTTGCTGCACACCAGGGAGTGGTCAGTGTCGCAGTCCGCACTGTGGAAGCTGCGTGGGATTTGAACACTGTTTAAGGCGGCTCGCCTTGTGACAATGAGGTCTAGCTGATGCCAACGACGTGATCTTGGGTGCCTCCATGAAACCTGGTGACAGGGTTTAGTGTGAAAGAACGAGTTGGTGATGCAGAGGTTATGATAGGTACACAACTCAAGCAGTCTCTGCCCGTTCTCATTCATCCTTCCAACGCCATAGCGCCCAAGGCAGGAGGGCCATGAGTCATGGTCGGCCCCAACCCTGGCATTAATTACAATTACAATTATATAAATCATCTGAACTCCTTGATTAGACTCCAGCCTGTAACTCATCCCGAGGTATCTATTATTCTATATATAAATCACCCAAACATTGGATTAGATTCTAGCATGTAACCCACTCTCGGTATCCATTAGTCTATGTATAAACAATCCAAAACTCTTGATTGTAACTCAATCTCACATATCCAATATTCCATGTATGATTTTGGCTCAGTGGTAGTTTTCTTGCTTGTAAGTCCAGGAGGTTGTGGGTTCATAGACCACTCCAGGACTTGAGCACATAATCTAGTCTGGCAGTAATAGAACATAACATAAGAAAATAAGAAATAGGGACATTTCTTCACTGAAACATCTTTATTAGCTACCAGCCCGTACCTCAGTCCTGAATATCCATACTTCTCTACATATATCATCCTAACTCTATGATTAGATTGCAGCTTGCAATCTATTAGTACAGAGCAATGCTCATTTACGAAAATTCCCACAAAATAACGATTCATCTTACAATCCCTGGAGCTCTGGAGTTCTTTTTAAGAACTTAATTTTCAGATCATCAAACTAATGCTGCATCGCAAATATCTTACACATGCTACAACTGGGAAAATGCACGATATCAATGGTGTCACCTTCATTCTTACCACGTGGAGATCATCAGATTGAAGGCAGGGACTAAAAGCCAGGGTCAGTCCTCCAATGATAAACTTCAAGTGAAAGGAGTTACAAACTCTGCTGGCTCTCTGATGTACTTCTTCCAACCGCCCCACACCCACCCTCCAGTGCCACCCCAGCCCAATCCAATCTAAATGCTCAGGCTGAATCCCACCACCTCCTCCCTCCTGCATGCTTGGAGCCTGATCCCATCCGCTTCTTCCCAGATCCTGATGAGCTGCAGGAAGTCCAGAACTTACTGTCAAAGCTGTTGTGCTGCGCCATGAGCATTGTCTGTACCGTACGACTGGCATTCCTCACCAGTGCTTCGAATTCACTGCGGCTCCTCTTGGCCAGGTTGTCCTCCATTTCACTGGTGCAGCAGGTGTATCCCTGTGGGCAGATCCGCAGGTGCTCTCCTGAAACACAACACACATCCAAATTAAAAAGGAAGGTAGTGGAGAAGGTAGAATGTTCTTATGACTAAAGGTCTTCCCAAAACTTTTCCAAATTTCCCAACATGTAATCTCCCAATGGCTCAGTGAAAGTTAAAGAACACTTAAGACTCTACAGAGCAGAGAAGGTTAAAGGGAGATGTAACAAAGGTATTCAATTTTATCATAGAGTAGATGGAGAGAAGCTGTTTCCGCTGGCAGGAGGAACAACAGCCGAAGATAATTGGCAAAAAAATCAGAGGGGGAGAGGAGGATAATTTTATTTTACACTGTGAATTGTTAGGATCTGGAATGCACTGTCTGATAAGATGGTGGAAGCAGATTCAATCGTAACTTTCAAAAGCGAATTAGATAAATGCTTGGAAAGGAAACGTTTGCACGGCAATGGGCAAAACAAGGGGAAGTGGGACTAATTGGATCGCTCTATCAAAGAAACGCCTCCTTCTGTGCTGGTTGGTTGAAACCAGCACAGCACTAATCATACTGTATCAACCGTGGCTCAATTGGTCACATTCTTACCTCTGAGTCAGAAGGTTGTTGGTGCAAGTCACACTCCAGAGCCTTGAGTACAAACTCTAGGTTGACACTCCAGTATAGCACTCAAGGAGTGCTGTACTGTCAGAGGTATCATCTGAGGTCCTAGCTGCCATTATCACAAATCTGTTTGTGGGAGCTTGTTGTGTGCAAATTGGCTGTCACATTTCCACATTATAACAACTGTACTTCATTGGCTATAATGTGCTTTGGGTTGTCCTAAGGTTGCAAAAGACTCTGTATAAATGCAAGTTCTATCTTTCTTTCAAAGTGTCGACATATTTAGAGAGTTCAAAGAACAACTTGTATTTTGAAAAAGCATGAGGAAAGGCCATTAGACTCACAACACTCACCATAGACAGTGCAAACCCCCTGCACTGTACAGGGCCAAAAATCACAGGAAGAAAAAAAATACCTGTTAAGGACAAACAAAGGGAAATTCCAAATCAAATCCCAAAGATAATCAGAAGACCACAATAGCCCATGCACTGGATGCACTTAACTAACCCCATTCCCATAGGTCCCAATTTCCTGAAGGCATATAGGACTGTTTGAGATTGGAAAAGTCAATTTTTCTCAGTCGTTCCTTCACCCATTTTACTTGATACCCTTCCACAGCCCTGTCTGTCAGCAATCTGACTTGCGATGCACTAAAATAAAAAGGTTCAAGATTATCTCAAGTCTTGCACCCTGGGGATTGTGTACCGAATACAGTCTAATATGAAGGCACATTTCAAATATCCACTGGACACCCTGAAAACTATTATGCCTGCTATGTCCTAAGATAGCAACTCTCAGGGAGGAGGGATAAAGAGTTCAGTATGTCCATCCAAGCATCCTGACGCATACACTTTTCACAAAACTCAATGTGTGATACTATTGGCAGTATAACTTGCATCAGCTGGCTTTACACCTTATTCCATAGATGCCAGTCAAGCTGTATTGCAACCACACCCTCTGGTATAGACTAAAGCTCCTTCTATCCTCCCCCAAAAAGGTGCCTTACTCCCTAACCTCAGAAGATGGTCCCCTAATACACCAGTGTAACAGTTCACCATTTTCCGCATGATTCATCTTCGGTCTGGGAGAAAGTGCCAATCAATGTTCTGTCTAATTTCCTTTAGTTGTGTGCAGCTAATTTGTTGCACTGCACTGTCTCTTTTAAGATTTCCACATTGCCATGCATGTGCACACCTTAAAAGGAATGCTGCTGTGTGCAGTCTGTTTGTGCGTTGCATGGTAAGTTCCAGATTGCTGTGTGACCATGCACCCAGCTTAGAGGGAACTTTGGTGCTAACTGTTGCCCGTTTTGCACTGTCAACCCATGCCCATTAGAAATGGGCTTGAGGCAATATATAAGTAATTTGAGACATGTGCTAAGTTTAGCATGCTTGGGAGGAAAGAGTGACTTTGGACCATGGTTTCCCTAGCTCTTCACCATTGGGGTTTTACTCGCCTCGTTAATTGTTGTTGACTAATTAATAGAGACTGATTGCTCGGATTCATCAACAACTCCACTGTCATTGTATCATGCCGCTACCACGATGGTGGAAGGCGAATTAGATGATCTTTTGTCATTTAGTTGTTACTATGTTCTCGTTTGTCACACACTTGCTGAGCGGTAAGTAATGAACAAAGCAATCCGATTCAGCATCAATGCATTAACTGAAAACAAGCCATTCATGCATGGCTGCCACCCAACTGGTTTAGGACCAGACTGTCAGCTTTTCTCCGCTTCTCAAGCAACCCATCATAAACTATCAAGAGGACCAATTGTCCTCTGGCACCTTTTCCAGTGGCTGTTACGTCAGGCTGAGCCATGTTCTTAGACTATTTGACTGCAGGCGGCATTACAAGCAGAGCCCAGATCATGCACAAGCACTTCCATCAGCCGTTAGTCAACACCAATTGGGAGCAAGGAGGCCAACCACCTTTAGCCTCCTCCTTAACCTCGATGCTAAAACAAACTTGGAACTCTGACTGTCACCCCAGATTAGGTAAAGCAGCATAGACTAGGGGGTTAAACCCGTGATCACCCGGTCTGTATGGCTCAGCTACTCACTGATTGACGCCACTGAGCCATTGAGGGAAGTAGCATTATTAAGTGCGCAATTAATTTTCACTGGCAACAACACAGCTCAGCTGCCCCGTGGTCTAGTGGATAAAGCTACTTTACCATACAGAACAACAGGTTACAGGTTTGATCCCAGAGTTCGCTAATCTCATCCACTACTGCAAATGGGATTCAACAATTGTAGGCTAAGGGTAAGGATTTGGGAGAGGAAAAAAAAATCAGCCGTCATCACATTCCCACTCCTGATTGCCACATAATGACCCGAACTGGACAGCACAAGAAAGAGAAGAATCAAGCATCCCTCCCTGAGACCTGCTGATATTCACTTTCTAGATTTACACATGCAGGCCCTGAGGTACTGCAGGGCATCTCAGGAAACTGTAGCACAACTCCCTGACATCAGAAGAGTTGTGTTGTTGAAGGGGAGGAGGAGGGGAGAAATTGGGGGGGAGAAAATTGCAATCCATGATGTCAGCCCTGCCTTCTGTCCATGCATCCAACTAGCTGACCAGGAATAGGTGGGAACCCACAACTTGCTAGAAAGGGATTGTGGAAATAGAGAATTTATTCCTTTAGCAAATACATTCAACAGGCTTTGTGAATCAGAAGGATTATTGGCTCCTCCGCTTCAACACCCTGTTTTAACAAACATCTTTCTGCGTTGTATGAGTGACAGCCCAGGTAGGAAATCCAAATATTAAAGCTTGGCCTAGTGTAATAACTCAAGCCTATCACCTGGCAACACCTTTTGGGCCTATTCACATGCAACAAAGGTGGGCAGAGGCTCAAAGCCAGTTGGGGGTTTGGGGTGGTCGGTACACAACATCCAGAAAGCCAATTGGTGAAGGATGGAACTGGAGCCAACCTTTATACACTTCTATATTTATTTACAGAGTTAAACATTACAAGCATAACACCTTCTAAGCCTACCACTTTTAGTCTGTGTCTGTTTAGAGAGGGCTCAAGTGAATCCCCAATTAATGCCCACCGCCTGCATACAATTAAACACAATTAATCTATAATAATAACAATAGTTTTTACTTGTCTGCACTGTTCTGATTGGTTGATGGGTTGATTTGATGGGTGGAGCCTGGCACACGCAGAGACACGTGGGGCATGCAGAGGACTGGAGTGCGTGATGCATGTGCAGCTGCCAACGGTTGGTGGCAGTGCCAGTGGGTGGGGGGCATTGCTGGAGAAAAAGAACAGCAGAAGGTAGGGGCAGCCCAACAACAGAGTTACCCTGGCTTTAGGGATTAGGGAGGGGGAGGGGGGGAATGGCATGGGGGGGAAGATAGCGTGGGAGGGAGTGGGGGTGTTGGCATGTTAAGGGGTGGATGGCATGGGAGAGGGAAATGCATGGAATGAGGGATGGGGATTGGATGGCATGGGAGGGAAAGAATAGAAGGTGGGGATGAGTGGGATGGGGGATGGGATGGAGATGATATGAGAGGGATGAGAGGAATGGCATAGAAGGGATGGAATTTTTTTAATATTCGTTCATGGGATGTGGGCATCGCTGGCTAGGCCAGCATTTATTGTCCATCCCTAATTGCCCTTGAACTGAGTGGCTCGGAATGGTATTGCATGGGGATTTAAAGAAGTACTGTCGCAATAAAGATACTGATTTCACCGCAAATGTTTTGCGGGTCTCTGCTGGTATACAATTAATATGCGGCACCGTCACAGGTGCTGCCTTTCAGATGAGATGTTAAACTGAGGCCCATCTGCCCCTTCAGGTGGGTGCCAAACATCTCACGGCAATATTTCAAAGAAGAGCGGGGGAGCTCTCCTTGGTGCCCTGGCCCATTTTTATTCCTCAACTAACGTTAGTTAACCTTTTTTGTGGTTACTGTTTGTGGCAGCATTGTTTGTGCACAAATTAGCTGTCGTGTTTCCTGCATTACAACAAGGTCTGCCTTTCTAAAGTACTTCATTGGCTGTAAAGTGCTTTTGGAAGTCCTGAGGTCATAAAAGGCACTGTCGAAATGTAAATTTTTTCTTCTTTCTTTAAATCGCAGAGAATAAAGGGTCTCGTATGGTTGGTGCAGTGCCAGGATTTAATCCAATGTGGAATGTAAAGTAGTTGAAGGCGGGGGAGGGGAGGGGGTGAGCAAATGCTTGAATTTGGGGTAACAATAACTGGTCTTTTTACCTCCGTTCCCCCCTCAGAGAGATTACACATTCTTTGTACAACACAAGTCTGTTTCTGTGTGAACTTGATACAATTCAACCGCTGGCCATGAGTTCCCAGTTGTAGCTGTGAAGTCCTGCCTCTCAGCCTTTTGTCCTGCATCTCAGTCCTAGTTTGCAACATAGACTTGGGCGCGATGGTGGGTGCTATGTTGAATGGCTCATACATTGGGATGGGCTCTCACTGTTCAAAAGTGGCCTCAGTTCACATTTGCAAAGGTTAAGCATGAATGGCGAGCGTGTCAAATAATGGGACAAGAACTCTCGGAGGTTAGCGTTTTATCTAAGGAGAGGGAGTGACATTTCCAGCATCTATTTTTAAATCGTGGCATGAGTTATTATTAACACAACCAGCTTTTTCTTTCCACTTTGCTGTTCATTTCTTTTTGTTAAATTATAGCTTTGAATGTTGCGTTGTGCTGACAGCACCAGGTGAAGCTTTACAGCAAGTCAGCGACTTTAGCAACTGTTATAGGGAGTGTAATTAGCATCAATAAAGGTCATCATTAACCCCGGTGCTGAGTGATCGAGTCATTCAGTCAGCCCAATTACATGAGCAGAGTTAACTTCTCTGAGTTAGTTCCTCCAATGAGGTCATCTGCAGATTCCTTTTATATCAAAAAATTAACAAGGAAGAGCTTGCATTTACATAGCGCCTTTCACAACATCAGGACTTCCCAAATGCTTTACAACCAATTAAGTACTTTGATTGTAGTCACTGTTGTAATGTAGGAAATATGGCACCCAATTTATGTATAGCAAGCGCTCACAAACAGCAATGTGACAATGAGCAGATGATTTTTTTTTTAAAGTGATGTTGGTTGAGGGATAAATATTGGCCAGGACATCGAGGAGAACTCCCCTGCTCTTCTTCAAATCATGCCATGGGATCTTTTACTTCTACCTGAGAGACCAGACATGGAACTATGTAAAAGATCCTTTGTCATTATTTCAAGGAAGAGCAGGGAGATATCCCTGATGTCCTTGTCAATATTTATCCCTCAAGCAACATCAATAAACCAGATTATCTGTTCATTTATCACATTGCTGTTTGTGGGAGCTTGATGTGCACAAATTGGCTGCTGCATTTCCTACATTACAACAATGACACTTCAAAAGTACTTCATTGGTTGTGGAGCACTTTAGGATGTCCTTAGGATGTGAAAGACTCTATATAAATACAAGCTTTGGCATCTACTAATCACAGCCTCTTGGTTTACCTCGTGTTCATTTTTGATCTTTTGCAATCTGCACAATGGGCCTGACCCTTCATCACAGTTTAATCTATTGGGTGTACATATGGTGAGAGGTAGATGCTGATAACAGTGTTACGGAAACACCGCAGGGACCACGAAATTTCCTGATTTTCCATATGGCCAGCTGCCATATGCATTGGTTGAACTGCAGTGGCACCGGGTGTGTGAAATCAGTTTGGCGTTCCAGAAAATGCTACTTGCCTCTGCTCTCTGGTGTGAAAGAACCAAAGGTAAAGAAACAGGAAACTTGCACTCTCCTGCTGGTGGTAGCAGTCGTCCTCAGCCCTCCCTGCCCAGGGTGGGAACCAGGTGGAATTAGTCAAAGGCCAAACTCCTGATCACCATTCAGTGGAATTTGTGATCAAACTGTGCACACTCTGGACACACCACATCTCAAACACATCTCTAGTTCTGGTTATGGAGACACAAGGGAGACAGTGCAGAGAAAGACCACAAACTGATCCCTAGTGTCAGGGATTTGGATTATGAGCAAATAGTGGATAGACTTGGGCTTTTCAACCTGGAAACGATGCGTGCAAGAGGTGATCTTGTAGAGGTAAGATAGTTACAGCAGATACATTTGGAATATTGATTTAAAATAAGGAGACACAGTTCAAGCTAGTCAAAGGTAACTTTACGACTGATAACAGGTGGTTCTTCTTGACACTGAGAGTGATCAACACTTGGAATGGACTTGAGATAGAGTGTGAAGGTGAAAACCCTGGAATCGTTTAAGAAACAATGAGGTGCAGCAATGGCTGGGTCAGGACTCTAGGGTGGAAGTAAGATGGGCCGAATGATCTTCCTCGTCCATATGCATCTTGCAATTGTTAGGAAGTGTGCGAGTATGTGTGTGAAGGGACGGACAGGATAGGTTCAGCCAGCAAGACCCCAGGTTAACAAGGTCTAATTTTCCCTTTGGCAATCATGGTGCAGAACGCGGCACACTGGAACACCACATTGGAATACTAGGAAGAGGGAACATGCAAACTTCTGTACACAATACTGAAGAGTGAGATACTGTACACCAAGAACACAAAAGCAGAAAATGTACCCATCTCAGTCTCAAGTGTGTCGTTCTGTCAAGGAACAGGGATAGGAGTGAGAGGGCTTGCACTGCCCATGAATCCAAACCATTTTGTAAGCATTCAGGGAAGAATGGCAGACAATTAGAGTTGAAGGAATGGAGAAGAGATATCGGACGGCAGCTATGTGAAAGACAGACTTTCCCACCTCCCCAACCTACCAAATCATTCGGCCTAGCACTTTTCTGGCAGCACTAACCAGTTCTTCCAACACTGGCTGAGGTCCTCAGTAGTCATTATATTCTTTTAATGACACTGAACAATGGTTGAGACATGACCAATGCAGCTGCCTCGAACCCTCTAGTGAATACCACTCCATTCTTATCTCCCTCCATGTTGACAAGCAGCAAGAGATGAGACCCGCAATGAGTCAGTAATCAGTCGGCTGCTAGTCACGGCCTGTCATGTTCTAATAATAACACTCACTTTGATCTCGGCTTGACAACAGCTGCCTGACAGCTTGGCCTGTGTCTTCTACTCTACCAGTGAAGTGTGAGTGAGACTTAGTTTGAGCCCAGGGCCTTGGGTGAGAGCTCATTGTGCCTTCCCAGGACTATCAGAGCCTTCAAGGTATCTGATCATAGAATCATAGAAAGTTTACTGCACAAAAAGAGGTCACTTGGCCCATCGTGTCTGTGCCGGCCAAAAAACGTTCCACCCATTCTAATCCCACCTTCTAGCATTTGGTCCATAGCCCTGCAGATTACAGCACTTGAGGTGCATATCCAGACTCCTTTTGAATGAGTTGAGGGTTTCTGCCTCAACTACCCTTTCAGGTGAGTTCCAGACCCCCACCACCCTCTGGGTTGAAAAAAACTTTTCCTCATCTCCCCTCTAATCCTTCTACCAATCACTTTAAATCTACGCACCCTAGTTACTGACCCCTCTGCTAAGGTAAATAGGCCCTTCACCTCCACTCTATCCATCGATGAACCAGTAAAGACTAGAAAATCGGGTAGTGACACTGGTTAGGTACTGGCATGCTCGCACAATGACCTCGAAGCCTATATATTATCTGCTCCTCCACTGCAGCTAATGCTTCGTGTAACTATTGTGTAGAAATCCATTGCTTGAGACTCCAGCGTAGTACTGGGGGAGTGCTGCACTGTCAGAGGTGCCATCTTTTGAGTGACATGTTAAACTGATGTCCCGTCTGCCCTCTCAGGTGGATGTAAAAGATCCCATTGCAGTATTTCGAAGAACAGCAGGGGAATTCTCCTGGTGTCCCGGACAATATTTATCCCTTAACTAACAACACTGTTGGTTGTGGGACTATGCTGTGCACAAATTGGCTGTTGTGTCTGCCTTCATTACAACAGGGACTACGCTTTGCAAGCACTTCATTGGTAGTAAAGCAATTTGAGGTGTCCTGAGGTCATGAAAGGCACTATATAAATAGAGGCTATTTCTTTCCTGCAAGGCATGAGTGAATGGATCCACAGCAGAGAGATACCCACAATTCAGCACTGGACTGGTACCAGTCATTGAGGTACAAGGATAGCTGGCTTGGCAAAGAAGGCAAGTGTTCCTTTCTCCAGGATTGACACCTTTCAATTTGTGCCAAAGCCAACAGGAAGCGTTATTGGAGAATAATTAGAAACACCCTGCAGCACTGTGCTTGAATGAAGAGCAAAGAGTTTAGTACTCTGATCCAAACCCACAGTCTTAACAAGAAAGAACTAGCATTAATGTAGAGTCTTATCATGTCTCACAGGAAGTGCCTCAAAGCCCTTTGCTTTCAATGAATCAGTTTGAAGTGATGGAGGCAAGTACAGCAGCCACTGAGCTGTTCACATGCAGCAGTGGGATGAAAGTCCTGTTAACATACTTTTTGTGGTGTAGTTTGAAGGAACCTAAGAAGAGACAAGGTAGAGGGCCAGGGCCAGAGGAGAGGAAAGGCAAGGCCAGGGCAGAGGAGGGACAAGAACAACATAAGAAATTGGAGCAGGAATAGACCATACTGCCCCTTGATCCTGCTCCATCATTCAATACGATCATGGCTGATCTTCTGCCTCAACTCCACTATTCTGTCCACTCCCCATATCCCTTGATTCCCTAAGAGACCAAAAATCTGTCTTTCTCAGCCTTAAATGTAATCAGCGAAGGAGCATCCACAACCCGCTACAGCAGTGAATTCCAAAGATTCACAAACCTCTGAGTGAAGAAGTTTCTTCTCATTTCAGTCCTAAAGGATTATCCCTTTATCTTGAGACTATGCACCCATGTTCCAGATTCCCCAACCCGGGGAAACAACCTCCCAGTGTCTATCCTGTCAAGCCCCTTCAGAATCTTGGATGTTTCAATGAAATTACCTTTCATTCTTCTAAAATCCGGAGAATATAAGCCCAATTTCTTTAGCCTATCCTCATAGGACAACCCTCTCATTCCAGGAACGAATTTAGTGAACCTTCACTGTACCACCTCCAATACCAGTATATCCTTCCTTAAACATGGAGACCACAACGGCACACAGTACTCCAGGTGTGGTCTCATCAAAGCCCTGTACTGTTGCAGCAAGACTTCTTTATTCTTGTTCTCCTATCCCCTTGCAATAAAGGCCAACATGCCATTTGCTTTCCTAATTGCTTGCTGCACGCACATGCTAACTTTGTGTTCCTTGTATGAGTACACCCAAGTCTCTCTGAGCATCAATATTTAGATGTTTCGCCTCTTAAAAAAATATTCTGCTTTTCTGCTCTTACAATCAAAATGAATAACCTCACACTTTCCCACGTTATACTCCATCTGCCATCTTGTTGCCTATTCACTTAATGTCTATATCTCTTTGCAGCCTTTTTGTGTCCTCCTTACAGCTTATATTCCCACTTAGCTTTGTATCATCAGCAAACTTAGATACATTAATCCGTCTATTATTAATGTAGATTGTAAATAGCGAGGGCCTAGCACGGATCCTTGTGGCACTCTACTTGTTACAGCCTGCCAACTTGAAAATGCCTCATTAATTCCTATTCTCTGCTTCCTGTCCATTAACCAATCCTCTATCTACACTAATATATTATCCCCAATTCCATGCGCCCTTATTTTGTATATTTGTCTTTTGTGTGGCACATTATCGAATGCCTTTTGGACATCCAAATATACCACATCTACTGGTTCCTCTTTATCTACCCTAATCATTACATCCTCAAAAAGCTGTTAATAAATTAATCATACATAATTTTCCTTTTGTAAAACCATGTTGCCTTTGTCTGGTCATACTATGATTTTTTAAGTGCATTGTTAAGACTTCCTTACTAATCTTCCCGATGTCAGGCTAACTCGCCTAAAGTTCCCTGTTTTCTCTCTCCCTCCTTTCTTGAACAGCGGTGTTACATCTGCTAACGTCTAATCCGCTGGGATCATTCTAGACTCTGGGGAATTTTGGAAAATCAAAATCAGTGCATCCACTATCTCTGCACTCACCTCTTTTAGAACCCTAGGGTACAGGACATCAGGTTTTGGGGATTTGTCAGCTTTTCGTCCCTTAGGTTTCTCCAATACGTCTCTCTGTTGATAAGTTTCTCAGTTTTATTAGCCCCTATAATACCCTCTGTTTCTGGAATGTAATTTGTGTCTTTTACTGTGAAGACGGACTCAAAACTTTTGTTCAATGTTCCTGCCATTTTCTCATTCCCCATGATAATTTCCCCTGTCTCTGCCTCGAAGGGACCAATGTTTATTTTAGCTACTCTCCTCCTTTTTATATACATGTAAAAGCTCTTACAATCTATTTCATATTGCTGGATAGTTTGCTCTCATATTCTATTTTTTCCCTTTTTATCAACTTTTTGGTCACCTTTGCTGATTTCTGAAACACTCCCAATCCTCAGGCTTATTACCATTCTTTGCAACATTATATGCCTCTTCTTATAGTCTCATACTATCCTTAACTTCCCTAGTAAGCCACAGATGGATGTTTCTCAATAAACTTTTGTTTTTTAATGGAATGAATTTTTGTTGAATATTTCGAATTGTTTCTTTAAATGTTTCCCAAAGTTTATTTACCACCATACCTTTTAGTCTATTTACCCAATCAGCCTTCACCAGCTCTCCACTCATACGTACATAATTGCTTTGTTTAAATTCAAAATTCATGTTTAGGACTGGAGTATATTGCTTTCAAACTTAATATGGAATTCAATTGTATTATGATCACAGGGGAGGAGGGACAAGGCCAGAGGAGAGGATGGCCAAGACCAGGGAAGAGGAAGGCTAAGGGCAGGGGAGAGGAGGAACAAGACTAGGGAGAGGACGATCACAGCCAGGGCAGAGGAGGGTCATGGCCAGGGGAGAGGGGGTAGGGAAGGGGCATGGCCAGGGGAGAGGTGGGGCAAGAGCATGGGAGAGGAAGAGCAAGGGCAGGAGAAAGGAGGGGCAAGGCCAAGAAGGTACACCAGGGGGCACGGGATGAGGCAAGGAAAGGCTGAGGAGCAGAGTGGAGCCCAGGAACAGGTGAGACTGAGGAATAGAGCCCACACCATAAAACCATCAAAGGCTGATGCAAGGGATACAAGGTCCCTAACTCAAATCAAGTCCATACCTTAACAAACAGCTCGGTACTAGTATCCATTTCCAGTGGTTTAAGTAACTATAAACCAGCATTGCTCAGGAGTTCCTGCGGTTTTATTCAACTCACATTTTTCAAATATTTTCTTCATATCTGTTTAATTAAGTTGGATGACTCATTGTCTGCGAGGACTAGCTTTCTGCAATCAATTTCAGCACAAATTTCTTCCCTATCCATTCTCTTGTAATCTTGAATCTGATAACCGTGACTGTACTGCACTATTTTACACCAGGACAGCTGTAAAATCTCTCCTAATCTGGTCCCAAAGAGGTAGCAAACACAACTGAAGGTCATTTGGTGCTCCTGTTTGTCAGCTGTGGTTTAATGGGTGGTATTCGAGCTTCTAAGTCAGAAGGATGTTGGTTCAAGTCCCACTCCAAAGACTCAAACACACAATCTAAACTGACACTTCTATACAGTACTGAGGTGCTGTGTTCCGGATGAAACATTAAACAGGTGGGTGTAAAGATCTCAAGGCAATATTTCAAAGAAGATCAGTGGAATTCTCCCTGGTGTCCTGGTAAATATTGACCCCTCAGCCAACATCACTTAAACAGTTTATCTGGTCATTATCACATTGCTGCTCGTGGGAGCTTGATGTGCAGCAATATTTTCTACATTCCAACAGTGACCACACTTCAAAAGTGGTTCATTGGCTGTAAAGTGCTTTGGAACCTCCTGAAGTCACAAAAGTTGCGATGTAAATGCAAATTTTCCTTCCTCAAGACACTTCCTTCCCATTCTGGCATCCAACTGCACTTCAAATTTACCGAATGTCTTGGTTTCTACCACCAATCCACATAGTAAATAAATACAAATATACTCGGTCACTCATGGTATGAGGAAACTCTAACATCTGTCGAACTCTAACATCCGAAACTGAACTGGAGTAGCCATATAAATACCGTGGCTACAAGAGCAGGTCAGAAGCTAGGAATTCTGCAGCGAGTAACTCACCTCTTGACTACATTCACTCCCTCCACCACCGCCACACAGTGTAGCAGCGTATATCACCTACAAGATGCACTGCAGCAACTCACCAAGGCTCCTTAGACAGCACCTTCCAAACACATGACCTCTACCACCTAGAAGGACAAGGGCAGCAGATTCATGGGAACACCTGCAAGTTCCTCTCCAAGCCACACACTATCCTGAGTGGAATTATATCGCCGTTCCTTCACCGTCACTGGGTCAAAATCCTGAACTCCCTTCCTAACAGCACTTTGGGCTTGCCTACCCCACATGGACTGCAGCTGTTCAAGGTGGCATTCACTACCACCTTCTCAAGGGCAATTAGGGTTGGGAAATAAATGCTGGCCGAGCCAGCAACGCCCACATCCCATGAATGAATTCAAATAAAAAAAT
Source organism: Heterodontus francisci (assembly GCF_036365525.1). NCBI lineage: Eukaryota > Metazoa > Chordata > Chondrichthyes > Heterodontiformes > Heterodontidae > Heterodontus > Heterodontus francisci. The sequence continues at coordinate 26,251,479 of NC_090381.1, forward strand.
TTAAATTTCTTTTACACTGGTTTAAATTTATGTTGTGGCTTGCTTGCTTTGATAAAATAATCTATTTTATCTGTATACCTTTTAATATCTTGCACATGTCAATGAAGTCTCCTTTTCAACTTTACTTTAGACTGGGCGCTTTGATTTTCTTTCATCTCACTTCATTTTTAGCTCAGCTCAGGAGTAAATAAAGAAAAGAAATAAAAGATGCTTCGAGAGCAAAGGAGGAGGAACAGGCGAGCCTGGATGATTAGAAGGTGAGCGGAAAGTCACTGAGTCATAGAGTCTTCGAAGAAGGTTTTTCGGCCCATTGAATCCATGCCGGAAAGTAGTTGACTCTCTGAAAAATGATTATTGAAAGGGAATCACCGCCACATTTGAATAAAGCAACACATGATGGAATGGGATCCCAGAGCACAAGATAGGTCTGTGCAAGCGACACTTGCTCAGCAACAACCTGCTCACTGACGCCCAGTTTGGGATCTGCAGGGCCACTCAGCTCCTGACCTCATTACAGCCTTGGTTCAAACATGGATAAAAGAGCTGAACTCCAGAGGTAAGGTGAGAGTAACTGCCCTTGACATCAAGACAGCATTTGACCGAGTATGGCATCACGGAGCCCTAGCAAAACTGAGGTCAATGGGAATCAGGGGGAAAACCCTTCGCTGGTTGGAGTCATACCTAGCACAACCACCTTCTTGTGGTTGTTGGAGGTCAATCATTTCAGTCCAAGGACATCACCACAGGAGTTCCTCAGGGTAGTGCCCTCAGCCCAACCATCTTCAGCAGCTTCATCTTAAGGTCAGATGTGGTGATGGTCGCTGATGATTGCACAATGTTCAGCACCATTGGCGACTCCTCAGATACTGAAGCAGCCTGTGTCCAGATGCAGCAAGACCTGGTCAATATCCAGGCTTGGCTGATAAGTGGCAAGTAAAATTTGTGCCACACAAATGCCAGGCAATGACCATCTCAAACACGAGAGAATCTAACCATCTCCCCTTGACGTTCAACGGCATTACGATTGCTGAATCCCCCACTATCATCATCCTGGGGGTTACCATTGACCAGAAACTGAACTGGAGTAGCCATATAAATACTGTGGCTACAAGAGCAGGCCAGAGGCTGGGAATTCTGCAGCGAGTAACTCACCACCTGACTCCCCAAAGCCTATCCACCATCTACAAGGCACAAGACAGGAGTGTGATGGAATACTCTCCACTTGTCTGGATGGGTGCAGCTCCAACAACATTCATGGAGCTCAAAACTATCCAGGACAAAGCAGCCTGCTTGATTGGCACTCCATCCACTACCTTCAACATTCACTCCCTTCACCACCAATGCACAGTGGTAGCAGTGTGTACCATCTACAAGATGCACTGCAGCAACTCACCAACTCACCTTAGGCAGCACCTTCCAATCCCGTGACCTCTATCACCTAGAATGACAAGGGCAGCAGATACATGGGAACACCACCACCTGCAGGTTCCCCTCCAAGACACACACCATCCTGATTTGGAACTATATCACTGTTCCTTCAGTGTCACTGGGTCAAAATCCTGGAACTCCCTTCCTAACACTGTTGGTGTACCTACACACCAAGGACTGCAGTGATTCAAGAAGGCAGCTCACCACCACCTTCTCAAGGGCAATTAGGGATGGGCAATAAGTGCTGGCCTAGCCAGCGAAGCCCACGTCCCATGAGTAAATTAAAAAAAACACACTCCACACATATAAATAGCAAGCTTCCTACCATATCTAGTCCATAAAGAGCTTCCCAAGAAATTAGGAAGGACCAGCTGGCAGAACACCCCTGCACACTTCCAACCAACCGGCTCCGTAAGATCTGAGGCCTGGGAGATGGATCATCTGTTTTACCTTGTTGTTCAGGCAATGGCGCAAGTTGGTATCAGATTAATGGGACGTGCAGGGTCTAGACAGTTAGCAGGAAATCAGATGGGACGTTATCTATAAAGAAGAATCCATCAATACCTCTGTCGTCATTAACATGTATAAGCTGCCCTGAGTTGATTATTAATGTTCCTTCTAATTTCCCTTCACTGTGCATGGCCTGTTTGTTGCACTGCGCAATCCCTTTAAGATTGCCGCACTACTGCACATGTTAAAGGGAACATTAGCTGTGTACAGCATTTTTGTTTCACTGTGCATTACATTGTGGATTGATGCTCTTCCTTTTAAATACCTGAACTTGGCTTTGACTTAGCTTGTGCTGAAACTCAGTTGTGAGCATTGTGTTATACTAGGGAAGGTCAGCCTTTAATGTATTTCATTTAAAGACTATCTTGTGGGGACGGAATGAGTCTGCTCAATCCTACCATGTGATCCCTCTCAATGGGCAGATCCATCACTAGAGCAATCAGACCACCTTTCTGTATCACTTTCAAGCAAGATATCACTTAATCATTTCACTCTCCACCACTTCTATCGTTAATGGGGAACTGCTTTCAACATGAATGAGCCTGGATCATGCTGTGCAATGTTACAAACTCATCATGCGTTGCTTGAAATTCCTTCAGCAGCAATTTTAACAGCAACATCAATCCGGTATCAGCCTTGGGTCAGTGATAACACTCTCACCCCTGAGTTAGAAGTTGTCTATACAAGCCCCACTCCAGGGATTTAAACATGTAATCCATGCTGAATCTAAAGTGCAGTACTGAATGAGTGCTGCACTCTCAGAGGTGCTGTCTTTCAGATGAGACGTTAAACCGTGTTCCCTCTGAGAAAGATGTAAAAGATCCCATGGCACTATTTTGAAGCAGGGGATTTCTCCCTGGTGTCTTGGCCAATATTTATCCCTCAACCTACACTTCAAACAGATGATAGGACCATTTATCACATTGCTCTTGCTGGAAGCTTGCTGTGCACAAATTGGCTTTCGGTGTTTCCTCTGTTACACTGGACTACACTTCAAAAATACTTCATTGTCTGTAAAGCATTTTGAGGATGTTCCGAAGCTGTGAAATGTGCTTTAGAAATGCAAGTTCTTCTTAGGATCAGCCATGGCTCAGTGGGTATCACTCACACAGCTGAGTCAGAAGGTTGTGGGTTCAAGTGGCACTCCGGAACTTCAGCACAATTATCTAGGCTGACACTTCAGTGCAGTGCTGAAGGAGTGCTGCACTGTCAGAGGTGTCATCTTTGGATGAGGTGTTAAACCAAGACACCATTTGCCTTCTCAGGTGGACAGAAAAGATCCCATGGCATTATTTCGAAGAAGAGCAGGGGAGCTATCCTCAATGTCCTAGCCAATAGTTATCCCCCAATCAACATCGAAAAAACAGATTATCTGGTCATTATCACATTGTTGTTTGTCGAAGCTTGCTGTGTGCAAATAGGCTATCACACTTCCTACATTACAACTTCAAAAAGTATCTCATTGGCTGTATAACACTTTGGGGCATCCAGTGGTCGTGAAAGGTGCTATATAAATGCAAGTCTTTCTTCTTGTCATTTAAATTCATTTTGACTCCTAAAAACCTTTCCTTTTTTTGCTGAGACCCAGGAATCAGTCTTCTTGTCATGACAACATTACATACAAGCTTACCTTTCTGATTGGTGTTATATTAATGCCAGCAATAATCCACTGAGTCATGACGTCTAACTGACAATGTAAACTGCAGTTTCTTCACTCACCTGCTGCCATTTCCATTTGTAATTATTCTCTCCAGGGTTTTGCAGAAGTTATTTAAAAAACTATTAATGAAAGTCATTTCCACTATTGTGTACACACAATCTGCAACTGCTGTACAAGGCACATTTACACAAATGTCTTCTCTCCCAATGGTCCTTTGAGGGCGTTACATGTGCTGTGGATAAAGGGGAACCGGTGGATGTATTGTACTTAGATTTCCAGAAGGCATTTGATAAGGTGCCGCATCAAAACTTATTGCAGAAAATAAAGCTCGTGGTGTATAGGGTAACATATTGGCATGGAGAGAAGATTAGCCAGCTAACAGGAAACAGAGAGTAGGCATAAATGGGCCATTTTCTGGTTGGCAAGATGTAATGAGTAGTGTGCCAGAGGGATCTTTGCTGGGGCTCAACTTTTTACAATTTACATAAATTACTTCAATGAAGGGAACAAAAAGGTATGGTTGCGAAATTTGCTGATGACACAAAGATAGGTAGGAAAGTAAGTTGTGAAGAGGACATAAGGAGGTTGCAAAGGGACATAGATAGGTTAAGTGAGTGGAGAAAGATCTGGCAAATGGAGTATAATGTGGGAAAATGTGAAATTGTCCATTTTGGTAGGAAGAATAAAAAAGAAACATATTATCTAAATGGTGAGAGATTGCAGAGCTCTGAGATGCAGAGGGATCTGGGTGTCCTAGTGCATGAATCACAAAAGGCTAGCATGCAGGTACAGCACGTAATTAGGAAAGCTAATAGAATGCTATTGTTTATCGAGAGGGAAATTGAATACAAAAGTAGGGAGGTTTTGCTTCAGCTATACAGGGCGTTGGTGAGACCACATCTGAAGTAGTCCATTTAAGACAGATATGAGGAGAATTTTTCTCTCTCAGAGGGTCATGAATTTTTGGAATTCTCTTCCTCAAAAGACGGTGGCATAGAGTCCTTGAATATTTTTAAGGCAGAGGTAGATAGATTCTTGATAAGCTAAGGGGTGAAAGGTTATCGGGGGTAGGTGGAACAGTGGAGTAATCAGTTCAGCCATGAACTTATTCAATGGCAGAGCAGGCTCGAGGGGCCGAATGGCCTACTCCTGCTCCTAATTCATATGTTCATATGTCCAAGTGGGTTCCAAACACAGACCCCAAAGAGAAAGGGCAGTCGGGCTAATCGATTACTTCAGTCTCCCTACCAAACACCTTCTTGCGAAGATGGTGTTGTGCTTATAGCAATGCACTGGTTAAACCTCCTCCCTCCCCAGCTCTAGCCTTTAGCTCTATCTCGAACTTTCTCTTACCCCATCTACATTAGACAACTGTGACAGGCGATCATGAATTTTTGGCACTGCTGGCTCATATTCTTGGCCAATAAAAATAAAATGGTAGCCTGCTCTGTTGGCGCACCATTCCTGCCAATCACTCGGAGCACCACTGCGTCCCGTCTAGGGCTACCAATACTGGTTGGGGATTTCCTGCAGATTCCATCACGTGATCTCCCACCATCAAACAACCTATCCAGTCAAACAGCCTTTCCTTCCCCATCTCCAATATTTTTACAATTAGATTAGATTAGATTAGAGATACAGCACTGAAACAGGCCCTTCGGCCCACCGAGTCTGTGCCGAACATCAACCACCCATTTATACTAATCCCACACTAATCCCATATTCCTACCAAACATCCCCACCTGTCCCTATATTTCCCTACCACCTACCTATACTAGTGACAATTTATAATGGCCAATTTACCTATCAACCTGCAAGTCTTTTGGCTTGTGGGAGGAAACCGGAGCACCCGGAGAAAACCCACACAGACACAGGGAGAACTTGCAAACTCCACACAGGCAGTACCCGGAATCGAACCCGGGTCCCTGGAGCTGTGAGGCTGCGGTGCTAACCACTGCGCCACTGTGCCGCCAGGTGCCACCTGATAACCAGGTGTTCAAAGAAAATAGAAAAGAATTTTTTCTTTAATAACTCTACGATTTTTCTCCTGGGTTACTCACAGCAGTGCCCAGGAGATTAATCTTTAATTCCTGAAAGCTGCAGGACAGTCCCGGTGGATTGGCAGCCCCAGTCAAGAGCTATTTCCCTATTTCTCCTCATTAATATTTTGTCAAAGCTTCTTATGTTCTTGTGTGATGCTGTTGGCCACGGCACTGAGCAATAAAGTTTTATATCTCTCTTCCTCTCACCCTCCCCCATGTGTGAGTGGCCATTTTGTTTTGGAAGTTTTGGGTGGGCACAGCCCTTAATAAATCCCATTGTTGAAGGAGCCTTTAGGAGTTGAAGCATTGGCTCCTTGAACATATCATTTTGATCATTGTTTCTGTTTCCTGTCACCATGTTGGCTGAGAGAGTGAGAGGTGCAGGCCCTGTTTCCATGCACATGAGGCCTGCCAAGGCTTCACCCAGATGGTTATGCGGTCCTAAACACAATCCTTTGGATCTCGAATTTTTCTTCGCCTCAGGGTGACCATGATCCATGAGGGTATGTGCTGGGGTGAGGTGAGGTCAAAACCAAGCTGCCTCCTTGGTCTCAGATACATAGACGTGCCCTACACAAGTATGCAATGTAATAGTAGCCAGCTGTACCTTACAAAACAACCATTAGCCCTCATCCTCCCGTGTCTTTGATGACTGCAGCTTCAAAGCAGTGGTAAGATCTCTAGCTCATGTTATTTTTAAACACACACCAGATTCCTTGGCATTCATACAGAAGAACGGAGCAGAAAGAAATGAGATGATTACCGGTTGTGTTTCTCTACGGTTTTCAGGAGTGGCGTTCAAAGGGAGGGCACATCGATAGATCAGGCTACACACATGAACTAGGGAGGAAGGGCCAGGCTCAGTCCTGTGCTCAGCCGATAGTAACATGTTTTCATTTAATCCTGAGGGGCAGTGAGGCCAAAGGAATCACCCATAAATGTCCCACCCTAATAAGATTGGTTCATTCAGCACAGACTTGGCATCGACCCAGAGATCTTCATGGTCAGTGTGGCTCACACTTGAATTGTACCTCAGGGGGTAAGGTCATGGAAGAGAACAGTATACCTGCAACGGGCATCATCTCAAGGAAACAATGGATGAACTAAATGAAGAAATCATGGGGAAGAAATCTTTTAATTAAAAAAAGTGTAAACCCTTTTAAAAAAGCAAACAGCCTTCTAAATCTACACTAAAATAAAAGCAAAATACTGCGGATGCTGGAAATCTGAAATAAAAACAAGAAATGCTGGAACCACTCAGCAGGTCTGGCAGCATCTGTGGAAAGAGAAGCAGAGTTAACGTTTCTTCCGAAGAAGGGTCACTGACTCGAAACGTTAACTCTGCTTCTCTTTCCACAGATGCTGCCAGACCTGCTGAGTGGTTCCAGCATTTCTTGTTTTTATTCTAAATCTACACATGGTTATGGGGTATGGATCAGGTAGATGTATAATAAATAATAATGGCTCGAATATACAGTACTTATCTTAATCAATACAAACATTAATTGACACTCTGTGCAACATTGAAGGAGTGCTGTACTGTCAGAGAAGTCATCTTTCATACAGTCCATGGCCTCATCTACCTGTTCAGGTGAAAGTAAAATAGCCCATAGTCCTATTTTAAGAGTAGAAATAGTGTCTGAGCCAACATTTCTCTCTCAGCCACCACCATCATCAGAAGCAGACTAGCTGATTACTCTTTGGTATTAGTTACGGCGCAATTGCTGGCACTCAGACAGTTGTGGGTTCAAGCTCCACAAAAGGACCTGAGTGCAAAAGTCTAGGCTGGCACTCTAGTGCAGTATTGAGGGAGCACTGCATTGTTGGAGGTGCAGTCTTTTGGAGGAGACATTAAACTGAGGCCCTGTCTGTCTGTTCAGGTGGGTGTAAAAAGATCCCATAATCCCCAGTGTCTTGGCCAATATCCCTCAACCAACACCACAAAAACGTTAAAATTAAAGCAAAATACTGCGGATGCTGGATATCTGAAATAAAAACAAGAAATGCTGGAAACACTCAGCAGGTCTGGCAGCATCTGTGGAGAGAGAAGCAGAGTTAACATTTCGGGTCAGTGACCCTTCTTCAGAACTGGCAAATATTAGAAATGTAAAAGGTTATAAGCAAGTAAAGCGGGGGTGGGCAAGAGATAACAAAGGAGAAGGTATAGATAGGACAAGGTCACAGAATAGCTGACCAGAAGGTCGTGGAGCAAAGGCAAACAATATGTTAATGGTGTGTTGAAAGACAAAGCATTAGTACAGATAGGGTGTTAACGGACTGAAAATTGAACAGCCGCAAGTACAAACATGAAAAAAAAACAGTGGGTAAGCAAAAACATTATCTGGTCCTTATCACATTGCTGTTTGTGGGAGCTTGCTGTGTGCAAATTGGCTGCTATGTTTCCTACATTACAATAGTGACTACGCTTCAAAAGTACTTCATTGACTGCAAAGCACCTTGGAACTTTCTGAGGTCATGAAAGGCACTATATAAATGCAAGTCTTAATTTCTTAATTATTCATTCGCTGTTTGTGGGATCTTAGTCTGTGCAAATTGGCTGCTGCATTTGCCAACAAAATAGCAGGTGACCACATTTGAATCATAGCCCTTGAAGCCTTTTCTAAGGGTGCAACATGATGTTGTGTAAATACAAGCTCTTTCTTATTTACTGACTCTCCTTGAACTTCCCCAAAGAGTTACGCTGAACAGCAACTGAGAAAATCCCCCAAATCTATTTTTTTCAATCTACCGATGATTTACTGGGCGAGGTAAACTGCTGAGTCATGCAGAGCAAGAATCATCTAGGTTTGATTATTGACCACAGCTGGGGTCACAATGGGAAAGTTACAACAGGCCTGCAGCCAGAGTGTCCAAGCTTTTCGCTTTAGCAAGGCCACTTAGAAACTGGAAGGCGTAATCAATATGATGTAGACTTAAGCATAGGGGATACAATTGCAAAGTTTGTAGGTGACCCTAAACTTGGACTGAAGTAAAAAGTGAAGAGGATACTAACAGACTTCAGGTGAACATAGATAGATTGGTGAAATGGGCAGGTACATGGCAGATGCAACTTAAGATAGAGAAGTGGCACCGCAGCCTCACAGCTCCAGCGACCTGGGTTCAGTTCTGGGTACCGCCTGTGCGGAGTTTGCAAGTTCTCCCTGTGACCGTGTGGGTTTCTGCCAGATGCTCTGGCTTCCTCCCACAGCCAAAGACTTGTAGGTAAATTGGTCATTGTAAATTGCTCCTAGTGTAGGTAGGTGGTAGGAGAATTGAGGGAAGGTGGGGATATGGTAGGGAATATGGGATTAATATAGGATTAGTATAAATGGGTGGTTGATGGTCAGCACAGACTTGGTGGGCCGAAAGGTCTGTTTCAGTGCTGTATCTCTCTAAGTGTGAAGTGATGGATTTTTGAAGGTGGAAAGAGGAGAGGCAATATAAACTAAATGGTACAATTTTAAAGGGGTGCAGGAAAAGAGAGATCCGGGTGTATACATAAAAAAATCTTTGAAGATGGCTGGACAAGTTAATAAGCTAGTTAAAAAAGCATATGAGATCCTTGGCTTTATAAATAGAGGTGTAGAGCACAAACATGAGGAAGTTGTGCTAAACTTTCCTTAATCACAGGTTAGGCCTCAGCTAAAGTATTGTGTTCAATTCTGGGCATCGCACATTAGGAAGGATGTCAAGGCTTTGGAGAGGGTACGTAGGAAATTTACCAGAAAGGTACCAGGGATGAGAGACTTAAATTATTTGGAGAGTCTAGAGAATCTGGAATTATTCTCCTTAGAGCAGGGAAAGTTAAGGGAAGATTTAACAGAGGTGTTCAAAATTATGAAGAGTTTTGATAGAGCAAATAAAGACAATCTGTTTCCACTAGCAGGAGGCTAAGTAACCAGAGGACACAGGTCGAAGATAATTGGTAAAAGAACCAGAGGAGAGATTTGAGGAGAATTTTTTATGAAGTGTGTTGTTATAAAGTGCAATGCACTACCTGAAAAGGTGTGGAAGTAGATTAAATTGTAAATTTCAAGAGAATTAGATAAATACCCAAAAAGGGACAGAGTTACTGGAAAGAGAGAAGGGAATGGGATGAGTTGGAAACCTTTAAAAAGAGCCAACACAGGAACGATGAGCCAGTTGGCTTGCAAGATTCTATGGTCAATGTTCCCTTCAATTCTACATTGATCGACAAGTGCCGATACTAATAGATTTTGCTGGTCTGATTTGGGATTTATCCCTCAATGAGGCAACGGCCTTTTTTCCAAATCTCCAGGCCCATAATACTTAAGCAACGAATAGGAAGTATAAGAAAACATCGGTCTGAGGTGTTTGGACTTTAAGGGGCAGATCGCCAAGGTTCCAGTGTTCTACATAGGCTTTGGGTAATTTGCTGGACAACACAGTTTCTAGAATCTCTAGGCCAGGATGAGGGGAAATGGGGAGAATCAGCAAGAGTTCCCAGTGAATATCACCGGAAAAAGACCCTGAGAGAGAGTGTGTGTGTGTGTGTGTGTGTGTGTGTTCATGCGTGCATGGGCACACAAGCACCAACAGACCAGGCTGTAACAAGAAGAATGGCCATCTCGGGTTAGATGCCAAGTGTCCATTGTAGCTGGTAACCCTGCACAAGGCAGATGGTTTAGGGAAGGAAGGGCAACTGCACTCCATACTGTGCTCTAAGGGTGGCCTTCCTTCGTAATTCATCTTGCAGTCACACGCCAGTCACTTTATTCAAAATGAAAACATTTCTGATGCCCAGAGGCTGTAAGGCTGACTGATCCAACAGTGTTAGAAATGGGATAGCACATTTAAATCTGCTCCCTGCTTCTGCTCTCTTGTCTACCCTCACCTCTGTGCGTCTCATGCATCTTTCCCACTCTTATTTGATCGCTGGTCATGGGAAACAGTTATTGCATATTAAAGTGGCTGAACACAGGTCCCCCCAGGGCCTAGTGGTTGAACAAGCAGCCAGAATCAGCAGTATAAACCATAAAGTCCCACGGTTTGATCTGTGAGCTGTGCCGAGTTTCCTGAACACAGCCAAGGTTGCAGCCAGAGTGCTACACTCAGCCTCAGTGCCCCAAGTTAGCAAGGAAAAATATCAGATGGGGTACCCCTCCCACCCCATTTCCTGTCTAGTGGCTCCTGCTGGAAAGAGCATGTGGATGCACCTCAGAGGAAGACAGGATTTGGCTAGTCTTTGATGCCTGTCTACAGCCAAAGAGCCTGGTAACACTTACTCTCTCAGCTCATCCAGAAAGAATGGTCTCTTGGGCAATGTACCAAAGAGCTATCAGGCCTGTGCAACCATATCCCAGCAGGGACAGAGTACCTTCCGCAGAGGTCAGGAGAGCAAAATTATAACCAAAGGGCAATTGAACACTCACAGGTTCAAACCTCACTCGGTTTTAAATGCTGCATAAAATGACAACATGTTTATTCAAATTGTGCAGCAATCCATTTAAGATCTGGAAACTATCAATGGAAACTATCTGTGCAGTCACGTAGGGAAAAGATCCATCTTGGGATAGGAAACAGGTTCATGTTCACAATTTCCCACATTGAATTCCCAAACTCATACCATGGAGATGGAGCTTTACTCAGTAACTAACCTCAGCTATACCTGCCCTGGGAGTGTTTAATGGGACAATGCAGCGGCAGCTTTACTCGGAATCTATCCCATTCTGTATCGGCCTGGGGAGTGTTTGCTAGCTCAGTGTAAAGGGAGATTTACTCTCTATCTAACCAATGCTGTACCTGCCCCAGGAGAGTTTGATGGGACAGTGTGGAAGGAGCTTTACTCTGTATTTAACCTAATTTGGGAGTGTTTGATAGGACAGCTACTTTGGGGTTCAGACCTTCGTTCTGAAGCAGCTGAAGAAAAGATTGAACTAATACTGTCTGCACCAGTGTGTACACACAGAACCTCAGCCCCCACACAGCTTGACCTTTGCATTTTTGTTACATAAAACAGTGAGGTGGTGGGCAGTTCAATTCAATAATATTGAAAAAGCTGTTTGAAAAAAATAGCTCAGCTAAACCTGAGACAGGAAGATGGGAGGGGAACTGATGGCCTGGCCATTTTATCCTCTTTCCAACTGATAAAACCTGCAAGAAAAATGGAGCAGTGCTATCAACAAACGGAGCCAGCAACTTGAGCATGATTCGAAGTTTCAACTGAACAGTAAAGCCTGGCAGTTTGAGGTAGAAATGAGAAGAGGACTACCAGATCAGAAAGAGTCAGCAGGGAGGGAGGAATCAAGTCCATAGTCCTGTTTATCAACAGTCTGAAAAAGCAATAGTCACATAAAAGGAAAGAGATATATGAACGGAAAAGCTAGACTTGCATTTATATAGCACCTTGCATGACCTCAGCATGTCCCAAAGCACTTTTCAGCAGGGGTCGGCAACATGTCTGCACACGGACACTAGTGTCCGTGGTGAAAGACTTTGAGATCCGTCACTGGTAATTTCAGGGATGAGAATTTTCCCATTGGTTTCCTCTTTCCAGACAAGTCCGACTTAAAAAAAAATTCACAGCCGTCAGTTTCAGTTTCACAGCTGACAGGTGCTGGGAGCGAGAACAGCGGCTTCCGAGCTCAGGACAGGTCGAGGTTTTTCGGGTTTCCGATTTTATTCGAAAATACCGCCCAAAACCCCACACGTCCTGAGTTCGGAAGCCGCTGTTCCTGCTCCCGGCAACTGTCAGCTGTGAAACTGAAACTGACGGCTGTGAATTAAAAAAAAAAACTGACCAATCACAAAGCAGCTCTGGGGAGAATTCCCGCTCTCTGCAACTGTCACAGAGAGGGGAGAGAGAGAGGAGGGAGAAAGAGAGAGAGAGGGGGGGAGGGAGAGAGAGAGAGAGAGTGTGGAGAGAGAGAGGGGGGAGGAAGAGAGAGAGGGGGGGAGGGAGAGAGAGAGAGAGGGGGGAGGGAAAAACAGAGGGGAGGGAACGAGGGAAGGGAGAAAGAGGGGAGGGAGAGAGGGGAGAGAGAGAGGGGGGAGTGAGGGGAGAGATGGAGAGAGGGGAGGGAGAGAGGGGAGAAAGAGAGAGAGGGGGAGAGGGGGAGAGAGAGAGGGAGAGGGGGAGAGAGAGGGGAGAGGGAAAGAGAGGGGGAGAAAGAGAGAGGGGAGAGAGAGAGCGCGGAAAGAGAGGGCAGAGAGAGAGAGTGGGGGGGAGAGAGAGAGAGCAAAGACAGAGGGGAAGGGAGAGAGGGGAGGTATCAGAGAGTGGAGGGATAGGAGAGAGAGGGCAGGGAGAGAAAGAGGGGACAGAGGGGTGGGAGAGAGGGGAGGGAGAGAGAGGGGGGAGAGGGACGTGGGGGAGAGAGTCGGGGGGGAGAGACGGGGGGGGAGAGACGGTGGGGGGGAGAGACGGGGAGGTAGATGGGGGGGGTGAGGGAGACGGGGGGGGGGGTGAGGGAGACGGGGGGGTGAGGGAGACGGGGGGGGGGAGAGAGACGAGGGGGGAGAGACGGGGGGGGGGGAGAGACGGGGGGGGGGGAGAGACGGAGGTGGGGGGGGGGAGAGAGGGGTGGGGGGGGGGAAGAGTCCAGGGGAGAGAGACGGGGAGAGGTAGACGGGGGGGAGGGGGGAGGTGAGGGAGATGGGGGCGAGGGAGACGTGGGGGAGAGAGACGGGGGGGAGAGACGGGGGGGGAGAGAGACGAGGGGGGGAGAGAGACGGGGGGGAGAGAGACGGCGGGGGGGGGAGAGAGACGGGGGGGTGGAGAGAGACGGGGGGGGAGAGAGACGGGGGGGAAGAGAGACGGGGGGGGAGAGAGATGGGGGAGGGAGATAGGGGTGGGGGAGAGACGGGTGGGGGAGACACGGGGGAGATGGGGGGGGAGACCGGGCGGAGAGATGGGGGGAGAAACAGGGGGGAGGGACAGGGGCAAGAGACGGGGGGGGGGCGGGTGAGAGAGACGGGGGGGGGAGAGGAAGTGGGGTACAGAGAGAAGGGGGAGATGGATGGACACAGAGGGAGGGATGAGAGAGAGTGAGAGGGGAAAGAAAGAGATCAAGATCACACCCGACAGATGGACATCTGTCCGGAGACTCTGCATCATTACATCAAGAGTGAGGACAGACATTGATTACTTGTGCAAGCAAAAACAATGCCAGGTATCTCACTAAATAGGGAGAAATGCATTTTAAATCAGACTGTGTTTTGATGGCATTTGCTTGGCTATACACTTTATATATAAATTAATTGCCCCTCTGTCTCTGACTGAGTCAATAATTTTGTCAAATGACCATGGTGCAACATGTTGGTGCCTATCCCTGCTTTCCAGCCCATGAAGAATTTTTTTGAAGAGTAGCCATTATTGTACAGCAGGAAACATGGCAGCCATTTTGACACAGCAAGATCCCACAAACAACAATGAGATAATGACCAGATAATCTGTTCTTTGTAATGTTGGTTGAAGAATAAATATTGACCAGCACACCAGGGATAACTCCTTTGCTCTTCTTCAAATTAAGCAACATTATTGCAGGGAAGTCAATGGATTTTCCTTTTACTTCTTTAGCCCTGGAGAAAATGCAACACAGATTTACCAGGATGATATCAGAGATGGTCGGAATTATAATGAAAGAGAGGAACTCGGGCTTGTGTTCTCTCTAACTGAGAAAATTGAGAGGGGATTTAATAAGATGTGTCCAAAATGATAAAAGTAAAGAAGACAAATAATTTCCATTGATCTATAAATTGAAGAGGCTGTGATTTGAAGATAAGCATCAGATTCATAAAGATTAGAAGAAGCCTTTTCACAATTATTGGAATAAGGAAATGTTTCACCACAAGTGGCGTTCAATGCTAACTTGATTCTGGCATTCAGAAAGGTATTGGATAATGACCGAAACAATATAAAATGGAGGAGGTTTGAGGAGAAAGAGGGAAGGCAGGACTGTGTAAATGCAGCACATGAGCAGCCCAATTTTGGCAGACTGAATTACTTCCCACTGTGCTAAAATGTCTGTGTTTTCTGTTCCTGGCAACCCTCACCTGTGCCCCTTAAGGTAGCCACGGCAGCATCAGCTGTAGCCTTGGACTGTGGAGTAGGCCAGTGAGTCATTTCACAAAAGAAAAATTTAAATGACAAACAAAACAAAAAACTCCCACTTCAACTATTCAGCATGAGGCTTGGTTTTGGGGGTCTACCTATAGTTTCACCTGCTCAATGAATCAGGCAAATGTAGGAATGCTGACCTTTACCCCAAAGACATTTGGACCTGAAATACTGCTTTGCTTCATCATTTAGTCTTGGAAACTAATTAAAGAAACAGACAGAGAGAGTGAGAGAGAGAGACAAAGAGAAACCTTTTTGAAGAGTCACGTTTCAAGTGACAAAAGAACTGCCCTTTTAAATTGTTCTCTGATGTGGGGCCTAAGTCACAATAAAGCTCCCATTAATTTTCAACATCCTGTCTCTCTGTTGTGGGTTTAGCCTGGAGGGCCAGACTCACTGGCAATCTGACATTAAAACACTATTTGCTCCCTCGGGATTTCTTTTAAATGACAAATGAATGATGGTTTGTTGCAGAGTCACTCAGGCTAAGATGCAGGCGCATTTAAAACCTGTTTTTTTAACAATGTTGCTCATTTGGTTTGGAATCGGGGAGGCTGACATCTCCCAGCCAGCTTCAGCTGCCAAATCCAGTTCCACTGCCCCAGCAGAAGACCAATAGGCCAAGATTTTCATGGCTCCTTAAGTCTACTGCCAGGGTAATTTAGAGTCAGATTCAGCATGCACAAATCTCTCGCAATCCAAATGAAAATGGCACTGTGCCTTTAATTATCCCATCATCCCTCACTTCACAAAGTGATGTTGCCATGACAATACCTTTCATGGTAGAGAATATCCCCTCCCCCCCCCCAAGAAGCAAACAGAAAAGTCTTAAGCAACCTCCTCAAGAGCTCAAGACTCCTATTTGTTACACACGTCAATGCAGTCTGACAGAGATCAGCGATGTCAACCTCAGCCGTAAGGGGCCGTTTCAGGGGATTTATCCAGACCAGCAGCCAATCCTCTGGACTGGGATCTACATGCTCTTCCTTAATGCCCAATACAGAACATTCTGGATTTTACCTTGGATTTGAACAACTTGCCCCTTAACCCAAAGCGCATCACAGAGGGGAGAACAAACTTTTTAATATTAAATCTCGAGATGTAAGCATTGCTGCCATTTATTTCCTATCCCTGGTTGTCCTTGGCAACTTGCTTCACGACTTCAAAAGGCAAAGTCAACCAAATTGGTGAGGGACTAGAGTCACATATGGGCCAGACAGGGTAAGAATGGCAGATTTCCTAGCCTAAACGGACATGAATGAACTTGTGTCTTTACAGCAATCACTTCATGCTCACTTTAACTGATATCAAAGTTGTAATTTTAAGCTGGTTTTGAATCCTAAAACTGCCCTGGTGGGACTAGAACCCTAGATTATTAGTCTAGTACCATAACTGCTAAATTACCATAACCCAAGCTAGAAAAATTGGTGCGTGAAAGAATAGTCAAGGTTTGAACGAGGCATTTTGAGGATGATGGGGCAATAGGCAGAAGAATGATGATTTTCTAAACAAGAGCAAAGATTCTGAATTCAGTACACTGGGGGAAATAGTGAGAGACTAGCGGAATCTCAAACCCTAACAAATATGGAGACAAGGGCTGATTCTATGAGTTCTGCCCCCCCGCGTCCTGTACCCGCTGCTTCACAGGACATATATCCAGCAACGCTGGTTCTCCACTGGCAGCACAAACTGACCTGAAGTGGGCCCTGAAATCCACAGTTAATGTCGGGATTCAGGCGTAAACATAACCAAAACGTAAACAGGTTCGCATGGTCTTGAATTGCCCAATAGGTTACCACGACAAGGTGATCTACAGATCGTACAATCTTGCAACACAAGAGGAGGCCATTCAGCCCAACATGACTGTACCAGCTCTTTGAAAAAAAATTTCAATTAGTCCCACTCTTCTACTTCTCCCCACATAGCCCTACAATCGTTCTCCCCTCCAATTATTGATCAAATTCCCTTTTGAAAGTTATTACTAAATCTGCCTCCACCACCAAGAGCAGATCAGAGGCTGGGAATTCTGTGGCAAGTAACTCACCTCCTGACTCCTCAAAGCCTGTCCACCATCTACAAGGCACAAGTCAGGAGTGTGATGGAATACTCTCCACTTGCCTGGATGGGTGAAGCTCCAACAAGACTAAAGAAGCTCGACACCATCCAGGACAAAGCAAACAACTTGATCGGTACCTCTTACCCCACCCTACAACATTCACTCCCTGCACCACCAATCCACAGTGGCAGCAGTGTGTACCAACTACAAGATGCACTGCAGCAACTTGCCAAGCCTCCTTCAACAGCACCTTCTAAAAGCATGACCTCTACCACCTAGAAGGACAAGGGCAGCAGATGCATGGAAACCTGCAAGTTCCCCTCCAAGCCACACACCATCCTGATTTGGAACTATAATCACTGTTCCTTCACTGTCGCTGGGTCAAAATCCCTTCCTAATAGCACTGTTGGTGTATCTATACCACATGGACTGCAGCAGTTCAAGAAGGCGGATCAGCACCACCTTCTCAAGAGCAGTTGGGGATGGGCAACAAATGCTGGCCGTGCCAGTGATGCTCACATCCCAAGAACAAAAAGCAAAACTCTTTCGGGCAAACTAAATTTGCCTTGTTTATATTATCCTCAGTTTTCAGCTCCTGAGATATCCACACATACTGTTTGCCTGATAATGGCATGCGCACTTTCTCCCCTTATGGACGCAACCCATTTACCCATGTCCATACTGTTTGACAGGGCCGAGGCTGTGGAAATCCCACCACTTCCCCACCCACCCCACCCCGAACCCCAAACATATGCAAAGGGCTATGCTGGAGCCTTGAAGCATGAAGCATTGGTAAGCTTCCCCCTGTAGTGTTCAGTCAGAAACAATCTACTCTTTGTGGCTTTTGACAAGCAAGGTTATCTGAAGCAGAGTGGGAAGTGTCCCAGCTTTTGGAACCAGTCCGACCCCTCCAGGTCCCATTAATAAACCAGACTGCCTGGTCAATTAGCAAAGGTGTCCTGGACCACTGTGGACCTGCCTGGCCTGGGCCATCAGATGACAGAATCTTCCATGAAACATTCACTTTGCTCCAATCTTTCACTACCAGGCATGCCATTTTGGAGCCATTTTGACTCCAGAAATCTGCCAACAACTTCTTCCTTCTCCCCTCCAAAATTAAGATAATTAAAGGTTAATTTCCTTTTTCGATCTCCAATTAATCCATCTCCACAATTCCATAAGAGGCACAATATGCAACAGGAGAGAACCTACTCATCTCCCCTTGACATTCAACGGCATTAACATCGCTGAATCCCCCACTATCAATATCCTAGGGGCTAGCATTGACCAGAAACTGAACTGGAGCAGCCATATAAATACCGTGGCTACAAGAGCAGGTCAGAGGCTAGGAATCCTGTGGCAAGTAACTCACCTCCTGACTCCCCAAAGCATGTCCACCATCTACAAGGCACAAGTCAGGAGTGTGATGGAATACTCTCCACTTGCCTGGATGGGTGCAGCTCCAACAACACTTAAGAAGCTCAACACCATCCAGGACAAAGCAGCCCGCTTGATTGGCACCCCATCTACAAACATTCACTCCCTCCACCACCGACACACAGTAGCAGCAGTGTGTACCACCTACAGGATGCACTGCAGCAACGCTCCAAGGCTCCTTCGACAGCAACTTCCAAACCCGCGACCTCTACCAACTCGAAGGACAAGGGCAGCAAATTCATGGGAACACCAGCACCTGCAAGTTCCCCTCCAAGTCACACACCAACCTGACTTGGCACTATATCCTCATTCCTTCACTGTCGCTGGGTCAAAGTCCTGGAACTCCCTTCCTAACAGCACTGTGGGTGTCCCTACCCCACATGGACTGCAGCAGTCCAAGAAGGCAGCTCACCACCACCTTCTCAAGGGCAATTAGGGATGGGCAATAAATGCTGGCCTGGCCAGCGACACCCACATCCCATGAATGAATTTTTAAAAAGGCCATTCGGCCCAACCAGTACGAGTTGGTGTTAACCCTCCACAAGCAAATAGTTCTAATCACGTTTACCCGCCCTGTTCTCATATCCTTTCACCCACCTATCCAATCTTACCTTGAATGGTGATGTCGTTTCTGCCTCAACCACTAACCCTGGAAGTGAATTCCACAGCCTCACAGCTCTCTGTATGAAGTTTCTCCTGCCCTCTGTTCGAAGTCTGGCTTTTAGTTTTGTATCTATGACCCCCCCACCCCACTCAAGCCACTGGGCTTCTGCCTCTGTCTATCCCATCCCATCCCATCCTTTCATAATTAGACACAATTCCAAGAATTATCACCTTGCTCTACTCCAAACCATCAATGCCCTTCTGAAGATTGGACAGGCACCCAAACTACACACAATATTTTGCAGATTAAACAACAGCTTAGTGATACATCATCAGCCTCCTAAAAATCCACATACTGAAGGCACATGGGATTATTGTGAGGAGGTGATGTTGCGAATCAGGTGATGGTACTTCACTCCTACAAAAAGGAAAACTAGGAGATATGTCATCCAACTAATCCTGCGCCCCTTCACTGCAGTCAGCAGGTGGCCAGTGACCACCCCCTTAGCTGGTGATTTGTGGGTTAAGATGCCCTAAAGAGAAGGAAAAGGCCAGATAGACTAATCAGCTAATCACTTACAGCAACTCCTAGTGAGGAGCAGCACAGCATGGGGACATTAAGTGCTCACTAGAAGGACAAACTGACCAACACTAGCCATAAGGAGATGGAGCAACCAGCACACAGTAACCATGCAAGAAGGCCATAGTGGGCATGCAAATTGTGCTGAAGATCGGTCTCCTCGGAAGGCGTAGATGTAAGACCCAGTGGAAGGTTAAAGCTGAAACAGTGGAACTGTGTACAGGAAGGCCTGAATGGAAGACTTGCAGAGGGGTCACTGTGATGGCAAGGTCTGGTGATGTCCGAGGGCCACCTTGTTCATGACTGTCACGATTACAGGGACAGACTGGTGCTCTCTTTCTGGGAATGGAGTGAAAAGGCTCACAATGTGACTTGCAGCAGAATTACAGAATTAAAAGAGGAAGTGGCAAAAAAACAAAATGAAGAAAAGCTGCAAACTTGCTGCTAATCAGTGCGTTACCTGTCCTTTGCCCAGGTGTAGGCTCCAGGCAAAATGAAGAGAAAGTGGGATCAATAGAGGTTCTAGCAAACCATGCAGATTAGATCTAGCATAAACAGTCACATGCAACCAGTATCAACAACTTCAGCTAATCAACCAAACACTGGCACTATTGTAACTACACTATAGGATAGAGAGTTAATTAGAGGCCAGTAACATCAGTGGCTGCCTGCTCTCACATGACTGCCCTGTCCATCTGCCATCAATGGGACCCGTTATCTCCGAGTGCCAAGACAGGAAGCTTTCCTTATCTGCTCTCCCATTAAAGAGTGGAAACCATGGAATTGTCATTTACAAAGCCATGCAGCCACTGCAGCAGCAAAGAGGCACAGCTAACAGCTCAGTTGGTAAATGGATGGCAAAGTGTGATACACACCAGGAAGGGCCCAAGCCCCATCCCCAGACTGCACCAGTTAGATAGTAGAGTGCGTGAGGCTGGGAGAAGGGGGTGGAGCTACACACCGACTCAAAATCACTCAGATGTTTTGCTCCCAATCAATCAAATAACCCTTGCAAGACCATGCTTGTGTGCAAACTAAATGGGGGCATACTGGTGCTCGAATGTGATTCTTGATGCAGGGGTTGATTCCTGGCATGAGGGGTTTGTCTTATGAGGAAAGGTTGAGCAGATTGGGCCTATAATCATTGGAGTTTAGAGGAATGAGAGGTGATCTGTTTGAAACATATAAGATTCTGAGGGACTTGACCAGGTAGATGCCGAGAGGATGTTTCCCCTTGAGGGGGAGTTTAGAACTGGGGGCACACTTTCAGAATAAGGGGTCTTCCATTTAAGATGGAGATGAGGAGGAATTTTTTTCTTTCAGAGGGTCGTTATCTTTGAAATTCCCATCCCCAGACAGAAATGGAGGTTGAATCATTGAATATATTCAGGGTTGAGTTAGACAGATTTCTGATCTACAAGTCAAGGGTTATGGGGGGCAGGCAGGAGGGTGGAGTTAAAGCCAAAATGAGATCAGCCATGATCTTATTGAATGGCAGAGCAGGCCTGAGGGGCCGAATGGCCTACTCCTGCTCCTATTTCTTCTATTCTTATGTAATCTGCTGACATGCACCATGTAGACTCAAGTGGAAAGAAGGGAACTTGTGAAAGTGTAGCCCAGAACTGACCAGTTTTCAGGAGAAGCAAAGTAAGGGGAAGAATTCTACTCTTCTTTTCTGTGGCAAACGCTGGCCTTTTAGTTCTTTTAATCTGTTCTGCAAGTGCTGGGGGTGGATGCAGGGTAGAGTTCTTCTTGCTCTAGTCTTGTCCAAAGTGGCTGGCAACAGTCTGTCAGTGGAAATGTTTACAAGGTTGTTAATACTGAGGGACCAGGTGAAGGAACTCCACTGAGGAAATGACCAGTACCAGAGGCTCTATAAGTGGTAGCACCACTGCTGTGTCAAAGTGCTGGTGTGAGTATAAGGGTCTGCCATGCCTTGGAAGGGAAGTACCCTTCCCCTTGTGTCAGAAGGTGCCTGAGGGAGAGGAAAGTGATATATCTACTTTATATTGATGGGTAGAGACATAGGGAGACAGACAGAGAGGGAGGAAAGAGATAGAAACATAAGGAGACATACAGAGAAGGAGGAGAGATAGAAAGATAGGCAGACAGACAGAGAGAGAGGAGAGAGAGACAGAGAAGGAATAAGACAGAGGGAGAAAGAGAGGGACAGAGATAAATGTGAGTGAGGAAGACAAAGAGAGAGAGGTAGAGATAGAGACACAGTGAGAGACACAGACAAAAGGAAAAAGTGTAAAGAGAAAAACTGAGACAGAGAATGAAAAAAACAGAGACAAATATAGACAGCATAGTGTGAGACAGAAGGAAAAAATTTAGAGAAAGACGGAATGAAAAAGTGAGTGAAGAAACTGAAAGAAGTGAGTGATAAAGACAGAGTGTGGGAGAGAGACAGTGAGAGAGACAGAGTGAGAGTAAGTGTAAAATACAATGAGAAAGGCAGGAAGAGGGAGGCAGAACAGTGAGAGAAAGACAGAAAGAGAAAAGCAAAATTAAGAGAAAAACATTGATATACTGAGAGAAAAATAAGAACAAATAGACAGGGAAAGACAAACGCAGGCAACCAGAGAGAAAAAATTGAGAGACGTCAGGCAGAGAGAAATAGACGGTCAGAGAGAGAGAGACCCAGGCAACCAGAGAGAAAGATTGAGAGACAGTGAAGGTCAGAGACATAGTCAGAGAAAGATACAGTCTGTCAGTGAGCCCCATTCTGCTCTAACCAGACACATACAGACACAGTGGTGCAGTGGTTAGCACCGCAGCCTCACAGCTCCAGCGACCCGGGTTCAATTCTGGGTACTGCCTGTGTGGAGTTTGCAAGTTCTCCCTGTGTCTGCGTGGGTTTTCTCCGGGTGCTCCGGTTTCCTCCCACAAGCCAAAAGACTTGCAGGTTGGTAGGTAAATTGGCCATTATAAATTGCCCCTAGTATAGGTAGTTGGTAGGGAAATATAGGGACAGGTGGGGATGTGGTAGGAATATGGGATTAGTGTAGGATTAGTATAAATGGGTGGTTGATGGTCGTCACAGACTTGGTGGGCCGAAGGGACTGTTTCAGTGCTGTATCTCTAAACTAAACTAAACTTTGCAGCAGTGACTACAGGACAGTGACAAACAGTAGGAACCACAGCTGAATTTTCTTTCACCTCTCCTCATCAGCTTGACTGCAGCACCCCTACTGATACCTTGGATGAAATGAGGTCTCAGCAGTGACAGGTCCCCAAGCCCGGGATCATCTGATTGGAAGGTTTCAGCCACCGAGCTACGATAGTGTCACTGTGGTGAACACAAGCTAGTGCCACCTGAAGCCTAGACCCACACGCACAAAGCTGTACAATGAAGACAACGGCCGAGACTCAGCAGAGACATGCCGAAACACAGTTTAGTTGCCCCTAGTGACTCAGTGGGTAAATGAACTGCTTCATGTCGGGGTAGCTATAGAGGACAGAATCATATCTCAGGGGCTTAGTATTATTCTTGCCTCTGAGTTAGAAGGTGCTAGGTTCAAGTTCCACTCCAGCAACTTGAATGCATAATCCAGACTGACACTCCAGCGCAGTATGAAGGGAGAGCTGCACTGTCAATGGTGCATTCTTTTCGATGAGATGCTAAAGCAAAACCTTCTCTGCCATCTCAGGTGGACATAAAAGATGCCAAGGAATTCTTCAAAGAAGAGCAGGGGAGTCCTCCCCATTGTCCTGGACAATATTTATCCTTCGATGTACACCTAAAACAGATTATCTGCTCATTTATCTCATTGTTATTTGTGGGATCTTGCTGTACACGAATTGGCTGCTGCATTTCCTACATGACAACAGTGACTACACTGCAAAGCATAATTCATTTGCTATAAAGCATTTTGGGATGCCCCACAGTTGTGAAAGGTGCTATATAAATGCAAGTTCATTGATCTCGGGATCCTAGGGTAGAGAGGGAAATTCAGCTTGAAAGTCTCATCTCTATGACTGATGCTAGGATGTGTATAGATGTCGGCAGAGAGACGGGGATGGTCAGGCTCACTGTGTGATGCCCTCCATAGTGAAATAGCCGACAGACATGCTCAATGGCCAAGTGGGAGTGATACGAGTCGAAGCTAGCGAGACAGTCTTCGCAGGATGGGGTGGGGAGGGAAGAGAGAAAGGAATTGAAACCTCATCATTACTACTTGTTCATTCTCCTCGACCCCCCTCCCATACTTGTCTGAGGCAGTTAGTGGATTATCAGACTACACAGCACATTTCAGAGTCAGTGATTCAGACTCAGTCCCTTGCCAGCAAACGGATTTACAATCGTGAGTGTAATAGGATGGATTCAAATGTCAGCTCTCTCAGTCACTCACTAATGAGCAACATGTGAAGCAGCCACTCTGTAAATAAGCTCCTGAAGTGCTGGGGAGAAGTGGGAGCTGCCATTTATCTATCACCCTTTGAACCAAATGAGAGGTGACATCTGGTTGACAACCGAGGAAGAGACACGCTTTTGTACCTTGACATAAAGCAGTAACATTTTACAGTGTGCTCATTAAAGTTGCATAATTCAATCAAAATGCACACTGTACGTCCTTGGCAGCCCCTGTACAGCACTGTTACCAGGACTCAGGAACATAAGAGAAGTTGGAGAGATCATTCCAGGATGGTTTGGGGAGAAGGCCAGGATATCGACCTGTTTAAAATCAGTGCCTGCGAGTTGGCCTAAATTTAGCACAGACAAAAAGACTCAAATGGCTTCATGCTGGGTTGAAAATTCCAACGTTTCTAAGCTGTGAACTCAGGTTTTCCCCATGACATATGGCCAAAATCCTAGATAGGGTATGGTGGCAGACCTGGGCATTGTCCTGGATTTGGTAAACCTGCAAAATATTTGACAACCTTTTTAAAAAAAGGGTACAGTCGATGTCAAGCTGCATGGTTGCAGAATGAAGGCATTAGTTTCTGTATCGCAATCTTCAACCTGCGCCAGCCTGTCTGCAAGAAAATCCTGTGATTAGCTGACTGGGTCCAGCAGCCACGGTACAACTCACTGGCACAGGCCTAAATTCAGCCACTGGTTCCATGAAGTTAGACTGATGCTCTGTGACAGCACACACTTTGTCTAAGGGTGAATGACTTTGATGTTAGCACCAACCCCAGGAGGGGTTTCCACTACCTGTGCATGGAGGCAAAGTGGTGCTAGCCACCCAGTAAAAGAGGCTCAATGCCAAGCACAGCAAAGATCACATGAGCACTGTAATGACCAGGTGAGAAAGAGGTCTAGGGTTCCCTAGACTGTCTTACTGTAACAGGGTTTTAATTTTAATCACACCGTGTTTTGAGCTCTCCCTTGTTCACCGCTTTCCAATTATAAGGCAAAGAAACCAGCACACACACACACACAGAGGTTTTCTTAAGTTTGAAGAAGAAAGATTGAAATTTTACTAAACAAACTCTAATTCGGTTAATGCCTATGAATACACGAAGTGCCCACGCTAGCATGCATACACGATACACGCATGCAAGTAGAGACAGAAAAGAGCAGAAGAAAAATTAAAATGTAAGGTTTGAGGCAATATCTGAAGATTTATTGTTATGGTTCTTCGAGATCATTGCAGAGTCCGTTTGTAGGTAGGTCCAGTATTCTTCTTAAACCTTGCTCACTGTCGGAGACTTTTCTCTCTTGGGGCTCATGTGTCTTCAGTGGATTTCAGTTCCATGAGAGAGAGATGGGAGCAGACAGGCAGACCTTCTTCAATCCTGGAGCATTCTGCTTTCTGCCAGTTCAAACACTGATTTGAAACTCCCCAAGTTGGGCTGTAGGGTGGTCATGTGACCAACTGGTTTGACCAGGTCTGTCCTATGTATTGTATTGGAACAGGGGATAGCTCCTTTGTTCCAACACTGTCTGCTGATATGCAAAAATGTCTTTCCAGTCAGGGGCCTGGCAATCCCTTGTAACAGGCCTTCGCTTCTTCCGAGCAACAATTTGAAATTTAATGTCCATGTGATGAAATTAATATGCCTCATTCTCGGCAGGTGGGGGCCTGCATGATAGTATGTACAGATTGGGCGGGGAGGGGCGCTCATTTGGCTCATCTAGTTCATCCTGCTACAGAAATTACAGCACAGAAATGGACAAAACGAGTCTGTTTTAGTGTCTGTTCTCCACACGAGCCATAATCCCATTCCCATATTCCCTCCCTGTTCCCATTGCCCTTCATCCTCCTTTCCTTCCACCGCATATCTGACCTATTCTTAAATGTTGACATGGTCTCTGCTTCAATCTCTAACTCTGGTGACGCATTCTGCAGCCTCATAGCCTCATGTTAAAAAAATGTCCTCCTGTTCTCTGCCCTAAATCTCTTACATTCAATCTTATACCTATGTCCCATGATTCTAGATCCCTCAATGGCTGGAATCAGTCTGTTTCTATATACAGAAAGTGATGGAAATACTCAGCAGGTCTGGCAGCATTTGTGGGGAGAGAAATAAAGTTCACATTCCAAGTCAATGACCTTTCATCAGAACTCTATCTACTCTACCCAATCTTTCATAATTTTAATAACTTCTATCAGATCAACGACTTGCGTTTTTATAGTGTCATTAACACAAGAACACACGAAATAGGAACAGGAGTAGAGCATACGGCCCATCGAGCCTGCTCTGCCATTCAAAGATGGCTGATCTTAGAGTCATAGAGTCAGATTTATACAGCACAAAATCAGGCTCTTTGGCCCATTGTGTCCGTGCCGGCCATCAAGCACCTGTCTATTCTAATGCCATTTTCCAGTACTTGGCCCATAGCCTTGTATACTGTGTCGTTTCAAGTGCTCATCTAAATACTTCTAAAATGTTGTGAGGGTTTCTGTCTCACCACCACTTCAGGAATGTTAGGATTCAACTCCACTTTCCTGCCTGCTCACCATATCCCTTGATTCTCTGAGAGACCAGTGGGAAAGTATTTCAAGGAGCAGCTAAGGATAGATTCTTGGAGAAGTCGAGAGGTAATAGTGTGAGAGCAGAAAGCGAAGTCAATGGAGGAGATTACCGGCAATAAGTGGCTAGGTAAGAGTGGAACCAGGCGAGTGGAGACTTGAAGGAGAATGGTGTGGTCATTTGTATCAAAGGCTACAGACAGGTCAAGAAGGACAAGGAGGGATAGTTTACCTTTGTCACAGCCACAAAGGACGCCATTTGTGACTTTGATAAAAACCGTTTCAATACTGTGGCAGGGCGGAAACTGTGGAGAGACTCAAATATAGAGTTCTGGAAAAGATGGGCATCAATTTGGGAGGCAACAGTACGTTCAAGGACTTTGGAGAAGAAAAGGAGGTTAGCGATGGGCCAGTACTTTGCAAATGAAGAGGATCAAGGATGGGTATTTTAATGAGAGGCGTGATAACCGTAGATTTGAAGAGGAAGGGGACAGAACAATATCAGTTAACATGGGGACCAGGAGGGGAAGTTGGGTGGTCAGCACTTTAGTGGGAATAGGATCGAGGGAACAGGAGCTGGGTCTCATGGACAAGATGAACTCAAAGAGGACATAAGGGGTCATAGGTGAAAAACTAGAGGAAGATGCAAGTTCAGGACTTAGGGCAGGGGGAGCCTTTGCAGAAGTTTGGCTAGGCGAAGGAAAGGAAGCTGTAGAAGCAGCTTAACGAATGGTCTCAATCTTAGTGACAAAGGTTTCCATGAGCTCCTAGCATTTGCTGTTAGAGATGAGGGTGAGTGGGGTGGAGGGTGCAGGAGAGCAGGGTTTAAGGAGAGGGTTTATGGTGGAGAAGAGGAGGGGGCAGTACCTTTCTCTCCAGAATTTTCTAGGATGAATTAAAAAATAAAGATTTGCATCTTTCATGGCGTCAGGGGTTCCCAAAGCACTTTACAGCCAAGGAAGTACTTTTGAAGTGTAGTCATTGTTGTAATGTAGGAAAGCACAGTAGTCAATTTGTGCACAGCAAGCTCCCACAAGCAATGAGATACCAACAATCTGTTTTAGTGATGCTGATTGAGGATAAATATTGGCTAAGAAACTGGAGCAAAGTCCCTCGGTCTTCTTCAAATAGTATTGGAAGACTTTTTACATTCACCTGAGCACCTATTAGGCCTGCATATGCAACTCTATTACAATGTTCAGGTGCCTTTACTACTCCTGTATTAGGCCTGCTGAAACCCATGAGTGATAGACAAGAGCAGGACTCAATCGTGCATGATGGGGTTCAGCAAGATCTAGCAATGAATGGCTAATCCAGTTATGTGCCAGATATGTTCAAGTTTACATCCTTGGATGCAGCAAGGATGTGGCCATACTGAAGGAACAATTAGAGTGAGACTCTAGGCTACAGGCTCCACCCACCTGTACAGGTCTGGAATTTCATTTTGACTTTGCCAAACCATACATTTCCTACCCTGCCAACCTAAGGGCATTGAGCTGAATTGAGTCCGCTACCTCATTAGTCACTCGTCTGTTTCAGCAGGGCTGATACAGGAGTAGTAAAGGCACCCGAACATTGTAACAGCTGTATATGCAGGCCGAAGGTGCTAATACCAGCACGATTACAGGGCACTGGTGGCTCAGTGGGTAGCACTGTGGCCTTTGCATCCAATAGTTCAAACCTCACCTCGGACACTTGAGCACAATACCTCTGTGCATTAATGAGGGAATGCTGCATGAAAGGAGACACTGTAGGTTAGATGAGATGTTAAATTGGTGCTCAGATTGCCCTCTCACATGAATGTAAAAAATCTCCCAGTACTATTTGAAGAAGATCAAGGAACTTCTCCCCAGTTTCTTGGCCAATACTGATCTGCAATCAACATCACTAAAAAAGATTAAATGTTGATATCCCATTGCTTGTGGGAGCTTGCTGTGCACAAATTGGCTGCTGTGCTTTCCTAAATTGCTGCTGTGAAGTGCTTTGGAAAACTCCTGACGTCATGAAAGATTCAAGTCTTTTTTAAAAATTAAGTACATTACTGCCTTGGAAAAGCCAAGTTAGTCCATTTGCAATAAACTTCACTGTTCCAATTTAACACTGCCATTGAAACCAAAGGCCTGGGGGTAAAGAAACCTGACCCAGTACCTTTCACAGACACTGCTCTGAGTTTCAAAATTTGCAAAAATCAACCATAAACACTGGGAAGATGAAACACTAGCAGGAAATGTTGGAAGCACAAAATGCAGATCTGCTGTGCAGTGCAAACTAGCTCATTTATTGTAGATTAAATTATTTTTAAAAGGTCTGATGACCCACAGGTCATGTGAAAATCACACATCAAATATTCAGAACCAAATGAATGCTGGACATTTTAACTCCTGGGCTTTCATCTCCAGTCGATGTTCCTGGGAGAGGTCCCACTGTTTGATGATTAAGAAGTAAATCTCCACAGATTAGGGAGATTATTGGTAACAAGAGGTCCTTTACATGCTCAGGATTTTCCATGATCCCAGGTTTCTCCCACATTGCTCCATCAACTAAAACCACCTTCCTACAAGCTGGAAGATGTTTTGGGAACAAAAACTGGCTATTTGTCCCAAGGCTCAGTTCCATTTTGACCAATCAACTCCAGTTACTCACCTTCTCATCACATCCCTCAGTCCCTTCTCTCTCCCTGCAAAACATAACCGATTGTCTTTTCAAACCATTTATTTCTAGCTGCTTCAATGGCCTTCCCTGGTAAATTTACCCACAACTCTGTTATTCTCTGTGCAAAAAATGTTCTGCTGTCTTCCCTTCTTCCTCTTAATTTCCTGCTTTTGAACCTTGTGACCCCCTTGGGAATTGAATCCTTCACCATCAAGATCCTGAAGACTTCAATGAGGTGGCCTTCCCCTTTCCCAAAGAAAGCAAACCCAACTTCCTCAGTCCTTCCTTATAACTTAGATTCATCACATTAAATTCATCTGTGTTGCTTGCCTCTATAAGTCTAACTGAAGGGCTACAATGTTTGAATGAAGAACAAAGATGGTGGACAAATCAGCCTGAAAGCCTTCATCCAATGAAGACAAGCACTGTAGTCCTGTACTCTCCCTGCTATGTGCCACTTGTTGCTTAAAAATAAAGATGTTTGAGATAAAGCACAGGGTGCTACCCAGTTCTTGTTGAACTTGCTGGATGAAAACCTGCAGGCAGTAGCCAAGAAGCCTTCTGCTTATCCCCAGCTGAGCGTGCTTTTGCATAGAGGAAGAAGCTCCATCATGTTTAAAATTCAGCAGAAATATCAGGGTAAGCAGGAAAGTAATGCAAACACAGATAACCTTTTATTTTCCCCAAATCAATCTTCCAGTGAGCTACATCCAAACTCCATCGCACCCTGGAGATACCACCAGCTAAACAAGCTGCCTGTAAAGGGTAAGAATCTTACAAAAAAAATGAAGATGAGCTGCTTCAATCTCCACAGGTTATCTTAGAACACACAGATCTCATTAGTACATCAACATTGACTGCAAACCTCCTTATACAATCATGACCTGTACCACAGAAATGTTAACTCTTGGGGACTGGATTATATTGGGTGCTTCAAAGGGATAACCATCACTAGGACTGAATATAAAATGAAAACAAGCCTCCCCCTTGGTAGTGAGTTAATGGCTTGCACAGAATCCCTTCACAGTCTCGGCTTTAAAGACTATTGCCTGCACCCAGATGCCTTTCTAAACAAGCAGGATTGCTATGGAATGCAGCCTAGTACTAGGTTGAGGCCTGAAAGCAGTGGATTGCTTTCTAAACCCACCTCTCCTTCCAAATATATTTTTTATTTTATTATTCATTCTTAGGATATGAGCATCGCTGGCAAGTCCAGCATTTATTGTCCATCCTGAGTTGCCCTTCAAAAGGTGGTGATGAGCTGCAGTCCATGTGGTGTAGGCACTCGCACACTGTTGTTAGGGAGGGAGTTCCAGGTTTTGGCCTAGTGATGATGAAGGAACGGGAGCGATATAATTCCAAGTCAGGATGGTGTGTAACTTGGAGGGGTTGGTGTTCCCATGTGCCTGCTAGCCTTAAACTTCTAGGTGGTAGAGGTCACAGGTTTGGGAGATGCTGAGAAAGGTGTGAGCGGGGAACCGGGAAATATACTTAAATAAAAGCAAAATACTGCGGATGCTGGAAGTTCCGAAGAAGGGTCACTGACCCGAAACGTTAACTCTGCTTCTCTTTCCACAGATGCTGCCAGACCTGCTGAGTGATTCCAGCATTTCTTGTTTTTGTTTCGGGAAATATACTTATTGGGTTGAATTTTACCGCGGGTTTTGCAACACCGAGGTCGGGACCAAATGGGGTTTCTGGACCTGCACTTGCTGGCAACAGGACTGTCTCAGTGATTTTACCAGAGGTGGCCTCCTAATTGGCTGCCTCTGTGCCTGCCGTTAATTCAGGATGGTGGGCAGACTCCTAATGCAGCCGGCCCAATCAGAAGGTCAGCAGCTCTGAAGCCTCAGCAGCCCCACCAGGAGAGGTGGTCATTGCTGAGGCAGTGAGGAGACCTTGGAGAGGTAAGTATTATCTAAAATTCTGGATAGCTGAGGATGGAAGGCCCCACTGATAGGAGGGAAAACCCCTTCGGGAGGATCACTGGGGCTGCGGGGGGGGGGCTGCCTTTCCTACCCACGGCCCCTTCTTTGAGCCAAGGAGCCGCTGGCTCTGATGGTCCCCTGGGCTGCCACAGGGAGGTCGCCTCCATGAAACTGACAGCTTTCCCACACAGTGGGGGGCCGCCCTGCTACTGGCAAAATGCCAACCGCTCCCACTTAATGGCCCCTAATAGGGGCCTTAAATATCCCCTGCGCTTCCTGCCTCCGTGGAGCAGGCAGCCGATCTGCACCCCAGCCGGCCTTCTGCCCACCATTGGTGGCAGGACTGCATTGGGGAGCCATCCCGACGCAACTCCCCGCTACTTTACCGCACCCCTAACCCACCCCACACTCCCACACCCCACCTCTGTTCCTGCCACTCAGAGGCCAGTAAAATTCAAGCCTTAAGAGTCTATAGTTAAGGGATAGAGTGACTGAATACCTTGAAAAATTTCAGCTGATCAGAGAGCGCCAGCATGAATTTGTAAAGGGTAGATTATGCCTGATGAACCTGATTGAATTTTTTGAAGAGGTGACTAAAGCAGTGGGCAGGAGAATGTCTCTGGATGTTATTTATATGGACTTCCAGAAGGCATCTGATAAAGTCCCTCATAAGAGACTATTAGCTAAAGTTGAAACTCATGGAATTGAAAGCAAATTATTGACCTGGTTGGGAAATTGGCTGAGTGGAAGGAGACAAAGAGTAGGAATAATGAGCAGGTCCTCTAATTGACAGCATGTCACCAGTTGTGTTCCACAGGATCTGTGTTGTGACCTCAACTATTCACCATATTTATTCATGACTTAGACGATGGGATAGAAAGTCACAAATCCAAATCTACCGATGACACAAAGAGAGGTGGCATTGTAAGCAGTGTAAATGGAAGCATAAAATTACAAAGAGAAAATAATAAATTAAGTAATGGGTAAAACTGTGGCAAATGGATTTCAATGTAGGTAAATATGAGGTCATCCACTTTAGACATAAAAGGACAGAATTGGGCACTTTTGAAATGGTGTAAAGGTAAAAACAATGGAGCTCCATAAAGACTTAGGGATCCAGCTACATAAGTCATTAAAGTGTCATATACAGGTACAGAAAATAATCAAAAAAGCTAATGAAATGTGAGCCTTTATATCTAGAGAACTAGAATAGAAAAGGGTAAGTCTTGCTTCAGCCATACTAAGCCCTGATTAGATCACATCTGGAGTTACTGTGAGCAGTTCTGGGCACAACAACTTAGGAAGGATATGCTGGCTTTGGAAGATGTGCATCGTAGATTTACCAGAATGATACCTTGACTCCAAGGTATTATAATTATAAAGGAGAAATTATACAAACTATGGCTGTGAAATTTAGAAGATTGAGGATGGTTTGGTTAAAGTTTTGAAGATATTA
The DNA here is from genome assembly GCF_036365525.1 of Heterodontus francisci. NCBI lineage: Eukaryota > Metazoa > Chordata > Chondrichthyes > Heterodontiformes > Heterodontidae > Heterodontus > Heterodontus francisci. The sequence continues at coordinate 26,283,833 of NC_090381.1, forward strand.
AGGGGAAGAGATAAGGTAGCTAGAGAGAAAATATTTCCACTGGTTGAGGAGTCTATGACTAGGGACTATAGTCTAAAAATTAGAACCAGACCTTTCAGAAGTGAAATTCGGAAACACTTCTACACACAAAATGTGGTAGAAGTTTGGAACTCTCTTCTGCAAACAACAATTGATGCTAGATCAGTTGTTAATTTTAAATCTGAGATTGATAGATTTTTGTTAACCAAAGGTATTAAGGGATATGCAGCAAACGCAGGGATATGCAGTTGGGTCACAGATCAGGCATGATCTCACTGAATGGTATAATAGGCTCGATGGACGAAAAAGCCTACTCCTATTCCTATGTTCTTACAGCCAAACACCAATTCAAGTGAATCTGCTGTGTGCCCTTGTAGCTTCTTTGACTTCTTGACTGCCCTAGTCCATTCAAACAACATATCCAGCGCAATGGAATTGAACATTGGTTACCATACCTTCAATCCTGGTGCTTTCAGTACCTTTCAGTATTTTGCTGTTAGTGCTGTTGCCCTTATACAATGTCAAGGTGTCTTTTGGTGAAACCTATCCAGATGTTGAGTGTGCCCTCTATTGAGTCTTCAATGTTTCACATGCATACAGAAGATTGGTACACATCTATATGCTGTCAGTTTAATGGCGCCAATGGTACTGATACCATGTTGATTAGCCATCACTTACTGATTGGTCCCTGCACCATCAGAAAGCACAATTACTTCCAAGATTGGTGATCTCCTTGACCACATTCAAGTCAGTTTCGCCAAAAGTGATTGGCAGTCTAGCTGGGAGCTGGTTGAAATGTTTACTTCATTCTTCTTCAGACCAAATAGTCAGCCCGCAGCTTCTGGCGGAAGCTGCAATCTAACATCAGCCTATGGTTATCTGCTTTAGAATGTGCCATATGTGTGCAATGCACAAGTTCTTGCACAACTTGTTTGGAGACCTTGCCAGTAGATGTTGGGCATGATAAGTACGCACCGTCACATCCCAGTTTTATTCACGACACACCCACAAACAATAACTTCACACACAAATGTTTTAAAACAACTTTCCCACCATTTCCCGAAGCACTGATTTGTACTGGGTCAACAGTGACCTGTCTTCATGTGCAAATGTGGGTAATAAACGGTGGGACCCTCACTCCAACTCCACATACAGATGCACTATCCAACAGGGATAAGAGAGTAGTGATCAGGAGTGCCAATGTGAAATGGGGGCCAGCTATAGTTGAAGAGTTTGGGATGAGAGTGTGAAGAGTGGTAGCATGAACTGGTAATGGACAGAAAAGAGGCGAATGCCAAAATGATATGTGCGGGGATGAGGTGAAGTGTACCCAGGTGATCTAAAGAGAAGGGAAAGAGAGTGCCAGCTTGAACTGAAAGGTTGATAGAACACATCTCAGAACGCTGTAAACAATCAAAGTTAAAGAGTACGAATTGCAATCTTAAGGAATCTTTAGCTAAAACAGATTTTTTAAGGTGAGGTGCCCAGTGATGTCAGTCCAGATGCAAACTTGGAAATGAGCCAGGCCAGCTACACATTTAAACACACAGATAATGATGGACTAAATCTGATTGCATCTGCACAATATAAAATGTGATAACCGAGATAGAGGATCTGGATCGGCGCAGGCTTGGAGGGCCGAAGGGCCTGTTCCTGTGCTGTAATTATCTTTGTTCTTTGTTCTTTGAGATTTAAAGGAAGAACTTGTATTTACATGGCACCACTTTCATACCCTCAGGATGTCCCAAAGCACTTTACAGCCAATGAAGTACTGTACTTATGAAGTTTACTGTTGTAATGTAGAAAACACGGCAGCCAAATTGCATATAGCAAGGTCCCAGAAGCATGTATAACATAAATAGACAAGTTGTTTTAGTGCTGTTGGCTAAAGGGAAAATGCTGGTTAGAACACCTGCTCTTCTTCGAATAGTACCAAAGGATCTTTTACAATAATAGCAACAACAAATTTTATTTATAGAGCACCTTTAACGTTATAAAACTTCACTGGACACTAGACAGTAGCATTAGCAAACAAGAATATGACAGAACTTGAGTATTGCTGAAAATAGAGACATGTTGTTGAAGCTTTTCGCCTTGCACTCATCAAGACCATCCGCAAGAATACCAATGTAAGGGAGAGCAACAATTTTATACTGTACGAGAAGAGAGTTCCGATTGGTTGGCACATGAACTCTGACTGGTAGAGGCGTTGCCATGGAGAATGCACCAGTTTATGGTGACAGGCAGTTAACTGCCAAGCTTTGTTTGAAATTTAAACCAGGCAGCTTGACTCTGATTGGTAAAGGCATTGTCCTGAAGAATGAACCAGCGAATAACTATCACTTATTTTGTTTAGCTGAAACAGGTGCAATGTGTGTACATGTTCTTTCTGTCTGCCAAGAACAGGACCCTGTGCATTAATATATGTAGCTTCCAGTATGCGCAAATGTGCCACACTGCGAGCCCTACTGACAATCTTAAATTGGTTGTCGGCATAATTTTTAGCACACTGAGGATTATTTAGCAAATGTTGTCCAATTGCGGAATCCCATTTAATGTTGGACACTGTGTTTTGAGTTTTGCAAGCATGGGCTGGATGGGAACGGCCTGTACCTTGCCCGTTGCGAACAATGGCAAGGACATGTTTTTTGATATGATCCGCCAGTCTTTGGGACGAATGGCCTATATACCTAGCATCACACGGGCACTGAAATTCATGTATACATTACTCATTTGTGTGATAGGACGTTTTTTTGGTTTGACAGCAGCATCAAATTGGGAGATTGGTTAAGATAACAGCCCATCGGATCCAGGGCAATTTGGCAAATTGGATCTAAAATTGGCTTAGTGGCAGGAGGCAGAGGGTGATGGTCGAGGGTTGTTTTTGCAAGTGGAAGCCTGTGACCAGTGGTGTAAGAAGCGTGAGGTGATGCTGGGACCCTTGCTGTTTGTAGTGTACATTAATGATTTAGAAGTGAATATAGGAGGTATGATCAGTAAGATGACAAGAAAATTGGTGTTGTCGTAAATAGTGAGGAGGAAAGCCTTAGATTACAGGATGATATAGATGGGCTGGTAAAATGGACGGAGCAGTGACAAATGGAATTTAATCCTGAGAAATGTGAGGTGCTGCATTTTGGGAGGACTAACAAGGCAATGGGAATATACAATGGATGGTCGGACCCTAGGAAGAACAGAGGGTCAGAGGGACCTTGGTGTACTTGTCTATAGATCATTGGAAGGCAGCAGCACAGGTAGATAAGGTGGTTAGGAAGACATATGGGATACTTGCCTTTATTAGCCGAGGCATATGCCTGTGTTGAGTTTGCAAGTTCTCCCTGTGTCTGTGTGGGTTTTCTCCGGGTGCTCCGGTTTCCTCCAACAAGCCAAAAGACTTGCAGGTTGGTAGGTAAATTGGCCATTATAAATTGCCCCTAGTTTAGGTAGGTAGTAGGGAAATATAGGGACAGGTGGGGATGTGGTAGGAATATGGGATTGGTGTAGGATTAGTATAAATGGGTGGTTGATGGTCGGCACAGACTTGGTGGGCCGAAGGGCCTGTTTCAGTGCTGCATCTCTAGACTAAAACTAAACTAAACTAAAATAAGAGCAGGGAGGTTATGATGGAGCTGTATAAAACGCTAGTTAGGTCACAGCTGGAGTACTGTGTACGGTTCTGGGCACCACACTATAGGAAGGATGTGATTGCACTGGAGAGGGTGCAGAGGAGATTCACCAGGATGTTGCCTGGGCTGGAGCATTTTAGCTATGAAATGAGACTGAAAAGGCTAGGGTTGTTTTCCTTAGAGCAGAGAAGACTGAGGGGGGACATGATTGAGGTATACAAAATTATGAGGGGCATTGATAGATTAGATAGGAAGGAACTTTTTCCCTTAGTGGGGGGGTCAATAACCAGGGGGCATAGGTTTAAGGTAAGGGGCAGGAGGTTTAGAGGGGACTTGAGGAAATTTTTTTCACCCAGAGGGTGGTTGGAATCTGGAACACACTGTTTGAAATGGTGGTAGAGGCAGGAACCCTCATAACATTTAAGAAGTATTTAGATGAGCACTTGAAACGCCATAGCATACAAGGCTACAGGCCAAGTGCTGCAAAATGGGATTAGAATAGATAGGTGCTTGATGGCTGGCACAGACATGATGGGCCGAAGAGCCTGTTTCTCTGCTGTATAACTCTATGACATTCTCAGTGGCGAACACCACACATGTTGCTACTGCATAGTAACAGTGTGAAACAGATAGCTTCACCTGTTGCTCAAATTTTTGTATACATTATCCTTCCAGCGTAACTTGAGGTAGACTAAGCACTTTTCAAGGAGAAATGATGGCCTTAGGCCCATTTATAAGTGCGCGTGATATACAGTGAGAAATGATCTGATCAGGGTAGCCACTGTCACGCAGGATGCCTTTGATTTGCTCTATTTCAGCATAAGGCTTGCATGGAGAGCAAATGGCCCAGGCACTATTTACAAGGTTGCCAATAAGGCCAATCTTATAGCGCATGGAACTGTAAGAATCCCAACGCGTGTATTGACCAGTGAAGAGAAATAGGACACCGAGCCACACCAGGAGACATTAGGTCAGGTGACCACAAGCATGGTCACAGAGGTACGTTTTAAGGAGCATCTTAAAGGAGTGAAGTGAGATAGCAAAGGGGACAGCTTTATGGAGGGAATTCCAAAGCTAATGGCCTAAGCAACGGTGGAATGATTAAAATTAGGGATGCTCAAGAGGTCAGAATTAGAGGAGCACATACATCTCAGAGGGTTGTGGGGTTGGAGGAGATTACAAATATAGCAAAGAGTGATGGCAAGGAGGGATTTGAAAACAAGGATGAGAATTTTAAAATCGAGGCATTGCTTAACCGGGAGCCAATGTAGGTTAGCATGTGCAGGGGCGATAGGTGGACAGGATTTGGTGCTAGTTAAGACATGAGCAGCAGAGTTTTGGATGACCTCAAGTTTAGAGGGAAACATAGAAACATAGAAAATAGAAGTAGGAGTAAGCCATTCGTCCCTTCGAGCCTGCTCCACCATTCTTTATGATCATGGCTGATCATCCAACTCAGTAACCTGTTCACGCTTTCGCCCCATACCCTTTGATCCCTTTAGACCCAAGAGCTATATCTAACTCCTTCTTGAAAACATACAATGTTTTGGCTCAGCTGCTTTCTGTGGTAACAAATTCCACAGGCTCACCACTCTCTGGGTGAAGAAATTTCTCCTCATCTCAGTCAGGGTAAAATGTGGGAGGCCAACCAGAAGTGCATTGGAATAGTCAGGTCTAGAGGTAGCGAAGGCATGGATGAGGGTTTCAGCAGCAGATCAGCTGAGACGGCGTGAGGTCAGGCTATGTTACCAAGGTGGACTTAGTCATATCGCGACTATATCTTTGGAAGCTAATCTCAGGGTCAAATGTGACACTAAAGTTGCGAACAAACTGGCTTAATCTCAGACCATTGCCAGGGAGAGGAATGGAATCAGTAGCTAGGGAACAGAGTTTGGACCAGGGACCGAAAACAATGGCTTCAGTCTTCCCAATATTTAATTGGAGGAAATTTCTGCTCATCCAGTACTGGAGGTCAGATAAGCAGTCTGATAATTTAGCAACAGTGGGCGGCACAGTGGCGCAGTGGTTAGCACCGCAGCCTCACAGCTCCAGCGACCCGGGTTCAATTCCGGGTACTGCCTGTGTGGAGTTTGCAAGTTCTCCCTGTGTCTGCGTGGGTTTCCTCCGGGTGCTCCGGTTTCCTCCCACATGCCAAAGACTTGCAGGTTGATAGGTAAATTGGCCATTATAAATTGCCCCTAGTATAGGTAGGTGGTAGGGAAATATAGGGACAGAAGGGGATGTGGTAGGAATATGGGATTAGTATAAATGGGTGGTTGATGGTTGGCACAGACTCGGTGGGCCGAAGGGCCTGTTTCAGTGCTGTATCTCTAAACTAAACTAAACAGTGGCGAATCAAGAGAGGTGGTGGTGAGGTAGAGCTGTCATCAGCCTACATGTGGAAACGAATGCTGTGCTTTCGAATGATGTCACTGAGGGGCAGCATGTAGATGAGAAGTAGGAAGGGACCAAGGATAGATTCTTGGGGGACACCAGATATAACGGAGAAGGAACTGAAAGAGAAGCCAATTTGTGTGATACTCTGGCTACAATAAGATAGACAAGAATGGAACCAGGTGAGAACAGTCCCACCCAGCTGGACGACAGTGGAGGAGGATGATGTGGCCAACCATGTCAAAGGCTGCAGACAGGTTGAGAAGGACAAGGAGGGAAAGTTTACCTTTGTCACTGTCACATAGGATGCCACTTGTGACCTTGATAAGAGCTGTACTGTGGGCAGGGGTGGAAACCTGATTCAAACATGGAGTTCCAGGAAAGATGGGCATGGACTTGCTTGGCGACAGCACGTTCAAAGACTTTGGAAAGGAAAGGGAAGTTGGAGATGGGATGATAGTTTGCAAGGACAATGAGGTCAAGGTTTTTTTGAGGAAAGGGGTGATGACGGCAGATTTAAAGAAGAACGGGACAGCACCTGGAGAGAGAGAACCGTTAACAATATTGGCTAACACAGGCATCAGGAGGGAAAGTTGAGTGGTCGGCAGTTTAGTGGGAATAAGATCAAGGAAGCCGGAGGTATCATGAACATTTACATCTACCAGAAATGGCAGGCAGGGCCTAGGTTTGATGACTCATCTGAAAGATGGCACCACCAACTGTGCAGCACTCCCTCAGTACTGTGCGAAAGTGTTGGTCTAAATTGCAAACTCAAGTCTCTGAAGCGGGGTTTGAACCCACAACGTTGAGTGCCACCACTGAGCCAATGCTGACACCTACCACGGGGAGATCTTCACTGTAAAATCCAAGAATCACGAGTTTTCCAATTCCCTCCTCCTCTCGGCATGTTCTGCAATGTTGTACAATCCAACGATCCCTGACATTTGGTCAATTGTCCTGAACCATGGGATCAGTCTTGCTTGAAGCACAAAACTGACTGCAGACAAGACTGCAACTGCACCAGGCCTTACTCCAGGCACAATGAAAGATAAATAAAAGCAGTGGTAATCATAGCACAGTCTGAGTATCAACTTGCAGCCTGCCTCTCATTCACCTGTGGCCTCTGGGCCTGCATTCTTGGCTGTGAGGTATTGACTGAGCTTGGATTCAGTGCTCTTCCTCCACTTTTTATACATAGAAAGATACAAAAGAAAGAAAGACTGATATTTATGTAGCGCCTTTCACAACCTCAGGACATCCCAAAGTGCTTTACAGCCAATGACAACTTCTGAAGTGCAGTTACTGTTGTAATATAGGAAACATGGCCACCCATTTGAGCACAGCAAACCCCCACAAACAGCAATGTGATAATGACCAGATAAGCTGCTTTAGTGATGTTGGTTGAATGATAAATACTGACCAGAGATAACTCACTTTCTCTTCCTTGAATAGTGCCATGGGATCTTTTGTGCCCCACTGAGAGGGCAGATGGGGCCTCAGTTTAATGTTGCATCCAAAAGATGGCACCTCTGATCGTGCTGCACTCCCTCGTACTGCACTGAAGTGTCAGCTTGGATTATATGTGCAAGTCTCTGGAGTGGGACTTGAACCCACAACCTTGAAACTCAGAGGTGACAGTGTTACCAATGCATCAAGTAACTAAAGGCCTAGATCATTTCCTTCTCTATCACCAATTATCCCATCCCCATAACTCCCTAGCAGTTTCACATGGAAACAGACCATTGGCCCAACCAGTACATGTTAGTCTTCACCCTCCACAAAAGGGAATAGTCCTAGGATCTGTTTTGGGGCCACTGCTGTTTGTCATTTTTATAAATGACCTGGAAGAGGGTGTAGAAGGGTGGGTTAGTAAATTTGCGGATGACACTAAGGTCGGTGGAGTTGTGGATAGTGCCGAAGGATGTTGTAGGGTACAGAGGAACATAGATAGGCTGCAGAGCTGGGCTGAGAGATGGCAAATGGAGATTAATGCGGAAAAGTGTGAGGTGATTCACTTTGGAAGGAGTAACAGGAATGCAGAGTACTGGGCTAATGGGAAGATTCTTGGTAGTGTAGATGAACAGAGAGATCTTGGTGTCCAGGTACATAAATCCCTGAAGGTTGCTACCCAGGTTAATAGGGCTGTTAAGAAGGCATATGGTGTGTTAGCTTTTATTAGTAGGGGGATCGAGTTTCGGAGCCACGAGGTCATGCTGCAGCTGTACAAAACTCTGGTGAGACCGCACCTGGAGTATTGCGTGCAGTTCTGGTCACCGCATTATAGGAAGGATGTGGAAGCTTTGGAAAGGGTGCAGAGGAGATTTACTAGGATGTTGCCTGGTATGGAGGGAAGGTCTTACGAGGAAAGGCTGAGGGACTTGAGGTTGTTTTCGTTGGAGAGAAGGAGGAGGAGAGGTGACTTAATAGAGACATATAAGATAATCAGAGGGTTAGATAGGGTGGATAGTGAGAGTCTTTTTCCTCGGATGGTGATGGCAAACACGAGGGGACATGGCTTTAAGTTGAGGGGTGATAGATATAGGACAGATGTCAGAGGTAGCTTCTTTACTCAGAGAGTAGTAGGGGCGTGGAACGCCCTGCCTGCAGCAGTAGTAGACTCTCCAACTTTAAGGGCATTTAAGTGGTCATTGGATAGACATATGGATGAAAATGGAATAGTGTAGGTCAGATGGTTTCACAGGTCGGCGGAACATCGAGGGCCGAAGGGCCTGTACTGCGCTGTAATGTTCTAATTCTAATAAACTCATTTACCTACCTTGTTCCCATAACCTTTAACCCCTCTTCCTTCACCTCCCTATCCAATCTATTCTTGAGCATTGACAGAATTTCTATCTGAACCATTAACCCTGGAAGCGAATTCCACAGCCTCACAAGAAATTTCTCCTGCCTTTTGTTCTCGATCTCTAACATTTAATCTTGCATCTATGACTCCTCATTCTTGACCCCTCAACTACAGCCTGCTACAAGTATCCTGAACCATCCTTTCCAGTCAAATACAGCATAGCAATGAGACTGGGAGGTAAGGTTGTCCCAGTGTCTGTTACAGGGAGTGAAAGGGAGTATTGAAATCGAACTTCCAGCCCTGGCCTCCATTTGGCGATTGGTCGCAATGGCACATCTGAATGAGGGAATTACCGAATGTCCTGTCCTTCCCTGGGTGCAGAATTCCTGAGAATGACCCTCAGGCAAGACATAGGTTGGGATTGCGGATTTTGACAAGCTGCTAACTAGTATTGCACAAGACGACCACTGCAGATAGCAGAGCGTCTGGCAATGCAATTCAACAAATGACGCTTCTTAAGATTCAATTACTTCCCTTCATAACCATTGAAAAATCCCAGCCCAAATTCTCCTGTAGGACCCTACAATGTGCTTTGCAAAAAAAATTACAAAGGCTCAAAGGACCAAGCAGAATCTATTTGAATTTAGAATGTATTTTGGTCAGGGGCCTAGTTGGTTTCTATGGAAACCCCCAGCAGTGGGTCGAAAAGGTCTACTTCTGTGGAACACAAGTTCACAAAGCAGGCTTCCGTCAATTACAGAGTTTATCAGCTCTTAACTTTGTAATAATCCATATAGGGTTCTTCGTCCTGCCATCGTATTGTATGGCCTTGTGCGCTGGTCAGAAAGCTGGCCTTTTAAACAGTGTTTGAAACAAAGGCACATTTAAGCAAGTCTATTTTCCGACAGGGAGAAATGTAGGTAAAGGGTCATTCACACATTATCTTTGCGAAGGTTAATAGCACTGCACCAGCCATTATTCAAGAGACATTCTTCAGGCATAGCACAACAAAGGCTGAATGAGATTCGTCCTTGGTAGGTAGGTGGGGATTGTAGGGACGAGGCAGAGTGGGTGGGAATGATTGATGACAACAGGTCTGAGCATGTCCAGACGGCCTGGCCAGCAGTCCAGACAAGGCCAGACAAGTTAATAGCCCCAGATTTTCTTTCTTCTCCTCCTTCTCTTCCTTACACGCCAATTAAAAGGCCAATATCTGTCTCAAAAGGATTTTATATGGGGGGAGGGGGCCTTTCAGTAATTAAGCTCACACTGTGATGAATTCATACAGCAAATTAATTTTTATATCTACACAACTTAAATAAGTGGGAGAGGAGGTGGAAGTATTGAAGTGGAAGAGTAATTTTGGGACCAGCTGTCATTAATTCACTCCCCTTCCCCCCACCCCCACTCCTATGCACCCCCCCCCCCCCCCCCACCCCCTCCACCACCACTTGGGACAGCTGAGATTAGGTTTCTCCTTATTATTCAAGGTCGTTGGCTCATTTATATTACACAAGTGCTTCTAACTCAGGCTGCTGGCATGCGGAACACTCCTCATTTATACTGTCATAGCATCAGGAGCAACAGACAATCAACTGGACGCGTGCACAATCACCAAAGGTCCAACCACACATAGACGGGAACATCTAGGGCAATGGCAGGATTTGGGGGGGTGGGGGGTGGGGGGGGAGGGGTGCGTGTGGTGAGAGGGGGATAGAACCCATGTAGGATTGCCAACCCTCCAGGATTGTCCTGGAGTCTCCAGGAATTAAAATTGACTCTCCAGGACATTGTGCTTTTCCATATGGCATGGGAAGCAATGCATCATGAAGATGGATGCGCCATGGTGGGAGCTTCAGCAGGTCATGTGATGAAACCTCCTGGAATGCTTGGCGACCCTAAGTCTATGCCTCTAAAATAGGAGCGAGAGCACACATCCGATTCGTGCCCTCGATGGCCTCACCTATGACAGTTGTACATACATCGCTGAACTGTTAAAAAGTGTGGTGGCAGTTTTGATTTCCCAGGCCTGGTCCTTGCCCATTGCCAGGAAGTTCCATCCATATCACATTGCTGACCAACAGCAGACGCAAACCCCACCGCCCAAGGTATATCTGCACTGCACAGGACAAGGACCAGTCTGGAATCAAAGGAATGTGGTTGTGGATGAAACTTGTGACTGGGAGGAGAATTTCCCAATTCGGATGGAGTGAGAGGTTGAAAAACGAGGAGCTTGAGCTGGATTTCTTAGATCAGTGGAGGCTGGTGAGAATGAAGGAGATGGATGGGTAGTAATATGTGCAGGAGGTTTCTGCCTGCAACGTTCTGCATTTGCTGGAATTTGTAAAGAGCAAAAAGTAGTGGTCAATGAGGACAGCAATGGAGAGGGGGGTCGGTGTGAAGGAGGAATTCAGCAGCAGATGGGGTGAGTTAGGGGCACTAACAGGCAATATGCCAGAGGTTGACTGGACTAGTAATCCAGTGACCAGGCTAATGCCCTCGGAACACAGAGTCAAATCCCACCAAGGCAGCTGGTGGAATTTAAATTTAATTAATAAAATTCAATTTAATGATTTAAATAGAAAATCTGGATTTGAAAGCTGGTCTCAGTAACGGTGCCATGAAACTTATCATTGATTGTCGTAAAAACCCATCCAGTTCACTAATGTCCTTTAGGGAAGGAAATCTGCCACCCTTACCTGATCGGGGCTACATGTGACTCCAGACCCACAGCAATGTTATTGACTCTTAACTGCCCTCTGAAATGGCCTAGCAAGCCAGTCAAGGGCAATTAGGGATGGGTAACAAATGCTGGCCTTGTCAGCAACACCCATCCCATCAAAGAATTAAAACAAAGGTGGACAAAGTCAGTAATGGGTATGGACCAAACGTGGGCAAGACAGCTCAGCTCAGGGTCAATGGTTTTCCATAGACAGCCTTAACTGAAGTAAATAGCCAAGAAGGTTCAAGGCATCCTCAGCAATTACTAATCTAAAGACCTGTACATTAGGGCCATCAATCAAACGTACCCCAGGCTGGAAGAGCAGTTCTCCTTCGTGTACCTTCCACATAGAATCAGCTCAAGTGAAAACTTGTCCAGCTCAGGGAATGCATGCTTTTGGAGCTCCCTCTCACTCATCCCCAACTTCTTCCCCCAACTTCTGAAGGAGCTGATTCGTGCTGGGGTACAGTCCCACAATCAGCGGTCATCCTCCAGTAGCTTGTCCAATTGGCCATTCTTTCATCATGAGCCTGGACATTGAGTGTTGGCAGGCTGTGGGGGCATCACAGCTGAACCCAGACCTATCCTCACCCAAGGTCCAGGAGTGCACATGTTCTTTAAACATCAGAGAAAGAAAGTCAAGGGCACCAAGCAAGATAATAGAAATGTCAATAAGTCACAGTCAAAGAGAAGAGATATCAGGAGCCTTCTGAAACCAGGGAAGAGCTGGTGAGGTGGAATGATGTGGGAGTGGGGTGGGGAGGTGAAGGGGTATAGTGGCTGTATTAACGGCCATCATTGATGGACCAGTAGGAACAGGAAACAGTGGTACTGGAGGAGGGCTATGGGACTGAAGAGGCACATGATTAGAGGATAAAAACAAGAAATGCTGGAACCACTCAGCAGGTCTGGCAGCATCTGTGGAAGGAGAAGCAGAGTTAACGTTTCGGGTCAGTGACCCTTCTTCGGAAGGACCCTGCTCCGAAGAAGGGTCACTGACCCGAAACGTTAACTCTGCTTCTCTTTCCACAGATGCTGCCAGACCTGCTGAGTGGTTCCAGCATTTCTTGTTTTTATTTCAGATTTCCAGCATCCGCAGTATTTTGCTTTTATTATACATGATTAGAGGAGATTGCTGATTTAGGGTGGGGTGAGGCTGTAGATGGATTTCAAAATAACCATGAGGATCTGGAATCAGGAGTGGGAACCCTGATGATCTTTCACCACTCCTTAGCCCAGTGATGCCAAGACTTAACTGTAGCTCACCAACTGCTGCCCCGGCTGAGACTAGTTAAATCCGTACAGACCGAGGACCAAATATGGGCACATCCTGGCTTAGTGCCATACTCGGCAGCTCTTTACCAATCAACCAAGCCTTCTGGTTAAAGGGCGTTCACCTTTCTACCTTCCAAAAGAAAGCATTTCTATTCGTCTTTATTTCAGCAATGTGCACGCATCTTTTTCAGGACACAGATAGATGGAGGAGATAGACTTGACTGCATGGAAGTCAGAGCAGGCACCAGCATAAACAAGACAGTAAGAGAGCAAAACCAGTCACACCAGATTACAAGGTGAGATTGGAATTCCTGTCCCTTCAATACAGTCAAGAGAGATACAGCACTGAAACAGGCCCTTCAGCCCACTGAGTCCATGCCGACTATCAACCACCCATTTATACTAATCCCATTTTTCCCTCTCACATCCCCACCTTCCCTAGGGGCAATTTTTTACAATGGCCAATTTACCTATCAACCCACAAGTCTTTGGAATGTGGGAGGAAACCAGAGCACCCGGAGGAAACCCACACAGTCAAAGGGAGAACTTACAAACTCCACATAGGCAGTACCCAGAACTGCACCTGGGTTGCTGGAGCTATGAGGCTGCGGTGCTAACCACTGCGCCACTTGTGTTGGGTTGGGGAGGGAGAGGTAGTTGTGGAGCAACCTGTTCTCTTTTGTTGACCTTCATTTATCTTCTCTCAGGCTCCTAGATTGCTAGAACTTGCTTTGCTTTGCTGATTATTCATTCTTCCATATCTACCTGCCTCACCCCACTGCTCCTTAACAATTCAGGGATTTATACATTCTGTGTCTTGCTAAGGTCCTTCTTTGATTTTTCTCACTATCTCTCCTATTATCTCATGCTCATGTTATTTCAGCCATTTAACCATGTCCTGTTTTCTACTTAAGCACTTTACAGGACATTCTATCTCTTCCTGTACACACACGTGTGTGTGCGTGTGCGCGTGCCTAATCCTTCCCTCACCCATCACTCTGTTCCTTTTGGAATGCTGTTCATCTGTACTTTTTTTCCAATTTAACCAAGGGCTCCAAACCTGAATCATTAACTTGTCCATTCTCTTCACAGCTCCTGACTGACCTACTGAGTGTGTCTGCTATTTTAAGAATTAGAAAGTTGTGGAGGGGGAGGAGTTTATTTTAACGCAACGTTTAACAAACTAAACAAATTCACCAAATGACTCCCATCCTCTGGCTGATATTCCATACAGCATGTGGCTGTGTTGCAGGGAAATCCCCTATAGTGCAGAGTCACCAGAGTGATACCAGAGCTTAAAGGGTTAAAATTATGAGGCCAGGCGGTATAAACTTGGCTTGTACTTCCTTGAGTTTAGAAGGTTGAGGGGTGATCTAATTGAGGTGTTTAAAATGATAAAAGGATTCGATGGAGTAGATACGAAGAAACTATTTCCTCTGGTGGGGGAATCAAGAACAATTGGGCATAATGTTGAAACTACAGCTAGGACATTCAGGAGTGAAATCGGGAAGCACTTTTTCACCGACTGTAGTAGAAATCTGAAACTCTCTCCATCAACAGGCTGTGGGTGCTGCGTCAATTGAAGACAGAGATCGATAGATTTTTGTTAGGTCAGAGTATTAAGTGAGATGAATCAAAGATGGGTATATGGAACTGAGGTACAAATCAGCCACGATCCAACAGAGTAGCGGAACATGATCAAGGGGCTGAATGGCCAACTATTTTTCTTATGATCCAAGTACGGCCTCAGAACAGACATGAAACTATTTTACCACAACCCTTAAAGGCCACTTAAAATGAATGTATTAATATTACCACTATAACAGAAAAGGTGTGAATCTCATATGAACTTGTCAAACAGTGATATCCACTGCATAATTTTAGTGCCACTGTTTTTCTGCCATTAGGGTAACCTCTTTCCCCTTGCTGGATTACTTACCCATCACCCAGTTCCAACAGCCCTGCTTATCATCCAATCAAGCATATTGCACCCAGGGTTTGCATTTCTCTGCCTTAATAGGTATGAAAGGGGTTGGAGATCGGAGCATATTATTGTAGCCCTAGCCCCCTTTCAGTTCTGTCTCATGATTATACTATCTTAATCACTCACTTAAAAAGCATCATGTATTTCCAGATATCATTGTGTGGGTCAGTTGACCTATCCTGCCACCAATTTTGCACGTACATACACAC
This sequence comes from Heterodontus francisci, assembly GCF_036365525.1. Classification (NCBI taxonomy): domain Eukaryota; kingdom Metazoa; phylum Chordata; class Chondrichthyes; order Heterodontiformes; family Heterodontidae; genus Heterodontus; species Heterodontus francisci. The sequence goes on from NC_090381.1 coordinate 26,298,864, forward strand.
AATGTGCTAAGAGATAACGATAGCCCACCCAACAGGCTGCAAGACATCACAGTCTATGTGGTGGAAAAAACACTGCATAGGCTGGAGAATTGTCTCCAATTCTGGACACCACTCTTTAGGAAGGATTTCTAGGCTTTGGAGCAGGTGCAGAGACAGTTTACTAGAATTGTACCAGGAGTGACAGAGTTACCGGAGACTGGAGAAATTGGGATTGTTCTCCTTAAAGCAGAGAAGAATGCAGGGAAATTTAATAGAGATGTTCAAAATCATGAGGGGTTTTGATAGAGTAGATAGGGAGAAACAGTTTCCTCTGGCAGGCGGGTCGCTAACCAGAGTATGCAGATTTAAGATACTTGCCAAAAGAACTAGAGGAAAGATGAGGAGAATTTTTTTTTAAATGCAGTGTGTTGATATGATCTGCAATGCACTGCCTGAAAGGGTGGTGGAAGCAGATTCAATAGTAACTTACAAAAGGGAACAGGATAACGACCTGAAATGAAAAAAATTTCAGGGCTACTAGAAGAGAAAAGGAGAGTGAGCTTTAATACACAGCTCTTTCAAAGATCTAGCTCGGGCACGATGGGCCGAATGGCCTCCTTCGATGATCATATGAGTTAGTCACCTGCTGCAGCACTGACGGAGTGCTACACTATACATCTTTCGGTTGAGAGTTCAAACACAGAATCCATCTGCATGTTCAGATAAACATAAAGAATCCTGGTCAGCATTTCTCCATCAAGCATCATGACCATGGACCATGTGTGGGGCCTTGCTATGCTTAGAGTGGTTCCTGCATTTTCCCAGGTAACATCGGTGAATGTGCTTCCAAAATAAAAACAATTTGTGGGCTGTGAAGACCTTTGGGACAGCAGAGGATGTGAAAGAAGCTATACAAATACAGCTGCTTCTTTTCTTCTCAACTTGGACCGAACTACCATGTACAAATCACTGGGTCCAGGACTCAGCTTGCAAGTAAAACTCAGAGGAATCGGAAGAAATGTAGGCAGAGTGCTCAAAATGTGTGGGACAGTCACCAATTTGGGAACTGGACCTGTGGAACAGTAAGGGAATGTCTGTCACTACAGATAGGTTGGAGGAGCTATCCACGGAGCCAGGCCGTTCAGGGTGATGTCAAGAAGCAGGATAGCGGAAATCTGGAACTCTTTCTTCCAAAACACTATTGAGGCCAGAGGTCAATAGAAAATTTCAAACTGAGAGGACTAGATTTTTGTTAGGCAAGGGTATTAAGGGCATTGAAATCAAGTCAGGTAGATAGAGTAAAGATACCAATCAGCAATGATTTAACTGAATGGCGGAACAGGCTCAAGGGTCTGAATGGCCTACTCCTGTTCCACTGACTCCCCTGGGCCTGTGGACCTCCAGTGAGGACAGAACTAGACACTTCCTAACTGCCTCCCAGCAATCATGTACTCTCCTGGGTGAAGCCAAAAAAATATAAAAAGAGGGAAGGGAAGAGCCACTGGGTTAAAAAGAATAAAATACATCCTCAATTTAAACTCAAAATATCGACATTTAAAGGTGAAAAGTAACATGGTGACATGATATTAAAGAACCCTCCGAATTGTGACAGTAGAGAAGCAGGTGTTAGACTGAATTCCACAACGGAGAACTGAACTCTAAATGCACCGATGTGATCATTTATATACAGCAAATTCCAAAGCACTTTTGTACCATGAAGGGAGGAGGGGCCCAAGACTCTGAATGGAAACCAAGAGTTACAGTACCCAACTGACAGAAGAAGTAAGAAAGTCATCATTCTGGGCAGTTTCAGCTCTGCTTCAACCTGACTTACAAAGCCATGAGGACCAAGGGCACACTACCAGCCGGCTTTCATTTTTCTTTTTAATCATTCTCAGGATATGCTGCCAAGGCTCGCATTTATTGCCCATCCCTAGTTGCTTTGAGAATGTGGTGGTGGTGGTGGTGGGGCCTTCTTAAACTGCTGTGTGCCTGTGTGGTGAAGGTGCTCCCATGGTGCCACCAGGTAGGTGGTTGCTGGATTTTGACCCAGTGACCATGAAGGACAAATAAAGAGGGGCAGGGTAAAAAAGATCAGAACAAATATTATAAAATATTTGGGTGGAGGGGCCGTGCGGGAATGATTACTACACCCATTGCTCCCCACCACTTTCCATATGGGAGCCCCACTGATATCTGGCCAATGAATCACGGCTATTCAGCATCACACAGAGAGAGAGCTATTGAAGTCCTGCAATAAAGAAACTGCTGAATATATATATTGTTCAAAGTTAAAGCATGACTTCACTGTGAACCGTGCAGCAGCCTGGGCGTCCACCACCAGCCTGGACAGGTGCCAAGCTTGTCAGCCTTTGTCAAGAGGAATTTTTAATGTGCAAGCCAAACATTTGATGAGTTCACTTTAAAAACATTTTCTCTGGCAACACGGCAGGGGGGGGGGGGCGGTTGGTGCGGAGGGAGGGGGTCAACCTTTGATAGCTCTACTGTGAATAAAGTAAAACACCCATTCAAAACTTGAGCCAATAATCAGATGCTGCAGGCAATCAGGTAAGGACTTTGCCTTGGCTCTTATAACCCTGTGTGTCAGGTTCTGAGTTCAAGCCCAACTTCAGAGACTTGAGCATATATTCTAAGCTAACATTCCAGCAGAGTACTGAGGGAGTGCTGCACTGTCAGAAGTGTGGTATTTCAGATAAGACGTTAAACCATGGCCCCTTCTACCCTCTCAGATGGGTGTGTAAGATCGTGTGGCACTATTGTGAAGAAGAGCAGGGCAGTTATCCCCAATGTACTGGGACAATGCATATCCCTCAATTAGCATCATAAAAACAAATTATCTGGTCATTTATCACTTTGCTGTTTGTGGGAGCTTGCTGTGCGCGCACTGGCTGCTGCTTTTCCGACATCATATTGGGACTTTTCCCTTAGCTCTTGTAACCCCCGCAATTACTTTCCTGATCTTGCCCCCACTGCCTTCACCCCACCCCAAAGGCACTGAAGGGTGCTGAGGTACCAATGTTAGGTTACTCTTTGTGTGCAAACCTGGATAGTGAGCATCAGCTGGCTATTTCACCAAGAGAGGGGGTTATCGCGAATGAGTCCAATCCTCTCCTCGCCCAACATCCGCACACCTGCACATCCCAGCAAAGGGGGAAGGGGTCAGCGGAAGGTGTCCAAGACCAGGAATCATATCCCTAGGGTGTTGAGGTCCAATCGTAGCAACAACTTGCATTTATATAGTGCCTTTAACATAGCAAACGACCCCATCGCATTTCTCAGGACAGTAAACAGACGAAAGTTGACATATAGCCAAAGGAGGAGGAATTAGAACAGGTGACTAAAAACTTAGTCAAAGAGGTTGGGTTTAAGGACCGTCTTGAAAGCGGTGAGGTGAAGAGGTGTGGGGAAGGAATTCCAGAGCTGAGGGTCTAGACAATTACACAGCCCCCAGTGACAGGGAAAAGGAAGTGGGGGATGCACAGGAGGCTAAAGTTGGAACGCTGAGTTCTTGGTAGGGTGTGAAGGTCTTGTAGGGCTGGGGGAGACTTCAGAGATAGAAAGGGATGAAGCCATGGTGGGATTTGAAAACAAAGATGCGATTTTAAAATCGAGATGTTGCCAGACCATGAGCCAATGTAGATCAGCAAGCAGAGAGATAATGAGTGAACAGGCCCTAATGCGAGTTCGGATATGGGCAGCAGAGATTTGAATGAGCTCATGTTTATGAGGGTGAAAAGTGGAAAGCTAGCCAGGAAAGCATTAGAAAAGTCCAGCCTGGAGGTAATAAAAAGCATGGCACCTCTTTCTGTTACTGCATTTGAGACCCACTAAGCTAACACAGACCAGAGATCAAGCCTGGGCCCTCCAAGGCTGTTTCTGCCTCAGTACCACACACTGCTTTAGCCAACTGAACTATTAGGAGGGCTGTGAGGAGATCTCTACTGAGGCACTGTGTGATTTACTGCCTGGCTCCTGCCCATGGGGATCTCGCTTTTTTATGTGAAATGTGATTTATCATTCACCATACAAAATCAGCAATAAGCAAAAAAAATGAAAAAAAGTCAGTTTAATGGTGAATTCACTGATCCTCATTGGAAGAGCCAGGGGGTTCGCCCAGTGTCCTAGCCAAAGTTTATCTCTCAACCAACATCAGCAAGGACAGAAAGGTGCAATATAAATGCAAGTTCTTTTGGCTTCCTTTGAAAAGAAAATTCACAAGTGGACAGTAACGGGCACCATCGTCTTTCCTGGGCTGCAACAAAAGGCAGTCTTTACACTTTTCCCCCAAACTTGAACAAAAGCCATTAGTTTGCTGAATCTCTCATGTGATTCTCTGCATGAATGATGAAACTGGTGGGGGAAAAGACCTCAAACGGCACGGCCCAAATTGATCAACAGGACAGTGGAAATTTTGAGGCAGAGCAGGAAAAACAACTTGTAATTTTATAGCGCCTTTAACGTAGAAAAATGTCCTCAGGCGCTTGCCTCACAGAGGCGCAAGGAAATAAAAATGGACACCGAGCCAAAGAGGGATGGGGAGAGGGGGGAACAAAAGCTTGGTCAAAGAGATAGGTCTTAAAGAAGGAGAGAGATGGAGAAGTTTGGAGAGGGAACTTCACAGCGCAGGGCTTGGATGGCTGAAGGCACAGTCGCCAATGGTGGGGCAGAAGAAAACACAGACCCGTTGTTCAATTAGCTCATTGAAATTAATGGACTGAAAATCAGGCATTCTATGAATACCATCAGATCACCACTGAGGAGATGAAGATGAAAATCTACCCCTGTAAATGTGGGGGGGAAGGATTCAGGTATTTGAAACCTCCTTTATTCTCTGCCTGTGTGACAGAACATGAGTCAGTCACTACACTCTTATCACTGGGATTTAAGCAAGATAAATTTTCTCACTAGTGATGGGAGCAATTTGAGGTGTTGAATTAAGAGCATCACACCAGAAGTGTGCTCCACAGCAGTGAAACAAATTAACTGATGTGCGACTTTTCCTATAGCTTATTGCTACCAACACGCTTAATATTCCCAGTACTGTCACCAGAGCATAAACAATTTTAAACACAGCACAGCACACTGGAAGGAGCAGGCTGCAATTGTTACAAATGCAAGTAAAACAGAAAATAACATCTTGAGATACAATGTGTGAATAATTTCAGGCATAGCATGTGGTGTAGGGGATGCTGGGGAGGAACCGGGAATAACAACTAACTTTGGAGCTATGGTTCCCAATACTCTGCATCACTGGGGCTTCCCTCCTCAGATATGGGTCTGTTGTAGACCAACTGATAGAGATTGATTGCTATAATTAGTCAACAACTCCATTATCATTGTATTATGCGACTACCAGGAAGTAAACTAGACGGACCTTGGTCTTTCTTTGTCTAGCAATCCCTATATCACTGTCACTTCTGTTAATTGTTCCATTCCCCCCGACAAATGTTCATCTTTCCTGAAAATACTGACGCATTCGGGGGCTATGGGCACCAGTGGCTCTCTATGTGTTCAGTCAGTCAATAAGAAGGTTATTCCATGCATACTGTGGGGGTGGAGGAGGAAGTGGTATCCATCCTGATCCAGGCGGAAAATCAGGAGCGGGAAATCTGGTAGCCCAGGGAGAGTGAGAACAATTGGAGCACTCAACCATTAGCCCAATAACATCATCTTAGTCTGACCTGAGATCTTTTAGCCTTTATGGTGTAGGATGGTAGCTGTTTACCCAGAAGCCATCAATATTCCTACCGCTGGTGTTTCTGACAGGAGATTCTCAGGACCAAGACATAGGTTTAGAACTGGATTAATGCTATACTCTACCATTCACGTGCCACCAATATGGTAGGGCATTTACTATGCTTCCTGATATCCACTTGATAGCAACCTCAAAAGATGGGCACATGACTGATATAGGGCTACAACATGCTCTCACTGGACACAACCCAAGACAAGCTAGAATCATTCCCTCACAGTTCAAGAAGACACATCTTGAAAATTTCACATCCCCAACCCCAGGGCAATACCAAGAATGGTCTCCAGACAGAACTTTCACTTCAGCCAACGAGGTCACCAAGAACATTGGGGATGTCCCCACACCACCCACACAATCCCACTCCCCGCCCACACAATCCCACTCCCCGCCCACACAATCCCTCTCCCCGCCCACACAATCCCACTCCCCGCCCACACAATCCCATTCCCCGCCCACACAATCCCACTCCCCTCCCACACAATCCTTTAGAAACCAAAATGCGTCACGAAATAAGCCTGTAGAATGATTGCACTCTGCATTCATAACTTGTGAACTGTGATAGCGAGTGCCAGTATTTTTAAATGTTCAAGTATATTGTTGGGGGGAGGTTGGGGAAAATGGGGTGGAAGGGAAATGGAGTAGAGGTGGGGAGGAGGGCGGAGATGGAGGGGAGGGGGGAGCTGGAGTGGAGGGGAGGAGATGGGGTGGAGGTAGGGGGAGATGGGGTGGAGGTGGGGGGGTAGATGGGGTGGAGGAGGGGAGATGGGGTGGGGGGGAAATGGGGTGGAGTGGGGAGATGGGGTGGAGGTGGGGGCGATTGGGGGGAGATGGGGTGGGGTGGAGGTCGGGGGAGAGATGGGGTGGGGTGGAGGTGGGGGGAAGATGGGGTGGAGGTGCGGGGGAGATGGGGTGGAAGGGGGAGATGGATGGTGGGGGGGAGATGGGGTGGAGGTAGGGGGAGATAGGGTGGAAGAGGATGGGGTGGAAGGGGGAGATGGGGTGGAAGGGGGAGATGGGATGGAGGGGGGAGACGGGATGGAGGGGGGGAGACGGGATGGAGGGGGGGAGACGGGATGGAGGGGGGGAGACGGGGTGGAGTGGGAGATGAGGTGAAGATGGAGTGAAGGGGGGTGATGGGGCGAAGGGAGGCAATGGGGTGGAGGGGAAGATGGGGTGGAGGGGGGAGATGGGGTGGAGGGGGGGAGATGAGGTGAAGATGGGAGGAAGGGGGGAGATGGGGTGGAGAGGGCGAGATGGTGAGGAGGGGGGGGGGAGATGAAGTGGATATGGGGTGGAGGGGGGGAGATGGTAAGGAGGGGTGGAGATGAGGTGGAGGGGGGGAGATGGGGTGGAGGGGGGGAGATGGTGTGGAGGGGGCAAGATGGTATGGAGGGGGCAAGATGAGGTGATGGGATGAAGGGGGGAGATGGGGTGGAGAGGGAGATGGGGTGGAGGGGGCGAGATGAGGTGGAGATGGGGTGGAGGGGTGGAGATGGGTTGGAGGAGGGGGAGATGGGGTGGAGGGGGGAGATGGACTGCAGGGGGACTGGGTGGAGGTGGGAGTTGGGGTGGAGGGGGGGAGATGGGGTGGAGGGGGAAGATGCGGTGGAGGGGGAGATGGGGTGAAGGGGGGAGATGGGGTGAAGGGGGGAGATGGGGTGAAGGGGAGATGGGGTGAAGGGGGGGAGATGAGGCGAAGTAGGGAGATGAGGTGAAGGGGGGGAGATGAGGTGAAGATTGGGTGAAGGGGGAGATGGGGTGAAGGGGGAAGATGGGGTGAAGGGGGGGAGATGGGGCTGGAGGGGGAGATGAGGGGGAGATGGGATGAAGGGGGAGATGGAGTGGAGGGGGGGAGATGGGGCTGGAGGGGGAGATGAGCTGAAGATGGTGTGAAGGGGGAGATGGGGTGAAGGGGAAGAAGGGGTGAAGGGGAAGATGGGGTGGAGGGGGGGAGATAGGGCTGGAGGGGGGGGAGATGGGGCTGGAGGGGGAGATGAGGGGGAGATGGGGTGAAGGGGGAAGATGGGGAGGAGAGGGGGAGATGGGGCTGGAGGGGGAGATGGGGTGAAGGGGGAGATGGGGTGGAGGGGGGGGAGATGGGGCTGGAGGGGGAGATGAGGTGAAGATGGTGTGAAGGGGGAGATGGGGTGAAGGGTAAGATGGGGTGAAGGGGAAGATGGGGTGAAGGGGAAGATGGGGTGAAGGGGGAGATGAGGTGAAGGGGGAGATGAGGTGAAGGGGGAAATGAGGTGAAGGGGGGAGATTAGGTGAAGGGGGAGATGAGGTGAAGGGGGGAGATGAGGTGAAATGAGGTGAAGATGAGGTGAAGATGGGGTGAAGATGGGGTGAAGGGGGAAGATGGGTGGAGGGGAGATGAGGTGAAGGGGGGAGATTAGGTGAAGGGGGGAGATGAGGTGAAGATGGGGTGAAGGGGGAGATGGGGTGAAGGGGGGAGATGGGGCTGGAGGGGGGGAGATGGGGCTGGAGGGGGGGAGATGAGGTGAAAGGGGGATATGGGGCTGGAGGGGGGAGATGGGGCTGGAGGGGGGAGATGGGGTGGAGGGGAGTGTTGGGGTGGAGGGGAGTGTTGGGGTGGAGGGGAGTGTTGGGGTTGTGGGGTATTTGGGGTGGTGGGGGAGTTGGGGTTGTGGGGGAGTTGGGGTTGTGGGGGAGTTGGGGTGATGGGGGAACTGGGGTGGTGGGGGAACTGGGGTGGTGGGGGAGCTGGGGTGGAGGGAAGATCGGGTGGAAGGTAGATGGGGATATGGGGTGGAGGGGGAATTGAGGAGCAACGGGAGTTGGGGCAGGGGTGGGTAATGGAGAAGAGGGGGAGATGGGGTTGGAGGGGGTGTCGGGGAAGAAGGGGAGACGGGGAGGAGGGGGCGATGGGGAGGAGGGGGAGTTGGGGAGGAGGGCGAGTTGGGGAAGAGGGTGAGTTGGGGAAGAGGGCGAGTTGGGGAAGAGGGGGAGATGGGGAGGAGGGGGAGATGGGGAGGAGGTGGAGTTGGGGAAGAGGGCGAGTTGGGGAAGAGGGCGAGTTGGGGAAGAGGGGGAGATGGGGAGGAGGGGGAGATGGGGAGGAGGGGGAGATGGGGAGGAGGGGGAGATGGGGAGGAGGGGAGTTAGGGAGGAGGGGGAGTTGGGGAAGAGGGGGAGATGGGGAAGAAGGGTGATGGATAGGAGGGTCTGCTGCCTGAACAATGGTTGAGTCTCTGGAATTGGAACTGGTGGAATGTGAAAACAGAAATAGCTGAAGCTGAGTCACAAGCTCCCAGATTTGACCATGAGCAGAAACCTGCTGATAAATGCAAACTGCTGGCTGCAGCTACAACAGCAACTTGTATTTATATAGCACCTTTGATGTAATAAGGTGATGGAGTGCTGAGAATGGGAGATCGTCCTTTGCCACAATGGTCTACCAAGACCCATGCAGCATCCAATGCTTGCCATCACTGAAAGATGCATATACTGTGGAATAAGGGGCTAAACCTCAGGGGCTATTTCAGAAAGAAGGGTGTTAAAAATCACACCTTTCACCACCTCAGGATATCCCAAAGTACTTTCAGCCAATGAGCACTTTTGAAGTCTTAGCTTTTGACGTGTAGGAAATGCAGCAGCTAATTTGCACACAGCAAGATTACGGGTGGCACAGTGGCGCAATGGTTAGCACCGCAGCCTCACAGCTCCAGCAACCTGGGTTCAGTTCCGGGTATTGCCTGTGCGGAGTTTGCAAGTTCTCCCTGTGACCGTGTGGGTTTTCGCCGGGTGCTCCAGTTTCCTCCCACAGCCAAAGACTTACAGGTTGATAGGTAAATTGGCCATTGTAAATAGCCCCTCGTGTAGGTAGGTGGTAGGAGAATGGTGGGGATGTGTTAGAGAATATGGGATTAATGTAGGATTAGTATAAATGGGTGGTTGTTGGTCGGCACAGACTTGGTGGGCCGAAGGGCCTGTTTCAGTGCTGTATCTCTAAATTTAAAAAAATATCCCACAAACAGCAATGAGATAATGACTACATAATTTACTTTTTAGTGATGTTGGTTGAGGGATAAGTATTGGCCAGGAAATGAGGGATTAGTCCCCTTCTCTTCAAATCATGCTGTGGGACCTTTAACATCCACTTGAGAGGGCAGACAGGGCCTTGGTATAATGGCTCATCTAAAAGACAGCACCTCTGACAGTGCAGCACTCCCTCAGGACTGTACGGGAGTATCAATCTGGATTGTGTGTTATATAGTGTTTGGAGAGGGATGTGAACCCACAACCTTCATGGTTGGGAAGGTGAGTGTGCTACCCACTGTTACTCTACTGGAAAGATTATGTTCCTGTTGAATCTGAGTGGGTCCCAAGACCAGAGAGAGTGAGAGACAGGCAGGCTCTCCCTAACTTCTCAGCTGGGATACTAAAAGAACGGAGGAAGCCACAAGCCAGGAAGGTGTCCCTGACTTCAGCCAGCTCTGCAAGCCTGCCAGCAAAGTCAGAGCAGACTGAAGTCAGGAGCTGCCTGCTGGATACCCACCTCCAGCAATCCTCATTCAAAAGTGGCGGGCTAACAGCAGCTTTTACTGGTCTGGCAGCCAGGACATCGCAACTGGTCGCTGGATTAAGGAAAGGCTCAGAATCGCCAGGGTTTCTGCTGCTCAGCAACGCCGGCACTCACCGGGAGCTGTGATGCCCCCCGTGGCCGAGCAGCCTGTCCAAAGTCTCACCTCATGAGTCAGGCGCCAAGATACCGAGTGGCACCCAATGTATCTATCAGTCAGTGTGCCATCTGGGGAGGGAGAGTTGAGAAGTGAATGGAAACATCAAGTGTCACACGCATTTGGGAGGCGGCAGACGGGGTGCACTTGGTCCTACTGTATTGAACCCAAAGTGAGTAAAACTACAGCCAATAACCTGCTACATTTACTCACCCCCGCCCCCAACCCCCACCTTTCTCTGCACAAGAAACCCCTGTTATTGGCAGCGTCAGTTCCTCGCAAAATGAACAATAAGCATGAAGTGAACCCTTCTCCACCACCACAAGCAGGAAAGTATTCCACACATACGGCAGTCATCTTTCTGCAGTAATTGCTATTGTCCTTGCACCATGGCTCTGATTACATTAGGACTGGGGGCGGGGAAGGGGAACATGACTGCAAACAGATCGCATCAAAGAGCATTAACAGGACGAACTAGGCTACACCAGAAAGGGGACTGACTGATCCGCAGCCCAGCACCAGCAGCAGACTGGCATCACTTACACCGCCACCGGTTAAAGGCGCCGGGCAAAGCGTTCCTTAATTAACCGTCCGCAAAAACACAGGATGGGGTCGCAGAAAAATCACGGTCCCAACTCTCAGGTGACATGTTCATAAAAAGCAAAGCCGCATGGCATTCTCGAACAAAAGGGTCTCTGGCAAAGAGTTCACAGAGGCTCCCTTTGAATACAGGGGAATTCCCTCCTGCTAAAACAGGACATTGTTTGACTTGGCAATTCAAAGTGGGATTTCGGAAATCGCTGCACAGTTTGTGTATCACCACCACCCCACCCTCACTCCCCAAATGCTTGTCCCATTCCTCTCCCAACATTGGGGAGAATAGACTCGTTTGGCTGGAATTTTCTCTAGGGGTTGGTAATTTTATTCCTCAATCCCAACAAAGAGGCTGCACTGCTGGTGGTTTATAATCGCCTGGAAATCCTTTTAACATTGCAGCCCGTGTTAACGCCAAACCCCCATCCAAAAATCACACACATATACAAAACACTCTTTCTAATCGCCCTGTTTCAGAATAGGATCATTTTAAATAATATGGGGGCTGAACAAATGATTATAACCTCAAATAAGCTATGCTTTACAGTGTCCTTCTCCAATCGACTCAGACTTTATTTTACATTTAAACATAGATCTTGCTAGTCAATAACAATCTCAATTCTCGTCCTAGCTTCAATTCTTTAGTCTCTTTCTCTGAAGATCTCGCTCCTTCCCAAGCTGAGCAAGTCAAAACAGAGAAGTCCCTTTGAGAAGAGTCCCCTACCTCCTTATGGAATTTGAGGACTCAAACGACTCCCTCCCGTCCCCCTTACCAGAGATCTCGGTTGAAGGCACCCCAGTCACTGCGAACCCCTTGGAGCTGTAAAGATATCTCATTTCCGAGCAGGTCCTGGGTCTCTGGTCCCCTAAAACAGGAGAGAAGAGGAGGCCCAACAAAGCCAGAGAGAACGAAATCCACAGCATCTTCACAGGGGCGATGCAAACAAAACGAGCAATAGGTGTCTCTGTTTGTCCCAAAACAAAATCCAAAAGCGAGATAAAGCAAGACCTGATCAGATTTCCACAGGAGGCTGGAATTAACACACACGCACACACACAGAGGGAAACAAACGCAATCCAAACAAAAGTTTTCCAAATCCGTTGCGGGAGAAAAGGGAGCCCAAATGTTTCTTTTTCTCTTTCCAAGAAAAAAAAGCGGCTTGTGACTTGCAATCTTCAGTGAAGAAACGTGAGTATCAATCCATCCTAAGGATTTGTAGATTCATTAATGTCACAGTAAAATCCACAGCTCCCAAACACCACATACACACACAAAGAGATGGAACTGACAAATGCTTCTTCTAAAATAAATAAACACAATCCTTGGGAGCCTTCTTTTTCTTAACTCCAGCTCTTTTTATGTTTGTTTGTTGCTGTGCAGATAGTGTTGGAGCCTCTGGGTAAATGATGAAGTGTGGACAGAGAGAGAGAGAGATAGTGTGTGGATGAGGAGTCCCACCTGGCACAGAGTGACTGCCTCTGTCTCCTTCTCTGCACACTGTGCTTTGGTGAGCTTTGCAGCTCCGCCCCCCGCCTGCTTTCACAGGATGTTCGGAAAGGCTCGGGCTGGGACCAATGAAGGCCAACCAAAGCTTTTTCAATCACCTCCCCCTTTTTTAATAGTCACTGAGCCGCAGGAACGTCACCTCCAACTCTCACCAGGGTGCGAGTGAGCAAGTGTGGACTGGTGTCCGTTAATATGTCTGCGCACTTCCAATCTGATATTCATTTAACCCTTTCAGCTACTCACTGCTGCAAATTCAGACACTGAGACACCCGCTGGAGTGAGATACGAGCCCCTCGTCGCCGTGGGCTACCTCGATGTCAAGAAGGGCCCGCCGAATATTACCCGCGGCGGGGGGTATGCCACCCCCCCCCCCCCCCCCCCGCCGCTGGGCGGCAGCACCCCAGTTAGAATATGTCAAACGTTATTTACCTCTGCAGATTATTCATCCGGTCCGCCTCTAGCTCCACACTTCTGCATTTTACATAGAACGGGAGGATGTCACATGCCGTTCCGTTCACGAACAGAAAACTAGACGGGACATCTTCTACTTCTTTGGTCTCCTTGTCTCGGGAGACAATGGGTAAGCGCCTGGAGGTGGTCAGTGGTGTGTGGAGCAGCGCCTGGAGTGGCTATAAAGGCCAATTCTAGAGTGACAGACACTTCCACAGGTGCTGCAGATAAAATTGGTTGTCAGGGCTGTTACACAGTTGGCTCTCCCCTTGCGCCTGTCTTTTTTCCTGCCAACTGCTACGTCTCTTCGACTCGCCACACTTTAGCCCCGCCTTTATGAATGCTCGCCAGCTCTGGCGATCACTGGCAACTGACTCCCACGACTTGTGATCAATGTCACAGGACGTCATGTCGCGTTTGCAGACGTCTTTAAAGCAGAGACATGGACGGCCGGTGGATCTGATACCAGTGACGAGCTCGCTGTACAATGTGTCCTTGGGGATCCTGCCATCTTCCATGCGGCTCACATGGCCAAGCCATCTCAAGCGCCGCTGACTCAGTAGTGTGTACAAGCTGGGGATGTTGGCCGCCTCAAGGACTTCTGTGTTGGAGATACGGTCCTGCCACCTGATGCCAAGGATTCGCCGGAGGCAGCGAAGATGGAATGAATTGAAACGTCGCTGTTGGCTGACATACGTTGTCCAGGCCTCGCTGCTGTAGAGCAAGGTACTGAGGACACAGGCTTGATACACTCGGACTTTTGTGTTCCGTGTTAGTGCTCCATTTTCCCACACTCTCGTGGCCAGTCTGGACATAGCAGTGGAAGCCTTTCCCATGCGCTTGTTGATTTCTGCATCAAGAGGTTACTGGTGATAGTTGAGCCTAGGTAGGTGAACTCTTGAACCACTTCCAGAGCGTGGTCGCCGATATTGATGGATGGAGCATTTTTGACGTCCTGTCCCATGATGTTCGTTTTCTTGAGGCTGATGGTTAGGCCAAATTCGTTGCAGGCAGCCGCAATCCAGTTGATGAGTCTCTGCAGGCACTCTTCAATGTGAGATGTTAAAGCAGCATCGTCAGCAAAGGGGAGTTCCCTGATGAGGACTTTCCGTACTTCGGTCTTCGCTCTTAGACGGGCAAGGTTGAACAACCTGCCACCTGATCTTGTGTGGACATCAGAAGCAGGGGAACGCTACAGTGAAAGGTAAGTCCAGATATAGTGGGGTCTCAACTCTGCATATTGGAAGGGAGGGAGGATTACAGCGGTCTCGGCTCTGCATTCTTAAAGGGAGGGGGTCTGGGATTACTGGAGGGAAAGCTCTGCAGGCATGAAGGGAGGTACTGTGTACCCTTCCTCCATAAGCAGTGTACACTTTGTGTTTGTGAAGGAGCAATGGCACTCTATTCACTCTGTGTGTGGGGAGGGTACCAGAAAGGGTAGGAGTGTTAAAGTTATATGGATGGTGGGGGCAATCAGTATAGCTGGTAGGATGTTGATGTGGTCATGCTGTGCCACTCTGAGTGTTGGCTATGATGGGCAATGCTATGCCACGCCACATAGTTGATCCATGAAAGCACCTGATGTACCCGTCAACACCAATCCCAGCCCTGTTCAGAATCTTTGAGTAAATGAAGGATACAACTTTATTTATCAAATAGAAATGGGTATGGCTCATCCTACATTGTGTGATCCTCTGCTCCTGAGGATCCGTATGCACTGGAGGCTAAATCAATAGGCTGGTGCGATCCACGTAGAGGCCCCGGTCATGAGCAGCAGCCCCCAAGGGGAGCTCGCCATCACGGTCGCCGTGCGTCTACAGGCCCCACATGACATGCGTCGCATGTCAGAGTACCAGTGTTAGAGACGATTGCGCATGTAGAGAGGGTGGTGACACGTCTCTGTGCCCTGCTCAACGATGACCTGCAGCCCATGGGCTTCGGTGGACATCCTATACCTGCGGTCCTCATAGTGGCAGCCGTTCTTAATCTTGAGGCCTATGCGGCATTTCAGGGACCCACCGGAGACCTTTGTGGGGTCACACAGTGAGCAGTGCACCACTGCATCAGGGAGGTCACCGATGCCCTGCACCGGAGGGCCAGTGAGTATGTCCCGCTTCAGGATGGACTCTCACAGCCAGGCCCAGAGGGCCATCAGTTTCAGCACCATTGCCGGAGAACCATAGGTTTTAGGGTTCATAGACTGCACCCATGTGGTCATCAGGCCTCCCGCCAGGCGACCACCTGCAGACGTTACCATTAAAGGAATCCTCTCAATCTAGCTGAAGCTGGTATGTGATCACCAGAGATGCTTCATGCAAATCTGTGCCCATTTCTCAGGCAGCTGCCATGACCCCTGGGACCTGTGCCAGACCCGGCTGCCACCACTGTTCACTGAACTGTCTCAGATGGAGGGGTGGCTTCTTGGAGATAAGGGCTATCCCTTGCAGACATGGCTCCCGACACTGGTGAGAGACCCCACCACTGCTGCAACGGAGAGATACAGTGCCAGCCACTGAGCTACAACAGCCACCATTGAACAGGTGATCGGCATGCTGAAAAAGCACTTCCAATGCTTGAATGGATAGGAAGATGCCCTGTACTACGGGCTGAAAAAGCCAGCTCCTTTCTTTGTTGCTCATTGTTCTCTGCACAACTACGCATCCAATAGGGGCCAGGCCTAGCATGATGAGGAGAGACATCAACAGGCTTCCTCCTCAGACAATGAGGACGCTAAGAACCTACAACAAGAAAGGTGCATTGAAGGGCAGAGGGCACCCAGGCTCAGCATGCAGGGCCAGCAGTGAGCTAGGGATGTACAGCAGTGGCTTATCAGACAAAAGCTCTCTGTTCCATAGGAACCGACATGAGCTCTGCAAGCCACACTTCACCCTCACTCACCTGCTGTGCACCACATCTGCAGCATGGGTGGCACTGTGGTGCAGTGGTTAGCACTGCAGCCTCACAGCACCAGCAACCCGGGTTCAATTCTGGGTACTGTCTGTGTGGAGTTTGCAAGTTCTCCCTGTGTCTGCGTGGGTTTCCTCCGGGCGCTCCGGTTTCCTCCCACAGCTAAAAGACTTGCAGGTTGGTAGGTAAATTGGCCATTATAAATTGCCCCTAGTATAGGTAGGTGGTAGGGAAATATAGGGACAGGTGGGGATGTGGTAGGAATATGGGATTAGTGTAGAATTAGTATAAATGGGTGGTTGATGGTCGGCACAGACTCGGTGGGCTGAAGGGCCTGTTTCAGTGCTGTATCTCTAAACTAAACTAAACTAAACATCTCGGTGGAGACGCTCATGAGTAATGGTGGTATGGCAATGATGTTATTGCATGTTGGCTGTCCTGAAGGGCCAACGGTGCAAAGGGATGTGACATTGGTGCTACATGCTGACACACATTATTCACACAGAGAAAAGGACACACATGTTGGTGCGGAACATTTAGTGAAAGACGTATTTACATTGTTATGACACCCATGTATTCCCATTTGTGTCAGTGTGTTCTCTGTAAACGCTTGCGAGTGCCCCTTCTCGGTGCAACCTCTGCACTAGCAGCCTGACTGGAGGAAAGCTGCTGATCTGATTGCCATTTGGCTGTGGATGACTTTGGCGGTCGTACCCAGAGGGCCTCGTCTGGCTGGGGGAGTGCTCGTTCATCTTCTTCCGCCATTGGACCCTTTGATGCCAGATGGCCCCACGGCTACTCACCTCCTCTGCCATGTCCAGCCAGGCCGCCTTGTTCAGATGGGAGGGCCTTTTCTTACTATTGCTGGGGAAAAGGACCTCCTATCTTGTCCGCACAGCCTAGAGGAGAGTGAGCAGGGAAACTTCGCTGAACTGTGAGGCCACCCTAGAGTACCCCTCTGCCATCCTCGGTTCTTGGTGTGGTCCTTTAAATGCAAAGGTGACTCCACCGTGTAACTGCTCTAACATCTGGCTGCAAGGTTTGTCGTGCACATGTTTGAAAACCAATGCAGGACCAGTGAGGGAATCTTTGCTGTTGTCATGGTTTTGCAACTATTACACATCGACACATGTTCACAAACTCTTTGCTTCTGCAGCAGCTGATCATGGTCATTGGTGTCATATTTCTAGTTGGCAATGCAGCCAGAATATGAACATATTTTCCTGTTTTTTAACAAAGATCATTTAATTGCGTTACATGTCTTTTCACATAACAGCGGAGAAATGAATACAGATTCCAAAAGCAGATTAGTCTGCAGCTTTTCATAGTCAGATGA